>NC_050098.1:125733206-126358206 GCF_902167145.1 Zea mays | reverse complement strand
TAGAAATGGAATAGAGAACACAATGAACACAATTAACAATGATCAATACAATGTAAAGAACAATGGAGTTCTCTTGCGTGTTCGAGAAAAAAATAAAGAACAATGGAGATATTGGATTTTTATCGTGATATCGGTGATTTGCTGATCACCCCTAATCCACGTTGAGGTGGACTCGATGCACTGTGATATCCTGGCCCCTAGGATGGTGATATCCTGGCCCCTATGATGGTGATATCCTGGCCCAAGGTTTAATAGAATTAATAGAGTAATCATATCAACAAGGTGCATCTTCTTTTTTGGAAGACTATCTGAACACAACCTCCAAGTTAAGCGTGCTTGTCTTGGAGCAATTTGGGATGAGTGACCAACCGGTAAGTTTTCTCGGATGCGCATGAGTGAGAATAAAGTGCGCACAAAAGACCCGTGTTGGTCTGTGGGGACGATATATGATTCTAGAGAGCTGCCAGGAGTAAGTACCGTCGGTCCAGGGATTGGACGGGGTGTTACAAGTGGTATCAGAGCCGACCATCGCGGTTTCACGGGCGTGTGTGGGTTAGAGGGTTCAGGTATATGGCGCATGTGAGCCTAGAGTGGTCACATGTCATGGCATATGATGATACTAGACACACAGACGTGGCTAAGAGGGGAGGTTCCTGGATTGGGGTTGACCGACGAGGACGTCGGTCTTTTAAGGGGGGTGGATTGTGATATCCTAGCCCCTAGGATGGTGATATCCTGGCCCAATGCTTAGTAGAATTAATAGAGTAATTATATCAACAAGGTGCATCTTTTTTTTCGGAAGCCTATCTTGAAAAACCTTCAAGTTAAGCATGCTTGTCTTGGAGCAATTTGGGATGAGTGACCAACCGGGAAGCTTTCTCGGGTATGCATGAGTGAGGACAAAATGCACACAAAAGACCCGTGTTGGTCTGTGGGAACGATATATAATCTTAGAGAGCTGCCAGGAGTAAGTACCATCGGTCCAGGGATTGGACGGGGTATTACATGCACTCACCCGCTCTTCTATCAAGACTTCGCTTGATCTTTGAGCTGGATGGTCAAGGAATCTCTTAAAACTCGATTCTACTATCGTCGCTTTTTACTGCTCCGGTGAGTCAAGCGCGTGGCTCTTACAATCACCACCGTGGACTCTTCACAATCTTCTTAAAAAGCTCGACGGGGACTTCACTAAGCTATTTAGGAGTTGACAACCTCCAAGAGTAACAAGCTAATGATGTTTGCTTGATGAACCACCTAGTGCCTCAAGATCACACAATGATGCAGTGCACTATAGCTCTCTTCAACTCACTAGAATGCAATCCCAGGCAAGAGTTGTGAGTGAGAGAGTTTGGGAGGCAAGAGTATGCTCAATATATGTAAAAAATGGTCAAGAGAGCTATCCCGAACCGGGAACCCATCTATTTATGCTCCTCCCACAAAAACTAGTCATTATGGACAAACTGCCCCCTTTCTACGCACTCGCGGACGATCCATGCCATATGGGCAGATGGTCCGCCCTTCACTGTCAACGGCTACTTTCGTTTGAAAAGCGTGTCAAAAAAGCGAGGCACGGACTGTCCGCCGACCTCAAACAGGAACACCCCGAGCTTTGCCCAAACTGAACACTTGTGGATGGTCCGACACATGAGCACGGACGGTCCGCGACCTGGGAACATGTACCGTCCATGGCTTGGGTCGGGCAGTCCGTAATACAAACCACTAGGAAACAAAGTCTCTGCGCAAATTTCTCAAGTCAGCTGCGGACAGTCCGCGCCCCTCGGTCGGACAGTCTGCACAATGCACCAGGGACTTAACCAAAACAAGGCCCTTACTAGCCAACACTGCCGGACTGACCGACCACTTGGCCCGGACGGTCCACAATACAAACTTAGCAAACCACACTAAATATGTAGACCTCTTTGTTAGCTCTTGGATGGTCCGGCCACTTGGCCCGGACGGTCCGTGGATCAGACAACTTAGCCCCCTTTTTAAATACACTTTTATGAGGCACAAAGTTTCACATCAAGTAAAAATCATTGACCCCTCTTGATAGTACGACTGGGTATTCTCAACCTGGAGATGTTTGGATGGGCCTTACGTGCCAGGTGGCTTTGGTTACAGAAGACTAACGTGTCAAGACCATGGGCTGGTCTCCCTATCCGAGTGCACCGTAATGCAAAGGCCCTCGTTGATGTGGCTATTACCTCAGTGGTAGGCAGTGGTGAATCTGTGAAGTTCTAGTCTGATAGTTGGCTCCTTGGTAAAACTGTGGCTGAACACTGTCCAACCCTGATCCAAATGATTTCTAGAAGGGTTTTAAAGCGAAAAACAGTAGCTGAGGGGCTCACAAATCGTCAATGGGTGTCAGATATTCAGGGAGGATTGTCCGTACCGGTCCTAGTGGAGTATCTGCAGCTCTGGAACTTGGTTGATGGGGTAGTTCTGCAACCTGACATCGTAGACCAACACATCTGGCGCCTCTCTTCTCATGGTACTTATTGTAGCAAATCGGCCTATGATGCTCTCTTTGTTGGCTCTATCCCTTTTGACCCTTGGCGACATGTCTGGAAGAACTGGGCCCCCTTAAGATGCAAATTCTTTGTATGGTTGGCAATCAAAAACAGGGTTTGGACATCTGATAGACTAGCAAAAAGAGGTCTGCCCCATCCAGTTGCTTGCCCTCTGTGTGATCAGGCCGAGGAAACCATCCAACATATTCTTGTCTCCTGTGTGTTCGCTTGGCAAATATGGACGTCCATACTACACAATTTAGGCCTCCTAGCCATTGTTCCTCAGCCTGGATGCACTCGTTTCTCAAATTGGTGGTGCCAAAGTATCAAGAAAGTGGAGAAGAGTCTAAGAAAAGGTCTTAATTCCTTGATCATTTTGGTCGCTTGGGAGATTTGGAAGCACCGTAATGCTTGTGTGTTTGAGGGGGTTGTGCCCTACACTCAGCGAGTTCAGAGTGCTGTGATTGAAGAGGGCAGCGTTTGGTGCTTGGCTGGTGCATCAGCTCTGCAGGACCTCCTCCTGTGCAGGCTCCCTAGGGGACCCTAGCAGTTTGCCTGCTGGTGGTCGTTTTTGGTCGGGTTGTTGCTCTGTGTGCGTGGCACGTTGTGTTAATTTCAGGGGGGTCTCGGCCTAGGGGCCTTTGTATTAGGGGTTGACAAGTCTTGTCTCTGCTATGTTTTTTTTTCTTCTTAATATAATGACACGCAGCTCTCCTGCGTTTGTTCAAAAAAAATATATTTAAAGTTGAGTTTTTTGCAGAATCTTTTATTGCATCATCTCTTATGTAACCTAAATCTTGGTCATTAATACCATTTTCCGATGGTAACACCTTAGTGGATGGTAGCACAGGATATGTTCTCATTATGATGGGAACATATCTTGTCAATGACTGCTTACTTCTCAGCGGTACAGTTTTCTTCAGAACTTAATGACTGGTTTAAATGTACTTCAGTCCCTTGCAGAGAAGTCACCAGAAGTAATGGATTTTCATGAGGATCTTGTCCACTTGGAAGCTTCTTCAAAGGTAATTTGCTTCTCTGACTAATATGGATAACCTGGACTGACAGAATTTGTTAAGTATTCTGGATTTACTGTAAACAGTTGCAACTAAAAGCATTGGCGGAGGAGCAGCTGGCAGTGGTAAAGGGGCTGGAGAAAGTTGAACAGGAGCTAACTGCTTCAGAAAGTGATGGGCCGGTTTCTGATGTTTTCCGTAAGGTATATTTTTCACAACTTTTTGTGATGTTTAGAGTTTCTTCTCTATTTGAAATGTTTCTAGTGGGCAGTATTTTGTAGTTTTGGTTGTGTCATCATGTGGAATCCTTAATGTTCGCTTAAAAGATTGAGCCTTTGATTATTTATCGAATCGTTCAATGCAATGTAGACTTTAAAGGAGTTCATTGATTGTTCGAGTGCTGATGTATGCTCCTTGTCAGCATTCTATTCTGAAGTAGTAAGTCATTTGTCATCATCCATGCTTCCATTGTGAACACTTTGTGCTTCAGATTTGCCCCTTTTGACTTATTCACTGCTTACAGGGTAAAAGCGCAGATGCACTTGCTCTTTATTTTGGAGAAGACCCTGCTAAATTTCCTTTTGAGCAAGGTAATATTCATGCCTATAGACCCATGGAAATGGTTTAAGTTATAGGTGCTAAATGATATTTGTCATGGACGGAAACTGTTTCTTCCATTTTTAACTACATCCATGGAAATGGTTTTTGTTCCATTTACTATGGTGGTAGTTAGAATATGTGGAATCCTAACGCTAATCCAGGGTTGGGAGTATATTATATAGGAGAGTTAGGTGGGCCAAGCTCATTACAATAGGGGTAATTAGGGAAATACAGGGAAACCCTAACTTAACCCTAACAGTAATCTAACACCCCCGCAGTTTCAACTCTATCCTGTACAGATGTTGAGATTGGATCGGATCTCAGTGAATACACTCTATGGCATTCCCTTGGTAAAAATGTCAGCGGACTGCAAGGTGGTCAGAACGCGGAGGACACGAACATCACCGACTGTGACACGCTCACGGACGAAGTGAAGGTCGATCTCCACATGCTTCGTGCGCTGGTGCTGCACGGGATTGGTGGACATATAGACTGCGCTGACGTTATTGTAGTAGATGAGGGTGGAGCGCTCAAGGGGGCTGTGGAGCTCCTGAAGCAGCTGGCGGAGCCAGGAGGCCTTGGCGACACCGCTGGCCACAGTGTGATACTCGTCCTCAGCGTTGGAGCTGGAGACGACGAGCTGCCGCTTCGAGGCCCAGGAGACGAGTTTGGCGCCCAGAAACACGGCATAGCCGGATGTGGACCGGCGCGTGTCGGGGTAGCCAGCCTAGTCAACGTCGGTGTAGACCACCAGCTCAGAAGTCGGGGAGGGTTGAAGTAGAAGTCTAAAGTCAATGGAGCCGCAGAGGTCGCGAAGAATCTGCTTGAGAGTGGCAAGGTGGGGTTCCTGTAGGGAGTGCATGTGGAGGCACATCTGCTGAACGGCGTCGGCAATGTCTAGCCGGGAGAATGTCAGATACGGAAGAGCGCCGGTGAGGCTTGGGTAGGTCGTCGCATCGGCGATCAGGGGCCCATCATTGTCAGAGAGTTTCGCCTAAGTGTCGACAGCCGTGGAGCATGACTTGAAGTTGGACATGCCAGCCTGCTTTAGAATGTCGAGAGCGTACTGACGCTAGTGAAGGAAGAGGCCCTATGGCCACCGCTCCATGGTGATCCCGAGGAAGTGGTGGAGAGGGCCCAGGTCCTTTATCACGAACTCGCGCTCAAGGGCGGCGATTGTGCACTGAAGAAGGCAATCATTGGACGTCGTGAGCACGATGTCGTCAACATAGAGGAGGATGTAGACAGTGTCGTCTCCTTGCCGATGAATGAACATGGACGTGCTCGACTTGGCCTCGACGAAGCTAAGGGATAGCAAGTAGGAGGTGAAGCGACTGTACCAAGCCCTCAGCGCCTGCTTGAGGCCATACAGAGAGCGGTTCAGCCGACAGACTATGTTCGGGCGAGCGGAGTCAACGAAGACGATGGGCTGGCTGCAGTAGACTGTCTCCGTCCCAGCGTCGTGGAGCAAGGCATTCTTGACATCCAGTTGATGGACCTCCAAGTCCCGAGATAGGGCGAGGGAGAGGACGGCTCAAACAGTGGCGAACTTGATGACAGGGTCGATGGTCTCGTCGTAGTCCACTCTGGGACGTTGAGTGAAGCCCCGAATGACCCAACGAGCCTTGTTGTGGTCGAGTGAGCCATCTGAGGTGAGTTTGTGGTGGAAGATCCACTTGTCGGTGACCACTTTGGTGCCTGGAGGATGCGACACCAGGTCCCAGGTCTGGTTGCCCAGCAGGGCCGCATACTCCTCCATGGCACGGCGCTAGTGTGGATTGGTGAGAGCGACGCGAACAGAGGAGGGGATCGGGGAGGCAGTCGGATCAACATTGGTCGTTAGAATCAAATGATCGATGGAGACGCACGTGGTGCGGGCAGGGTCGATGGAGACGCACGTCGCACGGACTGTGTCGATAGGGCCGCACGTGGCATAGGCGGGGTCAAGGGGGCCACGAGGGCCGCAGGCGGGGTTGACGGGGCCGCACGTGCCGACGCGAAAGAGGGCAATAGAAGAGTATCGACGCACTCATCATCGAGGAGGGAATCGAGGTCAGGGGTGGGGAGGAGTCAGCAAGGTGGAAAACCTCCTCATCAAAGACAACATGACGAGAGATGATGTGGTGGGTAAGGAGATCAGGGTAGAGGTACCCCTGGTCAAGGGAGTAACCGAGGAAATGACAGCGAGTGGAGCGGGGGAGGGGGGTAGCTTGTGAGGAGCAGTGGCGGAGGTGTTGGGATAGGAGACATAGCCAAAGACTCGAAGGTGCGCATAGGAGGGGTTGTTCCATACAGAGCGAAGTGGGAGTGGGTGACTCACCGCCTTGAAGGGAAGGTGGTTGAGTTGATGAGTAGCAGTGTTCAGGGCCTCTGTCCAATAGCTAGCAGGAAGAGACGCCAGCAAAAGGAGGTAGCGAATCATGTTGGCGGTGGTGTGAATAATCCGTTTGACTCGACCATTTTGAGGGGAAGTGTAGGGGCACGAGAGTCGCAACTGAACGTCGTGGGAGAGAAACAAGGAGCGAGAGGCGGAGTTGTCAAACTCGCGTTCGTATCGCACTGGAGGGCATGAACCAGGTGACAGAACTGTATGGAGACCCAAGAAAAGAAGTGCGAGAGTGTGGAATGTACCAGACTTTAATCGCAGAGCAAAAGTCCAAAGAAAGTGAGAGAAGTCATTCAGAATGACTAGGTAGTATTTGTAACTAGAGAGGTTGAAGACAGGAGATGTCCAGAGATCACAATGAACAAGATGAAATGCCTGAGCAGCTCTGGATGTGGAAGTAGAAAAGGGAAGACGCGAATGGCGGCTGAGCTGACATGCATGACAAAGGTTCTAAGAGGGGCCCTTGGTCCAAGATATATTTGAGCTACTGGAGAGTTTGGACATGACGTCAGGTCCAGGATGACCAAGACGACGATGTCAAATGGTGGAGGTGGTGGTAGTAGCCAGAGCATGAGGGGAGGACACGTCGGTGGGGCAAGCAGATGGCTGGAGCGTGTCCAGGGCATAGGCTAGGGCAACACAAGAGGAGGGAGGTGGGTCAAGACAAGAGATAGAGTATAGTGGAACGGAGATGTCATATCGAGCGAGCACGACATGGGTGGTATAGTGTCGTATAGGGAGTCCCTAGAGATCGAACTACATAGGACAACAGTTGTCAGTAGTGAAGGGACGAACCAAGAGAAGGGGTTGAATCATATGAGGGGCAACAAGGACGTCGTTAAGGTAGAACAATCCCGGAAAAACCGAATCAACTACTGAGGTGACTAAGAGGGTGGAACCGTTCCCCACAAAGATCGAGGAAAGGATGAGAGGGGTAGGGAGGCGCCGGAGTCGACCACCCAATCGGTGGGAGGAGGGGGTGGCGAAGACATAGGGTGCGAGAAGAGAGCCACGAGATGTGCCCCTATAGAGCCACTAGAAGGTGGGGGAGACAACAAGGTCTCGATCGTTAGGGAGGCAATCGTAGCATTGGGGAAAACAAGCGGCCCAGGAGCATGGTGACCCGCCTGGGGGTGGAGCGCGACGCAATCACGGAGAACAGGGTTCATGGCCCGATCAAATGCCATGAATGTGCTCTAGAGAAACTAGCCGTCGTGAAGGGAGACACGTGCACAGTAGGGAGGCATGGGAACCGCAACGGAGGTAGGGGTCCCTAGAAGTGAGAGGTGGGGCGAAGCAGGAGGTGCCGAGGGCGGTGGGACACAATAGGATGGCATCGTCAGAAAAAATAGACCGAGGGACATGGTGAGGGAGCCCTGTGGACGAGCTCGACCACATGAAGGGGTGCCCGGACCAAGGGTTGGAGAGCAACGGCCACACCAGTGCAGCGAGACCGGACGAGGCAGGGACATAAGTGTCCACACTCGCGCCTGCGAGGGTGGAGTAGAGTGCTGCTGAGGCAGCGGGAAGGGGAGCTGCAGAGGACGTGTCGGGGAAGGAGAGGGCAGTAGGGGTGTGCACTGGAGTAGAGGGCGGACCAGTGGTGCCGGCCACGGTGGTGGACAGGGCCGACGTGGGCGCGCGCGCCGAAGTCGCGCCAACACAGGCGTGGGGAGAATGGCCGGTGTGGTAGCAGGAGAGGGATGGGCAACGACCGACGCAGTGGAGGGGACGACGGTGCAGAAGAGGACGGCAGCTGCGACTGCGAGGGTGCCAGGGAGGAGATCGCATCAGGCTAGGAGAAGGTCGTTGTGTGCGCCTGCTGGGAGAAGGGCGTCCAAGGCACCAACGACGGCGATGTGCGCTCTCTCGGTCGCATGGAGCCCATCCTCGAGTGTGCCAATAGCGGTGGCATGGCGGCCTGCGCTGGTGGCGGCGACGAGGCCGCCCGCGCCCATAGGGGAGAGGAGGCCGCCCGCGAGTGTGCCAGCAGTGGTGGCGTGGCGGCCCGGGCTGGCAATGGTGGGGAGGTCGTTCGCGCCTGTAGGGGAGGGGAGGTCGCCCGCGCCTAGGAGAACGGTGGCGCCAGTGTTGGAGACGAGATCTGCGGTGGGAGCGTCGCAGGAGGATGCCATCGGTCGGCGGACGGGGCCGCCGATGGGACGAGCGAGGGTGGCAGCGTCCGCGGCGGCGACACGACCTAGAGACGAGGTGGGGAGGGTGGCGCTTCCGCAGCGGTGGCACGACGAGGAGATCGGAGCGTGCCCAGGAGGTGGCACGACTAAGCAGGGAGGTTGGGCGGCCAGGGAAGGGGGGATGACGATGGCTGGGGAGGGAAGAGAGAGACCTAGTTAGATACCAAGTTAGAATATGTTAAACCCTAACCCTAATACAAGGTTGGGAGTATATTATATAGAAGAGTTAGGTGGGCCAAGCCCATTACAATAAGGGTAATTAGGGAAATATAGGGAAACCCTAACCTAACCCTATAGAGTAGTCTAACAGTGGTATAGCTGTGATCCAAATATCATTGATACTTCTGGAATCCAATAGGAGCATAGTTTATGGATTTGTTTAGGTTGAGTTGAGTTAAAGCTGTGGCAGTAGCCTTCACCCTCTTTTAGTTTGTTTCATGCGTCAACACACATCTATTAAAAAAAAGAAAATTCTCTGTATGCCATTGCAATATTGCTCAATGCCTTATTTGCCATCGTAAATGTCCTAATCCTTTCTATGTCACTCGGATGCAATTTCTTATACTTCCATGCCATCACTAGTGGCATAGAAGGGTAAGAAAATTGCATGTTTTAATCTATTCTATGCCACTGATGATGGCTTGGATGGGTAAGAAATTGCATCTGAGTGATATAGAAGGAATTCACACATTTACTGTTAGAATACCCGATTAGGGTTTGGGGTTCTCCCCGTGTAATTACTGTCTCGCCCCTCTGTAATGGGCCTGGCTCAGTTACTCCAGTCTATTTAATAGATTGCCCAACCCCTGTTAGGGTTAAGGGTTTTGCACATTCCTACATGGTACCAGAGCCACACTAACTTCCTCCACTAGCCGGCCGCCAGCCCCTGGCTGCCGCCGCCGCTCCTTTCCCCATCCCCCTCCGGCCGCCGCCAGATCGCCTCCATCTCCTCTCTCCTTCCTGGTCGTCGGCCACACCCGCTTCTCCCCCTTCTTCGGTCGACGTCTTCCTATGCCCTCCCCTCGCGCTCCCTCCTCACCCAGCCGCCGGCCGCCCGCCGAGCAACCCCAGGCGCGAGGCGTCCGCGTGCCGAGCACCGGCCTCCCCGCGGCCGGATCTGAGCGTCTGCCCCGACCGCATGCCCGACCGACTGCTCTGCGCCCCTGCCCAGCCGTCAGGCTCGACGCGCCGCGCCCGTGGAGCCGCGACCCCGACCCTGAGCCACCCCGACGAAACCCGCCCGCTACTCCAGCCGGCTGCGCCCGGCGCCGTACTGGAGGCGCTGCTGCCACGTGCACTCCCCACCGCGCACCCCTGTTCCCTGCCGTCGAGCGCCGTCGGCTCCAGCTCCCGTCCTCGCCGCCCGACCCGTTCCCGGCAGCTGCGCGCGCGCCCTTCTTGACGCCCCCTAGTGGTCGTCCCCTCACCATCCCTCCTCTCTACTCGCGCTGTTGCGCTTCTCCCACCAGTGGTGCCTCTACCCTCACCGGTTTCATGACGTCACCCCCACCATACATGAGCTTTACCTCACCCGCTGCTCTCGTGACTGTGCGTGCACTCCTCCACGACGGCCAGCTCATCCAGGGCATGTTCGTGTCCTTCGATCCCGCCGGGAACCCTATTCTCCAGGACTGCGTCGAGCTCCACCCTCAGGCGGTCCGTCACGTGCCTGGACTGCTTGTCTTCCCACGTGCTGCGATCGCCTCCTTAGCGGTTGAGCCCGTGTCATCTCCCTCCCTTCCTAGTGCCTCTATCGGGGCACCTTCTTTGGCCCTCTCCGCTCACACCGTACCTTCGCCACCACCACCTCCCCCAACCACCACCGATTGGGTGGTTGACTCCGGGGCCTCCTTCCACACTACCCCCACAACTAGTTCGTTACTCCACTCCCATCCACCCCACCCCTCACATCCTTCCTCCATCGTCGTCGGCAACGGTTCCACCCTCCCGGTCACCTCAGTAGGTACATCGGTTCTTCCAGGACCATTCTTCCTTAACGACATCCTTGTTGCTCCCGGACTGACTCATCCCCTCCTCTCGGTCCGTCGCTTCAATCGTGACAACCAGTGCTCTATGGAGTTCGACCCCTGGGGTCTCACCATACGCCACCTTCCCTCACATGCTGTGCTCGCTCGCTGTGACAGCTCCGGTCCCCTCTATTCCCTTCACTTGCCCTCCACTCCTCAAACCAGAGTAGTCTCATCTCCTGCTCTTGCTACTACCACCACCTCCTCCGCCATTTGGCACCGTCGTCTCGGGCACCCTGGACCTGACGTCATGTCTCAGCTTTCCGGCCACTTAGACATATCCTATACTCTGGGCTCTTCTGAGCGCCTTTGTCATGTTTGTCAGCTCGGCCGTCACTCCCGTCTTCCTTTTTCCACTTCCACGTCCAGGGCTGTTCAGGCCTTTGATCTTGTCCACTGTGATCTCTGGACGTCTCCTGTCCTTTCCGGCTACAAATACTACCTGGTCATTCTGGACGACTACTCCCATTTCCTTTGGACTTTCCCCCTTCGGCTGAAGTCCGACACGTTTACCACCCTCACTCACTTCTTCGCCTGGGTATCCACCCAGTTCTGGCGCCCGGTTCGTGCCCTGCAGTGCGACAATGCCCGCGAGTTCGACAACAACGCCTCCCGTTCTTTCTTCCTCACTCACGGCGTCCAGTTGCGTCTCTCATGTCCCGACACCTCTGCTCAGAACGGCCAGGCCAAGCGCATGATTCACACCACCACCAACATGATCTGCTGCCTTCTCTTTCAGGCATCTCTCCCTGCCACCTACTGGGCAGAGGCCCTTCATACCGCCACGCATCTCCTCAACCGTCTTTCCTCGAAGGCGGTGAGCCACCCTACACCTCACTTCGCCCTGTCCGGCACAACCCCTTCCTACGACCACCTGCGTGTGTTCGGTTGTGCCTGCTACCCTAACACTTCCGCTACCGCCCCTAACAAGCTTTCTCCTCGCTCCACTCGCTGCCTCTTCCTCGGCTACTCCCCTGACCACAAGGGGTATCGGTGTCTGGACCTCACCTCCCACCGCATCATCTCTCGTCACGTCGTCTTCGACGAAGATGTGTTTCCCCTTGCAGGCTCCACCGCACCCACCGATCTCGACTCACTGCTCGAGTCCGATCCGGTTCCCCCCACACTCGGCGCCCCGCCTTGCGCCGTTACCTGTACCTCGTGCGGCCATGACGCCACCGCTCGCGCCCATTCCTGCGCCACACGCGGCCCCGTCGATCATGCCTGCGTCACGCGCGGCCCCGACGACCCCGCCGGCACCACGCGCGGCCCCGTCGATCATGCCTGCGCCACGCGTGGCCCCGTCGACCACGCCTACGCCACGCGCGGCCCCGTCACCCCCGCCTGCGCCACGCGCAGCCCCGTCGACTCTGGCTCGCTTCGCCGACCCCGCGCTCGTCTACCACCGTCGCGGCCACGCCGCTACCTCGGCGCCTGCCGACTCGGGCCCGTTGATGAGCGCGGCCCGCTTTGTCGACCCCGCCGTCGTCTATCACCGTCGCGAGCGGGCCATACCCACCGCTCTCGACGTTCCGGTGGCCCGCTCCGAGCCGCCAGTATACCACCCGGTCGCCATCCACCGCGACCCCGGGCACGTCCACCCGATGGTGACTCGGCGTGCCGCTGGCGTTCTTCGCCCCGTCAACCGGCTGATCCTGGCAGCTGATACGACCTGCACTCCACCGGACGCATCCCCGGTGCCCTCCTCCGTTCGCACTGCCCTCGCCGACCCACATTGGCGTCGTGCTATGGAGGAGTACGCTACCCTCTTGGCCAACCACACCTGGGACCTGGTGTCGTGTCCACCAGGAACCAACGTGGTCACCGGCAAGTGGCTATTTCGCCACAAGTTGACCTCGGACGGCTCCCTCGACCGCTACAAGGCCCGTTGGGTCCTTCAGGGCTTCACTCAGCGCCTCGGAGTAGACTACGACGAGACATTCAGCCCCGTCGTCAAATTCGCCACTGTCTGCGCCGTCCTCTCCCTCGCCCTCTCCCGCGACTGGGCGATCCATCAGCTCGACGTCAAGAATGCCTTCCTCCATGGCACTCTGACGGAGACTGTTTACTGCAGCCAGCCCACCGGCTTCGTCGATGCCAGTCATCCGGATCTAGTCTGTCGGCTGAACCGATCCCTGTACGACCTCAAGTAGGCGCCGCGGGCATGGTACAGTTGCTTCGCCTCCTACTTGGCCTCCATCGGCTTCGTCGAGGCCAAGTCGGACACGTCCCTGTTCATCTACCGGCGTGGCGACGACACCGTCTACCTCCCGCTCTACGTCGACGACATTGTGCTCACGGCATCCACCGCCGACCTTCTACAGCGCACGATCGTCGCCCTTCAGCGGGAGTTCGCGATGAAGGACCTGGGGCCCCTACACCACTTCCTCGGCATCACCGCCGAGCGCCGGCCTCAGGGTCTCTTCCTCCACCAGCGTCAGTACGCCATCGACATCCTGGAGCGGGCTGGCATGTCTGACTGCAAGCCCTGCTCCACGCCTGTCGACACTCAGGCAAAGCTCTCTGAGGACGACGGGCCTCCGGTCGCCGACACGACGTCCTACCGGAGCCTGACCGGTGCGCTCCAGTACCTCACCTTCTCCAGGCCCGACATCGCCTACGCCGTCCAGCAGGTGTGCCTACACATGCACACTCCGCGGGAGCCCCCACCTCACCGCTCTCAAGCGGATACTGTGCTACCTCCGCGGCTCCCTCGACTACGGCCTCCTACTTCGACCATCCCCGACGTCGGAGCTCGTGGTCTACACCGACGCTGACTGGGCTGGCTGTCCCGACACGCGCCGGTCCACCTCCGGTTACGCTGTGTTCCTGGGCGCCAACCTCGTCTCTTGGGCCGCCAAACGGCAGCCCGTCGTCTCTCGCTCTAGTGCTGAGGCCAAGTACCGTGCCGTGGCCAACGGCGTGGCAGAGGCCTCCTGGCTGCGACAGCTCCTCCACGAGCTCCATAGTCCCCTTCAGCGTGCCACCCTCGTCTACTGCGACAACGTCAGCGCGGTCTACCTCTCCACCAATCCCGTGCAGCATCAGCGCACGAAGCACGTGGAGATCGACCTGCACTTCGTCCGCGAGCGTGTCGCTGCCGGTGACGTTCGGGTTCTCAACGTCCCCACCACGCTGCAGTTCGCTGACATCTTCACCAAGGGGTTACCGTCGAGTGTTTTTTTAGACTTCCGATCCAGTCTCACCAAGGGCCTCTAGCGTAATGGTTAAGGCTTCCGAGTAGCACCTCTAGGTCCCGGGTTTGATTTCCCTCGGGGGCGAATTTCGGGCTTGGTTAAAAAAATCCCTTCGTTGTGCCCTGCACGCTCTCGGGTTACGTCCTGCGCGCCACCCTCCGGCTGGGCCGTTGCAGAGTGAGCGGTGACGGCCCGCTAGTGATAGGGGGGCTAGGGCTCGGGAATTTTCTCGGCCAGAACCATGTTTCGATCTATTCTTAATATAATACCGGGAGGGCGATCTATTCTTAATATATCACCAGGAGGGCGGTCTTTCCCTCCCAGGCCAAGTTTTATTATAAAACAAAAAGGCCTAGTAGGGTTTCTCAAAAGTTAGTTTCTTGTATCTATGTTTTAGACCTCCTTAGGAGGGTTTCCTTGTAATTGGATCCATTTTGGACCATTCCTATTTTCTTATTAATATAATGATGCGCAGCTCTCATGCGCGTTCGAGAAAAAAAAAAGTAAGCAGAAGGCGTGACATTTAATCTCATCTGGATTGTTGTAGATATTGTCCAAGCCACTCCAATAGATCAGTCTGGTGATTCGAGCTTGTTCCCAGTTCCCTCCATACAAAGTTATACATTTCGTAGTGACCGAGAACCAAGCGCTTTGCAGCCTTATTAAAACTGGTTGGGACCGCTATTTACATAAGCCTGTGATCTACTTTTGTCTGACTTCCTTCTGTCCTGCACCAAGGTGTTTTACCGGTTTTCTCCCCCAAAAAAACGTGTCTAAGTCATGACGTTGTACCTTAGTTATTTGAAGTGTAGAATACCCCCTAGTTGTAAGGTTTTTGTTTCCACAGTGAAGCAAAAGCTTTCCGTTCTTTCAATAAAAAATCTGAACTACATCAGTTGTTTTTATGTGATTTTCTACTTGCTTTAACTTCAATCCCTTTTTTATTTTTTTATTTTTCTAAATGCATTAGCAGTGTACTGCTTGGTTTCACTGAGCTACAAACAAAGCACACATCTGTGGTTTTACAATCCTTATTAGTTCTAACTAATTTTAAAACATTTGCAGTTGCTACAACTCTTCTGACCTTTGTGGGGTTGTTTCGGAAAGCCCATGATGAGAACCTCAAGCAAATTGAGGCTGAGAAGAAGAAAGCCCAGAAAGAAGCTGAAAAGGAGGCAACTCAGGACAAAACTCCTGTAAAGTCAAAAAATGGGAATGCAGATAAATCACCAAGATCACCATCAACCTTCAAATGATATACGGCAAAAGTTCACATGATCATCATTTCTTCCTCAAAGAATGTCTGCCTTTTCTGGCCTCGGCACAATTTCACAAGCATCAATAGTAATGCAAATCCATAATACCATGTGGACAACTCATGCAGTCATGCTTACAAGACAAGGTAACAAATGATCTATTTCATATATGTGTAATGTTCTGTTGTAACAGGCGAAATATGTATACTTGCCAGTACCACTCTTAACATATATTCACTGCCCTTTTTCCAGATGCTTTTGGTTCAACATCCATGCATGTATCTCATGACACTGTACAAAGCTCACCCCACACAAACTTAGGTTCTTCTGTACAAAATCCACACTAGATCTTTCTTTTTCCCCCCTTCTGTTTATACTAGCACCAGGAGTAGCTCATTGTTTGTAAACTAGAAATAGGAGTGTAGGCAGTGATCAGTAGTAGGTCAGAAGCAATAGAAAAGGATTAGTGCTACCACAGGCAGGTTCTAACCAGGTAAAGGTGAGTATATAGCCATGTGCCCATGATCTTTGAATTCTTGACTAGAGCAAAGTGTTTGTGCGTGACGTCCTGCCACAAGTATCTCGAGATCAATTAAATCTTGGTCAAAATGTGAGCTTCAGTGTTTCGCTCCATGATTTGTCAAGGGAAAAATGGTCACCTGTTGCTTTTGCATTCTCATTTTCTGCACCTCCTATAATCGATGTTATGGTTTTGATGACACTAATTTCTGTTGTAGAAAAATAGAAAGCAGTTCCTACAGGAGTTGAGAGAAATTCACGATGCTTGTCAGGGACCTTGGGATGTTCTTGGGAATTTTAACCTTATATACAAAGATGAAGACAAGAATGATGGGCAGATTTCGAAAGTTTATTAATGATTTAGCCTTGAGGGACATTCCTTTACAGGGTCGGAGTTTCACTTGGTCAAATCTGCAAGCTGATCCGGTGTTGGTAAGGCTTGACAGTTGAGTGGGAGCAGCTGTTTCCAAACTGCCTTCTGCAGAGTGCAGCCTCGGAGGACTCTGACCACTGTCTTCTGTTGCTCGGGCTGGATGATATTAAGCCTGGAAAACCTCGATTTCACTTCGAATCCTTTTGGCCAAAAATCGAAGGCTTCATGCATACTGTTGAGGAAGCTTGGAACTCGGTTCTAGGATCCTCCTGCCCTTTTGATGTTTTGTCCAGGAAACTCAAATCCACTGCAAGAAAGCTTCAGAATTGGAGCCACAGAGTTTCTTCATCTACTGGAAATTGCTCAAGACTCTCGGACTTTGTCCAACGAGGAAGCATGGCTGCACAATAATATCAAGAAACATTGCCTTGCCCTCTCCTCTCAAGCGTATTGCGAGGAGCCGCTCTAGGATCAGCTGGCTGGGTGAGGGCGATGCCAACACAGCTCTGTTTCATGTTCATGCTAGGAACCATAGAGGAAAAACTTTATTATGAGATTATGTGAGGCGGGTCAGGTTTTCACCCATGATGTTTTTTTTGCTTCGGACTAACTTGCATCAAGATCACACCATTGATCTTGATGAGTTAATGTCACGACCGGTTTTAGAAGACAAACCGAATGTGAATTATGTACATGTTAGGACTTAGATCACGTATACAACGATTACATAAATATCATATCATCGCACAATGCTTAAATAATGATAAAGAATATGTACCATTATTACATACCGAAGTCATAACCATCACATTGTTCAAAGTGCACAAGCGGAAACAAACTAAATTAAAGGGCTTTCCACATGAATCTGGCTGATAGATCACTAGCCTAGTCTTCAGATTCATTGAAGTCCTAAAACTCATGGAGGTCCGCTTCGACTCTTGAGCAATGGTTGCATCGATAGCAACCTAGTGTTTAATGTGAGAGTAAGTGGGAGTACACAATGTACTCAACAAGTGCCCCGCTTGGCTAAGTGACTAGCTTTATATGGAGTTAAGCTAATAGCAGTTTGATTTTACTTTTTTAGATATTTATTATTAATACAAACCAAGTTTTAACATTTACCCGAGATTGCCAACCCGTGAATCGTTTCCTCATCGAGGAACATCATTACCAATATCATGACCAGTTCATAACCAAAACCATAGTATCTCTAATCAATCTGGCTATCAAGGCCGCTCTTAACCATGAGCACGACTGATATACCAGTTTTATCCAAACCTCTGTATAGATTGCACACTTTACCCATGAGCCATGATCCATATTTTCTTGGGTTGTATAGATCATTAAACATTTCCAAGGTGAGTTGTCAAGGTTTCACTACGTAACCTTTACAAAGATTACCCTAAAGGTATAGTCATCTGTTAGGTTTCTCTAGTTCATAAGCACAGTACTCCCCCAAGGTGGTGATTAACAAAAACCAAATGTATAAACCTCAGCACCCATCCTTGGTAGAGTGAGGACTAGGCCATAGACCCCATTGACGACATGACGACAAAACAAATTACACCTAAGGTAACTTTAATTAATTAGATAAGGGTGTCCCATACCACCCTCATACCAGCACTATTTTCCCAAGTGGTCACTCAGCGAATAGGTCCTTACAGAGAAGCACTCGGGATATCTCCCAAGCCTCCTTACGGTGAAACACTTGGGATACCACCCAAGCCTCCATGTGAAAGGAACACAAATGCCTAAGAGGGGGTGAATTAGGAATTCTAAAAATCTCGCTAATCTAGGCCACAATTAAATCTCCTAAACAAAACATATGCAAATAACTAAACAATAATGTGTAAACTAGGTTTTGGCTAAATGTTGCTATCTCTACCGCAAAAGGAGTTATGTAACCTAAGTTCCAATCCTAAATATTCTAAACTAGGAATAGAGAGATTGAAACTTAAGTACTCAATGTAATTGCGGAAGCTAAAGAGCAAAGGTAGATAATGCAAACTCACATGGATGTGCCGATATTTTACTGAGGTATATAGAACCACGCAAGGTTCTAACTAATCCTCGTTGGTGCCCCTACGCAAAGAAAAGCCCACGCGAGGGCCAAGCACCCGGTCGAGTAACTCCGTAGAGAACCACAGGTCTTCTCCACACACAAGTGGTGCTCTGCTTCCGGCCTCCTCTCGGACGCTCCCCGCCGTCTTCACTATCGAGCTTCTCGCCAAAACGCCATGGGTCTCGTTCTCTCTAGTACACAGTGGTGGCCACACCACAAACGCGGTTGGTGTGTGAATGTCGCCTAGAGGGGGGGGGGTGGATAGACGGAATCTGAAAATTATAAACTTAAGCACACACTACAAGTCGGGGTTAGTGTTAGAACGAATATTAAGTCCGGGAGAGAGGGGAAAACAAATCAACCAAGAAATAATGCGGATGAACACGGTGATTTGTTTTACCGAGGTTCGGTTCTAAAGAACCTAGTCCCCGTTGAGGTGGTCACAAAGACCGGGTCGCTTTCAACCCTTTCCCTCTCTGAAACGGTCACTTAGACCGAGTGAGCTTTCTTCCTTGATTTCTTGGGTCACTTAGACCCCGCAAGGACCACCACACAATTGGTGTCTCTTGCTTCGCTTACAAGGCTTTGAGAATAAGAATGAGAGAAAGAAGAAAGCCAAGCAAGCAACAAGAGCAACAAAGAAACACAAGAACGACCCTCTCATAAGTCCTAAAGCACTAGAATTGAATTGGGGACTTTGATTGGATCGGTGGCTTTGATTTGTGTCTTGGAGTGTTGCACTTTGCTCTTGTATTGAATGGAGTGTGATGAATGCTTTTTTTGTTGGAGTGGAGGTGGTTGGGGGTATTTATAGCCCCGAACCACCAAACAACCGTTGGGGCAGGCTGCTGTCGATGGGCGCACCGGACAGTCCGATGCGCCAGCCACGTCATCCAACCGTTAGGGTTCGGGCGCAGTCGACTGTTGGAGCTTTGTCTTCTAGTGGCACCAGACAGTCCGGTGCCGCACCGGACAGGTACTGTTCACTGTTCGGTGTGCCTCTGACGACTGTTCTGCTCTACCACACACTGTTTGTGCACTGTAGCTCTGTTCTTCAGCTTTTGCAGTCGACCGTTGCGCGAAGGAGCTGTTGCTCCGCTGGTGCACCGGAAAGTCCGGTGGCACACCGGACAGTCCGGTGAATTATAGCAGAGCGCGGCCTGAGAAACCCGAGGGTGGCGAGTTTGGAGTTGTACGGTCCTAGTGCACCGGACACTGTCCGGTGGCACACCGGACAGTCCGGTGCGCCAGACTAGGGCACCCTTGGTTCCTTTGTGTCACACCCGGATTTGGGGGCACCAAGACCCGGGCGCGAACATAATCACCAGGTGTGCTGGGACCAAGTCTCACATATATGATGAATCATGGCACAGGATCAAATGTCACATCTTTACTACATAACAGGAGTTTTATACAAAATAAATAATTACATTATAAGGAGACAACGGTCCAGCAACCCAAAGTTGACTGGGAGACGACGGCCTAGACCTCTCACGAACACGTCGCAGCATCCTCCATGCGCCTCATCCTGTGGTACCTGTTCTTGACCTGTGGGGGGGTGTGAGACAGCAAGAGTGAGCTCACATACGTTCATCGCTCAACAAGTTGTGGGGAATAATGTGCATGAACTCGCCAAAGGTGAGAGCTCACGTGAAGTGTAAGGCTTACCAAAGAGGATGGTTAGAGCTGAGCATTGCTTTTAAAGTTGGTCAAAATTTTATTAGCAGTTACTAAGTATAAGTAAATACCAACCCAATTAAGTAGCAGAACAAAAGTGACAACATCACCTGCGATGCAATGCATATGACAAATTGAATTTAGTTCCATAAGTTAATCATGTTAGGGTCTGAGCTGCTCATGACCGTGAGCACGGCTAGTATACCAGTTTTAGACTCTGCAGAGGTGGCGCATCTTTACCCACAAGTCATGTTACCCATCTGCCAAGGGATCGCGACTTCCCATACACCTCTACCGAGGAGGCGAGGCAAGGTAACACTACGAGGCCTTTACAAAGTTCCACTAGCTTCAGAAAACCCGCTACAGTTTATGGGAAGCTCCAATGCAGGGTTCTTGCCTGACCGCCATCGCAACAAAATCAACCAAGGACCTCCCTACACTGACCACTCCCCTACTGCCCTTGCCCCTTTCGGGTAAGGTAGTCCTCCACTAGCTTTCCTAATTAATCAGCCAAGGGCGTCCATAAACCCTTGTGGTAGCACTGTTTTCCCGAGTGGTCGCTCCATGTTCCAATTAACATAATGATCTTATCATGAACAATAATAATAAACAGATAATAAAAGTGTGATCATGAATAATATATCTTCATACCCAAAACCACATAAAGCACTAGCAAGTACTACCCAAAAAGTTTAGTGGTAAACAAGGTATAAAGATAATCAAACTAGGGTAACCTATTAGGTCCCATCAAAATTAAACTATGCAGATCATTATGATTAATTAGAACATGAGTGGGTAAAAAGAAGTGATCAAGGGCACAACTTGCCTGGCACTTGAGATTCCAGGTACCAACTTGCTCTTCAGATGACACATGTCCTCACGCTAGTCGTAGCATTACAAACAAACAGTGTATAGGTAAAATTAACATCACACCAAACATAAGGATAAACTGTATAATTATGATCTACGCGTTGCTACAAGATCGTAGAAACAAGAACCCCTAAATTCGGAGCTACAGATATTGAGTTATGAATTTCTAAAATCATTTAGCACCTAGAATAGATTAATTCAATTGAGTAATTTTAATTCAAGTTTCATGGTTAAACAAAGGTACTAGGTGATAAATAATATTAATACAAAATTAATGTCTCTGGAATGACTCAATTTGTAATTAAAATGGATTTAATATGAATTATACAAGTTTCTGAAATTGTTTTGTATTAAAAATCGATTTCTATAATTATTTTTCTAATTCTTTCTGATCTCTGGATTGGGCGCTAAATTCTGAAAAACCTAGGGACTGATCTACAAATACACCCAAGACTCCGTGATCATCGCCCACGGACGGCGGGTTTATTGTTAAGAAAGCCAGGGGCTCTTTTGCAAATCGGTCAGGCCGAAGGGGTATCAGCCAACTTGAGTCGTCCAATCAGAATCGAGGGCCCAGATTAGAACCGTGCTTTAAGTGAACCGGAACATAATGTGGGCCGCCCGATCAAGATCCAACGCACCAGATCAGAACCCGAACCGGTACGCCATCCTAACCATTAGATCGAGGATCGATGGCGGGGATCCGATGGACGAAAGGGGTATGTGGTGGCGTGATCTCGTCCAAATCCTGACCACACCTTTGACATCTGACGGCCGCTGTGCATCTTCCTCCCTCAGACAGACCGAGCGGAGGCGGCAAGATCCAAGGTGGAGCCCTGCCGGAGTGAAGCGCATTCGGCGATCCGGTGCATAATCCCTCGCGTGCATATGTGCTAAACGATGAGAGGAGAACGATGAAGCTATCCACGGGGGGTCATACCAGCATTTGGAGAGATCGTAGAGGTTGACGACAAGCACCGCGACCTTGTGGTGTGTGGCGCTCTCTGGTCGGCAATGGCGATGTTTAACCAGTTGTGATGAGAGGGGAGGTCGCGGAAAGACTATATAGGCAGAGGCGGCAGAAACGTGCTAGACCGCACAACCGAATCGCTATAGATTCGCTAAAATCCTAACAACCATAACAGCGACTCGTTCTTCGCAACAGATTCACGCCCGACGAATTTTTAGGCGGCGGGCACAGCTAGCAACATCCCAGGCGAGCCAAGCGGATTACGAGCGCGACCTTTCCCCGGAAATCCCGGCGCCAGCTCCGCCCTGTTGGTCTCGGCGGCCGTGGCTGGCGGGTATGGAGCAGATGAGTGCGATCTTCCTGGCGGTCACGGCTCACGTTGTCCATGCAGTTACATACTCCGGCTCTCGAGTTTGTTAAATAGTGAAGGTCGTAGGAGCAGCGCCCCATGTAGCGGGACCAAAGTACAACGATAGAATCGTTAAACGTGTGTGTGGCTTGTTAAACATATATCTATTAGCTCTCTTTTTTTCGTTTCTGTTGTCTGTTAGCTTGATCTTATTTTAATTTACCAGTTGTTCGCCCGAGTCCCTGAGGCTACGTGACTGTTTTCTAGGATCAACTTTTGTGGTCGTATTGTATTCTCTATATATTTGTATTTCATATACGAAGGGAATACGCAGAACAAATTTTTTTTTCATTTTCATCTACTCTTGCACGGTCGTGAGCTGGTTAACTTGCATGCTGACATCACGCCTGATGTTATGATGACATCACTTCCCGCAAGAAATATTAAAAAAAAATGGGAGGAGACATGGGCTGGCTCTATATATTATGATGGGTCGTCCAGCAAGCTCTCTTCATTTTTTTTCTTTTTCTTATTTATATTTTCATTTCTATTTTGTATTTTTTCTATTTTATTTCAGTTCAAATATCTAAACTCTAATATGGTTTTGGTCAAATTCATATGCACATTCAAACAACTCAGCATGAGATGCAGGTCATATTTATTTATTTGTTATTTGATCAATATATTTCCATTAATTGAATACGCACAAAGAAAAGAAAACTAGATAGTCTATAAAGGTTCCATGATCCCCAAAACGCTTTTATATAAATATATGTATTTATTTATTTTATTATTATACAAATTTTAGGGCTTTACACTTTGCTCCTTTGATTTTGAACCCTAACTTTGATCTTTTATTGGTTTGTGTTGAACCTTTATGCACCTGTGGAATATATAATCTAGAGTAAACTAGTTAGTCCAATTATTTGTGTTGGGCATTCAACCACCAAAATTATTTATAGGAAAAGGTTAAACCTTATTTCCCTTTCAGTGTGGTCTCGCAAGGCATCGTCCCACTCGATACAATATTAACCTAAACACTTCGCAAAGCACCTACGCTAATTACTGAGTGATTTTATTAAGCACTTGGGTGTTGGAGTGTAATACCTCAAAATCTCATTTTTGAGAATTATGTAAATTTTCCAAAGATTTTGAGTTAGAATATTTTTTTTTAAAAAAAACCTCTTGAAGTCACACCTCCTAAAATAAATGTTTTAGCGCCACGTGTCCTGTGTAGGCATCCGTGATTGTTTCTTTTGTAAAGAAGCCCTGTGTTTAAAGGAAAGTAACTCGTGCTCTTAGTATGTGCAGAGTAATTATATCAGGGTCCCTGGAATTTGCGAAACGATCCTTGGATTTATAATCTAGTATAAAAATAGTATTAAAAAGCTTTACAAACTTGTAACATCCATATCTTTTTCATTTTAACCCCGATTTAAACCGTTTAAATTGCATTAGACTCATGATAATATTGTCTATAGTTTAGTAACCTTATTTTACTATGTAACTTAGTTATAAAAATAACACTCATTTTGTTTTATGTTTAACACCTAAATTATTCAAAAAATCATAACTTTTACACCTTAACTCCGATTTGATCCATTCAAATTGCGAAAGCCTCATAGAAATATTCACTACATAGTAGCAACATTAATTATACGATAACATGTATTTTTGCAATTAGGTAACTAAATTGATTAATCTATGTTTAATGGATTAGCTTTTCTAATATTAATATAGTATTCTAATCTTAAAATTTGACTAAAAGATGACCTTTAATCAAGTAATGTCTTAGATTAAAGGTGGTTAATTATTATAGAATATTATTTCATATGGTGTATACTAATCAATTTATAATATAGTTTAATATTTGAATCACATAGATCTTCCATAAATCACAACTCCTTAACCATAACTCCGGTTTTAGTGGTTCGCGAACCCACGATCTCATAGCGACGTGTAGACTTTTATTATGCAGTTTGTTCTTATATTTTCTGTAATGTTAATTTTACCTATACCCTGTTTATTTGTATTGCTACGACTAGCACGAGGTTATGAGTCACTTGAAGAGCAAGTTGATACCTGGAATCTCAAGTCCCAGGCAAGTTGTGCCCTTGACCACTTTTATTACCCAATAATGTTCTTTATAATCATTTTATCATGCATAGGCTTAATTTTGATGGGACCCAATAGGTCACCTAGTCTGGTTAACTTTTCACCTTGTTTACCCCTGAACTATTTGGGTAGTTTTTGCTATTGCTCTATATGGTTTTGGGATTAATATTACATTATGATTATGTTCCAATTATACTGTTGTTTTACATATTGTTCATGAAAAGATCATGATATTAATTGGAACATGGAGCTTAACTTGAGAAACACGTGCCGCCACAAGGGTGGAATGGGACGCCCTTGGCTGACTAACTAGGAAAGCTAGTGGAGGACTACCTTACCCGATAGGGGAAAGGGCAGTAGGGGAGTAGGCGTGTAGGGAGGTTCTCGGGTTGATTTTTCTGCGATGGCGGTCAGATGGGGGATTCCTGCATTGCTCTTCCTAGAAACTGTAGCGGGTTTTCTGAAGCTAGTGGAACTTTGTAAAAGCCTCATAGTGGATCCCTAGCCATTCACCTCGGCAGTGTCTAAGGGCCTTGCAAACCTAGGCAACATGGGATACATGACTTGTGGGTACACGGTACAACCTATGCAGAGTGTAAAACTGGTATACTAGCCGTGCTCGTGGTCATGAGCAGCTTAGGACTCTTGCATGATTAATTTATGGAACTAAATTCAATTTGTCATATGCATTGCATCGCGGGTGTTGTTATCAATTTTGATCTACTACTTATTTGGGTTGATATCTACTTATACTTAGTAACTGTTAATAAAGTTTTGACCAACTTTAAAAGCAATGCTCAGCTTCAACCGTTCTCTTTGGTAAGCCTTACACTTCACATGAGCTCCCACCTTTAGCGAGTTCATGCACATTATTCCCCACAACTTGTTGAGCGATGAAAATATGTGAGCTCACCCTTGCTGTCTCACACCCCCCATAGGTCAATAATAGGTACCGCAGGATGAGGCGCATGGAGGATGTTGCGATGTGTTCGTGAGAGGTCTAGGTCGTCGTCTCCCAGTCAACTTTGGGTTGCTGGATCGTTGTCTTCATATGATGTATTTATTTATTTATTTATTTTGTACAGAACTCCTATTATATTGTAAAGATGTGACATTCGTTTTTGTACCATGAGTCATCATATGTGTAAGACTTGGTCCTAGCACACTTGGTGATTATGTTCACGCCCGGGCCTTGGTGCCCCTGAAACTCGGGTGTGACATGGAGCTATTGGAAATGTGTCTCTACACTTGGGCAAACTTCTTGAGCTCTCCACACCTTCAAATGGTCGACCAAGGGAGTATAAATAGAGCCCCCACTCAAATGTAGCTGTTGGAGAAATCCTACATGTCTGTGTCGCACCGGACCGATCCGGTGCACCACAAGACCGCGGGTCTACTACCTCCACGTTAGCTAGTCGTTGCCTACTTATAGCTACAGTAGTGGTCTGGTGCGCCACCCGTACAGTCTAGTACACGCCACGTCAGTTGACCGTTGGCTGACTAGTCATTGCCGACTATTGGGACCAGCCCGGTGTGCACTCACCCGGTTCGGTGCCCTAGCTCGTTGAAAACCCGAGAGTGGCTTCCTGACAAACTGGTTCGTTGCCTCGGTTTGGTGCACCCAGATTTAGCCCATCTTCTATTTCTTCAACTTTCTTTGCTTGAGCTCTTTTGGTCTTGTGTCTTGTACTTGTGCTAAATATTTGTAGGTCTTCTTAGAGTCTTTTCAAATCTTCTTTTGAGGTGTCGCATCCTATGAACTATAAAACACAAACACTTGGAAAACATTAGTTCACAGGTTATGTTGGTCATCAAACACCAAAATCACTTAGTCAAATGGGTCAGGGTCTATTTTTCTTACAATCTCTCCTTTTTTGGTGATTGATGACAACACAACCAAAGCAAGCAAATATTAAATACCAAATTGAAATATGCAATCTACTTGGTATGGATGCATCTGCATAGGCAAGATGAATGAGATAGCAATTTGATAGATGTGTGGTCATTTAGAAATTAAGCACATTCTTGCATATGAAATAGTCCCCAATGTGTGATTATGGACTTAAGCCTCCCCTGACTCCATCATCCACATATTTCCTATCTAGGACCGAAACCAAACATAAGCAACCACTTGAAAGATCATAACCCAGTTGAAAGGTCATAAACAATTTAAATTGGTGTTTTTTGGTATTTGATAACTTTGGGTTTCTTTGGTCCACAAACCCCCCCTTGAAATCAGACACCGAAAATGAAGATATGATAAATCATACAGGAAGCAATAAATGGATTGCCCTCTAAAAAGATTTCTCCCCTTAAAAGAAAGTTCTCCCCAATTTGTAAAGCAATCTCCCCTTTTATGGAAAAAGACATACTCCCCATGTCGAAAACTTCCACTTAGGAAAAACATAATAATTTCATGCAACAGGAAAGAAGACATGATTGAATAGACTAACTCCCCCTTAATCTATGACTATATATATGGTAAAGAATATTCTAGTGATACCAAATGAAGAATTTAAAAGCTTATGCATATTTGGCAACATGGGGGCATAAGATGTGAAATTGACATAGCTTATTCAAAGATTGGAGAAGACATGTAAATGATACCAATCGAAAGATTTGGATAATGATTTATGAAACACTTGCGGTGGAAGCACATTGTCTTTCTCAGGGGACTCTATTTTCTTTCAATGAGACTACTACACACATAGCAGACTTGAAAAATGGTGTTAGTCTTAAAGACTTAGATTATAGAGTACCTCCCCCTAAAAGTGTGCATATAAGTTTTTGAATACTTGTAGGAGACATGCACTTTGACTTTGAGATCAAGTAGGGGCAAATTGTCTATAATCCAAACTTTAGCACATATAATTCAAAATGACACCAAATGAAGGATATTACTTGTTGGGGACTTGTCCTTAAATGCTATGAATTAAGAACAAGGCAACACAGAAATCGTTAAAAGTTAAAGTCCTTCGTCCTTCGAAGCATTATTTCCCTTAGGATATAATGGGTTTCGGACGAAGGTTGTGAACGACATACCTTCATCAGTATAACAAATAATGAAAAAGGAATACACATAAAGTATGAGAGATGACATAAATACTTAAATATTATTATTAACTCATTTCTATTTTTATTATTATAGAAATGATAACAAATTACAAATGTACCTTCGGCTTGAAGGAAAGCAAAAGTACAAGCGTGACGCAAAAGCGAATGTCAAGTCAGCGTGAACAATACGGGAGTACTGTTCACCTATTTATAGGCACGGGTCGCAGCCCATGTAAAATTACATCCAGGCCCTTTGCTTTTGATAATAACTCTATAATAATTTATCGGGGTCTAGATAGTCTTTTCCTCTTTAAGTCGGTTTCCTCTTTTCTGCCATCATGCCGAAGCTTCCTTGCGCACAGCTTCGGCTCTGTTCCATCCTTCGTCCTCCTTGTGTTTCTTCATACAACGATTTTGACTTGTCCGAAGGGTCCATGTCCGAAGGTACCTGTTCATGTATTATACTCCAGAAACATTGTCAAATCACGTTTTGAGGACCTTTGGAAGCCGAAAGCCCCCAACAGTAGCCCCTCGCAATATTAATTTGTTAGGATAATAAATTCAGATTGCGATATGGACGAAGGCCCTAAGCCGAAGGTCCGAAAAAACACCTTCCTCTTGCTAGAATAGCAACAGTCAATGGCAAGCGGGACCCTCCCACTTGCAATGCCCTGGGTGTATAAATATGTTACTACCGCGAGCTCATTTGGCACGCCTTCTTTCCATTTGCTTTGCCTGCTCAAACAGCTCTTTGCCCACAAACACTTGACCAGCTTCCTAGATTTTTAGCTTCGGCCCTAAGAGCACATTTTCAGCATTTTCGAAGGGATGTCTCAGGAAAAGAAAGTTATTGCCAAAATGAAACTGAGCCTTTCTAAGGAGAAGAATCTGGGCTTTATTGAATCGATAGCGAAAACAAATACAGAGAAGATTACTAGGGAGATTTTAGAAGGTTTATCTGAAGACACTGGTGATAGTGACAGTTATGATGTGGAAAGTGGGGGAGAAGACTCCGAAGATCGACCCTGGCGACCAAGTCATGCAGTTTTTGGAAAATCAACTATTAAACAGAGTCATCTCGATAATATGAGGGGAAGATATTTTCGGGACATTTCTGTTGTAAGGGTTGATGACGGAGAGAGGATTGTGCCTACCCCCGAAGAGAATGAAGTTGTGATCTTCCGAAGCTTTTTTAAAGCTGGGCTTCGGTTTCCATTAAGCAAATTTGTGGTTGAGGTTTTAAAGATTTATCAAGTCTACCTTCATCAAATTACGCCCGAAGCAATCATAAGAATGGGAATCTTTGTCTGGGCCGTGAAGATCTAGGGCTTGGAGCCAAATGCAAAAAGCTTTTGCAATATACATGAGCTATTATATGAGACGAAACCCTGGGGTAAAGAGCAATATCATAACAATTTTGGCTGTTATAGCTTCGGTGCCCGCTCTGGGTCAAGCTGTCCCGTGCCGACTTTTCGAAAGTGATGGCCCGGGGATTGGATGAAGGAATGGTTCTATGTGAAAAACGATTTGAAGGCACGAGAAGATATTAAAGATATCATTATGCGCCCTATCTGGCAACGCTTCGGACTCCGGAAACCGAAGGTCAATGTTGACGAGGCAGTCGAAGAATGCCAGAGAGCCTTCAGCGTAGTTTGCTCTTTCATTGGGACAAGGGATTTAGTCTAGGATCACATAGCCTTCAGAGTTTGGCCACTTGTAGAAAAGTGGGAAATGCCAAAAGAAACTATCACCAAGCCTGACGAAGGTGGGCTGGTTAGGATGAAGTTCACTTTCAGATACAAGGGTGAATTTGTCGAACCAGATGATGATTGGCTGAAATGTATTGAAGCTACAAGCGATGAATTACTTGGGGCATACTCAAAGGCAGAAGATACTGCGTTATCAGCGGCCTTCGGAGGTCGGAAAAAGAAGAGGCTGAACAGAGTTTTTGATGCTATTGGATTTGTCTATCCTGACTACCGTTACCCGTTACGGGGTCAAAAAAGAAAAGGTATAGTTTCTATGAAGGAAGTTGCTTCGGTCGCTCCTAGTGAGCCAACGCCGAAGAGAAAAAAGGTGAAGGTTCTTACCCACCGGCCATGCTACATTGAGCCGGCCATAGTGCCCGAATTTGTCGGCGAGGCTGCTTCGGCCACTGAAGCCAAAAAACCTATACCTGCGCAGAAAGCTGAAGAACTAAATGCAATACCGAAGGCTGAAAGAATTGAAGAGCCGAAAATTGAAGGGACAAAAATATCAGAAATTTTAAGCCCTTCGGAAGAAGTTGGAGTGCCACAAACTCAAAAAGGTCCAGCTGCGATCCCCAAAAGAAAAAGGATGGTTAATGTTTTGGATGTACTGGAGACAATAAAGTCTTCCAGCTCTACTCCTAAAAAAATTGCCGAAGCTCAAAAAGCACAAATTGAAGTAACAGGCTCTGGAGCCGAAACTACAAAGCACCAGGCTGAAATCGAAACTGGACCTTCAGAGTCTGCCAAGGAGAAATCCTTGGAAACCGAAGGAGAAAATACAAAGGAAACTTTAAAGCAAATTCTATCTGAAAAAACTCTTTCTTCAACTCCCGAAGCATCTTCCAAATTGCCTGATTACATTGTACGACATGCTTCGGGCAAAATGCTATGTGAAGAGGAAAAGCGAGAAGCTCATCATTATGCCCAGAAATTGAAATATCTGAAAGGGGCGTTGATATTTAATGGCAGCGGAGAAGAAGACTTCTTGTATTGTCTCCCAGACAGCAAGGAGATTTCTGTCTGCCGGGAAATGGCAAGAAGCTTCGGATTCCCAACTCTAGAAGATGGGCTCTCAGTTTTTCAAAAGATGAATTGGCCGACAGCTTAGCGTACAATAGCTTAAAGGTGAGAAAATAAACTTTTTTGCGTGGTTAAAAATTCGTGTGTTTATTTCTTAATACCACATTCCTTTTGCAGGGCCTTATTCTTAGCAATGCCCTCAGAGCGCAGAAAAGCGCTGAAGATGAGGGATGTACCATAGCATTGAATAACCTTCGTTCCGAAGTGATTGATCTAAGGAACGAAGGTCTTGAGAAAGATAAAATATTAAATTCATTGCTTAACAAAATAAAAGAAGACGAAGCTACTTCCAAGGCCCAAGCTGAAGCCCAGAAGTGTGAAATTGAAAATCTTCATAAACAGTTGGCTGAAGCGAAATTAAAGTGTGCAACTGCCGGAGCTGACCGAGACGCCTGCGATTACTGGAAGAATCATTTGGAGAAAACAACTGCAGAACTTCGATCTTCAAAAGAAAGATGTTATGAAAAATCCATGAAATGTGTGGAAACAATTAAGACTAGTTTCGCCAGCGTCGGCGCATTTTCGAATGAAAGCAACTTCGTACTGGGAGATCCCGAAGGTCCAATCGACTGGATCAACGGCGAGGCCGAAGCTTTTGAAGAAATTTTGAGTGGCCGTGGGGACATATGCGCCTTCTCGGGTGCTAGGGGGATTACCACTATCTTGGAGAGAAGAGGCTGCGATCATGTGAAATCCTTGGCGCAAACCGAAGCTACACTATCTATTGAGGATATAAAAGACCCCTCGGCCGAAGCAAGCTTGGTTGGTGGAAAATTTTTCACCGACATCTGGGAAAATGGCGGTCGGGAGATGGCTCAAGAAATTATAAGGAAAAGTGAAAAAGGTATTCACGATGCTAGAAAAGTAGTAGAGACCGCTGAGAAAAGTGCGGATCTCAAGAGGCGAATAGGTATTGACTAATAACTTTTGACTTTATGTTGTAATTTTATGACTTCGGACTTATTTACACTTTGTAACACAGCCACACTGTCTCCTCCCCCTAAGCCCGCCGAGCCATTGGCGGACCCCAAAGCGAAGGGGATGACGAAATTAGAAAAATGGCCGAAGCTATTATGGATAAAGTTGTTGATCAACTATTAAACGAAGTTGCCGAAGTTGTTTTAAGAGAAGATTAGCTGTTATTGTGAAGACATTTGAAATGTAATATTTTGCTGAACAATGTGTGTAATATTTTATAATTCTGAATGTAATATATAAGCTGTTTATAATTCAATTCTTTACGATGCATGAAACTTTACATACATACCGTTTTTGAGCCTTCGGTGAAAAAACACCTTCCCTTCTTTTCATGCTTCGTGAAGAATATCCATATTCCATAATAATATATAGTTTCCGAAAAAACATTATGCTTTGTGAACAATGGATCTCCTTTTCATATTGAAATGACGAAGCTGTATTTCTTGAAAACTTATTTTGTGCCTTGGCACTTCTTTGAAACGATCTCCGAAGTTCAATATTGTAGGTCAACATTGTCTCCCTTTCCGAAGGTTAACATTGCATCCCCTTCTTGTGCCATTGATGCAATATGATGTATGATGCTATGCTATGCTCATGATGTAATGTCATGCAAAATGATTTTTACACCGAAGGCACACACACATTCCCTAGCGGAGCACACAATCTTTTTGCCGTTTATTTTTCGGTGTATCAGCGTTGACTTTTCGCTGTAAGCCTGCCTTAGGAGCTTCTTCGCCTTCTATTTCGGCGGTATCAGCATTTATTTTTCGCTGTAAGCCTCCCTTAAGAGCTTCTTCGCCTTCTATTTCGGCGGTATCTGCGTTTATTTTTCGCTGTAAGCTCTGCATTCCCTTTTGGAATGACTTTTGAGCAGAAAACTTACGCTGTGTTCCCTTAAGAACGTCTTTTGTTGCTTCGACAATAGCTTGCAATGCATTCCTTTGTCAAAAACCTTTAGAACTTCGTCGATGTGTGAAGAAGGTATATTCATTATGATAATGACGAAACTATTACAAAAATTGAAAACAATAAAAGAACTGAGTTTTCAATGATTGTTCTTTATTGAAAAGGTAAATGATAACAAATGTAAAAACTGTTTCTGAGGTAGGATATATCTTAGTAGATGTGCTTTGATTCTGGCATAGTACTGTTGACTGTGCGAGCTTCGGACTGCTCCCTACAGTCTCTCTGTTGATGACTGTGCTGGCTCCCTTCTGGCTGCTGGCCTTGGGGATAAGCGGGTTGCATTGGTGGTGGAGGTGGGGGCTGTTGCCAAGATGCCTGAGGTTGGCATGCCGAAGCAACAGAAACTGCAGGATGGTTGCCCACATACTCTGGAATGTATAGTGAATGATATGAAGCAGTATGCATAACCTGCTTCGGCTGGCTCTGTTGGGCTGTAGCTTCTGCTATCTCTTTCTATTTTTGAATGGTGATGTTGGGACTATGCTTCGTCGCCGAAGGTCTTGTAGGAAGAAGCAGCTTCGGCTGAAGCTGTCCGCATGAGATGACCGAAGGATCCTCTTCATGAAGCTTCGGAATTACAAACCGACTTAAAAGTAGAATGACCTTTTAGTCCATAAATGCTTGGGTCGCTGTTGTAATCCCTTATAAGGGGCATAATTGTAATTCCCCACAGGCTGTGTCCCGTGCCTATAAATAGTGAACAGTATTCCTTTACTGTTCACGCATTCCTGTATTTGCAATCGCATCATTCGGGAACCAATCTTTGCCAAGGCAGAGGTATAACTGTATTCAATGATTAAATATACTGAGTAAATATAATATGGTTCATTTATGATTCATTTACCTTCGATACTCTATATTTTATGTTATCTTATACAATTTATTAAAATTCAATTACGAAGGTTTATCATCAACCTTCGTCCAAGGTCCATTAATCCCCAAGGGAATAATACTTCGTTGGACGAAGGACATTAACATTTAACATTTTATGTTGCCTTGTTCTTAATTCATAACATTTGAGAACAAGTCCCCAACATTGGCGCTCACCTCCGGTCAACTCACTTCCACTTTTTGAGCTGATGGCTTCGATTAACGATCAAGCTGGAGTTGCTTCGGCCCCGAAGCTGGTGTTCCCGATAACAGGTGGTTCGTGCTCAGAACCAGCCAACAAAAAGCAGAAGAAAGAGGCGCAGAGAAGGGTACAACATGTTGGAGTGCAGGGACCCTTCATCAAGTCAAGATGGTCACACATTCCAATCACCTTCTCCCAAGAGGATCTTCAGCTCAAGGATTTTCCTCATAACGATGCTATGGTTATTTCTTGCGTTATCAAAGGATTTCTGGTCCACAATGTTTTGGTTGATACAGGCAGTGCAGCTGATATTATATTTGCTAAGGCCTTCAGACAAATGCAAGAGCCAGAAGACAAGATTCATGATGGTACACACCCTCTCTGTGGCTTCGGAGGAAGACAGATTGTAGCACTGGGCAAGATCACCATGCCAGTGACCTTCGGCTTCATCAACAACACCAGAACCGAGCAAGTTGTGTTTGACATTGTTGACATGGAATACCCTTACAATGCAATTATTGGTCGTGGCACCCTCAATGCTTTCGAAGCAATTCTTCATCCTGCTTACCTTTGCATGAAGATACCTTCGGATCAAGGACCCATTGCTATTCATGGAAGTCAGGAAGCTGCCAGAAGGGCCGAGGGAAACTGGACTGACTCAAAAGCAATCCATAACATAGATGGAGCTGAAGCTTGTGAACAGTACAAATTCAGAAGGGAGAAAGCAGCTTCAGCAGATCAGCCGAAGCCCATGCTCTTATGTGAGGACATAGCAGAGCAGAAGGTGCTGTTGGGCTCTCAATTATCCGAAGAACAGGAGAAAACCTTGATAAGGTTTTTGTTCAACAACAAAGATGTTTTTGCATGGTCAGCCAATGATCTTTGCGGAGTTAACAGGGATGTTATAGAACACTCGCTCAATGTTGACCCATCTTTCCGACCCAGAAAGCAGAGGCTTCGGAAAATATCTGATGACAAGGCCGAAGGTGCTCGCAATGAAGTCAAAAGACTCCTCAGTGCAGGAGTTATCAGAGAAGTAAAGTACCCAGAATGGCTAGCTAACACTGTTATGGTAAAAAAGGCCAATGGCAAATGGCGAATGTGTATCGATTTTACGGATCTCAACAAGGCCTGTCCGAAGGACGAATTCCCATTGCCAAGGATAGACTCCTTAGTTGATGCAGCAGCTTCGTCAGAGCTTATGAGTCTTCTCGATTGTTATTCAGGCTATCATCAAATTTGGATGAAGAAGGAGGATGAGCCGAAGACCAGTTTCATAACCCCTAGTGGAACATATTGTTACCTTCGGATGCCTGAGGGGCTCAAGAACGCTGGAGGAAGTTTCAGCAGAATGACTGCGAAGGTTCTCCAGTCTCAGATAGGCAGAAATGTGCTAACTTATGTTGATGATATCATTGTAAAAAGCACGAAACAGGAAAATCACATTGCTGATTTGCAGGAGACCTTCGCCAGTTTTAGACAGGCTGGTCTAAAGTTGAATCCAGAAAAATGTGTCTTCGGAGTAAAGAAGGGGAAATTTCTTGGATGCTTGGTTTCAACAAAGGGAATTGAAGCTAATCCAAGTAAAATTGAAGCTATACTTCGAATGGAGCCACCAACTACAAAAAAGGGGGCCCAAAGATTGACAGGGAGGCTGGCATCTCTCAATAGATTCATATCTAGATCAGCAGAGAGAAATTTACCATTCTTCGAAGTGCTGAAATCAGCCGAAGTCTTTCAATGGGGACCAAGCCAACAAAAAGCCTTCGAGGAACTGAAGCAATATTTGATAGATTTAACAACATTAACTCCACCAACGCCAGGGGCTCCTTTGTTATTATATGTGGCAGCTTCGCATTCAGCGGTAAGTGCAGCACTTGTCCAGGAGAAGCTTGATGGCCAAGTCAAGAAGCAGGTCCCAGTGTATTTTGTATCTGAAGTTCTTAGTTTATCAAAGAAAAACTATACAGAATTGGAGAAGGTGTTATATGCTGTTTTGATGGCATCCAGGAAGCTTCGGCATTACTTTCAAGCATACAATATTGTTGTTCCTTCTTCACAACCGTTGAAGGATATTATGAGAAATAGAGAAGCTACTGGACGGATTGGAAAATGGGCTGCAGAGCTCAATGAATTTTGCATTGATTATGTGCATAGATCTTCGATCCAGTCTCAAGCGTTGGCAGATTTCATTGCTGACTGCACGCCAGGGGCTCAGGATGAAGAAACAAATAAAGATGCTGAAGTATGGACAGTGTTTTGCGATGGGTCTTGGGGAACCTTCGGAGCAGGAGCAGCCGCTGTCTTGGTCTCACCATCCAAAGTTAAAACTTGTTATGCAGCAAGACTCGATTTTAGTTGTACTAACAATATTACTGAGTACGAAGCCCTGCTTTTGGGCCTTCGGAAGTTAAAAGCAATGGGAATCAGAAGGGCCATTTTTAAAACTGATTCCCAGGTTGTTTCGGGTCATATCGACAAGAGTTGTAAGGCTAAAGATCCGAAGCTTGAAAAATATCTAGACACGGTCCGAAGGATTGAAGCTTCCTTCGAAGGATTTTCTGTCAAAAATATCCCTCGAGGACAAAATGAGCATGCTGATTTGCTAGCTAAGTCAGCAGCACAGGGGCTGCCCTTACCTTCGGATGTGTTCTTCGAAACAATAAAAGCACCATCAGTGGAACTCCTTGAAAGAGCAGTCCTCAATATATCTCCTGTTTATAGTGAAGACTGGAGAACTGAGATTATCTCCTACCTTCAGGGTAATTTCCTTTCAGATGACGAAACTTACAACAGGAGGATAGAGGCAAGAGCTCGTCCATATGTCATGATAGAAGGGGAGTTGTACAAGCATGGAGTTTGTGCTCCATTACTCAAGTGTTTATCTAGAGCCGAAGGCATAGAATTGATGAAAGAAATACATGCAGGCCTGTGTGGATCTCACATTGGATCTAGGCCGTTACTTGGAAAAGTTTTCCGTCAAGGGTTTTATTGGCCGAAGGCAGCTTCGGATGCAGCGGAATTAGTTCAAAAGTGCGAAGGTTGTCAGAAATGTGCAAGAGATCAAAAACAACCTTCGTCCCTAACTCAGCTGATACAACCCATCTGGCCATTGCAAAGGTGGGGCCTTGACTTGTTAGGTCCGTTACCACCGGCCCAAGGAAACTTAAGATATGTTGTAGTGGCTGTGGAATATTTTTCTAAATGGATTGAGGCAAAGCCTTTAGCCACAATAACTTCGGCCACCATTCAAAAGTTTTTCTGGCAGAATATTGTTTGTCATTTCGGAGTACCAAAGGCCATCACTGTAGATAATGGAACACAGTTTGACTCCGAAGCTTTTAGAGAATTCTGTGATCAAATTGGCACGAAGATCCATTTTGCATCAGTCAGGCATCCGGAGTCAAATGGACTCGTTGAAAGAGCCAATGGCATCATAATGACAGGAATAATGAAGTTAATCTTCAATCAACCCAGGGGAAAGTGGCCAGATCAATTAATCAAAGTGGTATGGAGCCACAACACAACAACATCAAGGTCAACAGGCTTTACTCCATTCAAATTATTGTTTGGTGATGAAGCAATAACCCCGGAAGAAGCTAAAACTGGATCAATAAGAGTAGTAGCTTCGGCAGAATCAGATCCTGAAGCTGATCATTCTGTGGAAAAAGATGCTATAGAAGGGATCAGGCTTCAAGCTGTGGAGAACATCAATAAATATCAAGCCGAAACAATCAAATGGCGTGATAGAAAGGTTCGGTTAAAGAATATTGAGCCAGGACATTTGGTGCTTCGGAGAGTGGCTAACCCAGATACAGTGGGCAAGTTGCAGTTGAAATGGGAGGGACCTTTTTTGGTAGTATCTTCGTCAAGACCCGGTTCATACAGATTGAAGGATATGGACGACAACGACATTCCTAGATCTTGGAATGCGGATGAGCTTCGGCGATATTATGTATAACTTGATGTAATTTTTTATATTTTTTATTTTTTATTTTTTCTTTCATGGCACCCTTTTCCTTTCTGAAGGGGGAGAAAGGTTTTTAATGGGGCCATCACATGTAATTTCCTTTTTTAGCTCTATAAGAGCAAAATCCCCCAAAGATGTAAATGTAAAAGCTGAGAACGCACCATCGAGTGCCGGAAAGAAGCAGGGAAGAAGCTCCAAAGTCGTTCCTAAGGGAATGCAGAGCTTACAGCGAAAAATAAACGCTGATTCCGCCGAAAGTAAAAGGCGAAGAAGCTCCAAAGACGTTCCTAAGGGAATGCAGAGCTTACAGCGAAAAGTCAACGCTGATTCCGCTGAAGTAAAAGGCGAAGAAGCTCCTAAGGGAGGCTTACAGCGAAAAGTCAGCGCTGATATGTGATTGTTTCTAAGGAAATAACGGTTGTGATTATGGCTTCGGATATGTGTTTGGACATTCATTTGCACATCACATTACATCATAACATTTGCATTCATAAACATTCATCCAGGCATATGTAGGATAACTATCATTATAACATAAGTGGTTGCTTCGGCAAAAAGGAAAAACTGTCTTCTGTACTTCGTCGTGTACGAAAAGAAGAGCTTCGGAAAAAAGGAAAAGTTGTTTTTTATGCTTCGCTGTGTACGAAAAGAAGGGAAGGTGTTTTTTTCGCCTTCGGCTCAAAAAGACAATTTCGTCCACATCAAAGCGTCTCTCATACATTAATGGAAGGGTAAGAGCATATTACAAGGTATGAACAGAATTCATTAAGAACAGTTTAGTCATATTTACAAAAGTTATTTCAAAAGTTTCTTGAGTTTGTCTACAGTCTACTCCTACTGATCTTCATGAGGCCTCAGCTTCGGCGACATACTCTTTAAGCATCGGTCTTGGCTTCGTCATCCTACATGAATTAAGTTGTTGTGGGTCAAAACCAAGCTTGAAGGAAAAGGTAAGTACAAGGTATGATTTCTTACTGGTTCAAGATGACTCCGAGCTTCGTCTCCAGCCTTTTCTCGCCCGCCTTTTGTCCATATCATCTTTACAAATCTATTAGAAATGCTTCGGGCGAGGTCAGGAATATCATCTAAAATTGATGGTGATAGAGTGAAATTGGGCCTATTAACAATTTTTCCATGGTCGCAGCCAGCTTTCAGAAAAGCTGCAGCAGTGCCCCGAGAAGCTACCCAGGCACAGAAGTCACCGTGCCCGGCTATAACTTCGTCAAGCTCATCAATTTCACCCTCAATATGTTCGAAGGTCTTTGGTAAATCTTCAGTTGACGGGGTGAACTTCTCACTGCTGGCCCCGACTGAGTGGAAGATTTTTCTCAGTCGTTGAATACATTTATTGCTAAACTCCAAACATTTGTCTTGAAGGCTTGCCAATAATTTTTTCAAATCTGAATTTTGTTGGACTTCGGCTTCAAGTTTCGTATTAAGTTCTTGCTTTTCTTTTTCAAACTGTTCAGATTGGCAGAGAAGCTTCGCATTCAATTCTGCTACTTTAGCTTCGGCTTCTGCCAATAAGCTTTCAGTTGTCTGAAGCTCGAAGTTTTTCTTTTCAATAGTAGCTGATTGCTCTTTTATTTTGCTCTCTAAATTTTTAATTATAACCTCGTGTTTTTTGTCTTCTAGATCTTGCTGCATTTTCAAAGCCTTGCTCAACAGCATACTCTGCATGTAAACAACCTTCGTTAGACATGTCTTCATTATTAAAAACAATAAAAGTCAAGGGAAAAGTAGTTCACCTTGAAATTAGAATAAAATAAACTACCAACGATATGTTGTCGTCGGTAGCGGCTAATGTCCGTTTCCAGCTTCGGAAAATCGATACTTTTTGATAGAGTACCAATAACCTTAGCTCCAGTTTGATCCCGGATACAGTCTAATTTTTCATCGTCAATACCCCCGAAGAGGAGTGCTCCTGGTTTATATCCGCAAGATTTGGCATATTCTTTAAGCTCTTCTATTTCGGTTTTTGACAATTCTTGTCCAACTAAATTTTGAAACATGAAGGCTTCGTCCTCGGAAGCTTCGTCAGCAATTTCCTTTTCTTTCTCAGACACTGCGGCCATGGCCTCTTCGGCGGCAGTAGTGGCTTCTTCTGTGGCCATGTTTAGCAGCATTTTATCGATGTGTTCGATTGTGCTTGCCAAATTCAAATCTTCAGTTGAGGTAGCTTCGGTAGCCGCGACCTCCGAAGGTGTGACTTCAATATTTGTTATTTCCTCAGCCGCTGGTATCTTCTGAGCTGAAGCTCTTGGTGGTGTCTTGTCAATGACTTCTGTCACTGCGATGATTCTTTGTCTCTTTGTTTTAGTTGTTTTCTTCGTTTTTTCGGGCTCCTTTTCCTTCTGAAAAAACTTTGTCAGTTGAGGCCCCAATGGACTTAGCTTCGCAGGCAGGGATTCAGTCATTACCTTCAAAATCTCTTCCACGTCAGTGGCAGAGCGTGATGCGGGAGTCTCCTCTTCGTCGGATACTTTTTGCTTCGGAGATAATATTTTCCTCTTCTTCGGAATATTCTTCTTTTTTGGTGGTTCTTTCTCATCTTCATTTAAAGCTTCGGCTACCCTTTTCCTTTTCCGGCCTTCGACACCTTTATTCAGATTTTCGTAGTCAGGGTATTCAAAACCCAGGGCGTCCAGCACTCGATTCAGTCTTCGCTTCGGACGGGTACCGAAGGCCGCAGTCATCAACTGATCCTCTTTTTTGGAGTAATTACCGAGTATTTCATTGCACATTATTTCAATTGTGTCCAGCCACTCTTGGCAAGGTGTTTTAAAATATTTCTTAAACTTGTAATAGTAAGGTAACCGCACAAGTTCCCCTTCTTTCTTCTCCCCCTCTAGCTTCGGCATTTCCCATTCTTTTAAGGTAGGAAAGACCCTGAAAGCCAAAAACTCTTGAACCAGGTCTCTTGTGCTGATATGCTCTGAAATAATTTTAAACTCAGCCCACGCTTTTTGGGTTGGACCTTCTGGTGTCATGTTGCAATGAGGTCGGGTTTCTCCAAAGATTAGTTCAAGCGGACTCTGCACAAGCTTCTCCTTGTCGTCATCAACCTTGACGTAGAACCATTCCGATTTCCAGCCTGCCGGCCACTTGCTTCGATAGCTGATGACAGGAAACTTTGTGGTTTTCCGATAGGCAAAATTATAGCAACCAAAGTTATCATGCAATCCATCTTTTCTAGCCTTCGTCTGATAATGCAGCTCATGAACTCGACAAAAGCTGTCGGCAAATGGCTCCACCGCCTGGCTTCGGAGGGCCCAGATATAGACGCTAAGCCTAACGATAGCGTTAGGAGTCAGCTGATGAAAGTAGATCCCAAACCTCTTCAATACATCTGCAATAATCCCATGCAGGGGGAATCTCAACCCAGCCTTTAGAAAGCTCTTGAAAATGACTATTTCATCATTCTCTGGCTTCGGGGTAATTTCTTCCCCCCCGAAGCGTAGTAGCTTCTTCTGACCTTCACTGAAATAACCCGACTTCACCATCTTGGAGAGATCAGCCTTCGAAACAGTCAACTTTCCGAAGTCCAAGTGGCTGGGCTTACTTGGCATGGCAATACGATAATCATCTTCGGAATCAGTTTCCTCAATGTTTCCTTCTTCCACTTCGGCATTCGCCTGTTCTGTCTCAACAGTGGGGATTTCTTCCGGGGTTACCAGTCCGGATCGTTGCATCGCTTCGGAGATGGGAACAGTCTCCGATCCTTCAGCTTCGCCTCCCTCACGCTCAACCCTAGCGGTAGAACGCACTCTGGCCATTTAACTCTGAATTTTTTGGGAACTAAATGTTTTTCTTCCGAAGTTTTTTCTTCTGACGAAGTAGGCTTCAAACTGGAGCTTCGTCTGATTCTGAGAGTCAAGCTTCGGCTATGGTTAAAAATTTTGGCAGCAAAACAGTGCAAATAGCAATGAATGCTGTGGTAACTTCACACCTACTCGTCTGTTTATATAGTGATGCAGGTAAGAAGGTGAATCGCCAGGATTTTTACACCAGGCGGACAACCACTTGCACTCGCTGCGCGGTGGACCGCAGAGACCAAACAGTAGCTCTGCAAGGTGGGACCGCTACACGCTCGGAAACTGAATCGTTTCTCGACAACGAGCTCAGGGAAGGTGTTTTTTGGACCTTCGGCTTCCCGAAGCTTAAGAGACTTTTTTCACGGATCAAGCTCGTTACGAAAAACGATCTAGCGCCGCGAAAGGGGCTACTGTTGGGACTATGCTTCGTCGCCGAAGGTCTTGTAGGAAGAAGCAGCTTCGGCTGAAGCTGTCCGCATGAGATGACCGAAGGATCCTCTTCACGAAGCTTCGAAATTACAAACCGACTTAAAAGTAGAATGACCTTTTAGTCCATAAATGCTTGGGTCACTGTTGTAATCCCTTATAAGGGGCATAATTGTAATTCCCCACAGGCTGTGTCCCGTGCCTATAAATAGTGAACAATATTCCTTTACTGTTCACGCATTCTTGTATTTGCAATCGCATCATTCGGGAACCAATCTTTGCCAAGGCAGAGGTATAACTGTATTCAATGATTAAATATACTGAGTAAATATAATATGGTTCATTTATGATTCATTTACCTTCGATACTCTATATTTTATGTTATCTTATACAATTTATTAAAATTCAATTACGAAGGTTTAACCTTCGTAATCGTATTATCATCAACCTTCGTCCAAGGTCCATTAATCCCCAAGGGAATAATACTTCGTTGGACGAAGGACATTAACATTTAACATTTTATGTTGCCTTGTTCTTAATTCATAGCATTTGAGAACAAGTCCCCAACAGGTGACATGGCACATCCTGGTAGTATGGCCCTTGTCCTCACCGCAGAATAGACAGTAAATTTTCCTAGGCTGGTCCCCAAACCTTCCTCCGAAGCCCCTGGCGCCTCTGCCCCTTGGAACTGGGGGCCGAGGATAGTTCTGTTGCTGCCCCGAAGCCTGAGACGAATACTGCGGCCTTTGTTGCTGACTTCCTCTATCGTCATTCTGAGTAGAATGGATAGATCTGACGTGCCTAGGGTGGATTCTCCCTCCGAAGCCCCTGGTCATTTCGGAGAACCTGTAAGCTTCCTCCCTCCTTTGCCGAAAGTCATTATCTGCTCGGATATATTCGTCCATCTTCTAAAGCAGCTTCTCCAGGGTCTGAGGGGGTTTCCTGGCGAAGTATTGGGATGTAGGTCCTGGCCGAAGCCCCTTAATTATGGCCTCAATAACAATTTCATTAGGCACCGTTGGTGCCTGTGCCCTCAGCCGTAAGAACCTTCGGACATACGCCTGAAGATATTCTTCATGATCCTGAGTGCACTGGAACAAAGCTTGAGCAGTGACCGGCTTTGTTTGAAACCCTTGAAAGCTAGTGATGAGCATGTCCTTCAGCTTTTGCCACGATGTGATTGTTCCTGGCCGAAGAGAAGAGTACCAGGTCTGTGCAACACTTTTGACTGCCATGACGAAGGACTTCGCCATGACTGCAGTATTGCCACCATATGAAGATATGGTTGCTTCGTAGCTCATCAGAAATTGCTTCAGATCTGAGTGTCCGTCATACATTGGGAGCTGAGGTGGTTTGTAAGACGGGGGCCAAGGTGTAGCCTGCAGTTCTACTGACAGAGGAGAAGCATCATCAAAAGCAAAATTTCCATGATGAAAATCCTCATACTAGTCATCCTCATTGACGAAGCCCTCTTGGTGAAGCTCTCTGTACTGGGGCCTCCGGTTCTGCTCATCTTGCGTAAGATGACGAACCTCTTCAGAGGCTTCGTCTATCTGCCTTTGTAGGTGAGCTAGCCGGGCCATCTTTTCTTTTTCTTTTGCACTTGCTGATGCAGCATTTCCATGTTCCTGATTTCTTGGTCCAAATCGTCCTCCTGAGGCGTTGGACTGGTGGCCTTCCTCTTCTGGCTTCGGGCTTCCCGAAGAGAAAGGGTCTCCTGGTTCGGGTCTAGCGGCTGCAGAGCAGCAGCCCCTGTTGCTGAAGCTTTCTTTGGTGGCATGACGAAGGTCGATGCTTGCCGAAGGTGGTCAAAAAAGGGTTCACCGGAGGTGGGCGCCAATGTTGGGGACTTGTCCTTAAATGCTATGAATTAAGAACAAGGCAACATAGAAATCGTTAAACGTTAAAGTTCTTCGTCCTTCGAAGCATTATTTCCCTTAGGATATAATGAGTTTCGGACGAAGGTTATGAAGGACATACCTTCATCAGTATAACAAATAATGAAAAAGGAATACACATAAAGTATGAGAGATGACATAAATACTTAAATATTATTATTAGCTCATTTCTATTTTTATTATTATAGAAATGATAACAAATTACAAATGTACATTCGGCTTGAAGGAAAGCAAAAGTACAAGCGTGACGCAAAAGCAAATGCCAAGTCAGCGTGAACAGTACGGGAGTACTGTTCACCTATTTATAGGCACGGGTCGCAGCCCATGTAAAATTACATCCATGCCCTTTGCTTTTGATAATAACTCTATAATAATTTATCGGGGTCTAGATAGTCTTTTCCTCTTTAAGTCGGTTTCCTCTTTTCTGCCATCATGCCGAAGCTTCCTTGCGCACAGCTTCGGCTCTGTTCCATCCTTCGTCCTCCTTGTGTTTCTTCATACAGCGATTTTGACTTGTCCGAAGGGTCCATGTCCGAAGGTACCTGTTCATGTATTATACTCCAGAAACATTGTCAAATCACGTTTTTGAGGACCTTTGGAAGCCGAAGGCCCCCAACATTACTTTTTAGAAACAAGCAATAGTGTCATCTATATTGAAATTTTAATTAAGCTATGTGTCGTGCTTAGCTAAACATTCTAACCATTTTGCTCAACAAGTATGAAATTTATATGGAGCATTCCTACCATATGATATACCTAGTATGCATGCAATTCAATCGAAACAAAATACTAATTGAAAATACATGAATAATACTTTAATTGAAAAGCATAACAATTGAAAGAAACTATTAGGCATGAATGGTAAACTAGATATTTGTAACACCACAAAAGCCATCAAATAGAAATAATGAATTTAGTTATTATATTAATTAGGGTAATAATTTTTTTAGTGCTTAATTATTTATTTGCATCGTTTTCTTTGCATGCGCTTGATTTATTATCGGATGTGTAATATCAATTCATTTTAAAAAGAGGTACTAGTAATTAAATAATAATTAAGAAATATAGTAATTAATAGTCTAAAAATAAGTATTTTGTTTATAAATATTTTTGGTGAATTTTTATGAATTTTTGAGCTCTTTAAACATTCATTTCGGAATTAAAAAAAAGAAAAAAAACCTATACTACACAGCCGGCCCACTTAGGGGCCCAAAACCCCCAAAACCTAACCCTATGTCACGCGCGCTCCCTGGCTGCCAAGCAGCCAGCAGCCGCCGCCTCCCTCCCTCTATCCTCTCTCCCTCACTTCTCTCTCTCTTCCACTCTCTCTCACGCCGTTCTCTCTCAGCGCGAGCAGGCCGAGCGCTCAGCGCCCTGCCCAGCCGCGTCTCTCCCCGACGCCGGCTCGGCGCCCTTCAGCCGCGCGCACGCCCGCGCGACGCAAGCGCCTGAGCGGCCTTGCCGCGCTGAACGCCGCGCCCGGCCCCACCGCGACAATCTCGCGCGCGAGCACCGCCCTGGCCCGCGCCCTCTGCAGCCGCCAGCAGCGCCCGTTGCCGCGAGCTGCGCTGCCCGATTGAAGAAACTGTCGTCCGTTTCTTGCGTTATGGCGATTTACTTTGTCCGTTTCTCCCTCCTCTCCATTATTCTCCTGGAAACTGACGCAGTGGTGGCCATTGAAGACCACGTTATTCCTCTGGCAGACCATTCTTCTTCCCTCCTGCTCTCTATAAAAGGCAGCAGAGCCTCCCCCTTCCTGCCTACTCGAGTTTGCCTCTCTCTCTAGCACTCCTCGCTCATAGCTAGTGTCGTTGCCGTTCGTCGCCGGAGTTCACGGAGCCTGTGGAGTTCGCCGGAGTGTGCCGTTCGTCGCCGGAGTTCACAGGAGCCACGCACTCGCCGTCCTTAGTCGAGCCTTGCTCTTCGTCCGGCCGAAACCTGTCGATTCATCCTCGTCACACGTACGAACCCGAGGTTGATGACGACCCAAATTTATTTTATGTATTTTATAAAGTGCTTTTTGATTCGATTCATGAGTTGTATATTTTGTTTGTTGTAATACGAACACATGTGATTCCGATTTATGTATATATGAGCGTTATGGAATTGTTTGGTAGATTCATGCGATTATTAGCACCGTGTTATGTCATGTTAGTCGTGGCGTTGAATTTTGGATTAGAGAAATATGACAACATTTAGTAGTCACATGTTGGCGAGAAAAATGCTAGATAGGAATTTTTGTAGTTAAATTTGGTCACGATAAATTTTAGAAACTATTTGGAGAATTATAGGTGCATTTTAAATGGATTTGGAAAATGGTATAGATGTCATATGAATATTATAGGATTTTTAGATGATTTATCTAATTATTTTATTAGCATTTTCTTTTTAGAAAGAAAAGAGAAAAGATCACCAATAGTATGGAAAATAGATTTTTGTTAGTCAAATAATCATGCTCGCAAATTTAGCACTAAAATTATTAGAGTACTAGTTTTGTCAAAATAACCTCGCTTGTGTTGGAAATGTTCAATTAGTATTTATAGGAATTTTTAGAATGTTAAATTCATTTGCTATACTAAATAATTTGAGTTAGGAATAATAAAAGGTATTAATTTAGTTATTAGTATTAAAAGACGATAATTGTCATTAATTTCATTGATGGTGTTAAAATAAATTAATATTAGTTAAAATTATATTTATTGCACCCACCCATAAATTCACCATTAGGATTCAATAATAGCCACAATTGAATTAATAAGTATTTACGCGATTAGTACGTAATTAAGGTGTGATTAGTGCGATACGTTTAATGATGTGTTGGTGTATGTTTATGAAATGGTGCATGTTTATTTATTTGTGTATGTTTTATTTTTGTATGTGCGCTATGCGACTCTATTAGAAGCGGATTGTGCGGTAGGTGATCCGAACTCGTTCGAGGACGATCCGCAGGACTCGCTTGAGCAAGGCAAGTGGATTCTCCCTCTGCATATTCTGTTTGTACCTACTCATTGCATATAATAATGTTTACTTTTTGATATACTGCATAATTTGATGGGTTTACCTAATTAAGGATTTCCTAGATTTACCAAATGTATTCCTTGTTTAACCTGGGAAAATTATTAAGCTGTACAAAATTTGTGCTACCGCTCAACTTAACGATTTTAATGTCACTCATTAATTGGTATTAATGTTCCAAGAATTTAATTGGCAATTATGACATTAACCCGATGGTTAAGATAACTTTATTTCAAATTAATTGGAACATGGAGTGACCACCCAGGATAACAGTGCAACCACGAGTGCTATCATGGCTCTGGCTTTGGTAATTAGCTTTATATGCTTAGTGCCTGGCAACCTTACCTAAAATATGGGCAAGAGGGGGAGCGGTAGGTGCTGGCAGCCCACGTTAACATGGGGTCGTATTCTTGGCTAAGGTACCTCACCCAGGGGGCCACCACCATCGTCTTTAGAAACCTTAGCGGGTTGCTTCGTATTAAGTGTATTTTGTGAAAGCCTCATAATGGATCCCTAGCCATTCACCTCGGCAGTGTTTAAGGGTCCGATCAACCCAGACTAGATGGGATACATGGCTTGTGGGTAAAGTTGTACCACCTCTGCAGAGTGTAAAACTGATATATCAGCCGTGCTCCCGGTTATGAGCGACCTGGACTCCTCACATGATAATTGAACTTGAAGATGGAATTAAATTGAGATCCGATGATCTACCAATAATTTGCTTAAGTGATTTCACTTAAGTGTTTTTGTTATATTCATATTCCTTTGTTTAAATGGGATATTTGGGATTCACACTTATTAGTAAGACAGGTGTTAATAAAATGTTGACCAACTAAAATGCTTACTGCTCAACCTTAGCCTCACCTTGTTATACCTGCATTAGTTTTTCCCCCACTTGCTGAGCCCCGACCATAAGTGAGCTCACCCTTGCTAATATTTTGATCAGAGGGTGATGCTGGAGACTTTGATGGAGATTTTATCGACGACGATGATTTCTAAGTCTAACGATGCGCCGGTCATCTTCCTGTGGGAGATTGCCCCTGTTATTTATATTCTGCTTTACTTTGATGTGATACTTGTTAAAGATACAATGATTCAGATGATGTAATAAAGTATTCTACTCTCTTTACGCCTTTATTGCATTGTCTTTTGATATATTACACTTGTGACGTCAACATATGTGTGGAAATGGATCCTGGCACACATATGCTATGCGCTCGGTTCTACCCCCTGGAACCGGGTGTGACAATATTAGAAGATAGATACACATATCTAAAAACAAGGTATTGCAATAGATCTAGTTATCTTAGTCATGAGTGGGGTATTTGGGTCCAAAATTTACACTAACCCACCTAGTGTTGGTCCTTGTTCTCGAATGCTATACATCAAGAACAAAGTAACACAATTGTTAACAATTAGAGACCTTCGTCCTTTGAAGCATTATCTCCTTTTGGATATAATGATCTTCAAACGAAGTTCATGAAGGACATACCTTCATCATCTCAGTAAATGAATATAAATAAGGGTATATGAAATACAAGAGAATATAAATAATGATTACATATCAGTAAGTTCTCATTCCATAAACGTGAATAAACATCCATGAAATTTATATTACATTGATACCTTCGGCTTGCTGGAAGGTGAAGATGCAAGAGTGACGCGAGAATGATTACAATCTAGCGTGAACAGTACAGGGGTACTGTTCATCAATTTATAGGCGCGGGACGCAGCCTGAACACAATTACATTCATGTCCCTGACATTTTTTACAATCATAATACGAATAATCAAGGACTAAACAATCTTTTTCCCTTGAGTCGGTGACGATCTTCGGCTTCTTCATAATACTAAGCTGAAGCTTTTTCAGTCATAGCTTCGGCTTCCATCCGTGTCCTCATGTCACGTATGCCTTTGTATTATCTTGCTGAAGGTGTTTTTGCCTTGAGGACCTTCAGCGAAGAAGAAGACCCTCAACAGTAGCCCTTCAAGGTGCTAGATCATTTTTCGTAACGAGCTCGATCCGTGAAAAACACGAAGGCTTCGGAATGCCGAAGGTCCGAAAAACACCTTCCCTGAGCTCGTTGCCGAGAAACGATTAAAATATTCCGATTGTCGGTCAGTCCCCTACTCAGTCAGTGTAAGCGGTATGGCGGTTCGCCTTGTCCCCCTGCAGCACTATATAAACAGACGGGTTGGTGATAAGTTACCACAGCATTCATTGCTATCGTGCTGTTGTGCTGTTATTTTTTTTAACCATAGCCGAAGCTTCCTGGGTTGCATTTTCAAGCAAGCACTTCGTCGCCTGAGATAAGCTTCGGCTTAGAGAACCTGAACTCACAAATGGTTAGGGTAAGATCCACTGCCAGGGTGTCTCGCGAAGGAGAGGAGACCGAAATCGCCGAAACAGCACCGATTTCAGAAGTGATGAAGCGATCGGGTCTGGTTGTATCAGAGGAAGCTACTGTCGAAGGTGCATCCAATGCCGAAGCTGAACAAATTGTAGCTGAAGGCGAAAGTGACAATGAAAGTGAAGAGGATAACTGTATTCTGAGCCCAACAAAGCCTAGCCACATTGAGTTTGGGAAATCTACTGTAACAGAGGATGACATGGTTGTGATGAGGAAACTTAGCTATTTCGAGGAGGATGAGAGCAAGCTTGTCTGGTTTGCTGGGGAGGAGATTGTTTCGGAACCAAAAGAGGACGAAGTTGTCGTTTTCAAAAGCTTCTTCAGAGCAGGACTTCGATTCCCCTTAAATGACATGATAGGGGAAGTTTTAATGAACTTTGGGATATACCTTCATCAATTGACACCCAATGCTATTGTTAGGCTCAGTGTTTTTATATGGGCTCTCCGAAGTCAGGGTATGGATGCTAATGTCGAAGCTTTTTGTCGGGTGCATGAATTGCACTATCAGACAAAGGCCAGAGCAGATGGTCTTCATAAGAACTTTGGCTATTACAACTTTGCATATAGAAAAGATATGAAGGCTCCAGTAATTGGCTTTCGCACCAAATGGCCAACCGGGTGGATAAATGAATGATTTTATGTGAAAGAGGACGAGAAGAAAAGAGAAAAATTGATGACCATGGTCATGAAGCCCATGAAACTAAGCTTCGGAATGACCAGGCCCTTGTGCCATATGCAACTTGGCTCCCCATGCGAGGTAGCCGAAGTTGAGTTTAGGATGGTAGCTGTCGAAGTTAGTACTAGAGACCTGGTACAAGAATATTTGGCAAACAAGACATTTTCGACTTCCAGCGGTTGGAAAATGCCGAAGAAGAAAGAAGGGGGAAAGCATGAGCTTATACGTCTCCCTTATCGCTTTAAATTTGAGAAACAATTCAAGAAACCTTGCAACGAATGGTTGGAGGTGATTGAAACCATTTGCAATGAGATACTTGGTAATTATACCAAAAAAGAAGATCAATTGATGACTGCCGCCTTCGGCACCCGGCCAAAACGAAGGCTGAACCGTGTTATGGATGCCTTAAACTTCGACTACCCTGACTATGAGAAGCTCGACGAAGGAGCCGAAGGGATAAAAAGAAAAAGAGTAGTTAGCATTCTGAGTAGGCAAGCTGCCCGATTGATAAAGGAAGATGCAAACGCTTTGAAGAAACCAAGAACAGCTCAAGAGCCAAAGATAGCAATTTCTAAGAAGCGAAAAGCTTAGCATAGTGCCTTCTTCTTAGCCGAAGGCAGGGAAAGAAGCTCCTTCAACGCCCTCTGCTGCTGAAGTAGCAGAAATTCTAAAGGTAATGACTGACCCCTACCCTTCAAGCTGCTAAGTCCACTAGGATCAGAACTGACACAATTTTTACAGAAGAAGGGACAACCTTCGGCTGCAGAGGAGAAAGTGAAAGAACTAAAGAAACGACGAATAGTAAATGTGATGCAAGGCATTGAACGGACACCGCCTTTAGCTTCGGCAACTAAGACCGTGACTGCTACGGGTGCCGAAGCTAAAGCTGCTGCTGCTATCGAAGCCAAGGACGTCGGTGAAACTGAAGCTACAATGTCGGATATTGACAGAATTATATCAGAGGTAGTTAAAGATGTTACTGCAGAGGAGGACGTGGCCACAGCGCCAGATAAAGAAAGGGAAATTGATTCTGGTCCTTCAGGCAAAAAAGATTTCGACCTTTGGCACCTGGGCGGTCAGGAGCTTTCGGAAGAAGAAAAATTGGAGCTAAAAGAATTTTCCATGTCGTGCGGATACCAACCGAGAGCTTTGGTTTTCGGCGGGGTTGATGAGGAGATCTTGGGATGTATCCGTGACTGCACCGGGGCAAAGATAGTCGGCACTTATCAAAGAGTGTCGGCTTCCCGAAGCTAGAAACTGATATCAGCTGCTACCGACAGCAACATAGTGTCGGTAGCTTATTTTATTCCAACTTCAAGGTGAAACCTTTAACTAAGTTATTATTATTATGTTTGTGGTGAATTAAGTGTTCTGACTATAACTTGTTGCTGCAGAGTATGCTGCTAAGTAAAGCATTGAAAATGCAGTAGGATAATGAAAATAGGAAAACAAAATTATAATTGAAGGCTTGGAAAATAAGATAAAAGATCTTGAAGCTTCTCTAGAGAAGAAGGATTTCCTGCTGCAAGCGGTCGAAGGCTCCCTCGTGGAAGCACAATCTCAAAACACTAAATTAAGCGAGGAACTTGACAATGTTCGAACAATTTTGAACAAAAAATCAGAGCGCTTCGACCAAGAAATAAAAGAACTACAATCAAGGGCTGAAGCCGAAGCTGAGAAAAATACAAAGCTTCGTGAGTCTATGAAAGACCTTCGGAACAAGTGCGCGGATTTTGCCACCCGGTGCGTAAACCGACTGAAGGGAATATTCAACTCAGTTGGAGCTGCTGCTGAAGAGATTACCCCTTCGGCTGAAGACATCCCCAAAACCTTTGAACATATTGAAAACGAAGTTGAAGCCCTCGATGAAGTTATAAGCGGACACAAAGATTTTTGTGCCTTGGTAGCTTCTCGCGGGATGGCTATCGCGTTCATGAAGGCGGGATGTACTCACACCAAGGTGGTTAACAAGCCAACTTTTAATCTCTCGGCGTCTGATATAATTGATATCCCGGCCAAAGCCCGAAGCATAGGGAATAGATTTATTACTCAAATTTGGGCTAAATGCGGGCGGATGAAGCTCGAAAATTGCTTGATTCGGTATGAGACTTTTACCTGTCTTTTACTTTTGTTTTCCTTTATTTCTGATTACCTCACACTTTCATTTGTGTGCAGGATGGTGGCACTAAAGGTTGTTGAGCTGAAGCTTGTTCCAAAGGGCTGAAGACTCTTGTAGCTTCGTTTTGTAGTTATCTGTAAAAAAACTTAGGATCTCTTTGCATTGTTTGGCAAAAGATTGTAATTATCAGTTGAACAAAACATTGTACATATTTGTCCATACCTTGTAATATAATTTTACCTCTTCGTCCATGTGTGAATTGCTTTGTTGTGGACGAAATCCACACTTTCAATTTTTTGAGCCGAGGCGAAAAACACCTTCCCTTGTTTTCGTTCACATCGAAGCATTTTATCGTTAAGAACGAAGTGCCTTCACACACCATGAAGTTTTATCTGAGACGAAGCATCGTCGTATTCAACGAAGCATTTTGTCACCACAGACAGACATCTTTTTCCTTTCCTGTTAAGGCCTGTGCTTCATGTCATGATGATGATAATGATGATCCTACGAATGTCTAATGAATGTTAGTATGAATGCAAGAATGACGTGATGGAATATGCAAATGTATGTCCCAAACGCACACTAAACCACACCCAGACTCTGCATCCCCTTAGGAATGACTTTGGAGTCTCTTCACCTTTTACTTAGGTGGTACTTAAGCTCTGCATCCCCTTAGGAACAACTTTGGAGCTTCTTCACCTTTTATTTCGGTGGTATTTAAGCTCTGCATCCCCTTAGGAATAACTTTGGAGCTTCTTCACCTTTATTTCGGTGGTATCTTGGCTCTGCATTCCCTTAGGACTTTTGAGCTTCTCCATATGGTACGGTTCCTCATGTTATATTTTACATTTGGGGGAATTTGGCCCTTGTATTGCATAGGGCTAAACAAAAAAAATGAAAATTACAACCTGTGGCCCCGTTAAAAACCTTTCTCCCGTCTTAAAAGGAAAAGGGTGCCATAGTAAAACATAAGAAAATTACATCAATTACACATAATATCGCCGAAGCTCATCCGCATTCCAAGACCTGGGTATGGCGTTGTTGTCCATATCCTTCAGTCTGTAAGAACTGGGTCTTGACGAAGATACCACCAGAAACGGGCCTTCCCATTTGAGTTGAAGCTTCCCCACTGTATCGGGGTTAGCTATCCTTTGAAGCACTAAGTGACCTAGGTTGATATTTTTCAATCAAACTTTTCTGTCACGCCATTTTATTGTTTCGGCCTGGTATTTATTGATGTGCTCTATGGCCTGAAGTCTGATCCCTTCTATGGTGTCTTTTGTTACTTGGCACTTAGCTTCGTCCTCTGTCGAAGCTGAGAGCACCTAGAGGGGGGGGGGGGTGAATAGGTGATCCTGTAAAACTTAAACTTATAGCCACAAAAACTTGTTAAGTGTTAGCACAATAATTGCCAAGTGGCTATAAAGGAGTCTCAACAACACAATACCACAAGAGATCAATCACAGAGATGACACAGTGGATTATCCCGTGGTTCGGCCAAGACCAACGCTTGCCTACTCCACGTTGTGGCGTCCCAACGGACGAGGGTTGCAATCAACCCCTCTCAAGCGGTCCAAAGACCCACTTGAATACCACGGTATTTTGCTTGCTTTTTCTCAATCCCGTTTGCGAGGAATCTCCACAACTTGGAGCCTCTCGCCCTTACAATTGAAGTTCACAAAGAAACACAGAGCAAGGGGGGGAATGAGCAACGCACACAAGACTTTAAAAGATCAGAGAAACAACACGCACACAAGTAGCAACAAGAGCTCGCAACACAACTCAAAGAATTCACAACTCCTCAAGAGCTCTATATGCTATCACAATGAAACGAATGTGCGAGATCGATGTCTTGGTGCTTAGGAATGTTGTAGGACTGCTTGGTATTCTCCTCCATGCGCCTAGGGGTCCCTTTTATAGCCCCAAGGCAGCTAGGAGCCGTTGAGAACAAATCTGGAAGGCCATCCTTGCCTTCTGTCGTCGGGCGCACCGGACAGTCCGGTGCACACCGGGCACTGTCCGGTGCCCGATTTATTTCCATAAACAGCGCAGTCGACCGTTGCAGACCGTTGGAGATCTGGGAGCCGATGGCGCACCGGACATGTCCGGTGCACACCGGACAGTCCGGTGCCCCTTTCCGACCGTTGGCTCGGCCACGTGTCGTGCGCGGATCGCGCGGCCGACCGTTGGCCCGGCCGACCGTTGGCTCACCGGACAGTCCGGTGCACACCGGACAGTCCGGTGAATTATAGCCGTATGCCGTCGGCGAATTCCCGAGAGCGGCCTCTTTACGCTGAGTCAGTCTGGCGCACCGGACACTGTCCGGTGCACCACCGGACAGTCCGGTGCCCCAGACCGAAACAGCCTTTTGGCTGTACACAACCAACTCTTTTCTTTTCTTCTTCTCTCTGTTTCTAACACTTAGACAAGTATATTAGTACACAAAACCAATGTACTAAGGCTTAGAAACATACCTTTACTTGTGATTTGCACTTTGTTCATCCATGGGCATAGATTCACATTTAAGCACTTGTGTTTGCACTCAATCACCAAAATACTTAGAAATGGCCCAAAGGCATATTTCCCTTTCAATCACCCCCTTTTTGGTGATTTATGCCAACACAACATAAAGCAACTAAAACAAGTGCAAAATCACTTCAAATAAAATAAATTTGAGTTTTATTCAATTTTGGCATATATGGATCATCCTTTGCCACCACTTGGTTTGTTTTTGCAAATCAAACTCAAATCTCTATCTCTAAGTCAAACACACATGTTGAAGCATAAAGAGAGTCATTCCAAAAGAGATTGATCAAAGATTTCAAAAACTTCCCCTTTTTCCCATAATCACTACTTCTCCCCTCAAGAAGCCAACTTTTGACAAAAGAGACAATGCAAGAGTTTTGAACAAACCAAAAGCTCTATTCTACTATTTCCAAATCTCTCAGGTGGTAGCTGATCCATTTATTGCTTTGGCCTTTATTTTCTCCCCCTTTGGCATCAAGCACCAAAACGGGATCAATCTTGGCCCTTTAACCCCATTGCCTCACCAAAATCTTCAATTAAGAGCAAATGGCAATAAGAGTTCATGAGATGAACTTGGAATAAGTTACCCTCTCATCGGAGTGCAGTGGAAGTCTTTCATGATCCAAGTCCACCTTTTCCCTTTCAATTCTCCTTCGAGACTAAATCAAGCAAACTCAAGCATATGGTTAGTCTCAAAGGGTCAAGTTGTAACACATCTCCCCCCTAAACATGTGCATCACTTTGCAACGGACTTGTGAGGTCCAAGGAGTGTTTGTACAACTTGAGCACCACAATAAGCAACAAAATGCAGAATGAACATGATCAAAAGCATAAACACATGTATGCTACAATTCAATCCAAGTTCCGCGAATCTAAGACATTTAGCTCACTACGCAGCCTGCAAAAGGTCTTCTCATCTAGAGGCTTGGTAAAGATATCGGCTAGCTGGTTCTCGGTGCTAACATGAAACACTTCGATATCCCCCTTTTGCTGGTGGTCTCTCAAAAAGTGATGCCGGATGTCTATGTGCTTTGTGCGGCTGTGCTCAACAGGATTTTCCGCCATGCGGATAGCACTCTCATTATCACATAGGAGTGGGACTTTGCTCAGATTGTAGCCAAAGTCCCTGAGGGTTTGCCTCATCCAAAGTAGTTGCGCGCAACACTGTCCTGCGGCAACATACTCGGCCTCAGCGGTGGATAGGGCAACGGAGGTTTGTTTCTTAGAGTTCCATGACACCAGGGACCTTCCTAAGAATTGGCACGTCCCCGATGTACTCTTCCTATCGACCTTACATCCAGCATAGTCGGAGTCTGAATATCCAATCAAGTCAAAGGTAGACCCCTTTGGATACCAGAGCCCGAAGCAAGGCGTAGCAACTAAATATCTAAGGATTCGCTTCACTGCCACTAAGTGACATTCCTTAGGATCGGATTGAAATCTAGCACACATGCATACGCTAAGCATAATATCCGGTCTACTAGCACATAAGTAAAGTAAAGACCCTATCATTGACCGGTATGCTTTTTGATCAACGGACTTACCTCCTTTGTTGAGGTCGGTGTGTCCGTCGGTTCCCATCGGAGTCTTTGCGGGCTTGGCGTCCTTCATCCCAAACCGCTTCAGCAGATCTTGCGTGTACTTTGTTTGAGAGATGAAGGTGCCGTCCTTGAGTTGCTTCACTTGGAACCCAAGGAAGTAGTTCAACTCGCCCATCATTGACATCTCGAATTTCTGCGTCATCACCCTGCTAAACTCTTCACAAGACTTTTTATTAGTAGAACCAAATATTATGTCATCGACATAAATTTGGCACACAAACAAATCACCATTACATGTCTTAATGAAAAGAGTTGGATCGGCTTTCCCAACCTTGAAAGCATTTGCGATTAAGAAATCTCTAAGGCATTCATACCATGCTCTTGGGGCTTGCTTAAGTCCATAGAGCGCCTTAGAGAGCTTACACACATGGTCGGGGTACCGTTCATCCTCGAAGCCAGGGGGTTGCTCCACGTATACCTCCTCCTTTATTGGCCCGTTGAGGAAAGCGCTCTTCACATCCATTTGGTACAACCTGAAAGAATGGTGAGCGGCATATGCTAGCAAGATACGAATTGATTCTAGCCTAGCCACAGGAGCAAACGTCTCCTCAAAGTCCAAACCTGCGACTTGGGCATAACCTTTTGCCACAAGTCGAGCCTTGTTCCTTGTCACCACTCCGTGCTCGTCTTGTTTGTTGCGGAACACCCACTTGGTTCCCACAACATTCTGCTTGGGACGAGGCACCAGTGTCCAAACTTCATTGCGCTTGAAGTTGTTGAGTTCCTCCTCCATGGCCAACACCCAGTCCGGATCTAGCAAGGCCTCCTCTACCCTGAAAGGCTCAATAGAAGAGACAAAGGAGTAATGCTCACAAAAATTAACTAATCGAGATCGAGTAGTTACTCCCTTGCTAATGTCACCCAGAATTTGGTCGACGGGATGATCCCTTTGAATCATCGCTCGAACTTGGGTTGGAGGTGCTGGTTCCGCTTCTTCCTCCATCACATGATCATCTTGTGCTCCCCCTTGGTCGCACGCCTCCTGGTGATGAACCTGTTCATCGTCTTGAGTTGGGGGATGCACCATAGTTGAGGAAGAAGGTTGATCTTGCTCCAATTGTTCCCGAGGCCGTACATCTCCAATCGTCATGGTGCGTATCGCGGCCGTTGGAACATCTTCTTCATCTACATCATCACAATCAACAACTTGCTCTCTTGGAGAGCCATTAGTCTCATCAAATACAACGTCGCTAGAGACTTCAACCAAACCCGATGATTTTTTGAAGACTCTATACGCCTTTGTATTTGAGTCATAACCTAACAAAAACCCTTCTACAGCTTTGGGAGCAAATTTAGAATTTCTACCTTTCTTCACTAGAATGTAGCACTTGCTCCCAAATACACGAAAGTAAGATACATTGGGTTTGTTACCGGTTAGTAGCTCATACGACGTCTTCTTGAGGAGGCGATGAAGGTAGACTCTGTTGATGGCATGGCAAGCCGTGTTCACGGCTTCCGTCCAAAAGCACTCGGGGGTCTTGAACTCTCCTAGCATCGTCCTCGCCATATCGATGAGCGTCCTGTTCTTCCTCTCTACCACACCATTTTGCTGTGGTGTGTAGGGAGCGGAGAACTCGTGCTTGATCCCTTCCTCTTCAAGGAACTCCTCTACTTGAAGGTTCTTGAATTCGGTCCCGTTGTCGCTCCTTATCTTCTTCACTTTGAGCTCAAACTCATTTTGAGCTCTCCTGAGGAAGCGCTTGAGGGTCCCTTGGGTTTCAGACTTATCCTGCAAAAAGAACACCCAAGTGAAGCGGGAAAAGTCATCAACAATAACTAGACCATACTTACTCCCTCCTATGCTCAGATAGGCGACGGGTCCGAAGAGGTCCATATGCAGCAGCTCCAGGGGTCTTGAAGTGGTCATCACATTCTTGCTGTGATGCGCTCCTCCCACTTGTTTACCTGTTTGACAAGCTGCACAAGGTCTATCTTTTTCGAATTGCACGTTAGTCAAACCTATCACATGTTCTCCCTTTAGAAGCTTGTGAAGGTTCTTCATCCCCACATGTGCTAAGCGGCGATGCCACAGCCAGCCCATGCTAGTCTTAGCTATTAAGCATGCATCTAGACCGGCCTCTTCTTTTGCAAAATCAACTAAATAAAGTTTGCCGTCTAATACACCCTTAAAAGCTAGTGAACCATCACTTCTTCTAAAGACAGACACATCTACATTTGTAAATAGACAGTTATACCCCATGTTGCATAATTGACTAACAGATAGCAAATTATAACCAAGAGACTCTACTAAAAACACATTAGAGATAGAGTGCTCATTAGAAATTGCAATTTTGCCTAACCCTTTTACCTTGCCTTGATTCCCATCACCGAATATAATTGAATCTTGGGAATCCTTATTCTTGACGTAGGAGGTGAACATCTTCTTCTCCCCCGTCATATGGTTTGTGCATCCGCTATCAATAATCCAGCTTGAACCCCCGGATGCATAAACCTGCAAGGCAAATTTAGGCTTGGGACTTAGGTACCCAACTCTTGTTGGGTCCTATAAGGTTAGTCACAATTTCCTTAGGGACCCAAATGCAAGTTTTATCACCCTTGCATTTTGTCCCTAACTTCCTAGCAATTACCTTTCTATCCTTTCTACAAATTGCAAAGGAAGCATTCAAAGCATGATATATTGTAGAAGGCTCATTAACTTTCCTAGGAACATTTCTCCTAGGCATATTATGAACAACATCCCTTCTACCAACATTTCTATCATGCACATATGAAGAACTAGAAGCAAACATAGCATGAGAAAAATCATCGTACGCATTATAACTCCTATAAGCATTTCTAGTTTGTCTCCTATCATGATACAAAAAGGCATGGTTCTTTTTAGCACTAGTAGCCATAGGAGCCTTCCCTTTCTCCTTAGCGGGAATGGGAGCCTTATGGCTTGTTAAGTTCTTGGCTTCCCTCTTGAAGCCAAGTCCATCCTTAATTGAGGGGTGTCTACCGATCATGTAGGCATCCCTTGCAAATTTTAGTTTATCAAATTCATTCTTGCTAGTCTTAAGTTGGGCATTAAGACTAGCCAATTCCTCAGTTAATTTGGAAATTGAAACTAAATGATCACTACAAGCATCAACATCGAAATCTTTACACCTAGTGCAAATCTCAACATGTTCTACACAAGAATTAGATTTACTAGCTACTTCTAGTTTAGCATTTAAGTCATCATTAACACTCTTTAAAGTAGCAATGGTTTCATGACAAGAAGATAGTTCACTAGAAAGCACTTCATTTCTTTTAACTTCTAAAGCATAAGATTTTTGTGCCTCTACGAATTTGTCATGCTCTTCATACAAAATGTCCTCTTGTTTTTCTAAGAGTCTATCTTTTTCATTCAAGGCATCAATCAATTCATTAATTTTATCTACTTTAGTTCTATCCAATCCCTTGAACAAACTAGAATAATCTATTTCATCATCACTAGACTCATCATCACTGGAAGAATCATAAGTGACATTGTTTTGATTACATACCTTCTTCTCCCTTGCCATAAGGCATGTGTGACGCTCGTTGGGGAAGAGGGATGACTTGTTGAAGGCAGTGGCGGCGAGTCCTTCATTGTCGGAGTCGGAGGAGGAGCAATCCGAATCCCACTCCTTTCCGATATGTGCCTCGCCCTTGGCCTTCTTGTAATGCTTCTTCTTTTCCCTCTTGCTCCCGTGTTCCTGGTCACTATCATTGTCGGGACAGTTAGCAATAAAATGACCAAGCTTACCGCATTTGAAGCATGATCGCTTTCCCTTGGTCTTAGTCTTGCTTGGCTGTCCCTTGCGACCCTTTAGTGCCGTCTTGAATCTTTTGATGATGAGGGCCATCTCTTCATCATTAAGACCGGCCGCCTCAATTTGCGCCACCTTGCTGGGTAGCGCCTCCTTGCTCCTTGTTGCCTTGAGAGCAATGGGTTGAGGCTCATGGATTGGGCCATTCAACGCGTCGTCCACGTACCTCGCCTCCTTGATCATCATTCGCCCGCTTACAAATTTTCCAAGAATTTCTTCGGGCGACATCTTGATGTACCTAGGATTTTCACGAATATTGTTCACCAAGTGAGGATCAAGAACGGTAAATGACCTTAGCATTAGGCGGACGACGTCGTGATCCGTCCATCGCGTGCTTCCGTAGCTCCTTATTTTGTTGATAAGGATCTTGAGCCGGTTGTATGTTTGTGTCGGCTCCTCGCCCCTTATCATCGCGAATCGTCCGAGCTCGCCCTCCACCAACTCCATCTTGGTGAGTAAGGTGACATCATTCCCCTCATGAGAGATCTTGAGGGTGTCCCAAATCTGCTTGGCATTGTCCAAGCCGCTCACCTTGTGATACTCGTCCCTGCACAGAGAGGCTAGCAACACAGTAGTAGCTTGTGCATTTTTATGGATCTGTTCATTAATAAACGAAGGGCTATCCGAGCTATCAAATTTCATTCCACTTTCCACAATCTCCCAAATGCTTGGATGGAGAGAAAATAGGTGAGTACGCATTTTGTGACTCCAAAATCCGTAGTCCTCTCCATCAAAGTGAGGAGGCTTGCCAAGTGGAATGGGAAGCAAATGAGCATTTGAGCTATGCGGAATGCGCGAATAATCAAAAGAAAAGTTTGAGTTAACCGTCTTTTGTTTGTCATAGTCGTTGTCGTCGTTGTCCTTTTGGGAAGAGGAAGATTCGTCGCTGTCGTCGTAGTAGACGATCTCCTTGATGCGCCTTGTCTTCTTCTTCTTCCCTTCCTTCCGTCTATGGCCCGAGCCGGAGTCGGTAGGCTTGTCATCTTTGGGCTCGTTGACGAAGGACTCCTTCTCCTTATCGTTGATCACGATTCCCTTCCCCTTAGGATCCATCTCTTCGGGCGGTTAGTCCCTTTCTTGAAGAGAACGGCTCTGATACCAATTGAGAGCACCTAGAGGGGGGGGGGGTGAATAGGTGATCCTGTAAAACTTAAACTTATAGCCACAAAAACTTGTTAAGTGTTAGCACAATAATTGCCAAGTGGCTATAAAGGAGTCTCAACAACACAATACCACAAGAGATCAATCACAGAGATGACACAGTGGATTATCCCGTGGTTCGGCCAAGACCAACGCTTGCCTACTCCACGTTGTGGCGTCCCAACGGACGAGGGTTGCAATCAACCCCTCTCAAGCGGTCCAAAGACCCACTTGAATACCACGGTATTTTGCTTGCTTTTTCTCAATCCCGTTTGCGAGGAATCTCCACAACTTGGAGCCTCTCGCCCTTACAATTGAAGTTCACAAAGAAACACAGAGCAAGGGGGGGAATGAGCAACGCACACAAGACTTCAAAAGATCAGAGCAACAACACGCACACAAGTAGCAACAAGAGCTCGCAACACAACTCAAAGAATTCACAACTCCTCAAGAGCTCTATATGCTATCACAATGAAACGAATGCGCGAGATCGATGTCTTGGTGCTTAGGAATGTTGTAGGACTGCTTGGTATTCTCCTCCATGCGCCTAGGGGTCCCTTTTATAGCCCCAAGGCAGCTAAGAGCCGTTGAGAACAAATCTGGAAGGCCATCCTTGCCTTCTGTCGTCGGGCGCACCGGACAGTCCGGTGCACACCGGACACTGTCCGGTGCCCGATTTATTTCCATAAACAGCGCAGTCGACCGTTGCAGACCGTTGGAGATCTGGGAGCCGATGGCGCACCGGACATGTCCGGTGCACACCGGACAGTCCGGTGCACACCAGACAGTCCGGTGCCCCCTTCCGACCGTTGGCTCGGCCACGTGTCGTGCGCGGATCGCGCGGCCGACCGTTGGCCCGGCCGACCGTTGGCTCACCGGACAGTCCGGTGCACACCGGACAGTCCGGTGAATTATAGCCGTACGCCGTCGGCGAATTCCCGAGAGCGGCCTCTTTACGCTGAGTCAGTCTGGCGCACCGGACACTGTCCGGTGCACCACCGGACAGTCCGGTGCCCCAGACCGAAACAGCCTTTTGGCTATACACAGCCAACTCTTTTCTTTTCTTCTTCTCTCTGTTTCTAACACTTAGACAAGTATATTAGTACACAAAACCAATGTACTAAGGCTTAGAAACATACCTTTACTTGTGATTTGCACTTTGTTCATCCATGGGCATAGATTCACATTTAAGCACTTGTGTTTGCACTCAATCACCAAAATACTTAGAAATGGCCCAAAGGCACATTTCCCTTTCAGAAGCTAAGGTTCTTATTGAACCCGCTCTTGCTTCTTCCGGTGTTATTGCTTCGTCACCGAACAGAAGCTTGAATGGAGTAAACCCTGTTGATCTTGATACAGTAGTGTTGTGGCTCCAAACCACTTTTATTAATTTGTCTAGCCACTTTCCCTTCGGCTGATTGAAGATTGACTTCATTGTTCCTGTTATTATGATTCCATTTGCCCTTTCTACCAACCCATTTGACTCCGGGTGCCTCACTGATGCAAAGTATATTTTTGTACCAATTTGGCTACAAAAAGTTTTGAAAGTTTCAGCATCGAATTGAGTTTCATTATCAACGGTGATAGCCTTCGGTACGCCGAAGCGACAAACTATGTTTTGCTAGAAGAATTTTTGTACTGTGGCCGAAGTTATTGTAGCCAAAGGCTTCGCTTCAATCCACTTAGAAAAGTATTCCACTGCCACCACAACATATCTTAGGTTGCCTTGTATTGGTGGTAACGGTCCTAACAAATCCAATCCCCATCTTTGAAATAGCCAAGTTGGTTGTATTAGTTGGGTTAGAGACGAAGGTTGTTTCTGGTCTCTAGCGCATCTTTGACAATTTTCACATTTCTGTACTAAATCTGTTGCACCCGAAGCTACCTTTGGCCAGTAAAAACCTTGTCTGAAAACCTTGCCTAGCAAAGGTCTGGACCCAATGTGGGCTCCACATAAGCCTGCATGTATCTCCTTCATTAATTCTTGTCCTTCGGCTCTGGACAAGCACTTGAGCAATGGAGAGCAGACTCCATGCTTGTATAACTCCCCTTCTATTATTATATAAGGCCTTGTCCTTGCTTCCATTCTCTTGTTATAAGCTTCGTCATCTAAAAGACAGATGCCTTGAAGGAAGGATAAAATTTCAGTCCTCCAATCTTCACTATGCACAGGTGAAATTGTGAGTACTGCTCTTTCCATAAGCTCGACTGAAGGTGCTTTTATTGTTTCAAAAAATACTTCCAAAGGTAATGGAAGCCCCTGCGCTGCTGATTTAGCTAATAAGTCTGCATGCTCATTCTCTCCCCTTGGGATATTTTTACAGAAAATCCTTCAAAAGAAGCTTCCAACCTTCGGACTGCATCTAAATACTTTTCAAGCTTCGGATCTCTTGCCCTACTACTTTTGTCCACATGGCCCGAGATAACTTGCGAATCAGTCTTGAGGATTGCCCTTCTTATTCCCATTGCCTTTAGCTTCCGAAGCCCCAAGAGAAGAGCTTCGTACTCGACAATATTAGTTGTACAACTGAAGTCTAATTTTATTGCATAACATGTTCTGACCTTGGAAGGTGCAACTAGGACAGCAACTGCCCCTGCACCAAAGGTCCCCCAAGATCCATCACAAAATACCGTCCAAGCTTCGGCATCTTTCGTTGTTTCTTCATCCTGAGCCCCTGGCGCCCAATCAGCAATAAAGTCTGCCAACGCCTGAGATTGTGAAAGTCGCCTAGAGGGGGTGGGGGGTGAATAGGGCGAATCTGAAATTTATATACTTAAGCACAACTACAAGCCGGGTTAGCATCAGAAATATAAACGAGTCCGAGAGAGAGGGCGAAAAAACAAATCGTGAGCAAATAAAGAGTGAGACATGATGATTTGTTTTACCGAGGTTCGGTTCTTGCAAACCTACTCCCCGTTGAGGTGGTCACAAAGACCGGGTCTCTTTCAACCCTTTCCCTCTCTCAAACGGTCACTTAGACCGAGTGAGCTTCTCTTCTCAATCAAAAGGAACACGAATCTCCCGCAAGGAGCACCACACAATTGGTGTCTCTTGCCTCGGTTACAATTTGAGTTTGTCACAAGAAGAATGAGAAAGAAAAGAAGCAATCCAAGCACAAGAGCTCAAATGAACACAACAAATCTCTCTTTCTAATCACTAAAGCTTTGTGTGGAATTGGGAGAGGATTTGATCTCTTGGTGTGCCTTGTATTGAATGCTATAGCTCTTGTAAGGTGTAGAAGGTGGAAAACTTGGATGCCATTGAATGTGGGGTGGTTGGGGTATTTATAGCCCCAACCACCAAAAATGGTCGTTGGAAGTGTGCTGTCGCATGGCGCACCGGACAGTCCGGTGTGCCACCGGACACTGTCCGGTGCGCCAGCCACGTCAGCAGACCGTTGGGGTTCGACCGTTGGAGCTCTGACTTGTGGGGCCTCTAGGTTGTCCGGTGGTGCACCGGACAGGTCCTGTAGACTGTCCGGTGCGCCAACTGCGCGTGCTCTAACTCTGGCGCGCACTATAGCGCATTGAATGCGGTGCCGTCGACCGTTGCGCGTGAAGTAGCCGTTGCTCCGCTGGCACACCGGACACTGTCCGGTGACTCACCGGACAGTCTAGTGAATTATAGTGGAGCGCCCTTGGAATTTCCCGAAGGTAGCGAGTTCAACGTCGAGTGCCCTGGTGCACCGAACACTGTCCGGTGGCACACCGGACAGTCCGGTGCGCCAGACCAGGGTGCCTTTTGGGATGTCTTTTGCTCTCTTTGTTTGACCCCTTGCTTGGTCTTTTTATTGACTTATTGTGAACCTTTGGCACCTATAGAACTTATAGACTAGAGCAAACTAGTTAGTCCAATTATTTGTGTTGGACAATTCAACCACCAAAATCAATTAGGAAAAAGGTGTAAGCCTAATTGCCTTTCAATCTCCCCCTTTTTGGTGATTGATGCCAACACAAACCAAAGCAAATATAGAAGTGCATAATTGAACTAGTTTGCATAATTGTAAGTGCAAAGGTTACTTAGAATTGAGCCAATATAAATTCTCATAAGATATGCATGGATTGTTTCTATATCTTTAACATTTTGGACCACGCTTGCACCACATGTTTTGTTTTTGCAAATTCTTTTGTAAATTCTTTTCAAAGTCCTTTTGCAAATAGTCAAAGGTAAATGAATAAGATTTTGAGAAGCATTTTCAAGATTTGAATTTTTCTCCCCTGTTTTAAATGCTTTTCCTTTGACTAAACAAAACTCCCCCTTAATAAAATCCTCCTCTTAGTGTTCAAGAGGGTTTTATGATACCAATTTTTGTAAGGTGCTACTTTCTCCCTCTTTTGAATATAATAAGATACCAATTTGAAAAACTTCTTTAAAATAAGGTGTGGTGGTGCGGTCCTTTTGCTTTGGGCTAATACTTTCTCCCCCTTTGGCATGAATCGCCAAAAACGGATACTTTGAGTGAAATATAAGCCCTTAGTAACTACTTTCTCTCCCTTTGGCAAACAAAACATGAGTGAAGATTATACCAACGTTGGAGAGTGGCTTGGAGCGACGGCGAAGGATTGTAACTTGATGGAGTGGAGTGGAAGCCTTTGTCTTCGCCGAATACTCCAATTCCCTTTCAAGCTATGACTTGGTTTGAAATACACTTGAAATCACATTAGTCATAGCATATAAAAGAGATATGATCAAAGGTATATTAATGAGCTATGTGTGCAAGACATCAAAAGAAATTCCGAGAATCAAGAATATTTAGCTCATGCCTAAGTTTGTTAAAGGTTTGTTCATCTAGTGGCTTGGTAAAGATATCGGCTAATTGTTCCTTAGTGTTAATATATGCAATCTTGATATCTCCCTTTTGTTGGTGATCCCTTAAGAAATGATACTGAATGGCTATGTGTTTAGTGCGGCTATGCTCAACGGGATTATCCGCCATGCGGATTGCACTCTCATTATCACATAGAAGAGGAACTTTGGTTAATTTGTAACCGTAGTCCCTAAGGGTTTGCCTCATCCAAAGCAATTGCGCGCAACAATGACCTGCGGCAATATACTCGGCTTCGGCGGTAGAGAGAGCTACTGAATTTTGCTTCTTTGAAGCCCAAGACACCAAGGATCTTCCCAAGAACTGGCAAGTCCCCGATGTGCTCTTTCTATTAATTTTACACCCTGCCCAATCGGCATCCGAATAACTAATTAAATCAAATGTGGATCCCCGAGGGTACCAAAGCCCAAACTTAGGAGTATGAACTAAATATCTCAAGATTCGTTTTATGGCTGTAAGGTGAGCTTCCTTAAGGTCGGCTTGGAATCTTGCACACATGCATACGGAAAGCATAATATCCGGTCGAGATGCACATAAATAGAGTAAAGAGCCTATCATCGACCGGTATACCTTTTGATCGACGGATTTACCTCCCGTGTCGAGGTCGAGATGCCCATTGGTTCCCATGGGTGTCTTGATGGGTTTGGCATCCTTCATCCCAAACTTGTTTAGAATGTCTTGAATATACTTCGTTTGGCTAATGAAGGTGCCCTCTTGGAGCTGTTTCACTTGAAATCCCAAAAAGTACTTCAACTCCCCCATCATTGACATCTCGAATTTTCGTGTCATGATCCTACTAAATTCCTCACATGTAGATTCGTTAGTAGACCCAAATATAATATCATCAACATAAATTTGGCATACAAACAAATCATTGTCAAGAGTTTTAGTAAATAAAGTAGGATCGGCCTTTCCGACTGTGAAGCCATTAGTGATAAGAAAATCTCTTAGGCATTCATACCATGCTCTTGGGGCTTGCTTGAGCCCATAAAGCGCCTTAGAGAGTTTATATACATGATTAGGGTACTCACTATCTTCAAAGCCGGGAGGTTGCTCAACATAGACCTCTTCCTTGATTGGTCCATTGAGGAAGGCACTTTTCACGTCCATTTGGTAAAGCTTAAAGCCATGGTAAGTAGCATAGGCAAGTAAAATGCGAATTGACTCAAGCCTAGCTACGGGTGCATAGGTTTCACCGAAATCCAAACCTTTGACTTGTGAATATCCCTTGGCCACAAGTCGGGCTTTGTTCCTTGTCACCACACCATGCTCATCTTGCTTGTTGCGGAAGACCCACTTGGTTCCTACAACATTTTGGTTAGGACGTGGAACTAAATGCCATACCTCGTTCCTAGTGAAGTTGTTGAGCTCCTCTTGCATCGCCACCACCCAATCCGAATTTTGTAGTGCTTCCTCTACCCTGTGTGGCTCAATAGAGGAAACAAAAGAGTAATGCTCACAAAAATGTGCAACACGAGATCTAGTGGTTACCCCCTTATGAATGTCGCCAAGGATGGTGTCGACAGGGTGATCTCGTTGGATTGCTTGGTGGACTCTTGGGTGTGGCGGTCTTGGAACTTGTTCATCTTCCTCATCTTGATCATGGGCATCTCCCCCTTGATCGTTGCTCTCCTCTTGAGGTGGCTCAACTCCTTGATCTTCTCCTTCATCATTTTGAGCCTCATCCTCATCTTGAGTTGGTGGAGATGCTTGCATTGAGGAAGATGGTTGATCTTATGCATGTGGTGGCTCTTCGGATTCCTTAGGACACACATCCCCAATGGACATGTTCCTTAGTGCGACGCACGGAGCCTCTTCATCACCTATCTCATCAAGATCAACTTGCTCTACTTGAGAGCCGTTAGTCTCATCAAACACAATGTCACATGAAACTTCAACTAGCCCAGAGGACTTGTTAAAGACTCTATATGCCCTTGTGTTTGAATCATATCCTAGTAAAAAGCCTTCTACAGCCTTAGGAGCAAATTTAGATTTTCTACCTCTTTTAACAAGAATAAAGCATTTGCTACCAAAGACTCTAAAATATGAAACATTTGGCTTTTTACCGGTTAGGAGTTCATACGATGTCTTCTTGAGGATTCAGTGTAGATACAACCGGTTGATGGCGTAGCAAGCGGTGTTGACCGCCTCTGCCCAAAATCAATCCGAAGTCTTGTACTCATCAAGCATGGTTCTTGCCATGTCCAATAGAGTTCGATTCTTCCTCTCCACTACACCATTTTGTTGTGGCGTGTAGGGAGAAGAGAACTCATGCTTGATGCCCTCCTCCTCAAGGAAGCCTTCGATTTGTGAGTTCTTGAACTCCGTCGCGTTATCGCTTCTAATTTTCTTGATCCTTAAGCCGAACTCATTTTGAGCCCGTCTTAAGAATCCCTTTAAGGTCTCTTGGGTATGAGATTTTTCCTGTAAAAAGGACACCCAAGTGAAGCGAGAATAATCATCCACAATAACTAGACAGTACTTACTCCCGCCGATGCTTATGTAAGCAATCGGGCCGAATAGATCCATGTGTAGGAGCTCGAGTGGCCTGTCAGTCGTCATGATGTTCTTGTGTGGATTATGAATACCAACTTGCTTCCCTGCCTGACATGCGCTACAAACCCTGTCTTTCTCAAAATGAACATTTGTTAGTCCCAAAATGTGTTCTCCCTTTAGTCGGCGGTGCTAGAGCCAGCCCATGTTAGCTTAGCAATTAAGCATGTGTCGAGTTCAGCTCTATCAAAATCTACTAGGTATAGCTGACCCTCTAACACTCCCTTAAAAGCTATTGAATCATCACTTCTTCTAAAGACAGTAACACCTATATCTGTAAAAAGACAGTTGTAGCCCATTTTACATAATTGTGAAACTGAAAGCAAGTTATAATCTAAAGAATCTACTAGAAAAACATTGGAAATGGAATGGTCAGGAGTTATAGCAATTTTACCCAATCCTTTGACCAAACCTTGGTTTCCATCCCCGAATGTGATCGCTCTTTGGGGATCTTGGTTTTTCTCATAGGAGGAGAACATTTTCTTCTCCCCTGTCATATGGTTTCACTACAGGAATTCTACTGATTCCCGTCGGCCAGGGTAATTCCCGTCGGCCAGAGCGAAAGCCGACGGGAATAGACTAATTTCCGTCGGCCAAAAAATAGCCGACGACCCTTATTTTAATTCCCGTCGGCCCCGTCTCAAGCCCACGGGGATTAACTAATCCCCGTCGGCCCTGTGCTCTGGCCGACGGGAGTAAGTTAATTCCCGTCGGCCCCGTATATTAGCCGACGGGGATTAACCTTTTTAGAGCCAGGCCGCAGCCGCGCGGGCTCATTTCTTCTCTTCGCATTGCTGCCCGACCGCCGCCCTGCTCAACCGCCGCCCGAGCCTGCCCCTGCCCGAGCGCCGCCGGCGAGGCCGCCCCCGCCCGAGTCGCCTCGCTCGAGCCCGCCCCGCCTGAGCGCCGCCCCTGCCCGAGCCGCCCCCGCCCGAGCCGCCCCGTCTAAGCGCCGCCGCCCTGCCCGACCGGCGCCGTGGCCGAGCACCGCCGCGCTTGAGCGCCGCCGCCCAGCCCGAGGTCGCCCTGCCCCTGAGGCCACCTTGCCCGAGGCCGCCCCGCCCCAGCGCCGCCGCCGCCCCGCCCGAGCGCCGCCGCCGCCGTCGGCCCGCCCCAGAGCGCCGTCGCCGCCGCCCGAGTGCCACCACAAGCTCCCGAGCTCCTCGTACCCCGAGCGTCGTCGTCCCCAGCCCGTCGTCGTCCACCGTCCGCTCGTGCCCCGACGGGAATCAGTAACTGAGGTATAATTTTATATATATGTAAATAAGTATTGATTATTTTCGTCGGTTTTTTGTGGCCGACGGGAGTTAACTTTAATGTGATTAGAGTTAGTTTAAAATTGTTAATTTATAGTGTTTTTAGTTTTTATATGACTTTATGCATTATTGAATGTAAATGCGAGTGCGATTGTTAAATTTGTGTATACATGCTTATTTTCGTCGGTTTTTTATGACCGACGGGAGTTAACTTTCATATCACATGTGTGGCTTGATGTTAGGTAAGTATTAATTCTATTATTATAATAGATTTAACTTATGCTATTGAATTGTTGAATTTGATGTTATTTAATAATTAGATTTAACTTATAATATTAGGTTGTATGAAGGTTTCGATATTTATGTATATATATAGTTATTTATGTATATATATAGTTTTACTACTTACCTATAGATGTATGTGTGACGTGTAGAAACATGATTGTCTCACACACACTCTTTACTCGTACACACAGCCGCAATAATGGGTGATAGACGTGATTGGATGTATGAAGGTTTCAAGAAGGGTGGGTGTCACACAAGTGAATGGTTTGCCAAGACGCAGATATTTCTGGACCATGCAGCTGCTTTGTCACAAATAGATAATATTAGGTGTCCATGCAATAAATGTAGAAATATGACGAGCCACACCAAGAGGCAGGTCACACTACACCTGTGCTCACATGGTTTCGTGCCAGGCTATAAGGTCTGGTATCTCCACGGTGAAGATGTATAGGCGGCATATGGGGAGGAGATGGTTCGTCGCCATGGCCCTGACTACGACTGGCGCCATGAACCGGTGGATCCCTCGGTGGTGTACGCAAGTGGTGGTGGCAAAGCGCATGGACGGTAAGCTCTAACTTATGAAATTATATGGTTGACACTAAATTGATTATGCAGTAATAACATTTTTTGAATCACTTATAGATACGCACTCTTCGACGGATTCATTGACTCGTCGTCGGTGAGATCTCAGAGGACGGGTTCATCTTCCTGTAGCTCATGCTCTCGTCGACCGAACGAGCAGGAGTTGGAGATTATGAGGATGCGTGAAGAGATGAGACAACAACGCGAATTTATGGAGGCTTGTAATGCTCATAATCAAGCGATGTATCAAGTGAGTACACATAATCCGAACTCTAAATTATTATATTTCAATACAACATCTTCAGTAGTAACACATATGTGTTTAACAGTTAATGCAGCAACAGGGCATGACATCAAATTTTCCACCGCCACCACAATGGAGCCAATTTGCAAACACACCAGTTCTACCACCACAGTTCACCACCCCTCCGACACATATACCTGCACCTGGAGATAGGGTACGTTTGATAACTCTCCATTAATTTATACACTTGTATACTTTTTGATATTTGCATTTAACGTGTTGATATTTGCTAACTTGCATAGGTTACGCCTGAAGCGGGTGGCAGTGGGTCTGATCCAGCAGTAGGGACTGGATTTGTTGACTCGCTCTTCGCGTTCCCTCCTCCTGGTGGTGAAGGCGGCAGCGGTCAAAGCTCTAACCACCCAAGTGGTGGTTATCTCTAAACACTTAAACTTATGTTTGAAATGTCGTACTCGTTGGTGGATGTTATGTTTCAATACTATGTCGTACTCGTTGTTTGATGTTGGTGGATGCTATGTTTGAATACTATGTCGTACACGTTGGTGGATGTTTTAATTATAAATGCAAGTGTTTATGTCCAAATGCATGTGTTTGTGGATGTCGTATCTCTATATGTGTTTGTAATGTGGCTGTTATATGTGATTTATATTGTGTTTGATATATGTTATGTGTGCAGAAATAGTGACATAATTTAGTGCTGTTTTTGTAGCAGTATAGAGTAATTCCCGTCGGCCCAGTTAATTCCCGTCGGCTATGGTCGAACCGACGGGAATTAATTACTAACTCCCGTCGGCCCAGTTAATTCCCGTCGGCCACGCAGGGCCGACGAGAATTAATTAATAACTCCCGTCGGCCTGGGGAACCGACGGGAATTAATATGTGACGCCCGTCGGCCAGCAAAACCGACGGGAATTAGCCTTAATTCCCGTCGGCCACTATATAGCCGACGCGAATTACTTATTCCCGTCAGCCGCCGACGGGGATAACCTTATCCTCGACAAGGGACGCCTGTCGGCCTAAAACCGACGGGAATAAGTAATTCCCGTCGGTTTAGGGCTTATTCCCGTCGGTTTCAGGCCGACGGGAATTAAGTGAATTCCTGTAGTGTTTGTGCACCCGCTATCGATGATCCAACTTGAGCCCCCGGATGCATAAACCTACAATACAAGTTTAGTTCTTGATTTTAGGTACCCAAATGGTTTTGGGTCCTTTAACATTAGACACAAGAACTTTGGGTACCCAAACACAAGTCTTTGATCCCTTGTGCTTGCCCCCAACATATTTGGCAACTACCTTGCCGGATTTGTTAGTTAAAACATAAGATGCATCAAAGGTTTTAAATGAAATGTTAGAATCATCTGATGCCTTAGGAGTTTTCTTCTTAGGCAATTTTGCATGAGTTGATTGCCTAGAACTAGATGTTTCACCCTTATACATGAAAGCATGATTAGGGCCAGAGTGAGACTTCCTAGAATGAATTCTCCTAATTTTGCTCTCGGGATAACCGGCAGGGTACAAAATGTAACCCTCGTTATCCTGAGGCATGGGAGCTTTGCCCTTAACAAAATTAGACAATCTTTTAGGAGGGGCATTAAGTTTGACATTGTCCCCCTTTTGGAAGCCAATGCCATCCTCGATGCCAGGGCGTCTCCCACTATAGAGCATGCTTCTAGGAAATTTAAAATTTTCATTTTCTAAGTCATGCTCGGCAACTTTAGCATCGAATTTTGCTATATGATCATTTTGTTGTTTAATTAAAGCCATATGATCATGAATAGCATCAATGTTAATATCTCTACATCTAGTGCAAATAGTGGCATGTTCAATGGTAGATGTAGAGAGTTTGCAAGAACTAAGTTCAACAATCTTAGCACGTAAAATATCATTGTTATCTCTAAGATCGGAAATGGAAGCATTGCAAACATCTAATTCTTTAGCCTTAGCAATTAATTTTTCATTTTCAATCTTAAGGCTAGCAAGAGAGACATTCAATTCTTCAATCTTAGCAAGCAAGTTATCATTATCATCTCTAAGATTGGGAATTGAAATATCACAAATATTAGAATAAACCTTAGCAATAAGTTTAGCATTTTCATTTCTAAGGTTAGCAATAGTATCATGACAAGTGCTTAGCTCACTAGATAATTTTTCACATTTTTCTACTTCTAGAGCATAAGCATTTTTCACCTTAACATGCTTCTTATTTTCCTTAATTAGGAAGTCCTCTTGAGAGTCCAAGAGATCATCCTTCTCATGAATAGCACTAATTAATTCATTTAACTTTTCCTTTTGTTGCATGTTAAGGTTGGCAAAAAGGGTGCGCAAATTATCCTCCTCATCACTACAATTATCCTCATCACTAGAGGTTTCATATTTAGTGGAGGATTTTGATTTTACCTTCTTCCTTTTGCCGTCCTTCCCCATGAGACATTTGTGGCCGACGTTGGGGAAGAGAAGACCCTTGGGGACGGTGATGTTTGCGGCGTCCTCGTCGGAGGAGGAGTCGGTGAATCTCTCGTCGGAGTCCCATTCCCGGCAAACATGGGCATCGCCACCCTTCTTCTTGTAGTACCTCTTCTTCTCCTTTCTTCTCCCCTTCTTGTCGTCGCCCCTGTCACTATCACTAGATAATGGACATTTAGCAATGAAGTGACCAGGCTTACCACACTTGTAGAAAACTTTCTTGGAGCGGGGCTTGTAATCTTTCCCCCTCCTTTGCTTGAGGATTTGGCGGAAGCTCTTGATGATGAGCGCCATCTCCTCATTATCGAGCTTAGAGGCATCGATGGGTTGTCTACTTGATGTAGACTCCTCCTTCCTCTCGTCCATCCCCTTGAATGCGACCGGTTGTGCTTCGGACGTGGAGGGGCCGTCTAGCTCGACTATTTTCTTTGAGCCTTTGATCATCAACTCAAATCTCACAAAATTCCCTATTACTTCCTCGGGAGTCATTAGTGTATATCTAGGATTACCACGAATTAATTGAACTTGAGTAGGATTAAGGAAAACAAGTGATCTAAGAATAACCTTAACCATTTCGTGGTCATCCCATTTTTTGCTCACGAGGTTGCGCACTTGGTTCACCAAGGTTTTGAGCCGGTTGTACATGTCTTGTGGCTCCTCCCCTTGGCGAAGTCGGAAGCGACCGAGCTCGCCCTCGATTGTCTCCCGCTTGGTGATTTTGGTCACCTCGTCTCCTTCATGCGCGGTCTTTAGCACATCCCAAATTTCCTTTGCACTCTTCAACCCTTGCACCTTATTATACTCCTGTCGACTTAGAGAGGCGAGGAGTATAGTTGTGGCTTGGGAGTTGAAGTGTTGGATTTGTTCGACCTCATCCGAGTCGTAATCCTTGTCTCCCTTCTTTGGTACCTGCACTCCATACTCAACAATATCCCATATGCTTTTGTGGAGTGAGGTTAGGTGATGCCTCATTTTATCACTCCACATAGAATAATCTTCACCTTCAAACATAGGTGGTTTGCCTAATGGAACGGGGAGTAATGGAGTGCGTCTAGAAATGTGAGGATTGCGAAGGGGCATCTTACTATACTTCTTGCGTTCATGGCGCTTTGAAGTAGTGGAGGCCGATTCCGAGCCGAAGGTGGAGAGTGACGAAGAGTCGGTCTTGTAGTAGACCACCTTCCTCATCTTCTTCTTCTTGTCACCCATCCGATGGGACTTGATGGAGGAAGAGGATTCCTCCTTGTGCTTGCGGGCGGACTCCCTTGAGTGTGTTCTTCCCGAGCTTGCGGACTTGTCGCCGGTCCCGAGATCCCTCTTGGCGGATGCTCCCGACATCACTTCGAGCGGTTAGGCTCTAATGAAGCACCGGGCTCTGATACCAATTGAAAGTCGCCTAGAGGGGGGGTGATTAGGGCAAATCTGAAATTTATATACTTAAGCACAACTACAAGTCGGGTTAGCGTTAGAAATATAAACGAGTCCGAGAGAGAGGGCGAAAAAACAAATCGTGAGCAAATAAAGAGTGAGACATGATGATTTGTTTTACAGAGGTTCGGTTCTTGCAAACCTACTCCCCGTTGAGGTGGTCACAAAGACCGGGTCTCTTTCTGTGGCAGAACCACCCGAATTATTCCAGCTTAAGTGCCTAAGTCACGCCTCAGGGGCCGTAACACACTTAAATCGGAATAACCCGTCAGTCCCTCAGATCTAGTCTGATAGAGCCACTTAACCAGGATCAAATTCCACAATCCCACCCGAAGGTGAGTCACAGAAGAAATACAATAAAACAGGAAACCTCAAATGAAGTACTGAGTTATTACATAAATCGGAGTTTTTGAGTAGCAAATAAAGTTCACAAAATAAAGTGCAGCGGATAATCGATGTCGTCGGTAATGAGGAAATGGGCAAGGCCTAGCCCACTACTCCTCATGCTCCTCTCCTGCCGGAGCAACATCCCACTCGACCGTCCAACCCAGTGGTAGGGTGGTAGGCCAAGTCACACCATCAACCATTTCCTGAATGGTACCTGCAAAATGGTGCCACAAGCAAGGCTGAGTATACTAATACTCAGCTAGACTTAACCGGTGTGAGGAGTCTACTCCTCTACCTCTAGACTATGCAGCTGTTTGGCTGAGGGGTTTGGTTTGCCAAAAGCACTAGCTGTTTCTAAAAGCAAATTTTAGCTTTTCAAATTCTATCATCATTAAACTAGCTAGATTTGCTCCTTCTAAGCATACATGGTAACAATCAATTAGTTCAATCAACAAGTTATCTCATGTAACCACATTTCACTTCTTACTCGATGCAGTACAAGGAATCAAGCAGTCTCATTAGCTGCGAGAAGCAGACGATTCGAATCGAGTTTTAAACCTTGCAAGGTAAACCTAAACACACGGCATGTCAGGGTACTTCGACCCTACACATGACAACCGTCCCCATTGATTCCCCGTTCGCGTCCAGGCCTCACCGCCTTGGCATACAATGCTCCACTGACCCCGGCTGCCGCCGTGCAGTGACCGCACTTGTATCCACCATAGCTAGCATGGGAGACCCAGTCTCAGGTCGCATGAGGGATAAAGTCCGCGCCCGGCTTCACTCAGGTACTAGGTTTACCGGTTACCATTTTTCCCAGCATGTGCTTAGTACGTTCAAAAGCTTGACTCAGGTATCCACACATTAATCCTTAATTCATTTTTCCCGTCTCATGGACAAGGCATCCTCCCTAGATCCAAGTCCATAGACCAACATAAATCCCGTTATCAAGATGAATACAATCAATTCCTGACCTCGCGCGAGTGCTAGAAAATCACTCGACTTCTACCGAGATCCTGATTAGCAAGCAGCTACTCGACCTAGCATACTAGTATTCATCTCAAAAAGGAATCCTAAGTTCATGCAACTAGAGGTTTCAGGCAACTCCTACACTTAAGTGCACATTGCAATCCTACAAGCATTAAGTGTAGTAAAGTAGCATATAATAACGTGGTTATGCATAAAACCGGGTCTTGCCTTCAATTGCTGGGGCTGCGGGGAGATCCTCGATAGCAGCTTCTGAAGCCTGCTCCTGGTCCTCCTCTTGGACAGGTCCTTGCTCGGGGATGAGCACGTACTCTCCGTCGGCAAGATTACAATCTAATGAATGCAATGCGTAAGATATATGCATGATATGATATGTGCTTTTAGAAATTACAACTTTTGGAGGTGTATGATCTACTTGAGTTTAAACAAGTTAACTTTACTTATGTAAAACCCTTTAGTGGTATACTTGGTAAATTGGGTTAAACTTAGCTAAGGTAAGTGGTAGGTTTATTTTTTTGGGGTTCCACTGAATTCCTTTTAAGTCTTAGGGATAAATGATAAGTACTCAAGTTAGACTTATTGAGGTGGGGTTTATTTCTTCTTTCCTTTTTCTTTTATTCTTTTAATGTTTTGGAGTAGGTTTGAACTACAAGTTGCTTTTATAAAATTCCAAAAATTCTGCAAGAATTACAGTGGCTTGTTACTGGTGTGTGTTGCTCTGTCTCAAAATTTGGGGATCAGAAGGTGAATAGTTTTCTCTGGACAAAATTATCAAACTCTAGGGCAGAAGGGGTGCTTTGAACTACAACTACTATTTAACAGTGGGTAATTCTCTAAAACTTATTTTTGCTGGCTTTTAGGTGTTACAACATGACTTGATACAAATTTCTAGCCATTACTACCTTTTAATTATTTTTCTATGGTTTTCTCAAGTTTCTAGCCAAATGGGTGCTTTCTACTACCACTATATTTGAAAAATATCAACCAACAGAGTTCTTATTTTTCATAGTTAGTATTTTGCGCAAGAGCAATCATTCTGAAGTTTGGCTTCTTTTTGCTTAAGGGAAGGGGTGGTTTGCATTATTTGAATTAAGTGGCCTTCCTCCTAAATCAATTGTAATAGGTATGGGTTTGCTTCTTTTTCATGGGTTTGCATTTTTCTCTGGTAGTTTATCTCATCATGAACTTAGCTAATTTTTGGTTGCCCATTATCACATTAATAGGGGTTGTTCATGATTTATTTGGAAAATGCCTTATTATCACTTTGTATTTATTTTCCTTACTTAACAAGTTGGGCTGAGGTGCTCTGTATTTTTGTAGTGGGGCTCTGGTGGTTATAAGTCCACTAGATTTTTATTAATCATTTTGGTTATAGTTTTGTAACTCTAATAATTGATTTTCAGTCCATATAAGGCTAAACAAATCATTTTAATTTAAAACTGGTCCAAATTAATGGTCTCTGTATTTTTCCTAGGTTCTCTGTTACATAAGTAAACTAGGAAAAATAATCTTAATCACTGTTCAATAATTTCTAATGCCTTTCTGATTTCCTCTAAGTTTTGGGTAAAATAGCTTTAAATGGAAAACTACACCATATTTTCCAATGCTGGGGTTCCTACTATTTTTAAACAGTGTCTAAATGAGGTTTAAACATCTACAAATTTTCTTAAGCTCAGCACAAAAGAAAAACTAATTTTCCTTAATTAAACAAGGTTTAGTGGGTTTCTGTTTTTAATTTTAAACTCTAAAATTTAGAACAGAAAGCATAGGGTTTACTATTTTTAAATGATAGATCATAAAATTCGGGAGCTAGCAAAATTGGTTTGACAACTTTTTATTAAGATTTCATCAAGTTATGGATTTTCTAAATTCTCTGGTCATTTTAAAAAGAATAACAGAATTGATTAAATGGAAATCCACTTTGCACTGGGGTCCCTGGCGGTTTTCTAAGTTTTCTTCGCGAATCAGTCCTTAAGTTACTATTCACATGAGTCACTGACATTATAGAAAACCCCTCGGGTTCTACAAATCCTAACCCGGGGTCCTTCTTCTACCTTAAACAGTAGCCGCGGCGGAGAAAAGGGTGGAGGGGCTTACCGGCGGCGAGACTGTTCCGGTGAAGTGGTCGAGGATGAAGGGGAGGTCGCGGGGATCACAACGGTGTGCGGAACGTCATCGGAGATGGCCGGAGTCGGTCGGTCCACGCGCGCAGGCGGGGATGCTCGTCGGCGGCGAGGAGACCGGCCTGGTCACGGCGAGATAGTTCAATCAAATAGGTCAGGGAGGTCCGCGGGATGCCAGAGAAGACATGAGCGAAAGGAATTGGGCGGAGACTCACTGGATAGCTCGGTCCACGCGCGGCAGCGGAAGACCGAAGTCCGGTGAGGTCGATCTCGGGCCTCCGGTGAAGTCCGGCCGGGTCCGAGGGCTTGGCGAGCTTCACGGGCTACTAGCGGAGCTAGCCGAAGCACTGGCTTGCCCGGAGGATGGCTGGAGTGGGCTGGCCACGGTGGCCGAAGCTCTGGCGGCAATGGCGGGCGGAATTGAGCTCGCCGGAGCTAAGGAAAAGTGGCTGGCCGGAGAGGGTGAGTGCGGGGCGAAGAGAGGTGCGCCCGGGGAGGCTTTATAGGCGCGGGCGAGCACGGCCGAGGGCGTGGGCGCGCGGCGGACTTGACCGGACGCCAGGGTGAGCGCGCGCGGGGGTTGGGCGAGCTCTGGCGTGCCGACCAGGGTCGAACACGTGTGCCCGTGCGTTCTGCCCAAGTTCTGGCGCGTGTGGTCGCTCATCCGAGCCTGCTCTCGCCTTGGTCAGTGCACAAAACCTCTTCTCCTCCCTACAAGCTACCATTCTTGTGTGGGGGTCATAGGATTTTGCCTACTGGTTGCAGAGATATGGGGCCAGGAAATCTGGTCTGTCTCCCTGCCCAAACCCGAGGCAAATCCCAGGTTTTGTCGTGTCTAGGGCTCGCGTCCCAATGCCATCTTCTAGCACACGACAGAGGGGTTAGTTAGACACAATTTTGTCAATGGGGCCATTAGGATTCGAGTTAGGGATCAAGGTGAACATCCCTGATCTTTGGCTCAAGGTCTGAATTTCAGAATTCTGAAATTCAGAATCCCCAATGAGTCCCTACATGAGAAGCTTGATTTGGGGTTTTATTTGAATTATTTTGGTTAAGCTTTCTCAATCTTTCTTGTTGCTTAACAAATATACTTTAACTTGTATAATTGGCGCAACTCAAAATTTTAAATTTTTCATTCCCTTTTCCTTATTTTCTTGAATTTTGTTCATGGGGCTCACTTAGGGTTCTTATTTAGGGTTGCACATTCTTACCTTTCAAAAGTCTCAATTGTTTTGATCATGATACTTTTAAGTATATACTTGGTGAATTCTTTATTACTTAAGTTAATTTGATGCTCATGCTTACTTTGATTCACATGAAATAATGGTTCTTGGTTTGGCTTTTCAAGAGAAACCCTAGGTGACACTGGGGTGTCACAGCCTTCCCCCCTTAAAGGAATCTCGTCCCGAGATTCGGGCCAGAGTCCTCCCAGGGTGAAGCGAAGGGTGAGACTGATAGGAAAAGGGTGATGATTGTTATTATTAGGGCAAAACTGCTCTTCGAATGTCATTCTCTTTGCAACTTCAGAAGGAAGTCCTTTTAAGTTTTATCTTTTAGTTACTTCATTCTGAATTAAGATCATGTTTTTGGAAATTAGATTCAAAAGGCAGGAGGAGGGGTTGGGGGTGATTACATACCAGCTTCCTTAGGTAGGCAATCGGGAAAGTTGGATCTTAAGAATTCCTCGGTTTCCCAAGTAGCTTCCTCCTCTGAGTGATTACTCCACTGGACCTTGAACATCTTGATTGATTTAGCCCGAGTTGATCTTTCCTTGCAATCCAGAATCTTGGAGGGGTACTCTTGGTACGAGAGATCTGGCTCTATCTCCAATTCTGGCTCTGCTATGATCTCAGTCGGCAATCGAACACACTTCTTCAGCTGAGATACATGGAATACACTGTGAATGGCAGACATCTTTGAAGGTAACTTCAGCTTGTATGCCACGGGTCCACATGCTTCTATGATCTCATAAGGTCCAATGTAACGAGGGGCTAGCTTGCCTTTGATCCCAAACCTCTACACTCCCTTGGTGGGTGATACCTTGAGGTATACAAAACTTCCCACCTCGAACTGGAGAGGTTTCCTTCTTCTATCATGATAGCTCTTCTGCCTGGCCTGAGCAGCTTCTAGATTCTTCCTGATTAGCTTGACCTTCCTTTCGGCTTCAGTCACTAAGTCAGGTCCAAAAACTTCTCTTTCACCAGGCTGAGACCAATTGAGTGGTGTCCTGCACCTTCTTCCATAGAGAGCTTCAAAAGGTGCCATCTTTAGGCTGGATTGATAACTATTGTTATAAGCAAACTCTGCCAAGGAGAGGTGCTTATCCCAGTTCTTGCCGCAATCGATCGCACAAGCTCTCAGCATATCCTCCAGAATCTGGTTTACCCTTTCTGTCTGACCATCAGTCTGTGGGTGGTAAGCTGAACTCCTGATTAGCTTGGTTCCCAAAGACTCTTGCAATTGTTCCCAAAATCTGGCAACAAATTTGGCTCCTCGGTCAGAAACAATGGTCCGAGGTAATCCATGCAAACACACGATCCGGTCAATATACAATTCTGCATACTTCTGAGCCTTATCAGTGGTGTGCACAGGAAGAAAATGTGCCACTTTCGTCAATTGGTCTACAATAACCCAAATTGAATCATGATGACGAGAGGTGTTGGGCAGACCCACAATGAAATCCATGCTGATGTCGTCCCACTTCCACGAAGGTACGGACAGTGGTTGCAAAGCTCCAGCGGACTTCAAGTGGCTTGCCTTTATCCTCTGACAGGTGTCACACTCTGATACATACTGGGCTATCTCCCTCTTCATTCTGGTCCACCAGTACAAAAGCTTCAAATCATGGTACATCTTGGTGCTTCCCGGATGCATAGAGAATTTGGAGAGATGAGCCTCATCCAAAATTTTCCTCTTGAGATCCTGATCCTTAGGAATTACCAATCTGCTTTTGAACCATAACACACCTTTCTCATCCTGGCGGAAACAATTATACTTCTCAACCTTCTGATGGAGATTCTTCTTCATAATCTGCACTCCCTTGTCACTGAGCTGGGCCATGATAATCTGGTCTTGCAAAGCTGGCTCAACAGCAATTTGAGACAAAGAACCAGAAGGAATCACTTCAATTTGCATCTTGCTCAACTCATCACACAAGGTGTTAATGCGAGAATCCATCAGAATACAGTTGCACTGCAACTTCCGACTCAAGGCATCTGCCACCACATTAGCTTTCCCTGGGTGATAATGTACCTCCAGGTCATAATCCTTGATCAGCTCTAGCCATCTTCTCTGCCTCATGTTGAGATCAGCCTGAGTAAAAATGTACTTAAGGCTCTTATGATCAGTGAAGATGTTGCAGTGGGTTCCCATTAGATAGTGCCTCCACATCTTCAATGCATGAACCACTGCTGCTAACTCAAGGTCATGAGTGGGATAATTTTGCTCATGAGGCCTGAGTGCTCTTGAGGCATAAGCAATGACTCAGTTGTCTTGCATCAAGACACAACCTAGCCCGGTGCCAGAGGCATCACAATATACATCAAAAGGCTTGCTGCTGTCGGGTTGCGCCAAAACTGGTGCTGTGGTCAGATGCTGCCTTAACGCATGGAAGGCATCTTCGCACTTTTGACTCCACACAAATTTGACTTCTTTCTTCAGCAACTCAGTAATAGGTTTCGCAATTCGAGAGAAGTCCGGAATAAATCTTCGGTAATAACCAGCCAATCCCAGAAAACTCCGAATCTGGCGAACAGTCGTTGGTGGCCTCCAGTTCATCACCTCTTGCACTTTGTCAGGATCAACAGCTATTCCAGCCTGAGAGATAGTGTGACCCAAGAATTTGATTTCCTTTAGCCAAAAATCACACTTGGATAGCTTGGCATAAAGGTGGTGCTCTCGCAGACGTTGAAGCACTACATGCAAATGCCCGGCATGTTCTTCTTCGTTCTTTGAGTACACCAGGATATCATCGATGAAAACCACCACGAACTTGTCCAATTCCGGCATAAAAACAGAATTCATCAGATACATGAAATATGCTGGTCCATTTGTCAGCCCGAATGACATCACCAAGAATTCATATAACCCATATCTGGTTGAGAATGTCGTCTTCGGAATATCACTTGCTCGTATTTTGATCTGATGGTAGCCAGAGCGAAGGTCTATCTTGGAAAACACCTTGGCTCCGACCAACTGGTCAAAGAGAACATCAATACGAGGCAAAGTATACTTGTTCTTGATAGTTACCGCATTAAGAGGGCGGTAATCTATACACAGCCTCAAGCTTTCATCCTTCTTCTTCACAAACAGTGCTGGACATCCCCAAGGCGAAGTGCTTGGGCGAATGAATCCCTTATCCAGCAATTCTTGCAACTGCTTCTTCAACTCTGCCAACTCAGCGGGTGGCATTCGGTAGGGCCTCTTGGAAATTGGGGCCGTTCCCGGTTGCAACTCGATGGCGAATTCAATATCCCGGTCCGGTGGCATTCCTGGCAATTCATCAGGAAAGACATCTGCATACTCACAGACCACTGGGATCTTCTTCAGGGGTATCTCCGTCATAGAGAAGGCACATGACTGAGAAGAACCCTGACTCGGCAGAATCAAAGTGAAATTCCCACAGAAAGGAGAATTAACTTCCACGGTACGACTGCCTACATCAAGTACAACTTGGTGCAAGGTCATCCAATTTGCCCCTAGAATAATGTCCACATTTTCCAATCCCAACACAAGAAGAGTGGTTTTGATAATGTGGCTTCCCAGTTGAATAGGCACACTTTGGTTTAATTGATTAGTTGCAATTTTACCCCCAGGTGTGACTATCATGAATGACCCTTTTGAGTGAGAGAATGGCAGTTTGCAATTAGCACTGAACTTTTGGCTAATGAAACTATGAGATGCACCAGAATCAAACAGAATTAAAGCAGGTTGATTATAAACTGAAAAGGTACCTGTCATGATAGGAGCTCCTTCTGGCACTTCCTCTAGAGCAGTGAAGTTGAGCTTCCCTTGCCTGACTTGCACCTTCTGCTTTCTTCCCTTGTCTTGATTTGGTGCTGGCATCTGCCTCTGCTGGTTCCTGGGACAATTCTTGGCATAGTGGCCCACATTGCCACAAGTGAAACACTTGTTCCCATTGCCCTGGCGGAACTGCTGCTGCTGCGGAGGCTGATTGTTTCTTGGGGCAGGAGCTGGGTAGCGGTTGGGTGCCGGCTGCTGCTGCTGCTGAGGTGGCCTGATCACCCATCTGCCTGCCTGCTGCTGAAAACCCCTGCTCTGATTGTGAGAAACAATCCGGAACCTCTGAGCCTGAGCGGATGGTGCTGCCATTGGTGCCTTTCTCTTCTTCTCTGCCCGGTGAGCAACAATGCAATCCTCCTGAGAGATGGCCATGTTGACCAGCTCATTGAAGCTATCAGCCCGGACAGTGTTGAGTCGTTCCCGCAGCTTGGTATTGAGACCCCTGCGGAAGAGATCCCTCTTCTTTTCATCAGAATCAGCATGGTACCCTGCATACTGGCATAAGTCGTTGAAGGCTTGCGCATACTGCAGTACCGTGCGGGTTCCTTGATTGAGGGCCAGGAATTCATTCAACTTTCGATCAAGAATGCCAGCTGGGATGTGGTGTCCTCTGAAGGCAGTCTTGAATTCCTCCCAAGATACTTCACGATCAGCGGGGAGCATAGCACGGAAGTGGTCCCACCAAGTCCGAGCAGGGCCGCGAAGCTGCTGTGCGGCGAAGCGAGCCTTGGCCTCATCAGGGCAGTCTCCTGTGAGGAGGGGAAACTTGGACTCGACGACGCGAAGCCATACGTCGGCGTCCAACGGATCCTCTGCCTTGGTGAACAAGGGCGGCTGCGTGCTCAGAAACTCCTGGTATGTTGCCATAGCCGGAGGTCGCTGATGCTGGCCTCCACCATGATGCTGAGGGTGGGGCTGGCGCTGCAAGAGCTGTCGCAGAATCTCATTCTGCTGGGCCATCAGCTCCTGCACTGTGGGAGCTGGAGGAGGTGGCGGGGGAGCTTGCTCATTCTGCCCGCGACGCTGCCTAGCTGCCATCTGAAAACAGAGATTGTCGCCATTGTTATCCCAACTCACATTTCCGAACGACAAGATATCATCTCATATGGAGGGAAAATGCCATAATCATAATATTAGGTTCGAAATGAAGATAACATGGTGACAAATATCCCACAGATATCAAAAGTTTACAGGGTTACATCAATCAGGGGAAAGTACCCACAAGCCTAGTCCAAAATGTGATACTACTAAGCTCGCATAGGTTTCTATCCGCCTAAAAACGTCGAAGTGACTGCTTAACCCTGGGCGGTGGAAGCGACACTGGATACGGGTGAAGGAGGCATCGCGGAGGTAGTCCCATTGGCACCAGGGGCTGGTCCTAGCTCCTCGGGAGCCTCTTCTCCCTCGCTTCCTGCTTCATTGGCCTCCATCTCCAGGTGGTGCATGTCCAAGTGGTCATTGGCTTCTTCAAGTTCCCTCTGCACGTCGTGAAGCTGGTTCTCCAAGACATCAATAGTGTTGTCTCGGATCTCCACTTGCTGCTCCAGGGTGGTGATACGCTGGCTCAGCCTTTCCACCTGCAGATCCTTCTCCACCAACTCTGTGGATAGGTCGACCACAAAATCTTCCCGACTGTCGAGAGTGAGCTTGGCAGCCTGAGCGGTGTTAGCAAGAAGTGTCATAGCATCGCTCTGAAGGGCCTGAAGGCGGTACAGCGCACTCATGCACTGAACAGTGACCCTCCCAACCAAGTCAGGATACATTGCCCACACATCCTTCACATGGCTCACGCGGTTACACCACATGGGATCATCCTTCTTCTCAGCAGGGAAGAGTCCCAAGGGGTGCATCACCATCTCCAGGGGATGGTAGCCACAGAAAGTCGTCAGAGTCTTCATGGCTGCTGCCTCAACGGTGTCGTCCGTCCTGAGTCCAATCGTCTCAGAGTCAAGAGAACGCCAACCCGGCTGAAGGGGATGAGCCTCCAAAGTTAGCCAGACCCGACAACGAGGTACCCGATGCTCCTCATACAACTGCACTGTGTACAAAGGGGGCGTAGGGTAACCGGCGGAGTTAAGCACTTCCCACAAGATGGAGGGAAAGCCATCGCGAGAAAGGAAGTCAGAACTGAAACGAGAGTCTCCTCCACTGGCGGGGGTGGGTGAATTCATCTGCGGAAGGGAATCAAAGATAAAGATTATGGTGGAAGGAAAAAGAAAAAGAGAGCCCGGATGATTTTAAGGAAAAGGGGTTAGCTCAAATTTTAATTCCTCTTGGTGTTTTATAATGCATGCATGCTGTAAGAAACGTTGCCTCTCAAAAGAAAATAGGGTGCCTTTTTAGGGCATCCTTGAAAATATAAGTATTGGCCCACAGGGCCTAATAAATTAGCCACCTATTTCTCCCTCTATGCCTAAGGCCTTTCGTCCTAAGTCTAGCGATCTAGTCCTGACGATCTGTAGTAGTTTCTAGGCAAGTTTTAGATTTTTAAAATTGGTATTCATGGTTTATTGTCCTTCTCTGTGGTGGAATTTGCTCCGATACCAGCTGTGGCAGAACCGCCCGAATTATTCTAGCTTAAGTGCCTCAGTCACGCCTCAGGGGCCGTAACACACTTAAATCGGAATAACCCATCAGTCCCTCAGATCTAGTCTGATGAAGCCACTTAACCAGGATCAAATCCCACAATCTCACTCGAAGGTGAGTCACAGAAGAAATACAATAAAACAGGAAACCTCAAATTAAGTACTGAGTTATTACATAAATCGGAGTTTTTGAGTAGCAAATAAAGTTCATAAATTCAAGTGCAGCGGATAATCGATGTCGTCGGTAATGAGGAAATGGGCAAGGCCTAGCCCACTACTCCTCATGCTCCTCTCCTGCCGGAGCCACATCCCACTCGACCGTCCAACCCGGTGGCAGGGTGGTAGGCCAAGTCACACCATCAACCAATTCCTGCATGGTACCTGCAAAAATGGTGCCACAAGCAAGGCTGAGTATACTAATACTCAGCTAGACTTAACCGGTGTGAGGAGTCTACTCCTCTACCTCTAGACTATGCAGCTGTTTGGCTGAGGGGTTTGGTTTGCCAAAATCACTAGCTGTTTCTAAAATCAATTTTTTTAGCTTTTCAAATTCTACCATCATTAACTTAGCTAGATTTGCTCCTTCTAAGCATACATGGTAACAATCAATTAGTTCAATCAACAAGTTATCTCATATAATCCACATTTCACTTCTTACTCGATGCAGTACAAGGAATCAAGCAGTCTCATTAGCTGCGAGAAGCAGACGTTTCGAATCGAGTTTTTAAACCTTGCAAGGTAAACCTAAACACACGTCAAGTCAGGGTACTCCGACCCCACACATGACAACCGTCCCCATCGATTCCCCGTTCGCGTCCAGGCCTCACCGCCTTGGCATACAATGCTCCACTGACCCCGGCTGCCGCCGTGCAGTGACCGCACTTGTACCCACCATAGCTAGCATGGGAGACCCAGTCTCAGGTCGCATGAGGGATAAAGTCCGCGCCCGGCTTCACTCAGGTACTAGGTTTACCGGTTACCATTTTTCCCGGCATGTGCTTAGTACGTTCAAAAGCTTGACTCAGGTATCCACACATTAATCCTTAATTCATTTTTCCCGTCTCATGGACAAGGCATCCTCCCTGGATCCAAGTCCATAGACCAACATATATCCCATTATCAAGATGAATACAATCAATTCCTGACCTCGCGCGAGTGCTAGAAAAATCACTCGACTTCTACCGAGATCCTGATTAGCAAGCAACTACTCGACCTAGCATACTAGTATTCATCTCAAAAAGGAATCCTAAGTTCATGCAACTAGAGGTTTCAAGCAACTCCTACACTTAAGTGCACATTGCAATCCTACAAGCATTAAGTGTAGTAAAGTAGCATATAATAACATGGTTATGCATAAAACCGGGGCTTGCCTTCAATTGCTGGGGCTGCGGGGAGATCCTCAATAGCAGCCTCTGAAGCCTGCTCCTGGTCCTCCTCTTGGACAGGTCCTTGCTCGGGGATGAGCACGTACTCTCCGTCGGCAAGATTGCAATCTAATGAATGCAATGCGTAAGATATATGCATGATATGATATGTGCTTTAGAAATTACAACTTTAAAGATGTATGATCTTTCTTGAGTTTAAACAAGTTAACTTTACTTATGTAAGACCCTTGGGTGGTACACTTGGTAAATTGGGTTAAACTTAGCTAAGGTAAGGGGTAGGTTCATTTTTGGGGTTCTACTGAACTCTTTTTAAGTCTTAGTGATAAATGATAAGTTCTCAAGTTAGACTTATTGAGGTGGGGTTTATTTCTCCTTTCCTTTTCTTTTATTCTTTTAATGTTTTGGAGTAGGTTTGAACTACAAGTTGCTTTTATAAAATTCCAAAAATTCTGCAAATATTACAGTGGCTTGTTACTGGTGTGTGTTGCTCTGTCTCAAAATTTGGGGATCAGAAAGTGAATAGTTTTCTCTGGACAAAATTACCAAATTTTAGGGCAGAAGGGGTGCTTTGAACTACAACTATTATTTAACAGTGGGTAATTCTTTAAAACTCATTTTTGCTGACTTTTAGGTGTCATAACATGACTTGATACAAATTTCTAGCCATTAATACCTTTTAATTATTTTCTTATGGTTTTCTCAAGTTTCTAGCCAAATAGGTGCTTTCTACTACCACTATATTTGAAAAACATCAAACAACAGAGTTCTTATTTTTCTTAGTTAGTATTTTGTGCAAGAGCAATCATTCTGAAGTTTGGCTTCCTTTTGCTTAAGGGAAGGGGTGGTTTGCATTATTTGAATTAAATGGCCTTTCTCTTTAATCACTAGCATAAGGTATGAGTTTACTTCTTTTTCATGGGTTTGCATTTTTCTCTGGTGGCTTGTCTCATCATGGACTTAGCTAATTTTTTTGGTTGCCCATTATCACATTATTTGGGGTTGTTCATGATTTAGTTGGAAAATGCCTTATTATCACTTTGCATTTAATTTCCTTACTTAAAAAGTTGGGCTGGGGTGCTCTGTATTTTTGTAGTGGGGCTCTGGTGGTTATAAGTTCACTGGATTTTTATCAATCACTTTGGTTATAGTTTTGCAATTCTAATAATTGATTTTCAGTCTATATAAGGCTAATTAAATCCTCTTAATTAACAACTGGTCCAAATTAATGGTCTCTGCATTTTTCCTAGGTTCTCTGTTACATAAGTAAACTAGGAAAAATAATCTTAATTACTAATCAATAATTCCTAATGCCTTTCTGATTTTCTCTAAGTTTTGGGTAAAATAGCTTTAAATGAAAAACTACACCTTATTTTCCAATGCTGGGGTTCCTACTATTTTTAAACAGTGTCTAAATAAGGTTTGAACATCTACAAATTTTCTTAAGCTCAGTACAAAAGAAAAACTAATTTTACTTAATTAAACAAGGTTTAGTGGGTTTCTGTTTTTTATTTTAAACTCTAAAATTTAGAACAGAAAGCATAGGGTTCACTATTTTTAAATGACAGATTACAATATCCCAGAGCTAGCAAAATTGGTTTGACAACTTTTTATTAAGATTTCATCAAGTTATGGATTTTCTAAGTTCTCTGGTTATTTTAAAAAGAATAACAGAATTGATTAAATGGAAATCCACTTTGCACTGGGGTCCCTGGCGGTTTTCTAAGTTTCCTTCGCGAATCAGTCCTTAGGTTACTATTCACCTGAGTCGCTGACATTACAGAAAACCCCTCGGGTTCTACAGAACCTAACCCGAGGTCCTTCTTCTACCTTAAACAGTAGCCGCGGCGAAGAAAAGGGCGGAGGGGCTTACCAGCGGCGAGACTGTTCCGGTGAAGTGGTCGAGGATGAAGGGGAGGTCGCGGGGATCACAACGGTGTGCGGAACGCCGTCGGAGATGGCCGGAGTCGGTCGGTCCACGCGCGCAGGCGGGGATGCTCGTCGGCGGCGAGGAGACCGGCCTGGTCACGGTGAGATAGTTCAATCAAATAGGTCAGGGAGGTCCGCGGGATGCCAGAGAAGACATGAGCAAAAGGAATTGGGCGGAGACTCACTGGATAGCTCGGTCCACGCGCGGCGGCGGAAGACCGAAGTCCGGTGAGGTCGATCTCGGGCCTCCGGTGAAGTCCGGCCGGGTCCGAGGGCTTGGCGAGCTTCACGGGCTACTGGCGGAGCTAGCCGAAGCACTGGCTTGCCCGGAGGATGGCTGGAGTGGGCTGGCCACGGTGGCCGAAGCTCTGGCGGCAATGGCGAGCGGAATTGAGCTCGCCGGAGCTAAGGAAAAGTGGCTGGCCGGAGAGGGTGAGTGCGGGGCGAAGAGAGGTGCGCCCGGGGAGGCTTTATAGGCGTGGGCGAGCACGGCCGAGGGCGTGGGCGCGCGGCGGACTTGACCGGACGCCGGGGTGAGCGCGCGCGCGGGTTGGGCGAGCTCTGGCGTGCCGACCAGGGTCGAACACGTGTGCCCGTGCGTTCTGCCCAAGTTCTGGCGCGTGTGATCGCTCATCCGAGCCTGCTCTCGCCTTGGTTAGTGCACAAAACCTCTTCTCCTCCCTACAAGCTACCATTCTTGTGTGGGGGGCATAGGATTTTGCCTACTGGTTGCAGAGATATGGGGCCAGGAAATCTGGTCTGTCTCCCTGCCCAAACCCGAGGCAATTCCCAGGTTTTGTCGTGTCTAGGGCTCGTGTCCCAATGCCATCTTCTGGCACACGACAGAGGGGTTAGTTAGACACAATTTTGTCAATGGGGCCATTAGGATTCGAGTTAGGGATCAAGGTGAACATCCCTGATCTTTGGCTCAAGGTCTGAATTTCAGAATTCTGAAATTCAGAATCCCCAATGAGTCCCTACATGAGAAGCTTGATTTGGGGTTTTATTTGAATTATTTTGGTTAAGCTTTCTCAATCTTTCTTGTTGCTTAACAAATATACTTTAACTTGTATAATTGGCTCAACTCAAAATTTTAAATTTTTCATTCCCTTTTCCTTATTTTCTTGAATTTTGTTCATGGGGCTCACTTAGGGTTCTTAATTAGGGTTGCACATTCTTACCTTTCAAAAGTCTCAATTGTTTTGATCATGATACTTTTAAGTATAGTGAATTCTTTATTACTTAAGTTAATTTGATGCTCATGCTTACTTTGATTCACATGAAATAATGGTTCTTGGTTTGGCTTTTCAAGAGAAACCCTAGGTGACACTGGGGTGTCACAACAGACATCATTGGCTGTCCAAGCAAAAACATCTTTGTTGTTAAACAAAAATCTTAGCAAGGTCTTTTCTTGTTCGTCTGATAGTTGAGATCCTAGCAATACTTTTTGCTCTGCTATGCCTTCACACAAAAGCATAGGCTTCGGCTGATCTGCTGAAGCAACCTTCTCTCTTTTATGCTTATACTGCTGATAAGCTTCGGCTTCATCTATATTATGAATAGCCTTCGAATCCGTCCAACTTCCTTCAGCTCTCCTGGCAGCTTCTTGCATTGGCTCTCGTGTACAATAATGGGCCCTTGTTCCGAAGGTATCTTCATGCAAATATATGCTGGATGAAGTATTGCTTCGAAGGCATTAAGCGTGCCCCGACCAATGATTGCATTGTATGGATACTCCATATCAACAATGTCAAAGACAACCTGTTCTGTTCTTGTGTTGTGAACATAGCCGAAGGTGACCGACATTGTTATCTTGCCAAGTGCCACAAGCTGTCTTCCTCTGAAGCCACAAAGAGGGTGTGTTGCATCATGTATCTCGTCATCTGGCTCTTGCATTTGCCTGAAAGCCTTTGCAAAGATGATATCTGCTGCACGGCTTGTGTCCATCAGGACATTATGGACCAGAAATCACTTGATGACACAAGATATGACCTTTGCATCGTTATGAGGATAATCCTTAAGCTGAAGGTCTTCCTTAAGCTGAAGGGTCCTTGCATTTCACATGCTGCACTCTTCTCTGAGCTTCTTTTTTCTGCTTCTTGTTACCTGGTTCAGAACCTGAGCCGCCTGTGATCGGGAGCACCAGCTTCGTAGCTGAAGGTGCCATGGCTTGGTTGCCTTGCGAAGTCATCATCACAGTTGTGGAAGTGAGTTCACCGGAGATGGGCACCAATGTTGGCCCTTGTTCTCGAATGCTATACATCAAGAACAAAGTAACACAATTGTTAACGGTTAGAGACCTTCGTCCTTTGAAGCATTATCCCCTTTTGGATATAATGATCTTCAGATGGAGTTCATGAAGGACATACCTTCATCATCTTAGTAAATGAATATAAATAAGGGTATATGAAATACAAGAGAATATAAATAATGATTACATACTAGTAAGTTCTCATTCCATAAACGTGAATAAACATCCATGAAATTTATATTACATTGACACCTTCGGTTTGCCGGAATGTGTAGATGCAAGAGTGACGCGAGAATGATTACAATCTAGCATGAATAGTATAGGGGTACTGTTCATCTATTTATAGGCGTGGGACGCAGCCCGGACACAATTACATTCATGTCCCTAACATTTTTTTACAATGATAATACGAATAATCAAGGACTAAGCAGTCTTTTTCCCTTGAGTCGGTGACGATCTTCGGCATCTTCATAATACTAAGCCAAAGCTTCTTCAGTCATAGCTTTGGCTTCCATCTGTGCCATCATGTCGCGTATGCCTTTGTATTATCTTGTCGAAGGTGTTTTTTCCTTGAGGACCTTCGGCGAAGAAGACCCCCAACACCTGGCAATAGTCTTGATCCAAAATGATGCATCCCATGATATACATCCCATTTTTGCCAAGTCACCAAATTCCCTGAAGTCCTTCAGACTTTTCACTTCCCTCTCAGAACCCAAAACTTCTTGGTGTTCTTCATGTTTGAGATAATCTCCTTAGTCACCTAGATGCATTTAGCCCCCTTTCCCTTGATGGATTGCTTGTTGGCCTTGATGGCTATCACCTTTCCATTCTTCTTCTTATTGATTAAGTATGGTGTAGCCGTCTTCTTATCCACCTTGTTGATGTAGGTGTTGGAGATCTTGCTTGTTGGCTTTTTCTCCTTTTCTCCCCTAGTTTTCGCCTTGTGTTGGTAATGTGGTGGAACCGCCCGAATTATTCCGACTTAAGTGCCTAAGTCCCGCCTTAGAGGCTAGACCACACTTAAATGGGAATAACACGTCAGTCCCTCGGATCTAGTCCGACAAGGCCACTAACAGGATCAAGTACCACATACTCACTCAATGGTGAGGCACAGAGCAAATACAATAAAGCATAAAACCATACATTAAGGGAGTATTAAATTTATTACATCATCATCGGAGTTTTAGCAAAAGTAGTACTCATTGTTCGGGATGCAGCGGAAATAAACTAACGATAAATGAGAGATGGGGAAGCCTGTCCCATCACTCCTCACGCTCCTCCTCAGCCGAGGTAGGGTCCCACTCGACTGTCCAACCCGGTGGCAAGATGGACGACCAAGTCACTCCAGCAACCATGTCCTCCAGAGAACCTGTAAAAGTTATGCCACAAGCAAGGCTGAGTATACTAATACACAGCTAGACTTACCCGGTGTGAGGAGTCTACTCTACCTCTAGACATGCAGGTGTTTGGCTGAGGGGTTTGGTTGCCAAAAGCACTAGCTGAGTCTAAAAATCAATTTTAAGCTTTTTCAAGTTTTAGTGTGACTCTCTTAAGACTAATTGTGTACTATCTAATCAATCATGGTATCAAGCAAATTTGCAATCAATATCTTTTGCCAAATCATCACATTTCCACTTGTTACTCAATGTAGCAGCATGGATCAAGCAGTCTCATTAGCTGCGAGATCAGGGCTCACCGCCTTGGCGTACAATGCCTCATCGATTCCCCGCCAGCAGATCAGTGCTCACCGCCTTGGCGTACAATGCCTCACTGACCCCGACTGCCGTCGTGCAGTGACCGCACTTGTACCCACCATAACCGGAATGGGAGACCACGTCTCAGGTCGCGTGAGGGGTAAAGTCTGCTGCCAGGTTCAATCAGGTACTAGGCTTACCGATTTACCATATTTCTCGGCATATGTTTAGTACGTTCAAACGCTTGACTCACGGTACCACACCTTAATCCTTATTCCAATTTCCACCTCGTAGACAACCAATCCCCATGAATTGTTGTCCACAGACCAACATCATTATGCTATGAAAGTGGATACAACCAATTCCTGACCTCGCGCGAGTGCTAGAAAAATCACTCGACTTCTACCAAGATCCCTAATTAGTAAAACAGCTACTCGACCTAGCATGCTAGTATCCATCTCAAAGGAAATCCTGAGGTAATGCAACTAGGATTTCAGGCAACTCCTACACTTAAGTGCACAGTACAAGCCTACAATCATTAAGTGTAGTAAAATAATATATAGAACTAGTTATGCATAAAATCGGGGCTTGCCGTCCAAAGATGGGGCAGGCAGATCCTCGATGGCAGGCTCTGGTGCTGTATCCTGGGCTACCTCCTGAGCAAGTCCTTGCTCTGGCACGAGGATGTACTCTCCGTCAGCGAGGTTGCAATCTATCGAATGCAATGAATAAGATATATGTATGCTATGATATGCAGAATTTAGTAACCATTATGCATTGGGAAGGAAAAACTAAGTTAGTTGAGGACTTAGGGTTTTCCTTGTTATAAGAAGTCTTAATGGTTTATGCTTAGCAATTTAGGTTTGGGGTTTTGCTTAGAGATAAGCATAGTGGATTAAATCTTGGATTGTCTCTTGAAGGTTTTGATAAGTACTCAAGGGTTTTGTTGTTTTGGTTAGGGCAAAATTAATTTCCACTACTAATTTCTCTTTTTATTGTCTTTTCAGGCTCTTAAGGTGGTTTAAACTACAACAGTGACTTCAAATTTTATAAAAATTCTGTAAAAATTACAGTGGGTTAATATTGGTCACTGTAGTCTGTCTTATAAAATTTAGGTCAAAAATAAATAGAACCTTCTCTGGACAAAAATAACAAAAGTTGGGGCAGAGGGGTTACTTTGCACTACTACCCTGATCTAGGTGTGGGTTCTGTACTAAGAGTTATTTTTGCTAGTATCTATGGGTAATAACATGCTTCTGTGCCAAAAATCACAAAGGGTCACCTAGTGGTTATTTAGTTAGGATTTTCCAAAGTTTAATGCCAAAAGACACTTATAACTAACTTACTAATTGAAAAATGTCAAACAATAGAACTTTCATTTTTCCTAAGTTCTACTTAGCAAAAGAACAGTCATTCCTAAAGTAAGGGTGTTTTCTTCTTATGATTATTTTCTTATGACTTTTCAAAGTTTTCTCTGTTTTTCATGAATAATTGTGAGTGTGATTTCTTTCCACTGAACTATGGTTTAACAGATTTTTCTTGTGAACTACATGACTTAGGCATGCTAGGAAAAATATGGTTGCCCTCTGGTTTCCATTTTTAATCCATTTTCTAAATTTTCCTAAGTTTGAGCATAAACAAGCTTTAGTGAATAAACCCTCCTTAATCTTGTATACTAGGGTGTTTATTAATTTTAACCAGTGTAACTACTAGGTTAGTTTCTTCAATATTTTTCTTAACCCTGGTCTAACAATATTTCTATTTTTCCTTCTAATATTAAGTTTTGGGCAGTTTGCTTATTTAATTCAAAACTCTAGAAAATAATGCAGAAACTATGGGGTTTATTATTTTTGCCTAATAGTTCATATGTCACAAAGTCTAGCAAAATTGGTTTGACAATTTTTGGATGATTATTCTTCAAGTTATGCATTTATTAAGTTCTCTGCAGTATTTAAAAGAAAAATAAATTCGAAATGGAAAAGGAAATACAGGTTTGCGCTGAGGCCCCTGGATTTCCCTCCCTCTTCTCTCACAAAACTGTCCTCGGTCTACTATTTGCATGAGTCACTGACATTGCACAAAACCCCCTGGACCTAGCCGAAATCTAACCCGCGCTCCCTGGCTGGCTTAAACAGTACCCGCGGCATAGATTACGGCGGCGAGGCTTACCGGCGGCAGTAGAGCTCCGGCGGGGTGGTCAGTGACGTAGGGGAGGTCACGGCGGTCACGTCGGTGTGCGGGTCGGCGTCAGAGGTGGTCAGAGCTGCCCTGGCCACGAGCACAGGCGGCGGAGGTCGTCGTCGGCTCCTGCTCCGGCCAAACCACGGCGGTATAGTTCAATTAAATTGCACGAGGAGCTCCACGGGGTGATCTAGAGGCCATGCGTGCAATGAATTGAGAAATGGTGCAGAGGCTCACCCGGTCCACGTGCTCCAGCGGGGTTCCGAACTCCGGCGAGCACGATTGCGCTATTCCGGTGGCGGGGGTCCTCGGTTCAAGCTCGGGCAAGCTTCACTGCCTCCTAGGGGAGCTATCTAAGGGCTTGGATCAAGCGGAGGAGGGCGGGAAAGGGTTCGGCCACGATGGTTGCCCTCGGGCGGCTCTGGCTGGTCGCGGGGAGGTCGCCGGAGCTATCGGCGAGCTCGGGTGAGTTTGGCGCGGTACAGAGGAGGCAACGGGGAAGATGGTCGGGCACTGGGGCGGGCTTTATAGCCGCGGCGCGGGCGTGGTCACGGGGTGGCCGTGGGCGCGCGGGGGTTCGCGTGCGGGCGTGCTCGGAGCGCGCCCCCCGAGTGTCAGCCCTCGTCGAACACGTGGGGGTTTACTTCTGCCAGGGTTCAACGGCCGATTTGAGCGCCTTAGCATGCAGATCTTGGCAAAACCCCAGTGTACGGTCTCTTCCCTGCACCAAATCCTACCTTTTTGATGTGAGTTCCAAGCAAGGATACGGTCGGGGTAGAGAGATATAGGGGTGAGAAGTTGGCTCTGTCAGAGCTGTCCACACCGAGACAAAAGCCATGCCAAGTCGTGCCAAATGGCTTAGGGTTGGGTTCAAACTTTTCCAGGGTGTTCTAGGGATCTTTGGGTGCCATTTTGTCAATTGGGCCAAAAGGTTTTGAGTTTGGGATCAAGGTGAACATGTTTGATCTTTGAAAGAGGGTCGGTTTTGAACTTGAGCAAATCCTGATTTTCCTTTTATGCTCTACTCTTTGGTGACCTTTTTGGGGTTTTTCTGAAATCTTTTAGGGGTCACCCTTTTTCTAGTTTTGTAGGGTATTTAGTGTACTACAACTTTTATGATTAGCCCAAGTCAAGACAATGTGATTTACATAGACTTTTTGCCATAATACTCTCTAGGGCTCCATTTGTCCATAAGGGATTTGGATTAGGGTTTGAGTAATTTTCTTCTTTTTAGTGCATGATAAGGCCAAGGCATGACTTCTAAGTTGGGTTACACCTACTTAGGATCTTGATTCCCAAGGTTGATGTCTTTTACTCAATTTAAATCACATGTGATGATGGGTTTACTAGTGTAGTCTTAAGTGAAAACCCTAAGTAACACCTGGGGTGTTATAGCCCTCCCCCCTTAAAGGAATCTCGTCCCGAGATTTTAGGTAGAGTCCTTTAGAGGGGTACCATGAAGGTGTGCTGGCTTGTTGCTTTTTCCTTTAACCAAGTTTCTCTAGTTAACTGCTCTTCGAATGTCATTCTCTTTGCAACTTCAGAAGGAAGCCCTTTTAAAGTCATTTTCAAAGCTTACAATACTTTTAACAACTAAGTTTTTCTTATATTTAGATTCAAAGGGCAGGTGGGGGTGGGATTTTGGATTACGTACCGACTCCTTTGGACAAAAAGTCGGGGAAGCGAGAACGTAGAAAATCTTCAGTCTCCCATGTAGCCTCTTCTACTGAATGGTGACTCCACTAGACCTTATACATCTTGATCGACCTTGCCCGCGTTGATCTCTCCTTTTGATCCAATACCTTGACGGGGTGCTCTTGATAGGACAAATCCGGCTCTATCTCCAATTCTGGTTCAGGTAGCACTTCCGTGGGTAAGCGGACACACTTCCGTAGCTGAGATACGTGGAACACATTATGAACTGCCGACATATGGGGTGGCAACTTCAATTGATATGCTATAGGCCCCTCAAGTTTCCTTAATCTCATAGGGGCCAATGTAGCGAGGAGCTAACTTGCCTTTGATTCCAAATCTCTGAACACCTTTGGTGGGTGACACCTTAAGATAAACATGATCTCCCACTTCAAACTATAGAGGCTTCCTCCTCTTGTCATGATAGCTCTTCTGCCGGGCCTGAGCAGCTTCTAGGTTCTTCTTAATGACTCTGACCTTCTCCTCTGCTTCAAGTACTAAGTCAGGCCCAAAAATTTCTCTCTCTCCAGCTTGTGACCAATTTAGCGGTGTCCTACACCTTCTCCCATACAAGGCCTCAAAAGGTGCCATCTGCAGACTGGACTGGTAGCTGTTATTATAAGAAAATTCTGCCAAGGAAAGACACTTGTCCCATTCCTTCCCATAGTGTAGCACACATGCCCTCAACATGTCTTCTAGAATCTGATTCAACCTTTCTGTCTGACCATCTGTTTGAGGATGGTACGCTGAGCTTCTTATTACATGGGTCCCAAGTGATTCTTGCAATTGTTCCCAGAAACGTGCCATGAATGGTGCTCCTCTGTCAGACACAATAGTCCTTGGTATTCCATGCAAACGAACTATCTGGTCAATATAAATTTCTGCATACTTTTCTGCCCTATGGGTGGTATGTACTGGCAAGAAATGCGTTGTTTTGGTCAACCTATTCACAATGACCTAGATAGAATCATGGTGTCAGGAGGTATTGGGCAATCCCACAATGAAGTCCATGCAAATATCCTCCCACTTCCAAGATGGTATGGGGAGGGGCTGCATGGTGCCTGCTACCTTCAAATGACTGGCCTTGACTCTCTGGCAAGTGTCGCACTCAGATATATACTTAGCAATTTCCCTTTTCATTCTGGTCCACCAGTACAAAGATCTGAGATCATGATACATCTTGTTACTGCCGGGGTGCATGGAGAATTTGGAAAGGTGAGCTTCATCCAATATCTTCTTTCTGAGTTCGGGGTTCTTGGGAACAACCAGTCGGTATCCAAACCATAGAATTCCTTTGCTGTCCTGACGGAAGCATTTGTATTTGTCCACCTTTTGTTCGATCATTTCCTTAATGACTTGAACACCCTTGTCACCAATCTGTGCCATGACTATCTGCTCATGTAAGGTGGGCTCCACTGAAATATAACTTAAAGCACCGGAGGAAACGACTTCTAGGTTCAGCTTGCACAACTCATCACATAGGGTGGTGACTCTTGCATCCATATTCATACAATTGCACTGGGCCTTCCTGCTTAAGGCATCTGCCACAACATTGGCTTTGCCAGGATGGTAATGCTCCTCCAAATCATAATCCTTGATTAATTATAACCATCTTCTCTGCCTCATATTAAGATCAGCCTGAGTGAAGATGTATTTGAGACTCTTATGATCAGTGTAGATATTACAATGAGCTCCCATCAAGTAATGTTACCAAATCTTGAGAGCATGAACCACGGCTGCTAAGTCCAGGTCATGTGTGGGGTAGTTCTGCTCATGGGGTCTGAGTGCTCGGGAGGCATAAGCAATGACTCTGTTGTCTTGCATCAAGACACATCCCAATCCAATACCGGAAGCATCGCAATAAACCTCAAAGGGTTTGGTGTTGTCAGGCTGAGCTAGTACGGGTGCTGTTGTCAAATGCTGCCTTAGTGTATGAAAGACATCCTCACACTTCTGGCTCCATTCATACATGACTCCTTTGTTCAACAACTCAGTCATTGGCTTGGCAATCCTGGAGAAATCCGGAATAAATCGTCGATAATACCCTGCCAATCCCAGAAAACTACGGATCTGCCGTACTGTGGTAGGAGGTTTCCAATCCATCACTTCTTGTACCTTCTATGGGTCCACTGATACCCCATCCTGAGAGATGGTGTGACCCAAAAATTTTATCTCCTTTAGCCAGAAATCACATTTGGACAACTTAGCATATAGACGATGTTCACGCAGTCGCTGAAGTACGATGTGTAGATGCTCAGCATGCTCAGCTTCATTTTTGGAATAAACCAGAATGTCGTTAATGAAAACCACCACAAACTTGTCCAGCTCTGGCATAAAGACTGAATTCATCAAATACATAAAGTAAGCCGGGGCATTGGTCAGCCCGAAAGACATCACCAAATATTCATAAAGCTCATATCTGGTAGAGAAAGCCGTCTTCGGAATATCACTGGCCCTGATCTTGATCTGATGGTAGCCCGAGCGAAGATCTATCTTGGAGAATACTCTTGCTCCCACCAACTGATCAAACAATACATCGATGCGGGGCAATGGATAATTGTTCTTGATGGTCACCGCATTGAGAGGGCGGTAATCGACACACAATCTCAGACTCTCATCCTTCTTCTTTACGAACAAGGCTGGACATCCCCATGGTGAAGTACTTGGGCGAATGAACCCCTTGTCCAACAACTCTTGTAGTTGCTTTTTCAATTCCGCCAATTATGCTGGAGGCATCCTATAGGGTCTCTTGGGTATAGGTGCAGTTCCGGGTTGTAATTCAATCGCGAACTCTATGTCTCTGTCGGGTGGCATCCCTGGCAATTCATCAGGAAAAACATCTGGGTAGTCACAGACTACCGGGATCCTCTCAACTAGTGATTCTATCATGGTGAATGCACAGGAACGGGTACAACCCTGGTCAGGTAAATATAGTGTGGTTTCACCACAAGTAGGTGAGTGTATCCCAATGGCTCTTGCCGCAATATCAATTACTGCCTAATGTCTTGTTAACCAGTCGGTTCCTAAAATGATATCCACACTATCCAATCCCAAAATGAGGAGGTTGGTTTTAATTATCAGACTACCAAACTTTATAGGCACATGCCTGTTGATTTGATAGGTGGCAACCCTGACTCCTGGTGTTGAAATTGTAATACCCCCGTTGGTGTGATGGAAAGGTAACTGACATTTGGCACTAAATTTTGTACTGATAAAACTGTGTGATGCACCTGAATCAAAAAGAATAATTGCAGGATAATTCAAAACTGAAAAGATACCAGTCATGACGGGTGCTCCCTCCGGAATGTCAGCCATGGTGGTGAAGTTCAGCCTGCCTTGCCTCACTTGCACCTTTTGCCTCTTGCCTTGGTTCTGGTTGGCATTCTGTCCCTACCTTTGCTGGTTTCTGGGGCAATTCTTAGCATAATGTCCGGTGTTACCACAAGTGAAACACCTGTTGTCATTGGCCTGACGGTACTGCTGCTGTTGTGGTTGATTATTGTTTCTCTGAACTGGGGGCTGAGAGCAGTTGGGTGCCTGTTGCTGCTGCTGTTGGGGTCGAATCACCCAACGTCCTTGATGCTGCTGTGGTCCTCTGTTCTCAGTGTAGGATACAATCCTGAAGCGCTGTGGCTGAGCTGATGTCACACCCGGATTTCGGGGCACCAAGACCCGGGCGCGAACATAATCACCAGGTGTGCTGGGACCAAGTCTCACACATATGATGAATCATGGCACATGATCGAATGTCACAACTTTAATATATAATAGGAGTTCTATACAAAATAAATAATTACATATAAGGAGACAACGGTCCAGCAACCCAAAGTTGACTGGGAGACAACGACCTAGACCACTCACGAACTCATCACAGCATCCTCCATGCGCCTCAACCTGTGGTACATGTTCTTGACCTGTGGGGGGGTGTGAGACAGCAAGAGTGAGCTCACATACGTTCATCGCTCAACAAGTTGTGGGGAATAATGTGCATGAACTCGCCAAAGGTGGGAGCTCACGTGAAGTGTAAGGCTTACCAAAGAAGATGGTTAGAGCTGAGCATTGCTTTTAAAGTTGGTCAAAATTTTATTAGCAATTACTAAGTATAAGTAAATACCAACCCAATTAAGTAGTAGAACAAAAGTAACAACATCACCTGCGATGCAATGCATATGACAAATTGAATTTAGTTCCATAAGTTAATCATCAGAGAGTCCTGAGCTGCTCATGACCGTGAGCTCGGCTTGTATACCAGTTTTACACTCTGCAGAGGTGGTACCCTTTACCCACAAGTCATGTTACCCATCTGCCAAGGGATCGCGACTTCCCATACACCTCTACCGAGGAGGCGAGGCAGGGTAACACTACGAGGCCTTTACAAAGTTCCACTAGCTTCAGAAAACCCGCTACAGTTTATAGGAAGCTCCAATGCAGGGTTCTTGCCTGACCGCCATCGTAGCAAAATCAACCAAGGACCTCCCTACACTGACCACTCCCCTACTGCCCTTGCCCCTTTCGGGTAAGGTAGTCCTCCACTAGCTTTCCTAATTAATCAGCCAAGGGCGTCCATAAACCCTTGTGGTGGCACGTGTTTCTCAAGTTAAGCTCTATGTTCCAATTAACATTAATGATCTTTACATGAACATAAATAAAATAACAACATAATTGGAACATAGATATAATGAAATATTAACCCAAAACCATATAAAGCAGTAGCAGAACTACCCAAGTGATTCAGGGGTAAACAAGGTATTCAGGATAAACAAACTAGGGTGACCTATTGGGTCCCATCAAAATTACCTATACAGATCATTATGATTAATCAGAACATGAGTAGGTAAAAAGAAGTGATCAAGGGCACAACTTGCCTGGCACTTGAGATTCCAGTTAACAGGGTGAACTTCAGGTGACTCGAAACCTCGCTGCTAGTCGTTTCAATACAAACAAACATGGTATAGATAAAATTAACATCACACCAACCATAACAACAAACTGAATAATAATAGTCTATGCGCCGCTACGAGATCGTGGGATCGAGAGCTACTAAGATCGGAGTTCAAACGAAGAAGTTATGAATTTCTAATGATTTTATGTGTTTTGTACAAGATTGAATTAGGAATTAGAATTTAAAGTGGTTTTCATGTCAAATCAGAGGTACTATGTGATAAAAAAATAATATTACAGAATTATAGAGATTGGAACGGGCTCATTTGGACTTAATATGAATTTCCTATGGATTTAACAAGATTCTGGAATTGTTTTTTATAAGAAATTCATTTTATAAATCATTTTCTCTGATTTTCCATTTCCCTGAACTGCTCCTCAAATATCAGATAAGACAAGGACCACTGCGCAAGTATTCCCGTGACTCAGTCTTTGGACGGCGGGTTTATATGTTAAAAGTTCAGGGTTTCTTTTGTAACATGCACGGCGAAGGGTTATTGGTTGATCTGCACCGGCCGATTGACTACGGAGCGCCCTGATTAGATAGGCCCCTGGCCAAATCATCCGCTTCCCAACTACCGTTGGATCCGGGATCCATGTCCGGGATCTGACCACGCCAGAGCCAGATCACAACCGTCGGATGTTTAGCACACGGTACAGATTTATAATGCAACGGAAATGATTCCTACTCCATCTTAGCCGTAAACCCCGAATCCTACAGTCCCCAGGCATCTTCTTCACCCCGCGCATGTAAACACCTTGACCCAATCCCAGCCGTTGGTGGCAGGATCGATGGACAAGGGACGCCTCCTACCTAACGACGCCCAGACACGGACGAGCGCCCCAACGAATACGGCGGCGACTCGCCAGAGCCATCCCCCGATGGCGCACCAGAGCACCGTTTTTTCTATCCAAGAGGCGCAATACGACGAGAGGAGACTGGTAAACCGCATGGAGGTTGTCTTACCTCAGATCGAGCGCCGGGAGGGGCTATTCACGTGATGAGGCGGTCACGCGGCGAATACTGCATTCCGGCAAGGAATTGAAGAGCTTCCGGTGATCTTCACAGCGTACTGGGGCCACGGCCACCACCAGAGCCATCCGTCGAAGCTTGCTAGCCAAAAATCGAGGTCGTGACGACGGTGAGGCTGTGGATCTACGTCGGCAGCCCGCTTTCTAGCTTTTTCCCCACGGCGGCCATGGCGGCTGGAATCTCCTCTTCTCAGCACACGGCAATGAGCTAGATCACGGTGCACCGATTAGAGCAGGCGAGAAGGGGGGGAAAAAGCATGGTTCGATTTATACACCGGCGGCGAAGTCCGAGCGGAGAAAAAGGCACAGGACTGTTGAAGGCCGATCTTCCGCGCTTCTGTTGTGGCTAGACGCGGAACAACCGCATCACGAGGGGAAGGGAGCGCAATCCACGGAATCCCATGGTTCCGAGTCCGTCACTGCACAGGGAGGGGGGAGCTCCAGCAGAGCTACGACGCGGATTTGGGGAAGAAGAGCGGGAGAAACGTGGCCAGCGCGGACGACTGACCAACGGCCGAGAAGCTGTACGTGGAGGGAGAGGCTAACGCCCAAATCCAAGGCGGCGACACGCGATTCAGGTGAAGCATGCGTAGACGAGGTCGTGAGGAATCGACCGGTTGGTTGTAGACTGAGCCGCGGATTCCGCCGAGCTCGTCGCGAGGTGGAGGACGAGACTGGGGACGCAGGCCCACCGGCCAGCGAGAATCAAATCGCGCGTACTGACGGACGGGGCCCACGTGGAGGCGGGACTGCGTTCGCACGCAGCGCGGGGTGGGGCGAGGATGCCACTGACCAGGCGGGTCCCGGGCGGAAGTGGCGCGTGCGGATGACTCCCCGGCTGACAGCTGGTCCCACAGGTCAGCGCCAAGGCGCGCGGTGGCTGAGTCGTGGTGACGGGAGTAGGGTAATGGGCCAAGCGAGTGGAAAGTGAGGTGGGCCGCAAGTAGGGTTGCTATTCCTTTTTTTTTAAAATTCTATTTTGTTTTCTATTTGCCAATTCAATTTGAATCTAGGTTTTGGAATTTCAGATTTTCAAATAGCTAATACCATCCTACCCCCTTAAGTTTATTATTCTCCCTATTATTTAATTATGGAAGTAATAATTGATTTCCTTTCTCATTTTCTGTTTTATTTTCATTTATAATTTGAGATCAAGTTTAAGTTACGATTTCTTTATTTCATAAAAATGCCACACAACAAAATCATGAGCATGAGATGCACATTTCCTAGCTTTTACTATCTTAATTAATTATGATAGTGGAAGGAAATAAAAATATTCTAAAGGTTTCAAACATTCTCAAAACCCCCTTATAAATATATTTATTTATCTACTTTATTATTATATTTTTTTCTTCTACCAATATTTGGGCATTACAAATCCTACCCCCTTAAAATAATCTCGTCCTCGAGATTAGTAGAAAAGGGATGTAAAAAGGTTTATTTAAAGTTTAGCCTTTAACTTCTAATTAGTTTATGAATAAGAAGTTTCATGTTATTTAGAAAGTGGTTATGAAAGCATGGGTATATAAGTATAGTCATTTTTATTATGTAGGACGAAAGATGGGTAGGTTAGGGCAAGAATAACCTGGTGTAAGAAAGTTTATGGTGAGAAAGATCTCCTTGTTGGGTGGTAATGCATCTGAAGATCGAGTTTGACTTCTCTCCTTCCTTGACGAGGTTGAGCTTGTTCTTCTCTGGTCTTGGTCTCATTGGTTCGAGATTAGTGTATCTCAGCGGAGTTGGGGGAATATTGTTAAGATGGTTATGGAAGAGATAGACTACATGATGTAGGTCAAAAGTTTGTTTGATGTTAGGTGGGGATAGGTAGATCATGCAATCCATCAAGACTCTATTGGTTGGGTTGGTCTCTCATTCTTTATTTAGTGTAGTGTGAACTAAGTTAAAACATGTGGAGAGGGTCTAATCTATTTCACAAGTATTAACTGGTCCATTAAGTAAGTCACTTTAGATTAGATCATATTAGGTTAGATGGGATCTAGATTAGATTGGTATGACTAGCTTGACTAGATAAGATCTAATTAATTTGCATTAGATCATGGTTGTTAAACTAGGGTGGATATGTATGCTTATTAGGATAAGATGGATCCATAAAGATAAGATGGAATCTTTTGAGGTTAGTAAGATCTATTAGGATATGATAGAATCTTTTCGGGATAAGATGGATCTATTAAGATGAGATAGATCTTTAATGAAGGATAATCTAGATTTATTTAGTTATCTTATGAATTATATTTATGCCTATATGTATATGCAGATGTAATTGAGGACATTACTCCACAACTCATCACACTCAATCAAAGATCCAAATCAGACAAGTATCATAAGAACAAACACTCAAGTATACAAATATTTACAAAAATAGTTTTGATTTTTTTCCTAAGAGTAGGTCTCCGATTTCTAAAGGTCACTTTAGATATGGGATTTCAAAGTGTGAAATCCACATTTGTCTTTAGACTGAAAAGGTAAGAATAATCAGAGTAAGCGGAAATAGATGAGAAAAGATTAAGAAAAGTTTAGAAAGGATCAGAGTAGAAAAGGTAAGTAGATAATGGTTGTCCAGTTCTATCTAGGTTTCGTCCTACAGTCAACATTCCTTTGATACCACTTCTGTCACACCCGGATTTCGGGGCACCAAGACCCGGGCGCGAACATAATCACCAGGTGTGCTGGGACCAAGTCTCACACATATGATGAATCATGGCACAGGATCGAATGTCTCAACTTTACTATATAATAGGAGTTCTATACAAAATAAATAATTACATATAAGGAGACAACGGTCCAGCAACCCAAAGTTGACTGGGAGACGACGACCTAGACCACTCACGAACTCATCACAGCATCCTCCTTGCGCCTCATCCTGTGGTACCTGTTCTTGACCTGTGGGGGTGTGAGACAGCAAGAGTGAGCTCACATATGTTCATCGCTCAACAAGTTGTGGGGAATAATGTGCATGAACTCGCCAAAGGTGGGAGCTCACGTAAAGTGTAAGGCTTACCAAAGAGGATGGTTAGAGCTGAGCATTGCTTTTAAAGTTGGTCAAAATTTTATTAGCAATTACTAAGTATAAGTAAATACCAACCCAATTAAGTAGTAGAACAAAAGTAACAACATCACCTGCGATGCAATGCATATGACAAATTGAATTTAGTTCCATAAGTTAATCATCAGAGAGTCCTGAGCTGCTCATGACCGTGAGCTCGGCTAGTATACCAGTTTTACACTCTGCAGAGGTGGTACCCTTTACCCACAAGTCATGTTACCCATCTGCCAAGTGATCGCGACTTCCCATACACCTCTACCGAGGAGGCGAGGCAGGGTAACACTACGAGGCCTTTACAAAGTTCCACTAGCTTCAGAAAACCCGCTACAGTTTATAGGAAGCTCCAATGCAGGGTTCTTGCCTGACCGCCATCGCAGCAAAATCAACCAAGGACCTCCCTACACTGACCACTCCCCTACTGCCCTTGCCCCTTTCGGGTAAGGTAGTCCTCCACTAGCTTTCCTAATTAATCAGCCAAGGGCGTCCATAAACCCTTGTGGTGGCACGTGTTTCTCAAGTTAAGCTCTATGTTCCAATTAACATTAATGATCTTTACATGAACATAAATAAAATAACAACATAATTGGAACATAGATATAATGAAATATTAACCCAAAACCATATAAAGCAGTAGCAGAACTACCCAAGTGATTCAGGGGTAAACAAGGTATTCAGGATAAACAAACTAGGGTGACCTATTGGGTCCCATCAAAATTACCTATGCAGATCATTATGATTAATCAGAACATGAGTAGGTAAAAAGAAGTGATCAAGGGCACAACTTGCCTGGCACTTGAGATTCCAGTTAACAGGGTGAACTTCAGGTGACTCGAAACCTCGCTGCTAGTCGTTTCAATACAAACAAACATGGTATAGATAAATTAACATCACACCAACCATAACAACAAACTGAATAATAATAGTCTATGCGCCTCTACGAGATCGTGGGATCGAGAGCTACTAAGATCGGAGTTCAAACGAAGAAGTTATGAATTTCTAATGATTTTATGTGTTTTGTACAAGATTAAATTAGGAATTAGAATTTAAAGTGGTTTTCATGTCAAATCAGAGGTACTATGTGATAAAAAATAAAATTATAGAATTATAGAGATTGGAACGGGCTCATTTGGACTTAATATGAATTTCCTATGGATTTAACAAGATTCTGGAATTGTTTTTATATAAGAAATTCATTTTATAAATCATTTTCTCTGATTTTCCATTTCCCTGAACTGCTCCTCAAATATCAGATAAGACAAGGACCACTGCGCAAGTATTCCCGTGACTCAGTCTTTGGACGGCGGGTTTATATGTTAAAAGTTCAGGGTTTCTTTTGTAACATGCACGGCGAAGGGGTATTGGTTGATCTGCACCGGCCGATTGACTACGGAGCGCCCTGATTAGATAGGCCCCTGGCCAAATCATCCGCTTCCCAACTACCGTTGGATCCGGGATCCATGTCCGGGATCTGACCACGCCAGAGCCAGATCACAACCGTCGGATGTTTAGCACACGGTACAGATTTATAATGCAACGGAAATGATTCCTACTCCATCTTAGCCGTAAACCCCGAATCCTACGGTCCCCAGGCATCTTCTTCACCCCACGCATGTAAACACCTTGACCCAATCCCAGCCGTTGGTGGCAGGATCGATGGACAAGGGACGCCTCCTACCTAACGAGGCCCAGACACGGACGAGCGCCCCAACGAATACGGCGGCGACTCGCCGGAGCCATCCCCCGATGGCGCACCAGAGCACTGTTTTTTTCTATCGAAGAGGCGCAATACGACGAGAGGAGACTGGTAAACCGCATGGAGGTTGTCTTACCTCAGATCGAGCGCCGGGAGGGGCTATCCACGTGATGAGGCGGTCACGCGGCGGATACTGCATTCCGGCAAGGAATTGAAGAGCTTCCGGTAATCTTCACAGCGTACTAGGGCCACGGCCACCACCAGAGCCATCCACCGAAGCTTGCTAGCCACAAATCGAGGCCGTGACGACGGTGAGGCTGTGGATCTACGTCGGCGGCCCGCTTTCTAGCTTTTTCCCCACGGCGGCCATGGCGGCCGGAATCTCCTCTTCTCAGCACACGACAACGAGCTAGATCACGGTGCACCGATTAGAGCAGGCGAGAAGGGGGGAAAAAGCATGGTTCGATTTATACACCGGCGGCGAAGTCCGAGCGGAGAAAAAGGCACAGGACTGTTGTAGGCCGATCTTCCGCGCTTCTGTTGCGGCTAGACGTGGAACGACCACATCGCGAGGGGAAGGGAGCGCAATCCACGGAATTCCATGGTTCCGAGTCCGTCACTTCACAGGGAGGGGGGAGCTCCAGCAGAGCTACGGCGCGGATTTGGGGAAGAATAGCGGGAGAAACGTGGCCAGCGCGGACAACTGACCAATGGCCGAGAAGCTGTACGTGGAGGGAGAGGCTAACGCCCAAATCCAAGGCGGCGGCACGCGATTCGGGCGAAGCATGCGTAGACGAGGTCGCGAGGAATCGGCCGGTTGGTTGTAGACTGAGCCACGGATTCCGCCGAGCTCGTCGCGAGGTGGAGGACGAGACTGGGGACGCAGGCCCACCGGCCAGCGAGAATCAAATCGCGCGTACTGACGGACGGGGCCCACGTGGAGGCGGGACTGCGTTCGCACGCAGCGCGGGGTGGGGCGAGGATGCCGCTGACCAGGCGGGTCCCGGGCGGAAGTGGCGCGTGCGGATGACTCCCCGGCTGACAGTTGGTCCCACAGGTCAGCGCCAAGGCGCGCGGTGGCTCAGTCGTGGTGACGGGAGTAGGGTAATGGGCCGAGCGAGTGGAAAGTGAGGTGGGCCGCAAGCAGGGTTGCTATTCCTTTTTTTAAAATTCTATTTTGTTTTCTATTTGCCAATTCAATTTGAATCTAGGTTTTGGAATTTCAGATTTTCAAATAGCTAATACCATCCTACCCCCTTAAGTTTATTATTCTCCCTATTATTTAATTATGGAAGTAATAATTGACTTACTTTCTCATTTTCTGTTTTATTTTCATTTATAATTTGAGATCAAGTTTAAGTTACGATTTCTTTATTTCATAAAAATGCCACACAACAAAATCATGAGCATGAGATGCACATTTCCTAGCTTTTACTATCTTAATTAATTATGATAGTGGAAGGAAATAAAAATATTCTAAAGGTTTCAAACATTCTCAAAACCCCCTTATAAATATATTTATTTATCTACTTTATTATTATATTTTTTTCTTCTACCAATATTTGGGCATTACAACTGATGATCCTGCCACAGGGGCCTTCCTTTTCTTTTCTGCTTGACGGGCTATGATGCAGTCCTCCTGAGAAATGGCCATGTTGACCAATTCATTGTAACTGTTGGCCCTGACGGTGTTGAGACGGTCGTGGAGCTTAGTGCTGAGCCCCCTCCGGAATCTGTCCCTCTTCTTCTCATCCGTGTCTACGTGGTATCCGGCATACTGACACAGGTCATTGAAGGCCTGAGCATACTGTAATACTGTCTGATTCCCTTGAGTGAGTGCCAGAAACTCATTGAGCTTGCGATCGATAATGCTTGCTGGTATATAATGCCCTCTGAAAGCTGCCTTGAACTCTCTCCAGTACACCACATGGTCAATTGGCTGCATAGCAAGGAAGTGGTCCCACCATGTCCGCGCGGGTCCGCGAAGCTGCTGGGTGGCGAACCTGACCTTAGCCTCATCAGAACAAACTCCATTGAGTAGCGGGAATTTGGATTCCACTACCCGGAGCCATACATCAGCATCAAGTGGATCCTCCGCCCTGGTGAACAACGATGGCTGGGTACTGAGGAACTCCCGATAAGTGGCTACCACTGGGGGACGCTGATGGTGGTCACCACCACCATAATGCTGAGGTGGAGGCCGACGCTGAGCCAACTGCCGCAGAATCTCATTCTGCTGCGCCATCCTCTCTTGCATGGTAGGAGGCGGTGGCGGTGGTGGAGGAATGCGTTCATTCTGTCCACGACGCGCTCTTCCTGCCATCTGAAAAATCAAGGATGTTCTCAATATCACATTGTTGATGTCAGGGTTCATACACGGTGAAAGATTTGTAAGGACGAAACCACTACTTTCTCGCATAATTCATAAAAATGACAAAAATAACTTTTGTTCATAAATTTAAAGCTGACATCATTCATCATCCAACTTCCAAAAGAGTTTGTTGCGATTTACATCAGTAACTCAAAAGACTCAACTCTATCTAGCCTAGTACCCCAAGGGTGCAAAAGCTAAGCTAGCCTCGAGGAGTTCTACCGCCACAGACTTCTAACTCTATCTCTGCGACCTAGTGAGCAAATGAGGCAACACTCGACTCGGGGGAAGGTGGTCTCCCTGAGCCAGCAGTGTCCAAACTGGAGGCAGGCTCCGGCTCCTCTCCTCCCTCGATGTCGACATCCTCATTGGCCTCCATGTCCTGGATCTCCTGGTGGTGCATGTCCAAATGTTGGTTAACCTCCGCAAGCTGCTGCTAAGTGTTGATTAGCTGATCCTCGAGAACTTCAATGGTGTTCTCCCTGGTCCCCACTAGCTCCTCAAGCTCCTGGATTTCGTTGGACATCTGTTCCACCTGTAGGTCCTTCTCCACCATCTCAGTGGACAAGTCTACCACAAGTTCTTCTCTGTTATCCAAGGTGATCTTGGTGACCTCCAACAAAGCCATCAAATGAGACATTGCCTCTCCCCGCCTCACCTGTAGATGGTACAGAGCATCCATGCATCACACCGTTAAGTGCGCAGTCTGCCCTGGGTAAAGAGCCCAGATATCCTTGGCATGCTCCACTCGGTCCTTCCACATTGGATCGTCCTCCTTTTCAGCAGGGAATAATTCAATGGGATGAGTGGACAGCTCCAAGGGGTGAAAACCACAGAAGGTGGTCAGTCCGTGGAGAGCAATCTCATCGATAGTATCCTCAGCCCTGTATCCAAAAGACTCAGAGTCCAACGAACGCCAGCTTGGCTGTAAGGGATGAGTCTCTAGGGTCATCCTCACCCTACAGCGGGGCACTCGGTGCTTCTCGAACAGCTGCACAGCGTACTAGGGAGGCGTCGTGTAACCAGCTCCCTAAAGTACCTCCCACAAGATACGGGGGAAACCCTCTCGCGCAAGTCCATCCGTGTGGGACTGTGCGTTCCCTTCGTCCGAGGATCCGTGAGAAGTCATGTGTGTACGGTTAAGCGTAAGTAAAAAGAAAAAGAATTATAAAATAAAAAGGGATCAAACTCAGCCTCTCTATGACTACGACAATGGCACTGGGTGTACTTAATCTGTCATTATAGTGTATTAAAATTCTTACCCAATTATCAAGTAGTTTAAGTAAGGATGCATGCATCCTCATCCTAAGCAACCTCATTTCAACTTAGAGGGATTAGGGAAAACCCCCATCCTTTATAGTAGTCGGTAAGGCTTACTCAATTAGCCACCTAGCTACCCCTTCTATCATTCTAAGGCTTCACGTCCTAGGTCTATCCTTATCGTCCTGACGATCTATCCAACATTTGTTGCTATCAAGTTTTATTTTTGAAAAGGGTGGTATTTACAGTTTATTGATTCCTCTGTGGTGGTACGAGCTCCGATACCAGCTGTGGCGGAACCGCCCGAATTATTCCGACTTAAGTGCCTAAGTCCCGCCTTAGAGGCTAGACCACACTTAAATGAGAATAACACGTTAGTCCCTCGGATATAGTCCGACAAGGCCACTAACAGGATCAAGTACCACGTACTCACTCGATGGTGAGGCACAGAGCAAATACAATAAAGCATAAAATCATACATTAAGGGAGTATTAAATTTATTACATCATCATCGGAGTTTTAGCAAAAGTAGTACTCATTGTTCGGGATGCAGCGGAAATAAACTAATGATAAATGGAGAGATGGGGAAGCCTGTCCCATCACTCCTCACGCTCCTCCTCAGCCGAGGTAGGGTCCCACTCGACTGTCCAACCCAGTGGCAAGATGGACGGCCAAGTCACTCCAGCAACCATATCCTCCAAAGAACCTGTAAAAGTTATGCCACAAGCAAGGCTGAGTATACTAATACTCAGCTAGACTTACCCGATGTGAGGAGTCTACTCCTCTACCTCTAGACATGCAGCTGTTTGGCTGAGGGGTTTGGTTGCCAAAAGCACTAGCTGAGTCTAAAAATCAATTTTAAGCTTTTTCAAGTTTTAGTGTGACTCTCTTAAGACTAATTGTGTACTATCTAATCAATCATGGTATCAAGCAAATTTGCAATCAATATCTTTTGCCAAATCATCACATTTCCACTTGTTACTCAATGTAGCAGCATGGATCAAGCAGTCTCATTAGCTGCGAGAAGCACACTATTCGAATCGAGTTTTCATCCTTGCAAGGTAAACCTAAACACACGACGTGGCGAGGCACTCCGTCCCCCCACACATCAACCGTCCCCATCGATTCCCCGCCAGCAGATTAGGGCTCACCGCCTTGGCGTACAATGCCTCACTGACCCCGACTGCCGTCGTGCAGTGGCCGCACTTGTACCCACCATAACCGGAATGGGAGACCACGTCTCAGGTCGCGTGAGTGGTAAAGTCTGCTGCCAGGTTCAATCAGGTACTAGGCTTACCGATTTACCATATTTCTCGGCATATGTTTAGTACGTTCAAACGCTTGACTCACGGTACCACACCTTAATCCTTATTCCAATTTCCACCTCGTAGACAACCAATCCCCATGGATTGTTGTCCACAGACCAACATCATTATGCTATGAAAGTGGATACAACCAATTCCTAACCTCGCGCGAGTGCTAGAAAAATCACTCGACTTCTACCAAGATCCCTAATTAGTAATGCAGCTACTCGACCTAGCATGCTAGTATCCATCTCAAAGGAAATCCTGAGGTAATGCAACTAGGGTTTCAGGCAACTCCTACACTTAAGTGCACAGTACAAGCCTACAATCATTAAGTGTAGTAAAATACTATATAGAACTGGTTATGCATAAAACCGGGGCTTGCCTTTCAAAGCTGGGGCAGGCAGATCCTCGATGGCAGACTCTGGTGCTGGATCCTGAGCTACCTCCTGTGCAAGTCCTTGCTCCGGCATGAGGATGTACTCTCCATCAGCGAGGTTGCAATCTATTGAATGCAATGAATAAGATATATGTATGCTATGATATGCAGAATTTAGTAACTATTATGCATAGGGAAGGAAAAACTAAGTTAGTTGAGGACTTAGGGTTTTCCTTGTTATAAGAAGTCTTAATGGTTTATGCTTAGCAATTTAGGTTTGGGGTTTTGCTTAGAGATAAGCATAGTGGATTAAATCTTGGATTGTCTCTTGAAGGTTTTGATAAGTACTCAAGGGTTTTGTTGTTTTGGTTAGGGCAACATTAATTTTCACTAATAATTTCTCTTTTTATTGTCTTTTTAGGCTCTTAAGGTGGTTTAAACTACAACAGTGACTTCAAATTTTATAAAAATTCTGTAAAAGTTACAGTGGGTTAATATTGGTCACTGTAGTCTGTCTTATAAAATTTAGGTAAAAAATAAATAGAACCTTTTCTGGACAAAAATAACAAAAGTTGGGGTAGAGGGGTTACTTTGCACTACAACCCTGATCTAGGTGTGGGTTCTATACTAAGAGTTATTTTTGCTAGTATCTATGGGTAATAACATGCTTCTGTGCCAGAAATCACAGAGGGTCACCTAGTGGTTATTTAGTTAGGATTTTCCAAAGTTTAATGCCAAAAAGACACTTATAACTAACTTACTAATTGAAAATGTCAAACAACAGAACTTTCATTTTTCCTAAGTTCTACTTAGCAAAAGAACTGTCATTCCTAAAGTAGGGGTGTTTTCTCCTTATGATTATTTTCTTATGACTTTTCAAAGTTTTCTCTGTTTTTTTGAATAATTGTGAGTGTGATTTCTTTCCACTGAACTATGGTTTAACAAATTTTTCTTGTGAACTACATGACTTAGGCATGCTAGGAAAAATATGGTTGCCCTCTGGTTTCCATTTTTAATCTCTTTTCTAAATTTTCCTAAGTTTGAGCATAAACAAGCTTTAGTGAATAAACCCTCCTTAATCTTGTATACTGGGGTGTTTATTAATTTTAACCAGTGTAACTACTAGGTTAGTTTCTTCATTATTTTTCTTAACCCTGGTCTAACAATATTTTTATTATTTTTGCCTGATAGTTCATATTTCGCAAAGTCTAGCAAAATTGGTTTGACAATTTTTGGATGATTATTCTTCAAGTTATGCATTTATTAAGTTCTCTGTAGTATTTAAAAGAAAAATAAATTCGAAATGGAAAAGGAAATACAGGTTTGCGCTGAGGCCCCTGGATTTTCCCTCCCTCTTCTCTCACAAAACAGTCCTCGGTCTACTATTTGCATGAGTCACTGACATTGCACAAAACCCCCTGGACCTAGCCGAAATCTAACCCGCGCTTCGTGGCTGGCTTAAACAGTACCCGCGGCATAGATTACGGCGGCGAGGCTTACCGGAGGCAGTAGAGCTCCGGTGGGGTGGTCAGTGACGTAGGGGAGGTCACGGCGGTCACGTCGATCTGCGGGTCGACGTCAGAGGTGGTTGGAGCTGCCCTGGCCACGAGCGTAGGCGGCGGAGGTCGCCGGCGGCTCCTGCTCCAGCCAAACCACGGCAGTATAGTTCAATTAAATTGCACGAGGAGCTCCACGGGGTGATGTAGAGGCCATGCGTGCAATGAATTGAGAAATGGTGCAGAGGCTCACCCGGTCCACGTGCTCCGGCGGGGTTCCGAACTCCGGCGAGCACGATTGCGCTATTTCGGTGGCGGGGTCCTCGGTTCAAGCTCGGGCAAGCTTCACGGCCTCCTAGGGGAGCTATCAAAGGGCTTGGATCGAGCGGAGGAGGGCGGGAAAGGGTTCGGCCACGATGGTTGCCCTCGGGCGGGTCGCGGGGAGGTCGCCGGAGCTATGGGCGAGCTCGGGGGAGTTTGGCGCGGTACATAGGAGGCAACGGGGAAGATGGTCAGGCACTGGGGTGGGATTTATAGCTGCGGCGCGGGTGCGGTCACGGGGCGATCGCGGGCGTGTGGGAGTTCGCGTGCGGGCATGCTCTGAGCGCTCCCCCAAGTGTCAGCCCTCGTCGAACACGTGGGGGTTTACTTCTGCCAGGGTTCAACGGCCGATTTGAGCGCCTTAGCGTGCAGATCTTGGCAAAACCCCCGTGTACGGTCTCTTCCCTGCACCAGATCCTACCTTTTTTATGTGAGTTCCAAGCAAGGATACTGTCGGGGTAGAGAGATATAGGGGTGAGAAGTTGGCTCTGTCAGAGCTGTCCACACCGAGACAAAAGCCATGCCAAGTCGTGTCAAATGGCTTAGGGTTGGGTTCAAACTTTTCCAGGGTGTTCTAGGGATCTTTGGGCGCCATTTTGTCAATTGGGCCAAAAGGTTTTGAGTTTTGGATCAAGGTGAACATGTTTGATCATTGAAAGAGGGTCGATCTTGAACTTGAGCAAATCCTGATTTTCCTTTTATGCTCTACTCTTTGGTGACCTTTTTGGGGTTTTTCTGAAATCTTTTTGGGGTCACCCTCTTTCTAGTTTTTGTAGGGTATTTAGTGTACTACAACTTTTATGGTTAGCCCAAGTCAAGACAATGTGATTTACATAGACTTTTTGCCATAATCCTCTCTAGGGCTCCATTTGTCCATAAGGGATTTGGATTAGGGTTTGAGTCATTTTCTTCTTTTTAGTGCTTGATAAGGCCAAGGCATGACTTCTAAGTTGGGTTACACCTACTTAGGATCTTGATTCCCAAGGTTGATGTCTTTTACTCAATTTAAATCACATGTGATGATGGGTTTACTAGTGTAGTCTTAAGTGAAATATCTAAGTAACACCTGGGGTGTTACAGGTAAGACTTGTGGCCTTCCTTATGACATAGCCAGCAAACCATGGTTTCACCCTCGTCATGCTTGTTCACTCCCGTACTGGTGTTATCCTGACGAAGTTGGGTTTGTTTGGCTTTGCCTTTCTTATCGTACAATGCCTTACCAAGGCAAGCCACCTATTGCTTTAACAATTCATTCTCTATAGCAATCTCATCAGAACAAGTTTCTACAATAACATTCTTGACAAGGACTTGATTGCATAGATTAGAATTAATATCAATTAAGTCTAAGCAATAAGTAGAAGCATCCTCTTTAATAATTTCAGGAATTTCAATTAAATATGCTCCTGGGATGCCACCGATGCTTTCTAACTTAGTAGTTAGCTCATTATTATGAATGCTAAGAATTTACATTTTCTCTAGCAAGTTTTCAATAGCATCTTGAGAGCTAGCCAACTTAGCTTTAAGTTTTTCATTCCTTTTAATCAAACTATCATTAGTAGTTGAGGATGAAGCTTTAGACTCTAGTTGCTCAATTTTAAATGTTAGCTAACAACTAAAATTTGTGAATATTTCAATTTTTCTACGAAACATTTATAATCATTTTGAGAGTTAAGTAACTTAGATTTAAGAACTTTTAATTGAGCTTCCTGTTTAGTGCAAACATCCTCAAAAAATTTAATAGCTTGCGCAAGTTCATCTATGGAAGGTTTATTCTCATCATCACTATCGCTATCATCATAACTAGAGGATGGGTCATGTTATTTACCTCTCGCCATATGGCATTTGTGAGAAGATAGTGTTGGTCACTTGTTCTCAAATGCTATGAGTCAAGAACAAGGCAACACGAAGTATTAAATGTTAATATCCTTCGTCCCTCGAAGCATTATTTCCCTTAGGATATAACGATCTTCGGACGAAGGTCATGAAGGACGTACCTTCATGATCACGGTTATAAGATAATGAAAAGTGAAATATATGGAATATGAAAGATAATATGAACAAATACATAACATCACTCACATGTTATCATTATGTAAACTTGGATATTAAATATGATATTTAATTACATTTATACCTTCGTCTTGACAGAAGGCAAAAATCCAAGTGTTGCGCGCGAGCGATTACAGGAAAAAGCGTGAACAGTATGGGGGTATTGTTCATCTATTTATAGGCACACGACACAGCCTGTGAGAAATTACATTCATACCCCTTACAAAGGTTTACAAACATAACATAAGTTGTCATGGGCCGGTCGGTCATTTCATCTTTAAGTCGGTGCATTTGGAAATATACTCCGAAGCCTTTTGATTGATACCTTCGGCTTTGTGTCAATCTTCCGAAGGTGTTTCTTCTTATGGGACCTTCGGCGACGAAGCAGACCCCCAACAGATAGTGATGAAGAGAACTTGCCTTCGCTTGTCAAAGCTTCATCATCACTTGATAGATAAATTATCACTATGAAGCTCATGAAGCTTTAGGCATATCTCATTAGCACTTTTGAGAGTAAATATATCATAAAAACATTAGTGCTAAGAGAATTAAACAAGCAATTCTTTGCACGAGCATTTAAATGAATCTCAATTTCATCACTCGCGGATGGCATATTGGGGTTTTTAATATGTCTCATCCCATCGTGAGTGACCCTCCAAACACCTATATCAACTTCTTCTAGATAGCAAGCCATTCTAGCACTATAGTAGGAGAAGTTAGTGTTGTCAAAGTGTAATGGCTTATGGATATCCATCCCTTCCTCTAAAAAGTGTCGGCTCGATTAGCGGTAAAGACAAAACGTTCCAAATGAGCCAAAGCAGGCTCAGATACCAATTGAAATGAGCATGGACGCCTAAGAGGGGGTGAATTAGGACTTCTAAAAATCTCGCTAATATGGGCCACAAATAAATATCCTAAACAAAACCTATGCAAATAACTAAACAATAATGTGCAAACTAGGTTTTGTCTAAGTGTTGCCATCTCTACCGCAAAAGGAGTTATGCAACCTAAGGTCCAATCCTAAATATTCTAAACTAGGAATAGAGATATTAAAACTTAAGTACTTAATGTAAATGTGGAAGCTAAAGAGCAAGTGTAGAGAATGCAAACTCCCGTGGATGCACCGGTATTTTTACCAAGGTATCCAGAACCGTGCAAGGTTCTGACTAATACTCATTGGTGCTCCTACGTAAAGGAAAACCCACGCAAGTGCCAAGCACCCGATCGAGTAACTCCATAGAGAGTCGTGGGCGTTCTCTGCGCGCAAGTGGTGCTTCGCTTTTGGGGTCCTCTCGGACACTCCCTGCCATCTTCACTATCAAAATTCTAGCTGAAACGTTGTGGGCCTCGTTCCCTCCAGTACATGGTGGTGGCCACACCACAAACACGATTGATGTGGTCTCGCAAGGCATCGCCCTCGGTACAATATTACAACGGCTCGCGCAAGAACCGATGGATTTGTGGGTTATACTAACCTCACTCACATAACTAGGAACAAACCTAGAGCAAGCGCTAATATGGTCTAACTAATCTAAGCACTTCACAAAACACCTACGCTAATCACCGATTGATTCTATTAAGGACTTGGGTGTTGGAGCTGTTGGGCACCAAAACAGAACGTGTGGACGGTTCGGCCCCAAGGCTAAACGGTCCACGGTCCAGATGGCCCGCACTGGTGGCGCAGACGGTCGCGCACACGCAGAGTCAGTTAGGGTTCTGAGTTTCTTGCTATGGTTGTTGGCTAGATTCGCGAAATTAACTCGGGAGATTTGTTTGTAACGGGTCCAGCCCCCCTCGTCTATAAATATAGAGAAATACGGCTGATTAAACATCATCAATCGAACCTACAATCAATACAATACACATTTTATCTTGTACATTTAGGAGTAGTTCAAGTCTAGTTCTAGTTTAGTCTTCCAATCCCCAAATTTTTCGCTTCTCTTCGGCTCTACATCAATTAGAGGTGTCTAGCTCGGCCTGCCGAGCCTAGACAACACCTAGGATCTCTCCTCCCTGACGGGGTCCCTCCTGGGAGCGAGATCCAGGCGCCGCCGACAAACCTCGTCGCCCCTGCGCACGCGCAGACCGTCCGTTCTATAGGCGCGGACCGTCTGGCTCGTCAGGCAAGGAACCCGAGCCCTGTGCTAGGTCACGGACCATCCGGACCCTAGCCATAGACCGTCCGCGCCTGTGCAGAGAGCATCACCACTGGTTCTCATCACAGTGATTGGCGCCCAGTTCAGCGTCAACACACTTTTTGGTGACTCCGCTGGGGAAATTTCATATAGACCTATCAAGATCGGCCCTCAATGACCAGTTCAAAAGGAAAGCTCTGAAGTTTCCGCCAGCAATATCATCAAGCCGACATGGGAAACCTTGCCGTCTGAAGAACAACTCCTGTTCGAGGAGCACCAGGAGCAGTTGATCCAGGAAGCAAAGGCGAAATTCCTAGCCGACTTCAAGGTGGACAGGAATAACAAAGTCATTCGACTATGGGCGACAGACCTGGCTTCTCTCCAACCTACTATGGATACCCCAATGTAAGTAATACCAATGAGCTACAATCCCTTAAAGCTTACATGAATGAACAGCGAGAGCAAATGCAACATATCGTAGGGTATACAAAAGGATTATAAAAGGCTAGTGCATGATTTTGACAAATCTAACATTGCAAATTGTCCTTCGCACGAGGTTGAGTTAGGGGAAAACACGCGTGATTCATCGGCTATAGGTTGTCACGACCAGTCACAACCCCTTTATGGAATGCCAATAGACACGTACCCTGGGTAGCCACAGCATCTTACGCATATTGGTGATAAATTCGCCGATCTGCATATGTCCGGACCGTCCGCACGAGAGCGAGGACCGCCTGGGCCAGTGGCGGCCGATCCTATTTTTAATGAATTACCAAGATATGCGCCCGAACCGCCACGTACTACGCAAACCCTAGATTACATAGTTGGATAGTCCGCATACAATGGTAGATGGTCCACATACGACCACGGACGGTCCAGCCACATGGCCGGACATTCTGCACACGCAGCCGGACGGTCCGCGTATTCGACCGGACGGTCCGGCGCAGGGATGTTTGAGGAGAATTGTTACCTAAATCCTCATTCGTCTCAGCAACAGTTCCCGTTGCAATATACAATGCACCAGCCCATTAATACAGCGTCCCAAGCCCGTGGTGGCGAATACTATCTGGCTCCACCTAAAAGGCTGGAAAGGAATGGTCAGTCCTATGAACCATAAAGGGTAAATAGTAATGCACCGCAAAACCCAAACTAGTGGGGAGGAAGACAACATGCCAATATCCAATCAACCTCACCTATGTTTGACTAGAGAGCCGGTGGTCTCACACCGGCTGCCATTGATATAGTGAGGGAAGAAATAGCCGGGGCGTTCCGAGATAAGCTCGGAGTAAGCATGGTCCCTGGGGGGCAGTCATATCGGAGACCTTATGACAACCGATTTGACCACAACCCATACCCATAAGGAACTAGGATACCCCAATTCACAAAATTTTCAGGTGATCAAGGAAAGAGTACATGCGAACACATAGGCCAGTTTTTAGCACAATTAGGAGAATTGGCCGACACACAGGCATTTCGTGTGCGTTTTTTCATTATCTTTAACAGAAACCGCATTCGCATGGTATGCCATGTTACCCCCTAATTTTATTTTGTCATGGGGAGATTTAGAACAAAAATTCTATGATCACTTCTTTTCCGGTGACTATGAGTTAGATTTGGTAGACTTAGTGGGTCTGCAACAAACGAAAGACGAATCAGTTAATGATTACATCCGAAGATTCTGGGATACAAGAAACCGATGCTTTCAGATTCATTTGGCAGAAAAACAGCTAGCAAGATTAGCCTTTAATGGATTACGGTATTATTTAAAAGAAAAATTAGAAGGCATCCAATTTTTCACACTAGCACAATTACATCAGAGAGCTTTGGCTTGTGAAAGCCGAAGCAAAGAAACTGCCAAAGCTATTCGTCACAATGTCCATATAGTAGAATGCAACCAAAGTAGCTCAGACGACGAATCAATAGAGGTATACACTGCTGAAATGGTTTGGCCAAAACAGGCCAAATCTCTGACTTGTTCCTCCTTACAACCAGTTCAGAAGAAACGTCAAGATGAAATTAAATTTACATTTAATGTAGGCAAGTGTGACAAGATATTCGATGAATTGCTCAAAAATGGTAACATTAAGATAAATCATACTATTCCATCTACCGACGAACTAAAGTGTCGCGTGTATTGCAAGTGGCACAACTCTTTTTCTCATGCCACTAATGATTGTAATGTATTTCATCGATAGATTCAATCGGCCATTAACGAAGGACACTTGAAATTTCAGGAAATGCAGGTAGACACGGAGCCCATCCCAATGAACGTGATCGACTTCGAGGGCAAAAAGGTCCTAATTTGGCCCAACACACCCGATAAGGGAAAAGGAAAAGAAGTCATCATCGATGACGCACGGAAGGCCGATGAAAATAATAAAATTTCTTACAGGAAAGTAGTGCCCGAAAAGACTCCTGGTGGAGGGGAGACCCTGAAGGTGACCATCACAACCTCCGGCACTAGGGGGCAAGCGCAGACAAGGGGACAGGCGCAGGAACCCGTACGACGCATCACAGACGGTCCGAAGCATCTCCAGACGGTCCGGAGCATTCCAGCGGATGGTCCGGCAACACTCAGGACCCGCAATGATCACGTACCTTCAAACCACGACGGCCAGAGATAGGTACGTGGAAAACTAATACATTTAAAGCAGCTGGTCGGCTAGTCAAATCTGGCCCGACCTTTGATCAATTATTATCCAAATATGTAAAAAAGAAGGTCGTCCCAAGTGACCGGCCAACGAAGCGACCCTGTGCACCCATTTAGGAGCAACAGCAGGTAAGACCGATTGGACCACCTCACCAGTCGGAAAAGACGAAAGGTCATACTGTCCAGTTGAGGCCTAACATACCTGCATGGACACCTCCACCCCCATATTTACCTATGCCATATCAATACGCATACGTACCACCACCATACGCCCCGAATCAAATGTGGGGTATGCCACCATATCCATTTGGGATGCCACAGTACCCCGCTTGGGGGCACCCCAAGCATTTGTATTCAACAGGTTGGCGCCTCTAGTACAAGACCGATTGAATGTGACTCAGTCCGGACACCAAACACAGGCCCAACGGGATTGCCGGACTACTCGGCCGCAAAGGCCGACTAATCCAGGCAGGGGGGCATATACCAACAACAACCGAGAGAATGACAAAAAAGGACATCATAAAAATAGGTACATCAGATGTCGTTATACAGGAAAAAAATGAAGGGCCAATGATTTTTGGTGAATCGGCCAACACAAACAAAAAAGAAGATACGACTGCCATCAAAATAGCCGATCCAAAATACTTCATGCCTCGATGGTGCCCATCGGGATTGACACGGCCCCAAAAGCGAAAATTACAACGCTTGAGAGCAAAGGAGAACCAGGAAAAGGAGGTGGAAAAGATATTCAATGACACACATCCACAGTACCCACCACCACAAAAGAGATAGAGACCAAAGGTCGTTGAGGAAAAGCAAACGGCCACAAAAACGGAAAATAGAACAACAATTGTGCACCTCTCTGCAGGTATGGCGGATAGTCTAGCTATAAGGCTGGACCGTCTGCACAGGGCACGGACCGACCGACCCCTGAGTCCGAACCGTCAGCATTACACCAGGACACCTCCAACGACGTGTCGACACCCATGGAGGAGGATGACCTACTGGGGCAAGACCTGGTCGACTACGAAGCTTCTCCAGAACACCTAGGTATGGACGTAAATGTTATTACATTCTCCGTTGATTGTGCTATTATCGGCGATGATGAACCTATCGTTGCTCAGTTCGACTTTGGTCCTAAAGAGGCCGTCTTCACTAATCCAAAGGAACCGGTAAATCATTTAAAGCCGCTCTTCATGCACGGTCACATTGATGGGATATCGATTGCTAAAATGTTGGTAGACGGGGGAGCGTAAATATAATGCCTTATTCATTGTACAAAAAGTTAGGTAAACTGGATGACGAACTTGTCAAGACCAACATGACCCTCAGCGGCGTTGGAACTGATAGTTTGATCAAAGCCAAGGGAGTCACGTCCGTTGAGTTAACCATCGGGACTAAGACCCTTACTGCCACATTCTTCGTTGCTAATGTAGAAGGAAATTTCAGTCTAATCTTAGGAAGAGATGGGTAGGCGATGAGGTAGAACAAATGTTACTAATCAATGTGTACCTTCTAGGTTACATCAAATGTTACTACAATGGGTAGGCGATGAGGTAGAACAAATACATGTTGATGCATCGACCTGTATTGCTGTGGCCGATGCCCCTGTACTCTAGACTTATGAGACTGCTACATGTCTCACAGGAGTAGATTTTTCTGATTATCAGTTCATAAGTATAGATAAAAAAGGGTTCATTCCTATAATGCTAGAGCCGATGGAGAATCGACTGAATCCTAAATAAAGTTTAAATGATGAGTGCATATAGAATGAATGAGTCCCTCGTCGCGGACGGTTCGGCCTCTGAGGCCGGACAGTCTGGTCTGTCGCAGAACAGTTCGACTTTTAAGGGTGAGCGACCGCCACAACATAAAACTAGTGTCGCAGACGGTCCGACTCTCGAGATCAGATGGTCCACCGTCACACAGAGATCATCTAATTCCTCTATCGGAGACATAATAGAGGAATTCCGAGATCTCGACAAATTAGGACAGGGGTTTACATCGGCTGATCCTTTGGAGGAGATCGATATAGGAGATGGTAAAACTCCAAGTCCGACTTTTGTGAACAAAACCCTGGAGACTGATCCTAGAGATGAAATGATCGGTCTATTGAAAGAATATTCCGATTGCTTTGCTTAGAATTACACTGAGATGCCATAATTAAGCCAAGAGATAGTAGAGCATCGACTGCCTATTATGTTCGGTTTTAGACCGTTCAAGCAGAAAGCTAGAACATTTCGTCCAGACCTACTACCACGAATGAAGGACAAAATTCACCGGCTGATAGAAGCTAATTTTATTAGACCTTACAGATACGCAGAATGGGTCTCCAATATTATGCCGGTGGAAAAGAAAGAATCAGGTAAGCTCAGAGTATGTATTGATTTTCGTAATTTGAATAGAGCAACTCCTAAAGATGAATATCTCATGCCCATAACCAACACGTTGATCAATAATGTGTCAGGAAATAGAATTATTAGCTTTCTTGACGGTAATGCTGGATATAATTAGATTTTTATGGCCGAAGAAGATGCGTCTAAAATGGCCTTTATATGTCCAGGCTTCTTTGGTTTATTTGAGTGGGTTGTCATGACATTTGGTCTAAAAAATGCTGGTGCTACTTATCAGAGGGCTATGCTTTTGGAGTGTCGGCTGGTAAGTTCTTAGGATTCATCATTCATGAACATGGTATAGAGATAGTGATACGACCACGCCATTAAGCAACAAATTGCAATCCCCAAATCATACTACATCAACTCAAGTACAACCAACATCATCACCAACCCAAGCCTTTGTTGGACCAATTACACGTAGCCGAGCTAAGAAGCTACAGCAAGAGGTGCACACGCTACATTATGAATTTCAATTAAACACTAATGAGAACTTTATGCTACCTAAGTCATGTATGTTGATATTACTTAGGTTCACCAAAGAGGAAGGACAAAACATATCAAGGGCGAATCAGAAAGTAGAGCTATGTCCGAGTCAGTCCAGCGCAACAGAACCGTCCAAAAGAAACAGTCATATCTTTTGATTCCCAAAAGCTATAAAGGCCCATAAGTACTTTTTGGAAAGCTCTTGAAGTCTAGTTTCCAATGCTTCTAAGGCCGACTTAATCAAATCTACCAGAAAGGAGACCGACCTATTTAGTGCTGACTGGTCAGAAGGTCAATAGTCTGTTTGATGACCAAGTTTTTGTATTAAACTGCATCAATCTACGAAGTTTCATTAAGTATGCTATGTATGGTGAGAAAGCTTATCAAGTTAGCTTTCCAATGCATCCAACCTCACATCATTTGGAGATTCCTAGGAGAAGTTATTATCAAAATACTGAAGGTTGTGCAGAAGTCAAACAGCCACACGGAATTCAGATATGCAGATCTCCCGAAGAGGCTCCTTCACATTAGCATGTAAAAATACTTTTGCTTTGTGTTTATACCTCTCTAAGGCTGGTTGTTACTAGTATAATACCCCTATGTCTATGATGTAAGGCAGCTTTGGATAATCTAAAAACAGAACCCTTTCGTTCAACTATGTGCTAACAAATATTGAGAGTGATATCTACCCCTTTGCTCTTGTGAATTCCTTCACGGGATTGCAAAAGCGGCGGCTTCATCCGCTCCCAAGTGGTGCTCCTACTCCCTTCGAGGTCTCCTCGATTGATTGTAGGGTGTGTTTGTTGGCTCTTTGAGAGTGTGGTTGGGCGAATTCTCGATTCAGGTTGCCGGTTAAAGACAGTGGTTGGCTTCGAGTTTTATTTGTCACGTTGCACTAGTTATCGCTGCTTGCAGCAAGTTATCTTGGCTTTTTCGAAGCTAGTTATCTGAAGATTGATCCTACGTCGTGAAGATCGGGCATCGTGACGCATCATCTGGTATCAAAGCCTCATTTGCCACGGTAGGATTCTTTACCCTTAGCTACATATATTTTGTGTTCGTCCTATCCACCAAAAAGCCATAAAATACTTTTGCCATAGCCCTTTGTTTCAATCTGTTGTTCCAGTGCGTTTTGTTAAGTTTCAGTCCTTAGAGTTTTTGTTTAGTTGCTGGTCACTCTATCGTTTGTGTTCCCTTTGAGCCTCTTATATATATATATATATATATATATCTAAAAATATCCACAAAAAGAAAAATCTGAAAACCCTCATCATTTCCTTCGCATTAACTTTGATCCTATTTAAGTTATAGTTGTTGGTTGAGTTCTTTGTTAATTATTATAAAGTGTGCAATATCATATCAGATCTCTGTGTTTAGTTCTATAAAAAAGAGTATAAAAAAAGAGAAGGAAGAAAAGTACCAAAAAAAGTGTTGAACAAGATTGTGAAAGAAAAGTAGAACGACCAGTTTGTTGATGTGCACAAGTGCTGAAAGTTCATCAAGTTGTTCAACCAGTTTGCTATTGTCATTTGGTGCAAAATTTTGGTTGGGTCTGAACGCAACACTTGCATTCAAATCATACTCCTTGAATTGCATCAAATCTAAAATTTCTTTGTGCGTGTGTTTGATCTACTTACATCACTCGTATCTTGTGGTCAGCACTAGGCAGGGGACTTCTAGTTGGATGGTTATTTAACTTTACAACAACTAGGATTCAGATTGCATCCCTTGTTTATTATTCCCCACCAAGCTCCACATATAAGCCATCATAATCGGTACTCTGGTCTTGTATTCGCTTAACCACCACTTTCTTGTTACCACCACACATTTTCTTGCAACCCGCAGGGACCTCATAAGAGCTTTGGTTGGAAGAGTGGTGAGGTTGTGAGATTCTATATAGCTTCATATTCCACCTATATTTGTTGCCTTGTCGCCACTAATTTCGCAGGAAGATGGATCCCAACGCTGAGATTGAAGAATGTGTCACCATGATACAATTCAATGAGTTCAAACAAAGCATAGAAGACAAGCAAGATCGATTGGCACAAGATCTTCAGACACTTATGGCTGAAATCAGAGGTCGTCGTTGACTCCCTGATGGTGCAAGAAACCATGATGAAGATGGGGAAGAAGGTGAAGGAAATTATTCTAGAAGAGCAAGTGAACATGGGAGGAGGAATCAAGGTGCTGCACATGGTAGAGGAAGAGGGCAGAATCGAAGAAATGATGACAATGAAGAATCTGAATTTGGGGATGATGATGATCAGTCCCAACATCGCTATGGTCGTCGTCATCATAGAGGAGTCAACCAAGAAGAGAGATTTGGGAAACTTAAGTTTACCATGCCAAAATTTGATGGTAGATCTGATCCTAAAGATTATTTCACATGGGAATTGAAGGTGGAGAAAATCTTCCACCTACATAATTATTCAGAGGAGAAGAAACTTGCAATGGCATCTCTTGAGTTTGAAGGATATGCTCTGATTTGGTGGAAGCAACTACTTCATGATCGTGAAGAAGATGGAGAGGACCCTATTGTTACTTGGCAAGAGATGAATCGAGAAATGAGAATTCGTTTTGTGCCGAAGCATTATCAGCGTGATCTTTTTGATAAATTGCAGAATTTGAGGCTAGGAAGTTTCTCTGTTGAGGAGTATTATAAGGAGATGGAGAAGGCCATGATGAGAGCCAATGTGTATGAAGAAGAAGAGCAAACCATTGCAAGTTTCATGGCTGGGTTACACCGCATCATTCAGTGTATTGTTGAGTTTCAGCCGTACCAATGTCTTATTGATTTGGTACATCAAGACACCAAAGCTGATGCCACCAAAGCTGAATGCCAGCTGCAACAAGATTCTAAGAGCAGCAAGCCCTTGTCATATGGTGCACGAACCATGACTGGAGGAAGAAAATCAATCTCAAGGTTTACTGTTGCATCCTCAGCGACAAAAGGTTCAATTGGAGGCTTGTGATCCAATATTCAAGGCAATTCTAGTGGAAAGAACGATGCTGCTCCAAGTACAGGTTATAAACCAGCAGCATCCACTTCAACATCAGTGGGTTCAACAACCAAGAGTAGTGGTATTCAGTGCTTCAAGTGTGGAGGTCGTGGTCATGTCATAAAGGAGTGTCCAAATAATCGTGTGATCCTTGTGAATGATGATGGAGAATATACATCACCTAGTGAAGAGGAAGCTGAAGCAAGAAATGTAGATGACACTCATAAAATTGAGGAAAATACTGGATGTGAATTTGAGCATGGTACTGCTCTTGTGGTTACACAAATCTTGAGTGTTCAAATGAAAGAAGCTGAAATTGGACAGCGACATAATCTTTTTCAAACGCGAGCAAAAGTGCAAGACAAAGTAGTAAAGGTGGTCATTGATGGAGGGAGCTGCCATAATCTTGTAAGTCGTGAGATGGTTGAAAAGCTTGGTTTGAAGTTGCAGCGACACCCTCATCCATATCATGTCCCGTTGAATGAATCGGGAGATATCAAGATTGGTTATAAGGTGAAAGTTCCATTCAAGATTGGAGAGTATGTTGACACAGTGGAGTGCGATGTTGCACCCATGTCTGTGTGTCACATGCTGCTAGGAAGACCTTGGCAATATGACCGATATTCTCAGCATTGTGGAAGAACAAATCAATACACGCTAGATCTGAAAGGGAGAAAGTTTGTACTCAAGCCTATGACCCCTCAACAAATCATGGCTGAACATTTACAAAAGAAAACTGAAATTAGTGCAGCAAGTAGAGGAGGAGAAGAGCAAAAGAAATTGAGTGCCATCCACAATTCGGTAAGCGAGTGCTACAAGCCAAATTTAAGAGATAAAAAGAAGAGAGAGGGAGAACATCTAGTTATGCTAGCCACAAAATCTGAGCTGAGAGAAGTGAGGAACAACCCATATCAAGTGCTCTTTGTACTTGTGAACAAAGATGTTTTGATTTATCCTAACGACATAACATCTCTTCCTAGTGTTGTGGCTGATCTTTTGCAGGACTTCGAAGACGTGTTTCCACAAGAAACACCGGCTGGACTACCTCCAATTAGAGGGATTGAGCATCAAATCGATCTTATTCCAGGGGATGCACTTCCTAACCGTCCACCATATCGAACCAATCCTGAAGAAACTAAGGAAATACAAAGGAAAGTGCAAGAACTTCTTGATAAAGATTTTGTTCATGAAAGCTTAAGCCCTTGTGATGTTCCTGTGATTTTAGTACCTAAGAAAGATGGATCTTGGAGGATGTGTGTTGATTGTAGAGCTATAAATAATATTATCGTTCGCTATCGCCATCCTATTCCACGACTAGATGATATGCTCGATGAATTAAGTGGTTCCATAATTTTTATTAAAATTGATTTGAGAAGTGGATACCATCAAATAAGAACGAAAACTAGAGATGAATGGAAGACTGCATTTAAAACAAAATTTGGGTTGTATGAATGGTTAGTGATGCCCTTTGGGTTGACTAATGCTCCTAGTACTTTTATGATATTAATGAACCATGTCTTAAGAACTTTCATTGGAAAATTTGTTGTTGTCTACTTCGATGATATTCTAATTTACAGCAAGTCTTTTGATGAACATATGAAACACATTCGACAAGTTTTATATGAGCTTAGAAAGGAGAAATTATTTGCTAATCTTGAGAAGTGAAGTTTTTGCACAGACCATGGTGTGTTTCTTGGCTTTATTGTTTCAGCAAAAGGAATAGAGGTGGATGAATCCAAGGTGAAAGCAATCAAGGATTGGCCAGCTCCAACGAATGTAAGTCAAGTAAGAAGTTTTCATGGTCTTGTTGGTTTCTATAGAAGATTTGTGTGAGATTTCAGTACCATCGCTTCCCCTTTAAATGAATTGACAAAGAAAGGTGTTGAATTTAAATGGGGAAACTCACAAGAAGATGCTTTTCAAGAATTGAAGAAACGTTTGACTGAAGCACCTGTACTTATTCTTCCTGATTTCACTAAAACTTTTGAAGTAGAATGTGATCCTAGTGGGATTGGGATAGGAGGAGTTTTAATGCAACAAGGAAAACCTATAGCATATTTTAGTGAAAAATTGGGAGGTGCTCAATCAAATTATTCTGTGTATGACAAAGAATTGTATGCTTTGGTCCGAACGCTTGAAACATGGCAGCACTACTTATGGCCAAAAGAGTTTGTTATTCATTCCGATCATGAAGCTTTGAAGTATTTGAAAGGGCAAGCCAAACTGAAGCGTCGCCATGGCAAATGGGTTGAGTTTATCGAAACATTTCCACACATTGTGAAATATAAGAAAGGTAAGGACAATGTGGTCGCTGATGCCTTGTCTCGAAGAAATGTGTTGTTGAATCAACTAGAGGTAAAGGTTTTGGGTCTTGAAAATTTGAAAGAAATGTATAATGATGATCCTGAATTTTCAAAACCATACATTCATTGTAAAGATGGAAAAGGTTGGGAAAAATATCATATACATGATGGATTTTTGTTTAGAGCTAACAAACTTTGTGTACCAAATTCTTCGATTAGATTGCTTTTATTGCAGGAGTCACATGGAGGAGGTCTAACAGGTCATTTTGGACAAAAGAAAACTTATGAAATGCTCAGTGATCATTTCTATTGGCCCAAGATAAGGAGAGACGTCATCAGATTTGTGGAGCGTTGTGTCACCTGCCACAAAGCTAAGTCAAAACTGAACCCTCATGGTTTATATACTCCTTTACCCGCTCCTAAAATTCCTTGGGAAGACATAAGCATGGATTTTATTTTAGGGATGCCTAGGACTCAAAAAAAAGAGAGATTCTATTTTTGTTGTGGTTGATAGATTTTCAAAAATGGCTCATTTTATTCCATGCAACAAGAGCGAAGATGCTTCACATGTTGCCAATTTATTTTTCAGAGAAATCTTGAGACTACATGGAATGCCCAAGACCATCATATCTGACCATGATGTGAAGTTCATGAGCTATTTTTAGAAAACATTGTGAGCAAAGCTTGGGACTAAAATTTTGTTCTCCACCACATGCCACCCCAAACTAATGGACAAACTGAAGTGGTGAATCGTACATTGTCAATGTTGCTGCGAACAATGGTAAAGAAGAACTTGAAGGATTGGGAAGAATGTTTGCCACACGTGGAGTTTGCTTATAACAGGGCAGTACATTCTACAACTAATTTATGCCCCTTTGAAATTGTATATGAGTTCAAACCTATTGCTCCGATAGATTTGTTGCCCCTTCCATTGCAGGAAAGAAACAATATGGAAGCTTCCAAGCGTGCTGCATACATAAAAAAGATACATGAGAAGACCAAGAAAGCAATTGAGCTCAAAGCAGTACACAAGGCTGCAAGCATGAACAAGTGTTATTTGAACCAGGGGACTTGGTTTGGATTCACTTGCGCAAGGAGCGTTTTCCGGATCAGCGCAAATCCAAATTGATGCAACGAGGGGATGGTCCATTTCGTGTTCTTGCCAAGATCAATGATAATGCATACAAGATAGATCTTCCACCAAGCTATGGCGTGAGCAACACGTTCAATGTTGCTGACCTCTTACCATATACGAGTGAAGACACTTCAGAGTCGAGGACGACTCCTTTTCAAGGGGAGGAGGATAATACGACCACGCCATTAAGCAACACATTACAATCCCCAAGTCATACTACATCAACTCAAGTACAACCAACATCATCACCAACCCAAGCCTTTGATGAACCAATTACACGTAACCGAGCTAAGAAGCTACAGCAAGAGGTGCACGCGCTACTTTATGAATTTTAATTAAACACTAATGAGAACTTTATGCTACCTAAGTCATGTATGTTGATATTACTTAGATTCACCAAAGATGGAGGACAAAACATATCAAGGGCGAATCGGAAAGCAGAGCTATGTCCGAGTCAGTCCAGCGCAACAGAACCGTCCAAAAGAAACAATCATATCTTTTGATTCCCAAAAGCTATTGTTGGAGACTTGTTCTCAAATGCTAAGAGTTAAGAACAAGGCAACATAAAAAGTGTTAAATGTTAAAGTCCTTCGTCCTTCAAAACATTATGTCCCTTCGGATATAATGAATTTCCGGACGAAGGTTATGAAGGAAAAACCCTTCGTAAGCTCGATAGATGATAAAAAAGAATTCGTACATGAAATACGAACAATAATACAGATATTATCATCGACTTATTTTTATTTGTATTATCATATTTGTAATAACAAATTATAAATGTACCTTCGGATTGATGGAAAGTAAAGGTACAGGCGTGATGCGAAAAGCGAATGCCAAGTCAGCGTGAACAGTACGGGAGTACTGTTCATCTATTTATAGGCACGGGACGCAGCCCGTGTAAAATTACATTAATGCCCTTTACATTTATCAATAACTCTATAGTAATTCTTTGAGGTCTAATTTGGCTTTTCATCTTTAAGTCGGTTCCCCTTTTCTGCTGTCATGCCGAAGCTTTTCTGCGCATAGCTTCGTGATTATCTTATCCTTCGTCATGATCGCCTTCCATCCCACTCAAGCTTCGTCTTGACCATACTCTTGTATACCCGTAACCCAATTCCGAAGATACTTGTTCACATATTTTACTTGGAAAACATTGTCAAATTATGTTTTTGAGGACCTTCGGAAGCCGAAGGCCCCCAACAGTAGCCCCTCGCAATATTAATTTGCTGGAATGATAAATTCATATTGCGACATGGACGAAGGCTTTAAGCCGAAGGTCCGAAAAAACACCTTCCCTTTGCTAGAATAGCAACAGTCATTGACAAGCGGGACCCTCCAGTTTTCAACGCACTAGGCGTATAAATAAGAGCTCACCACGAATTTATTTGGCACGCTTTCTTGCCATCTGCTCTTGCTCACTCAACTTTTAGCCTGTGCGCAACAACACTTGTTTGACTTTTAAAATTTTTAAGCTTCGGTTTGGAGAGCACTTTCTCAGCTTTTGTGAAGATGTCTGAGGATAAGAAAGTTGTTGGTGATTCGAAGCTGAGCCTTTCTGAGGAGATGCATCTGGGCTTTCTTCAATCAATGTCAAAGACCAATACAGAGAAGATTACTAGGGAGATTTTGGAGGGTTTATCTGAAGATACTGGTGACAGTGACAGTTATGATGCGGATAGTGGTGGTCAAGACTCCAAAGATCGACCTTGGCGACCAAGCCATGCGGTTTTTGGTAAATCGAGTATTAAGGAAAGCCATCCTGTCAATATGAGGGGCAGATATTTTCGGGACTTGTCTATTGTGAGGGCTGACGAAGGAGAGAAGACTTGTCCGACTCCCGAAGAAAATGAAGTCGTGATATTCCGAAGCTTCTTAAAAGCTGGACTGCGATTTCCCTTGAGCAGTTTTGTCGTGGAAATACTGAAGATATTTGAAATCTACCTTCATCAACTTACTCCCGAAGCAATCATGAGGATGGGCATCTTTGTGTGGGCCGTGAGGAGCCAAGGTTTAGAACCAAATGCAAAAAGTTTCTGCAACATACATGAGCTATTGTACGAGACGAAACCCTAGGGTAAAGAGCAGTATCACAACAATTTTGGCTGCTACAGCTTCGGCGCCCGATCTGGATCAAGCTGTCCCGTGCCAACCTTTCGAAAAAGATGGCCCGGCAACTGGATGACAGAATGATTTTATGTGAAGAATGATTTAAAAACTCGGGAAGATATTAAAGGTATCATTATGCGCCCTATTTGGCAACGCTTCGGCCTCCGGAGGCCAAAGGTGGAGATGGATGAAGCAGCCGAAGAATGCTAGAGAGCCTTCGGCGCGGTGTGCTCTTTTATTGGGACAAGGGATTTAATGCAAGAACACATTGCCTTCAGAGTATGGCCACTTGCAGATAACTGGGAAATGCCGAAGGAAACCGTCAAGGAACCTGACGAAGGTGGACTAGTCAGGCTAAAATACACATTCAAGTATGGAGATAAGTTCGTTGAGCCAGATGATGACTGGTTGAAAAGTATTGAGGCCATAAGCGATGAATTGCTTGGATTATACTCGAAAGCCGAAGACATTGCACTATTAGCAGCCTTCGGAGGCCGAAAGAAGAAGAGACTCAATCGAGTATTCGATGCAATTGGGTTTGTCTACCCCGACTACCGTTATCCAGTGCGGGGTCAAAAAAGAAAGAATACATCTTCTGCGAAGGAAGCTGCTTCAGCCGCTCCTAGCGAGCCGACGCCGAAGAGGAAAAGGGTCAAGGTTCTCACACACCGGCCACGCTATATTGAACCGGCCACAGTGCCTGAATATGTCAGTGAAACCTCTTCGGCCACCGAAGCCAAGGAACCTACTCTCCTACCGAATGTTGAAGAGCCAATTATAATACCAGAAATGAAGAAAATAGAAGAACCGGAGGCTACGGAAACAAGGACACATGAAATTTTGAGTCCTTCAGCAAAAATTGAGGCAGCAAAAAACCAAAAGGGGCCAGCAGCGACCCCCAAAAGAAAAAGGATGGTTAATGTTCTGGATGTTTTGGAAACAATAAAATCTTCAAGCACTACTCCGAAGAGAATTGTTGAAACTTCCGAAGTGCAAATTGAAACCCTTGGTGCCGAAGCTTCTAAGCACCAAGGGGAAACTGAAACCGGGCCTTCAGAACCCGCCAAGGTGAAATCCTTGGAGGCCGAAGAAACAGAAACAGCAGAGCAAATTTTGGCTGAAGAAACTGGCACTGCCGCCCCCGAAGCATCTTCTGAAGTACTTGATTATATTGTACGACATGCTTCGGGAAAAAGATTATCTGAAGAAGAGATATTTGAAGCTAATCACTATGCCCGAGAACTGAAGTATCCAAAAGGGGCCTTAGTGTTCAATGGCACGAACAAAGATGACTTCTTATACTGCCTCCCAGATAACAAAGAATTATCTGTCTGCCGGGAGATGGCTAGAAGTATGGGGTTTCCGAAGCTTGAAGCTGGCCTCTGCGCTATGACGAAGGACGATCTTGCAGATAGCCTCGCATACAATAGTCTGAAGGTATGAAAATTGTATATTTGGAAGTTTATAAATTTTGAATTATTCTTTTATTCTTATACTAATTCTTTTCATATAGGGTTTAATACTTAGCAACATTTTGAGAGCGCAAAAGAATGCCGAAGATGAGAGCTATAATATTGCTTTCAACAACCTACGAACAGAGGTTATTAAGCTGAGGAACGAAGCTTTGGAAAAAGATAAAATTCTGCTTACATTGGTGGATAAAATAAAGGAAGACGAAGCTACTTCTAAAGCTCAAGCTGAGGCTCAAAAGCGCGAAATTGAGGATCTTCGGAAACAGCTAGCCAGAGCTAAAGAAGAACACATACTTGAAGAGACGAAACGAGAACTTAGTGATCAGTGGGCAAATCATTTAGAAAGAAACGTTGAAGAGCTTCGTGCATCCAAGAAAAGGTCCTATGACAAATCTATAGAATGTGCTAAGAAAATAAAATCCAGCTTCGCCAGCGTTGGCGCATTCTCGAGCGAGGAAAACTTCACAAGGGGTAACCCCAAAGGCCCGATTGAATGGATCAGTCACGAAGCTGAGGCCTTTGAGGAAATTTTGAATAGCCGCGGAGACATATGTGCCTTTTCAGGTGCCAGGGGGATTGCTACTATTTTGGAGAGGAAAGGCTGTGAGCATGTGAAATCTTTGGCACAATCCGAAACTGCCTTATCCTCCGAAGATATAAAAGACCCCTCGGCCGAAGCAAGCCTGGTCGGTGGAAAATTTTTCACCGACATCTGGGACAATGGTGGCCGGGAAATGGCCCAAGAAATTATTCAAAAAAGCGAAAAAGGCATTCATGATGCTAGAAAAGTAGCAGAGGCCGCTGAGAAAAGCGCAGAGCCCGAAGGGCAAATAGGTATTAACTAGTGATTTTTGACTCTTTGTTGTAATTTTTTGATTTCGAACTTGTTCACGGTTTGTAATAGTAATATATCCGTATCTACTCTTCCCTCAGAACCTGCTGAGCCATCTCCGAGCCCCCACACGAAGGGGGATGACGAAATTAGACAAATGGTCGAAGCCATCATGGATAAAGTTGTTGATCAGCTACTAAACGAAGCTGCAGAAGTAGTCCTAAGGGAAGATTAGATGCTGTTGTAAAAACATTTAGAATGTAATGTTTGTTGAGAATCATGTGTAATATTGTGTAACTTTGGATGTAGTATATTAGCTGTTTATAGTTCTATTCTTTACGATGCATGAAACATCATATACGTACCGTTTTTGAGCCTTCGGCGAAAAAACACCTTCCCTTCTTTTCATGCTTCGTAAATAATATCCGTCTTCTCATAAAATCAGTAACCAATCCTCGTAAAATCAATAATCAATAGATCTTTCCATTTCAGAGTTTGACAAAGGTATAATTCTTCAATGGCTATTTTTTATGACGTGTCACTATTTATTCAAAACAATCTTCGAATATCAATATCGAGACCCCCCTTCTTGCGTTATTGATGCACTATGATGTATGATGTTATGCTATGCAAATGATGTAATGATGTGATGTTATGCAAAATGATATTTGCCGAAGGTTGACATTTATTTTTCACTGTAAGCCTCCCTTAGGAGCTTCTTCGCCTTTTACTTCAGCGGAATCAGCGTTTATTTTTCGCTGTAAGCCTCCCTTAGGAGCTTCTTCGCCTTTTACTTCAGCGGAATCAGCGCTTATTTTTCGCTGTAAGCCTCTCTTAGGAGCTTCTTCGCCTTTTACTTTCAGCGGAATCAGCGCTTATTTTTCGCTGTAGGCTCTGCATTCCCTTCGGAACGACTTTTGAGCAGAAAACTTACACTGCGCTCCCTTAGGAACAACTTTTTGCTGCTTCGAAGAAATTGCACTGCGTTCCTTAGAATAGATTTTTGATAATTCGGAGGTCCTCCTTGCCACCATAAATTATTATGCTTCGGCAACTTAAGCCTATGGAGAAGATATATTTTCATTATGGTAAAAAGCGAAACTATTACAAGAGATTGAAAAACGATAAAAAACACTTAAACTTCTCATAATTGTTCCTTATTAAAAAGAAAGTAATACTGAATACGAAAATGCAAAAAGCTGCTGTCGAGGTAGGATATTTGTTAGTGAATATGCTTCGACTCTGGCACAATGCTATTGACTGTGCGAGCTTCGGACTCCTCTCTGAAGTCCCGCTGAAGGTGAGTGTGCTGACTCCCTTCTGGATGTTGACCTCGTTGCGTTGGTGGTGGCGGTGGAGGCTGTTGTCAAGATGCTTGGGGTTGACTTGCCGAAGCAACAGAAGCTGCAGGGTGATTGCCTACATATTCTGGAATGTAAGGCGAATGGTACGAAGCAGTATGCATGACTTGCTTCGGTTGACTCGGTTGCGCTGCAGCTTCTGCTATCTCCTTTTGCTTCTGGATGGTAACATGGCACATCATGGTGGTATGGCCCTTGTCTTCACCACATAATAGGCAGTAAATTTTTCTTGGCTGATCCCCAAATCTTCCCTCGAAGCCCCTGGCGCCTCTGCCCCTTGGCGCTGGCGGCCGGAAAGAGCTTTGCTGCTGCCCCGAAGCTTGCAAGGAGTACTGTGGCCTTTGCTGTTGACTCCCTCTATCATCGCTTGAGTTGTGAATTGACCTGACGTGCCTCGGATGGAATCTTCCTCCGAAGCCCCTGGTCATTTCAGAGAACCTGAATGCTTCCTCCCTTCTTTGGCGAAAGTCATTATCAGCTCGAATATACTCGTCCATCTTCTGGAGCAGCTTCTCCAAAGTTTGAGGAGGCTTTCTGGCAAAGTACTGAGCTGAAGGTCCCGGCCGAAGCCCCTTAATCATGGCCTCAATGACAATTTCATTGGGCACTGTTGGTGCCTGTGCCCTCAGACGCAGAAACCTTCGGACATACGCCTGAAGGTATTCTTCGTGGTCCTGGGTGCACTGGAATAAAGCTTGAGCAGTGACTGGCTTCGTTTGAAACCCTTGGAAGCTGGTTATCAGCATGTCCTTCAGCTTTTGCCATGAGGTGATTGTTCCTGGCCGAAGAGAGGAATACCAGGTTTGTGCAACACTCTTGACAGCCATGACGAAAGACTTTGCCATGACCGCAGTATTACCACCATACGAAGATATGGTTGCTTCATAGCTCATCAAGAATTGCTTCGGGTCTGAATGACCGTCATACATGGGGAGCTGGGGTGGCTTGTAAGACTGGGGCCAAGGTGTAGCCTGCAGTTCTGTTGACAGAGGAGAAGTATCATCAAAAGCAAAATTTCCATGATGGAAATCTTCATACCAGTCGTCCTCGTTGTAGAAGCCCTCCTGATGAAGCTCTCTGCGCGGAGGCCTTCGGTTCTGATCATCTTGAGCAAGATGATGAACTTCTTCAGAGGCTTCGTCTATCTGCCTTTGTAGGTCAGCTAGACGAGCCATCTTTTCCTTCTTCCGTTGGACCTGTTGATGGAGCATCTCCAAGTTTTGGATTTCTTGATCCAAGTCGTCCTCCGGAGGCGTTGGACTAGCAGCCTTCCTCTTCTGGCTTCGGGCTTCCCTAAGAGAAAGGACATCGTGATTGGGATCCAGCGGCTGCAGAGTGGCAGCCCCTGTGGCTGAAGCTTTCTTCGGCGGCATGACGAAGGTGATGCTTGCCGAAGATGTTCAAAACTCAAAAAATGGACGTGAGTTCACCGGAGGTGGGCGCCAATGTTGGAGACTTGTTCTCAAATGCTAAAAGTTAAGAACAAGGCAACATAAAAAGTGTTAAATGTTAAAGTCCTTCGTCCTTCAAAACATTATGTCCCTTTGGATATAATGAATTTCCGGACGAAGGTTATGAAGGAAAAACCCTTCGTAAGCTCGATAGATGATAAAAAAGAATTCGTACATGAAATACGAACAATAATACAGATATTATCATCGACTTATTTTTATTTGTATTATCATATTTGTAATAACAAATTATAAATGTACCTTCGGATTGACGGAAAGTAAAGGTACAGGCGTGATGCGAAAAGCGAATGCCAAGTCAGCGTGAACAGTACGGGAGTACTGTTCATCTATTTATAGGCACGGGACGCAGCCCGTGTAAAATTACATTAATGCCCTTTACATTTATCAATAACTCTATAGTAATTCTTCGAGGTCTAATTTGGCTTTTCATCTTTAAGTCGGTTCCCCTTTTCTGCTGTCATGCCAAAGCTTTTCTGCGCATAGCTTCGTGATTATCTTATCCTTCGTCATGATCGCCTTCCATCTCACTCAAGCTTCGTCTTGATCATACTCTTGTATACCCGTAACCCGATTCCGAAGATACTTGTTCACATATTTCACATGGAAAACATTGTCAAATTATGTTTTTGAGGACCTTCGGAAGCCGAAGGCCCCCAACACCTATGAAGGCCCATAAGTACTTTTTGGAAAGCTCTTGAAGTCTAGTTTCCAACGCTTCTAAGGCTGACTTAATCAAATCTACCAGAAAGGCGGCCGACCTAGTTTAGTGCTGACTGGTCAGAAGGTCAACAGTCTGTTTGATGACCAAGTTTTCGTATTAAACTGCATCAATCTACGAAGTTTCATTAAGTATGCTATACATGGTGAGAAAGCTTATCAAGTTAGCTTTCCAACGCATCCAGCCCCACATCATTTGGAGATTCCTAGGAGAAGTTATTATCAAAATACTAAAGGCTGCACACAAGTCAAACAGCCACACAGAATTCAGCTCTGCAGATCTCCCGAAGAGGCTCCTTCACATTAGCACGTGAAAATACTTTTGTTTCATGTTTATACCTCTTTAAGAATGGTTTTTACTAGTATAAATACCCCCTATGTCTAAGATATAAGGCAGCTTTGGATAATCTAAAAACAAAACCCTTTTGTTCAGTTGTGTGCTAACAAATATTGAGAGTGATCTCTACCGCTTTGCTCTTATGAATTCCTTCGCAGGATTGCAGAAGCGGCGGCTTCAACCGCTCCCAAGTGGTGCTCCTACTCCCTTCAAGGTCTCCTCGATTGATTGTAGGTTGTGTTGGTTGGTTCTTTGAGAGTGTGGTTGGACGAATCCTCGATTCAGGTTGTCGGTTAAAGACGGTGGTTGGCTTTGAGTTTTATTTGTAAGGTTGCACTAGTTATTACTGCTTGCAGCAAGTTATCTTGGCTTCTTCGAAGCTAGTTATCTAAAGATTGATCCTACGTCGTGAAGATCGGGCATCATGACGCATCAGATAGACCCTGACCGAATTAAATCCAATTAGAATGTGGGACCTCCGACCTATAAGCTTGAAGTACAGAAGTTCCTCGGTAAGGTAAATTATTTACGGAGGTTTATTTCTAACCTAGTCAGGAAGATTGATGCCTTCACTCCTATCCTTCGGCTTAAAAATGATGTCGAATTCACCTGGGGGCAGAACAGTAGGAAGCGTTTGATCTCATTAGAAAGTATTTGTCTTTGGCTCCTATGTTAAAAGCACCACATGTAGGAGTACCGTTCAGATTATACATTGTAGCTGAAGAAAAAGTTATTGGAGTTGTTCTAACACAAGAGACTGAAGGAAAGGAGCATATGGTAACCTACCTAAGTCGGAGGCTAGTGGATGCTGAAACAAGGTACACTTTCATCGAGAAGTTATGTTTATGCATGTTTTATGCATGCACCAAGTGTAGATGTTATTTGTTGTCTAGTCATTGCACCGTTTCCGGTCAAATCGATGTGATCAAATACATGTTGCAAAACACGATTATGAGTGGTAGAATTGGTAAATGGGCTTATGCACTCATATAATATGACTTGGCTTATGAACCATTGAAATCTATGAAAGGCCAGGTCGTAGCAGATTTTATTGTTGAACATCGAATTGATGATACTCATAAACTAGACATATCATACCTCACTGTTACTCCCTGGATTTTATATTTTAATGGATCGATTTGCAATGAAGGACAAGGAATTGACATCGTGCTTGTTTCACCAAGTAATGTCTCTTTCGACTTCTCTAGGCGATTAAAAACATATTGCACTAACAATCAAGACGAATATGAGGCCCTTTTGTTCGGCTTGGAGCTTTTAAGTTGTATAGGAGTAAAACATGTGAAGGCATTTGGTGATTCTCAGCTGGTTGTCCAACTAGTATTAGAAGAGTATCAATGTTCAATGGTACTCTAAATAGTTACCTTGAAAAATGTTGGGCATAATTCATCTTTTTTATGAATTCAGCATTCGGCACATCTCTAGGGTTGAGAATCACAGAGCTAACAATTTGGCACAAGATGCATCAGGTTATCGAATAAAGCGAGGGAAATTTCACAACATCGAAAATCTGATAATCGGTGTAGGGCCAATTCCCCAGGTCGCAGACCATCTGAGTGAGGGCTCTGGACCGTCCGGGGTAGCCAGTGAAATCCTCCTGGTAAAATTGGTTGATAACAAAGCCGATGAAACTGATTGGAGGACACCCATAGTTGATTACCTGTGAAATCCCAGTGTTAGGGCAGATAGGAATGTTCGGCGTACGACTTTCAAGTATGTTTTAAGGAGTGATGAACTATACCGCCGAACGGTCGATGACATCCTGCTTAAGTGCTTGGGCCCAAGTGATGCTATATTAGCCATGGCCGAAGTACATGAAGGAATTTATGGTACCCATCAATCGACTCCGAAGATGAAGTGGTTATTACGAAGATCCGGGTTCTAGTGGCCCAACATGATAGCTGATTGTTTTAAGTACTACAAGGGGTGCCAAGTATGTCAGAAATTCTTTTTGATCCTTAAACTGAACTCATTTTGAGCCCGTCTTAAGAATCCTTTTAATGTATCTTGGGTTTGTGATTTTTCCTGCAAAAAGAACACCCAAGTGAAGCGAGAATAATCATCCCCAATAACTAGACAGTACTTACTCTAGCCGATGCTTATGTAAGCTATCGGGCTGAATAAAACCATGTCGAGAAGCTCGAGCGGCTTGTTAGTCGTCATTATGTTTTTGTGTGGATTGTGAGCGCCAACTTGCTTTCCTGCTTGGCATGCGCTACAAACCCTGTCTTTCTCAAAATGAACATTTGTTAGTCCTAAAATGTGTTCTCCCTTTGGAAGTTTGTGGAGATTCTTCATCCCAACATGGGCTAGTTGGTGATGCCAGAGCCAACCCATGTTAGTCTTAGCAATTAAGCAAGTGTCTAGTTCAGCTTGATTAAAATCAACTAAGTATAGCTGACACTCTAGCACTCCCTTAAAATCTATTGAATCGTCACTTCTTCTAAAGACAGTAACACCTATATCAGTAAAAAGACAGTTGTAGCCCATTTTACATAATTGAGAAACTGAAAGCAAATTGTAATCTAATGAATCTATAAGAAAAACATTGGAAATAGAATGGTCAGGGGATATAGCAATTTTACCCAAACCTTTGACCAAACCTTGATTTCCATCCCCGAATGTGATAGCTTGTTGGGGATCTTCGTTTTTCTCATAGGAGGAGAACATCCTTTTCTCCCCTGTCATGTGGTTTGTGCACCCGCTATCGATTATCCAACTTGAACCACCGGATGCATAAACCTACAAAACAATTTTAGGCCTTGTTCTTAGGTACCCAAACAGTCTTGGGTCCTTTGACGTTAGAAACAAGCACCTTGGGTACCCAAACACAAGTCTTTGGACTCTTGTGTTTGCCCCCAACATATTTGTCAACTATTTTGCCTGATTTGTTAGTTAAAACATAAGATGCATCAAAGGTCTTAAATGAAATGTTATGCTCATTTGATGCAGCAGGAGTTTTCTTTTTAGGCATTTTAACATGTGTAGAATGCCTAGAGCTAGAAGCCTCATTTTTATACATAAATGCATGATGGGAAACATTGTGAGGTTTTCTAGCATGAATTCTCCTAATTTTGTGCTCAGGATAGTTAGTAGAATATAAAATGTAACCCTCACTATCCTGAAAACCATGGGAGCCTTACCCTTAACAAAATTGGATAATTTCATAGGGGCATTAAGCTTGACATTGCTTCCCTGTTGGAAACCAATACCATCCTTAATGCCAGGGCGTCTCCCATTATAGAGCATGCTTCTAGCAAACTTAAACTTTTCATTTTCAAGTTCATACTCATTAATTTTAGTAGTTAATTTAGCTATGTGATCATTTTGTTGTTTAATCATAGCAAGGTGATCATCAATAGCTTCTACATTAATATCTCTACATCTAGTACAAATGGGTTTGCATGTAGAAGGTTTGCATGCATTTAATTTTTCTATCTTAGCATTTAATTTATCATTGTCATCTCTAAGATAGGAAACATTATCATTGCAAATATTGAAGTCTTTAACCTTAGAAACTAGGCTAGCATTTTCATCTCTAAGGCTAGAAATTGAATCATGACAAATGCTAAGCTCCTTAGATAGATTTTCACATTTCTCTACTTCCTGATCATAGGCATTTTTCAATTTAACAAATTTTTTGTTCTCTTTAATTAGGAAGTCCTCTTGGCAATCCAAGAGTTCATCCTTCTCATTAATTGCTTCTATTAATTCATTCAATTTCTTCTTTTGATCCATGCTAAGGTTGGCAAATAGAGACATTAAATTATCTTCACTATCACTAGAGCTACCCTCATCACTAGATGTTGTATATTTGGGGGTGGCTCTAGAGTGTACCTTCTTTTTCTTGTCGTCCTTAGCCATAAGGCACTTGTGGCCGACGTTGGGGAAGAGGAGGCCCTTGTTGACGGCGATGTTGGTGGCGTCCTCGTCGGAGGAGGAGTCGGTGGAGCTCTCGTCGGAGTCCCATTCCCGACAAATGTGGGCATCGCCGCCCTTCTTCTTGTAGTACCTCTTCTTTTCTTTCTTCTTCCCCTTCTTGTCGTCGTCCCTGTCACTTCCACTAGAAATTGGACATTTTGCTATGAAATGACCGGACTTACCACATCGATAGCAAACTTTCTTGGAGTGGGACTTGTAGTTTTTCCCCCTCCTTTGCTTGAGGATTTGGCGGAAACTCTTGATGATGAGCGCCATTTCCTCGTTGTCGAGCTTGGAGGTGTCGATTGGAATCCTACTTGGTCTAGACTCCTCTTTCTTCTCTTCCGTTGCTTTAAATGCAACGGGTTGCACCTTAGGTGTAGAGGTGGCGCCTTGCTCCAAGTTGACAATGTGTTTGGAGTCTTTGATCATAAGTTCAAAGCTCACAAACTTGCCAATAACTTCCTCGGGAGACATTTGTTTATATCTAGGGTCTCCACGAATTAGCTGCACTTGAGTGGGATTACGAAAAACAAGTGATCTAAGAATAACCTTGACCATTTCATGGTCATCCCACTTGGTGCTCCTGAGGTTGCGCACTTGGTTGACCATCGTCTTTAGCCGGTTGTAAATGGCTTGCGACTCTTCTCCTTTGTTGAGGACGAATCGATCGAGCTCCCCCTCGATCGTCTCCCTCTTGGTGATCTTGGTCACCTCATCCCCTTCGTGCGCGGTCTTGAGGACGTCCCAAATTTCTTTGGTGGTCTTTAATCCTTGCACCTTATTAAACTCCTCTCGACATAGAGAGGCGAGGAGTATAGAAGTTGCTTGTGAGTTAAAGTGCCATATTTGGGCGGCCTCGTCCGAGTCGTAGTCCTTGTCCCCCACCTGTGGTACCTGCGCTCCAAATTCAACTATGTCCCATACACTTTCGTGGAGTGAGGTTAGATGATGCCTCATTTTATCACTCCACATATAATAATCTTCACCATCAAAATATGGTGGCTTGCCTAAGGGAACGTAAAGTAATGGAGCGCGCTTTGAAATATGAGGATAGCATAGGGGCATCTTACTATACTTCTTGCGCTCATGCGCTTAGAAGCGACGGACGAGTCGGAGCTTGATGATGTGGAGGGTGACGAAGAGTCGGTCTCGTAGTAGACCACTATCTTCATCTTCTTCTTCTTGTCACCTCTCCGATGCGATTTGGTGGAGAAAGAGGATTCCTCCTTGTGCTTGTTGCCGGACTCCCTTGAAAGGGTTCTCCCCGACTTGTCGCCGGTCACGATCTCCCTCTTGGTGTGATCTCCCAACATCACTTCGAGTTGTTAGACTCTAATGAAGCACCGGGTTCTGATACCAATTGAAAGTTGCCTAGAGGGGGGTGAATAGGCGAAACCTAAAATTTATAAACTTAAACATGCACTAAGGTCGGGGGTTAGCGTTAGAGTTAAACTCAAGTTGCAAAGAGAGGGAAAACAAATCAACCAAAAAATAAGGCGAGTGAACACGGTGAATTGTTTTACCGAGGTTTGGTTCCAAAGAACCTAGTCCCCACTGAGGTCACAAAGACCGGGTCTATTCCAACCCTTTCCCTCTCTCAAAGGTCACTTAGACCGAGTGAGCCTTCTTCCTTAATCTCACGGGTCACTAAGACCCCGTAAGAACCACCACACACTTGGTGTCTCTTGCCTAGCTTACAAAGCACTTGAGAATAAGAATGGGAAAAGCAGAAAGGCAATCCAAGGGACAAGAACTCAAATGAACACAAAAATCTCTCTCTCACAAGCCACTAAGTGTTTGGAGTGAATTTGGGACTCGGAGAGGATTTGATCTTTTGTATTGTGTCTTGGAGTGAATGCTAGAGCTCTTGTATTGAATGTGATGTTCAGAAAACTTGGATGCTTGGAGTTGTGGTGGTTGGGGGTATTTATAGCCCTCAACCACCAAGGTAGCCGTAGGGGAGGCTGCTGGCGATGGGCGCACCGGACAGCCCGGTGCGCCATCGGACAGTCAGGTGCGCCACCGGACTGGTACTGTGCATTGTCCGATGCGCCGCCACGTCACCCAACCGTTAGGGTTGGAGTAGTTGACTGTTGGCGCCTTTGTCTTCTTGTGGCACCGGATAGTCTGGTGGTGCACCGGACACTCCGGTGCCCCTCTGACTCGCTGCTCTGACTTCTGCCGCGACACTGTAGCGCTATCAGAGTCGACCGTTGAGCGCAGGTAGCCATTACCCCGTTGGCTCACCGGACAGTCCGGTGGCACACCGGACAGTCCGGTGGCACACCGGACAGTCCGGTGAATTATAGTGGAGTGCACCTGCGTTTTCCCGAGAGTGGCTGGTTTAACCCTATACGGGCCTGGCACACCGGACAATCCAGTGCGCCAGTCCACAGCACACTCAAGTCCTTTTGCTCCTTTTGAATTGGGTCCCTAACTTGAATCTTTTATTGGTTTGTGTTGAACCTTATGCACCTATAATACATGAGTTCTAGAGCAAACTAGTTAGTCCATTTGTTTATGTTGGACATTCAACCACCAAAATTAATTGTAGGAAAAGGTTAACCATATTTCCCTTTCAGATAGCATCTCTGCTTTATTTATGTGATTTAGACCGTATATTATGCTTTTTGTTTGCATGTGTGCAAGATTCCAATCCGATCCGAAGGAATGCCACCTTAGGGTCATTAAGAGAATCGTGAGGTATTTAGTGCACACTCCTAATTTTGGGCTTTGGTATCCTAAGGGGTCAAACTTTGATCTTATTAGATATTTCGATGCCTATTATGTCAGATGTAAGGTAGATAGGAAGAGTACATATGGGACTTGCTAGTTTTTGGGAAGATCCTTGGTGTCTTGGAGCTCAAAGAAACAAAATTCCATTGTCCTATCCACCGTCGAGGATGAGCACATTATTGCATGACATTGTTGTGCACAATTACTTTGGGTGAGGCAAACCATCGTCAAGGTTTAAGGTGTAGAATATCATCCCCGAACCTCACAAGTCCAAGTGTAGTGATGCACACATTTAGGGGGAGGATAGTCTACAATTTGACCTTTTTGAGACTAACAATGCTTTTCAAGTTGATCATGTGTGTAGTCTTAAAATTTGAAAGGGAAATGATGAATTTAGGCAAAGGAGGGTGCATCCACTGCACTTTGGTATCAAGAGTCTTTGCCTTCATTCACTTTGTTCTCATTGCTCCTATTTATTCATTGTCTATTTTGTAAGGCACAATGGGAAAGGCCATATGAATTTCTTTGCTTTTTGTGCTTAATGCCAAAGGGCGGGAAATTAAAGGCCAAAGCAAATGGACCAACCCACCATTTGAGTTTTCAAAAAAATATTTGTGTTCTTAGCTTTTCTTTTGATCCAAAACCCTCTTGATAGCAAAGAGGAGCTCTTATTGTGAAAACTACTAAAAATTGAGTTTTTTATCAAAGAAAGTTGCTTGATGTCAAAATTGTTTTAATTTGCCAAACTCAAAGTTTATTTGACTTAGAAGGAAGAAAACTTTGAAAAATGTCTTGTATTACAAAATCAAAAACATGTGGTGGCTCAATAGTCCAAATATGGCAAATCTTTAAAAAACCAACTTAGTTCAGCTCAATTTGCATACTTTGATCTCATAGTGAATAGCAAACATTTTCTAAGTTAGTCATATTCTATTTGCTTTGGTTGTGTTGGCATAAATCACCAAAAAAGGAGAAGATTGAAATGGGAATGGGCAAATAAGCCATTTTTTATAATTTGTTGGTGATTATGACCAACACAACATATTCGAATAACTAGTTTACTAAGCCTATGAGCACAACTTCACTCAAGTGCAAATTGGAGAATCCAAGTTCAAATGAGCTCAAACAAGGCTAGGAAGTGCAGAATTTTGAAAAAGGGTAAAACAGTGAGGTTTGAACCTTTGAATATGTTGTATTCATCTTTTAGAATGTTTTTGGCACTTTGGTTTGCTCTCTAACTCAGTTTCTAGTAAAGGTGCCATATTGGACTTGTTTTGAGCTAAAACAGGGCTTGTGTAGAAAAGATGAGCTAAAGGTATGAACCAATTACTTAGACTATGTTGCCATACTCTAATAAAGTTTGTCTAATTCATAGAATAGCTCTCAAGATCAGCTGAATCGAATTGGAGAAGATTTGGATGAAAAGAACTTCAGCTCAGTTGTCTGGGTGCTTCGGCCTCAGGTTTTTTTTTGCTAAAATTCATCAAACCTTCTACAATACTTGGTCTAGTGATACATGGGATCTCGCTCCAATGGCTACTTCGGGCACCAACAGCTAGTTTAACGGGCAGCCAACACGTGGCGTTCCGGTGGTGGACAAGACTGGTCTGGTGCTAGCCCAAGTTGGAAGGTGCCAATTAGGATCCGAGAGGTCCAGCTTTAGGACCTAGTCTGGTGCGCCCACAGAAGGAAAGTGTCTAGCAATTCTTCAATGACTCTTTTGGCCATTTGGGCTATAAATAGCCTCTCCCATCAGCCTCTTCGAGAACCCAAGCATCCTAAGAGCAAGTGATTCAAGTTTGTGTTCAGTTGTGATTTTTTAGGTGTCGCTTATTCACCCCCTCTAGGTAACTATCAGGGTTCAAACAATCCCATATATAGTGTTGATAATTGGTGCAGTTTGACTTTTCCCTTTGTTTATGTCAATAAATATACTCTTCTTCCATATTTAATTGAGGTATATTGTGTTCTTCACAAAAGGAATATATTTTCTACAATAAATAATCCCATCCATCATCTCTAATCTCCTGATTTTTTTGCTTCGTTGACTCCACCTCTAACATAGCTGCCAATATATCTTGATCTTTCCTTTGTAAACAAAGAGATAGAGCATTTGCGTGTCCCAGGAACAACAACATCAATTGTAGATGAAACACAAAATCAATATCCAAAAGATCATCTATGAGTCTGCGGGCTTGACATCTCTTCTTATCATTTGGACCATCTTTTTCCGCATATTTCAGCACCTCAATAATAGATGGAAATAGATTGTTTAGACTCTTAAGGGTCTTTGAAGTGATTGTTCTTAGTTCAATCATGTACCACTACAAATTTGTCCACTACCTATTGTGTTTTTTACTCTCTCTTGTTGACTTCATCGAATCATGTCATTCTGTTTGCATGAAGCCCTAGCCACATTAAGAAGACGAGATAAGATGTCAATGAAGTCACTGATGTCACAATTCATTTTAGCCACAACCACTATCACTAACTGGAGTTGGTGAATAAAACAATCAATATAATATGCTGACTTATTATCTCTGAAAATCAAAGCACTCAAACCATTGAACTCACCTCTCATGTTGCTTTCTCCATCATAACCTTGTCCCCTCGCTTGTTTCCAGCTCATATTGTACTTGACAAATAATTCATCAATATTGATTTTGAGACATAAAGATGTTGTCTCATTGACATGAACTACACCAATTAGTCTTTCTATGAGCACTCCACATTTATTGACATATCACAAAACCATAGACATTAGTTCCTTGTCTAAAACATCAGTGGATTCATCAACCAAAAAGCAAAACACATCACCCCGATCTCTTCGATGATAGACTCAAATACGATATGCACAAATGTAAAACTGTTTTTGCGTTGATGCATCAATCAGTATAACAAAAAATAATAGGCAACAATATTACCTCTCCAAAGCATTGAGCAATGTCCTTTTGAATTGATGGAGCCACCATTTGATGGTTTTCAGGAGCATTTCTTAGCACAACAGTCCATCACCTGGACCAACCCTCGTGCCACATGCGGCACCTTTCTCCCCTCCTCCACGACTCCATGTGCCTGCATGGCTCCAAGCCCTGCATGGCTCGGCTTCCTCCGCGCGCGTCGGCTCCTCCCCCCCCCCCAGCTCCCTCCACGACACACATTGGCTCCATGCATGGGCCCGCGCGTCCGTTAAGTCATTTTCCCCTTCTCATTCAGACATTCCAACACCCATACAACATTATGTCATCCTTGTTTTTAGTCATTCTTCGTGTTTTTTCTTAGACATTCCTTTTGTTATTGGTTCAATCATTCCAAGCAACATTAAGTTACTCTAGCGTCTAGACAATATTAAGTCATTCAAGCATTCAGGCAACATTAATTAATTCTAGTAAACATTAAGTCATTTCAGGAAATAGTAAGTCACTCTTTTTGTCTTTCAGTCATTCTTCATGTTTCTTAGATATTCCTTTGTTATTGGTTCAATTATTTCAGGAAATATTAAGTCATTTTGGTGTCCATGCAACATTAAGTCATTCAAGCACTTAGGTAACATTAAGCCATTTTAGTTGTACACGTTATGTTATTCGTGTCCATTAAGTTATTCGAGCGTGTTAAGTCATTCATGACTGCTAGGTTATTCGTTTAGTTATTCAAGCTTGATATGTGATTCTATCTCGGCTCAGCTCAGTTTTTGGCTCGGCTCATGTGGGGGCACATGAAGGTAGAGCAACTCGTGCGGTGCGCAGGAGTGTGCGCATGGGAGGGGTAGACCCAATTGGCTAGGGCATGTGGGGGAGGCTAGCGTATTGGGTTGGGTCCATGTGATGGACCACTGGTCCATCACCCTAGGTGACAAATAGATCTACCCTATATATATATATATTAAGAATGAGATTAAGCCAAAAATCAAAAGCCATGGGATTTGGGGATTTTAGTGGGGATTAGGAAAAAGGAATTTTCACCTGATCGTTGGTCGTGGTCTCGCGGATAGCTTTTATTTGCTGCTATTTTCGTTGGGCATTGGCTGAGGATGTGAACCTGACTCGGCGTACGGTGTAGACATGTATTCGGCTTGAGGAGACAAGAGTTGACATGTCTCATGAAAGCAAGCAGGCATGAGAGCTCGAGAGGAAAATACAAAGCTTCTCACTAGGCCATTAGCTAGACATGTGCACCTCACATATTCAATATGCCATCGGTGGCACACCGCAGCTCTGCATAGTAATGGCTAGTGTGGCAGAACTAGTCATTAGTGACGTCACCTGACATATCTAGTGCACTACCGGACATATGAGGTGCACGCAAATTCTAAGTGGAACAGTATCAAGTAGTTTTTAGTTATTGAGTATTTATACCCCCTCCCACCTGCCTCATTCAATGTTTTGTCTCCTCCCATAGATAAAGCATTTGTTGTGAGAGTTAGGGAACCCTATTGTATTGGTGAACTGATTAGTGAAACCATAATATCACGATTAGCAACCTCATTAGTGCATGGAGAGCCACCATATTCATCCACCCCTCATATTAGGCTTGTCATGGTCAAGTGAGAGCCTATTGCTTATTACTCTTGGTGATCGGGATCACATAGAAGGCTAGGTGGTGATTGGAGTGCGGTAATCACACGAAGTGCTTGTCGGTCACCTGACTCAGGCATTATACATGGCTGCGAGCGATTCACCATGTCAGAATGGCGAAGAATCATCTCATAGTGAGCACCTAGTTCATGTGAGAACTAAGGGGGATGTACCCTCGCGCAGGTGCTCCAATGAGGGTTAATAAAGAGTGTTGACTCTTCGATACCTCATGAAAAAATTGGAGGAGACATCTTTACCCTTTTCAAATTTACTTTGAGTAAATTAATTTAAGCATATTTGTTTTAAACATTGCCATGGTAGCTTAGGGTATGTTCTAGTGTGCTTAGCTTGTTATTATCCTACTAGATCATTGAGTGAAGTTGGGATTGTGATTAGGTTTTAATTATTGCAAGAGTTTTAGAAAAGCCCGATTTCCCCCTCTTAGCCATTGTGATCCTTTCTACAGCTTCACTCGGACAGGATCCTCTCTTAGTGTTTTCTCGGACACTGATTGGGGTAGAAATCCTAACGATCGTCAGAGTACCAATGGCTATGCTATATTTTTAGAGGCAATCCTACAGGCCCGTAAATTGATAGGAGCAAATTGTGTAGTTGTTTAGGGCCTAAAAAACTAGGGTCTCCAAATCTCCATTTAACACTATTGAATCAAGCTTTATTTAGCTTAAAATAAAAATACTAGACAAGCTAAGAAATTATTTACTTCATTTGTGCTCAGACGCTAGATGGTTATAAAATTGATGCAATAAATATTCATTGAAACTTTATTATTGTGTGAAAGTATGATTTACTTATGTTTTGTTATCAAATCTAGGGCCTCATTACTGATAATTGCCAAGAAGGGGGTGAATAGATAAAACCTGTAATTTATAACTTACAAACACAAAAACTTGATCCCAATTATAGGTTAGAATAAGAAGTAAGGTAATCAGAGTAGGAGAGTCGTAGTTCACTTGCAATGTGTTGCTTCAGTAATTGAATGTGGAATATGGAACTTAGAGCGACAAGAGATTTGAATGAAGATTAACAATAGAACTAAGGGCGGAATGAGCAAAACAAATCATTTGTTTATTTGAGTTTGGTTTCCCAACGAAACCTATGTCTCCGTTGCGGTGTCCCAAAGTACTGGGTCTCTTTCAACCCTCTCAAGTGATTCTGAAGATCAAACTTGAGTCATGTCTCTTTTCTCGATTGAGGGACCAAAGTCTTCATAAGGTACTTCACACATTAAAGCCTCTTGCTAGCTTTACAACGCATGGGTCCCTTGCACCAAGACTCAAGAGCACAACACACACACTTTTCTCACCTCAAACAAAAGTGCACTATCTCTTATCACTTAATTGCTTGTTCTCTCTAGCACACTATGTTGTTATGGCACTTGGATCACTTATGAAGGTGTTGTGAGTGTTGCTCTAGCTTGTAAGAGTTATTATTAGCATTTGTGTATTGAATGCGTTCGTTGGGGGTTTATTTATAGCCCCCAACCACCCAAATAGCCATTGGGACCAAATGCCAAAAGTTGGTCTAAACTTGGGTGCACTGAACCTCCTAAAGTGATTGGTCTGGTGCACATCAGACCTCTATCAGACCGCCATTCAATGATCATTCTAACCACAATGTCAAGTGTTAGGTGGCACCGGACTAGGTCGGTGCACCACAAGACCCTGGCATGTCAGTGTCATGTCAGCTCGACTGTTGAACTCTAAATCTGACCATTTGAACTTTCATAGGTCTGGTGCTCGCTGGACCTCGGTCTGATGCGCCGACTGCTTGCGTCCGAAAACTTCCTCTATGCGCACTAGGTCCGGTGCACAGTTCGTTGGCACACCAGACTAGTCCAGTGCATCAGCCCTAAGCTCCCCGAATAACATGGTCTCTACGGACTTGGTCTATTGCACTGCAGAGCAACAATCTTAAGTCATTTTGGGATTTTCCTCTTTGTCTTGGTTTGGATGTTTTCTTGAGCATTCCTATGACTTAGACAAACATATCTAGAGTCCATCCAACTAGTCTAAGCCATAATACTTCATCATTTTGAACACTACAAGTCATATTCTTCTTTTAGCTCAATCTTAGCTTCAAAGTGTCAATTTCAAAGTCTAATCTTCCTATCCTCTCTTAGGTGCTCAAATATGTTCATAGGTCTATTTCAATCTTATCCAAGTGATTGAACTGTCCATAGTTCATTTTTTAATATTTCCAACACCTACACCAACAAGGTGGATAAAAAGACAGTTACATCATATTTAATCAAGAAGAAGAAAACTAGAAAGGTGATAGCCATAAAGGCCAACAAGCAAGCCAACAAAGGAATAGAGGCCAAATTAATTTTGGTGCCTAAAGCGATTATTTCAAACATGAAAAACTCCAAAAAGGTTTGGATCCCGAGAGAGAAGTGACAAGTCCGACGAACTTTGAGGAATTTGGAGACTTGGCAAAATGGGATGTATATCATGGGGTACATTATGTTAGATCAAGATTATTGCTAAGTGGGTTAGTGAAAATTATAGACCCAAGTTCCCCACCCATAACTAATGTAACTAGATTTGTTATTTCTTTCTTTAGATATGCATATTTACTTTTAAGTATCTAGTTTACCTTTCTAGCCTAGTCTTGCTTTCAATTCTTCTATTTTTCAGTTGTCATGCTAGATGCTAGTAAAAGTAGATTTTTTTAATTGGTATTTACTTTCAATTGAATAGCATGCATTTTAGGTTAACCATGTGGTAGGATTGCTTGTTTTCAAATCATATTCCTGAAAGCAAACCTACATCCTACATGGTTTTAAATAGATAAGGAAAGCATGGCACACACATAGCTTAATTAACCTCCTAATGAATGATACTCGTGCTTATTTTTCAATTAGTATTCTTCAATTGGTATCATTTTTAATTATATATCACAAAGTTCAAATTATAGATAATTTGCCCCTAAGTATCACTCGAGGTAACGCTCTCATGACATTGTCCTTTTAAGTGATATCTTGACCTTGATCTCAAAAGTCTATGTGCATGTCTCCTACGAGTATTCCAAACTTGTATGCACATTTTTAGGGGATGTTACGCTATAGTTTGATTTCTTTGATACTAACACTAGTTTCAAAGTATATCATGTGTGTAGTAATCTCATTGGAGTATTCCAAACTTGTATGCACACTGGATCTTGTCGGTCAACGACCGAGAAATGGTATCAGAGTCGCTGGAGCGAGGAGCTAAGCAGAGAGGACAGTTGGATGATGCACTGGAGTGAATGAGTGGATGACGGGTTGAGGGCTTGAGGCAACGAATATCGAATGAATAACTGGTTGGAGACTGTAGGTAGGGCTAGAAACAAGCCGAGCGAGCCTCAGATCGGCTCAGTGCGGTTCGGTGACCCAACGAGCCAAGGCTCGTTCACATTGCGAGCTCGAAGATTAGGCTCGGCTCAGGCTCGATCAGGCTCGATCAGGCTCACGAGCCGCCACACTAAGGTCCATTTAGAGCATAAATTGTATATTTTCATTATATATAAAACAAAAACATATACCACAAAACCAGCAACATATTTTAAAATATATATAGCATTAGGTCCATAAAATATAAAAAATAAATCAATAACATAATAACGTAATAATGTAAAAACATAGTACCGTGTCATTAGGCCTGCTCGCTCAGCACAAAAGTCGGCTCGGACTCGTTCTGAGTGAGCCCGAGCTGACTCACGAGCCTTGAGTTTTTTTTCCGACCTAACTGCAGCTACATGTTAACGGGTCTAGAACCCCCTTTTTGGTTTTTGGCAACAAAATAAACCATAATTTTTTTGGACAACAATTTTTTACAGCTCTTGGGTCTCTAGTTTTTAATATACTTTTTTCGGGAGTTTTTATGATTTTTTTAGAGGTTCAAAATTTTGAACCGAAATATTCGAAATCTGGTGGCGCTTTTCGATATCGCACTGCAGCGAGAAGGGGAAATCCGAGCGAAAACCCCCGGATCCCGAGTGAGAAAGTTAATCATTTGCATGCACACGAAAAGATGCTGATCACAATGGCCATGTCATATCACTCTTTTCAACACTGCCACATCATCAAGAGTGTCATGGAACTAAGAATGAAATAATGTCTCTTAGTGCAAAATTTCACTTCGTTGTTTCATAGGCTAACGTACCAATTAAATGTTGCAACTAAACAATCAATAGAAATCAATAAAATATGTGAAGATGAAACAAATCACTCGCAATGTAGATTTCGCACGATTTTCAAGACCTTAGAAAAGGGTGATATGGTTTCATCCCATGAAATCAATTTCGTCCTATGAAACTTATTTATCTTAAACACTATGACATGTCATCTAAAATAGTGATTTGGCAAACTATTAAATATATTGTCGGGTACCATAATTAGGGGTACCCCCAACACTCCTAAACTCGGCTGGTAATCACCATCAACACAAACTGTAGAGACTGATTGGCGCAATTCAGGTCAAGGCTTCATCTACTCAAGGGACACGATCTCGCCTCGCCTGAGCCCACCCTCGGGAAGGAACTATAGTCCCAGGCGAATTCACGCCTCGCCTGAGGGCCTCCTCAAGCAACAGGCGCACCCTCGACTCGCCCGAAGCCCAGCTCGGGCAGGCTTCGTTGTGAAGCAACCTTGGCCAAATCACCTCACCAACCGACCGTATCGCAGGCGCATTCAATGCAAGGATCGTCTGGCGCCTTATCCTGACACGCGTGCCTCAGTCGGCAAGGTCGAAGTGACTGCAGTCACTTCGCCCTCCCGCTGACTGACCTGACAGGAAAACAGCGTCGCTCGCCCCTCTCCGGCTGCTGTGCCACCCGCCAGGGTGAGGCTGACAGCAGCTGAGTCCAGCCTCAGACGCAACAGGAAGTCTCCGCCTCGCCCGACCTTGGGCCTCGGCCTCAGGAGGAAGTCTCCGCCTCGCCCGACCCTAGGGCTCGGCCCCCGCCTCGGCCTCGGAAGGTGGTCTCCGCCTCGCCCGACCCCAGGGCCCAGCCTCAACCTCGACCTCGGGAGGAATCGCGTCCTCACCCGACCCCGGCCTCGTCCTTAGGAGGAGTCGCCGCCTCGCCCGACCTTGGGCTCGGACCGACCACGCCGCAGGGGGACATCATTACCGTACCCCTAGCTAGCTCAGGCTACGGGGGAACAAGACCGGCGTCCCATCCAGGCTCGCCCCGGTAACAAGTGATGATGGCTCCCCGCGTGCGTCCATGACGATGGTGGTTCTCAGCCCCCTACGGAAGCAAGGAGATGTCAGCAAGGTCCCAGCAGCCCCGACAGTTGTGCTTCTACAGGGCTCAAACGCTCCTCCGATGGCCACGACACCGCGTACACAGGACTCTAGCACCTCTCCGACAGCCACGTTGGCATGTACATAGGGCTCTGGCTCCTCTCTGCCGGACACGTTAGCATATTGCTACACCCCCATTGTACACCTGGACCCTCTCCTTGCATCTATAAAATGAAGGGTCAGGGCCCTCATACGAGAGGGTGGTCGCGAGGGAGGACAGGCCGACGAACCGGCTCACTCTCTCTCTCTCTCCCTCGCGAACGCTTGTAACCCCTACTGCAAGCGCACCCCCCTTGGGCGCAGGATAACACGAGCCACGGTTTCATCCCCCTTTGTGTTCCATCTCGCGTCAACCCATCTGGACTGGGGCACGCAGCAACAATTTTACTCGTCAGTCCAGGGACCCCCGGGGTTGAAACGCTGACAGTTGGCGCACCAGGTAGAGGCCTGCTGCGTGTTGACGAACAGCTCCCCGTTGAGTTCCAAATGGGTAGTCTCCAGCAACCTCTTCAGCACGAGACGCTGCTCCGTTTCGGGAGTCTCGAGTTCATGTCCCTCGACGGCAGCTACGACATGGTACTCCTTCCCTTGCAGCATGACAGCGACAACGACGGCCGTCATCTCGCCCGCAGGCGGCGAACTCGACGACGTCTTCCCCTCGTGGTAGAAGAGCAGCATCCGGGTTTGTCCCACTGCCTTCCTCGCCGCAGGAGGAGGAGGCGGGGCAACCGTGGCCAGGCGGGAGGCAACATCTCGTCGGCTGTCGAGCGAGTCGACATGCTGGCACCCCAGCAGGGGACATGTCGGGTGTTGCCCTCGCACCCGGGACGACGACGAGTGCCATTTCCCCGCAACACGCCAACCCCAAGCGGACAGATGACGCCAGCACTCTCGCCGAGGACTTGCTGGGTGTTAGCCTCGTACCTGAGATAACGGTGCGGTCCGTCCCCGACGCGACCTTGTCACCGTCCATCGATCGAGAGGTACCGTCTGTTTTCCACCCTGTGCCTTTTAGATTCAGCTTCGATCCACCAAGCGATCCCGCTTCGGTGAGCGCTTTCATAAAGGCATATCCTAACCTTCCGGGGTACCATATGTGGTCAACCTGGGACCGACTGGCGGTCGTCTCGACCTACGGGCCCCCCGGGTTCCGAGGAAGACGACGAGCCCGACTCTAGTTGGGATTTCTCCGAGCTCGGTAATCCTAGTGCCATGCGAGACTTCATGACCGCATGTGACTACTGCCTCTCCGATTGCTCCGATGATGGCCACAGCCTTGACAACGAGGGTTGTGGCCCAAGTCGCGAATGTTTCCACATCGATCTAGGGGGTCACGACGAAGGCAACCACCTTGGTATGCCGGAGGACGATGATCCCCCTGGGCCTGCGCCTCGCGTTGACATCCTGCGAGAGCTAGCTGTGGTCCCAGTCCCTGCGGGGGGTCAGGACACACAGCTCGAGCAAATCCGCGAGATGCAGGCCAAGCTCAACGAGGAAGCAGGACAACTTGTGCAGCTCCGGCAAAACATCGAGCAGGAGTGGGCAGGCCGAGCACTAGCCGGAGAAGCACGTCATCAGGCCCAGGACGTCCAGCGCCGTATCACTGACGATGCCAGGGCAAGGCTGTCCCCAGCTTCTAGTGGGGTCGGCCAGAACCTGGCTGCAGCGGCAATACTACTCCGAGCGATGCCGGAGCCATCCACCACCGAGGGGCAGCATATCCAGGGATAACTCAAGAATCTCCTGGAGGATGCCGCGGTCCGACGGGCCGAGAGCTCTGCCTCCCAAAGGCAAGGGTACCCCCCGGAGCATCACGATGCGACTTCCCGATTCAAGCGGGAAGCCTCGGTCCACACCGGGCGCACGCGGGACGCGACGCCTGCGGCCTCGGGTCGCCTCGGCAACGAGCACCGCCGCCACGACCGTCGAGCCTGCCTCGACGAAAAGGTGCGCTGAGGCTACCACCCTAGGCGTGGGGGACGCTACGACAGTGGGGAGGATCGGAGCCCCTCGCCCGAACCACCTTGTCCGCAAGCCTTCAGCCGGGCCATACGACGGGCGCCATTCCCGACCCGGTTCCGAGCCCCAACTACCATCACCATGTACTCAGGGGAAACAAGGCCGGAACTGTGGCTTGCGGACTACCGGCTGGCCTGCCAGCTAGGTGGAACGGACGATGACAACCTCATCATCCGCAACCTCCCCCTGTTCCTCTCCGACGCCGCCCGAGCCTGGCTGGAGCATCTGCCTCCTGCGCAGATCTCCAACTGGGATGATCTGGTCAAAGCCTTCGCTGGAAACTTTCAGGGCACATACGTGCACCCTGGGAACTCCTGGGATCTCCGAAGCTGCCGCCAGCACCTAGGGGAATCCCTGTGGGAGTATATCCGGCGATTTTTGAAGCAGCGCACCGAGCTTCCCAACATCACCGACTCGGATGTCATCGGCGCGTTCCTCGCCTGCACCACTTGTCGCGACCTGGTGAGCAAATTAGGTCGCAAGACCCCCACCAGGGCGAGTGAGTTGATGGACATCACCACCAAGTTCGCCTCTAGTCAAGAGGCGGTCGAGGCCATCTTCCGGAAGGACAAGCAGCCTCATGGACGCCAGCAGGAATACATCCCTGAGGCGTCCGCCCAGCGCGGCACGAAGAAGAAAGGCAAGAAGAAGTCGCAAGCGAAACGCGACAACGCCGACGCAGATCTTGTCGCTGCCGCCGAGCACAGGCACCTTCGGAAGCCTCCCAGAGGGGCCAACCTGTTCGACAAGATGCTCAAGGAGTCGTGCCCCTACCACCAAGGTCCCGTCAAGCACACCCTTGAGGAATGTGTCATGCTTTGACGCTACTTCCATAAGAATGGGCCCCCGACGGAAGGTGGCAAAGGCCAAGACAACGACAAGAGGGAGGGCAATAAGGCAGAGGAGTTCCCCGAGGTCCACGGCTATTTCATGATCTACGGTGGGCGAGTGGCGAACGCCTCGGCTCGGCACCGCAAGCAGGAGTGCCGGGAGGTCTGCTCGGTAAAGGTGGCAGCGCCAGTCTACCTAGACTGGTCCGACAAGCCCATCACCTTCGACCAAGGCGACCACCCCGACTGCGTGCCGAGCCCAGGAAAGTACCCGCTCGTTGTCGACCCCGTCATCGGCAACGTCAGGCTCACCAAGGTCCTCATGGACGGAGGCATCAGCCTCAACATCATCTACGCCGAGACCCTCGGGCTCTTGGAGATCGATCTGTCCATGATCCGGGCCGGTGCAGCGCCGTTTCACGGGATCATCCCCGGGAAGCACGTCCAGCCCCTTGGACAACTCGATCTGCCCGTCTGCTTCGGAACTCCCTCCAACTTCCGAAGAGAAACCCTCACATTCGAGGTGGTCGGGTTCCGAGGAACCTACCACGCGGTGCTAGGGAGACTGTGCTACGCCAAGTTCATGGCCGTCCCCAACTACACCTACCTCAAGCTCAAGATGTCGGGCCCCAACGGGGTCATCACCGTCGGATCCACGTACCGACACGCGTACGAATGCGACGTGGAGTGCGTGGAGTATGCTGAGGCTCTCGCCGAATCTGAGGCCCTCATCGCCGACCTGGAGTGCCTCTCCAAGGAGGTGCCTGATGCAAAGCGCCACGCCGGCAACTTCGAGCCAGCAGAGGCGGTTAAGTCCGTCCCTCTCGACCCCAGCAACGACGCCCGCAAGCAAGTCCGGATCGGCTCCGAGCTCGACCCCAAATAGGAAGCAGTGCTCGTCGACTTTCTCCATGCAAACGCAGAGGTGTTTGCGTGGAGTCCTTCGGACATGCCCGGCATACCGAGGGATGTCGCCGAGCACTCATTGGATATCCGAGCCGGTGCCCGACCCGTGAAGCAGCCTCTGCGCCGTTTCGATGAAGAAAAGCGTAGAGCCATAGGCGAGGAGATCCACAAGCTGATGGCTGCAGGGTTCATCAAAGAGGTATTCCATCCTGAATGGTTAGCCAACCCTGTGCTTGTGAAAAAGAAAGGTGCGAAGTGGAGGATGTGTGTAGACTACACTGGTCTAAACAAAGCATGTCCGAAGGTTCCCTACCCTCTGCCTCGCATCGATCAAATTGTGGATTCCACTGCTGGGTGCGAAACCCTGTCATTCCTCGACGCCTACTCAGGGTATCACCAAATCAAGATGAAAGAGTCCGACCAGCTCGCGACTTCTTTCATCACACCTTTTGGCATGTACTGCTATACTACTATGCCATTTGGTTTGAGGAATGCAGGTGCGACATACCAAAGGTGCATGAACCACGTGTTCGGACAGCACATCGGCCAAACGGTCGAGGCTTATGTCGATGACATCGTAGTCAAGACGAGGAAAGCCTCCGACCTTCTCTCTGACCTTGAAACGACATTCAAGTGTCTAAGGGCGAAGGGCGTGAAACTCAATCCCGAGAAGTGTGTCTTCGGAGTCCCCCGAGGCATGCTCCTAGGGTTCATCGTCTCCGAGCGGGGCATCGAGGCCAACCCAGAGAAAATCGCGGTCGTAACCAACATGGGGCCTATCAAAGACTTGAAAGGAGTACAAAGGGTCATGGGATGCCTTGCGGCTCTAAGCCGCTTCATCTCATGCCTCGACGAAAGGGGCCTACCCTTGTATCGCCTCTTAAGGAAGACCGAGCGCTTCTCTTGGACCCCCGAGGCCGAGGAAGCCCTCGGAAACTTAAAGGCACTCCTTAAAAGTGTGCCCATCTTGGTGCCCCCTGCTGCAGGAGAAGCCCTCTTGATCTACATAGCCGCGACCACTCAGGTGGTCAGCGTCGCGATCGTAGTCGAGAGACAAGAAGAAGGGCATGCACTGCTCGTCCAGAGGCTGGTCTACTTCATCAGCGAAGTGCTATCTGAGACCAAGATCCGCTACCCGCAAATTCAGAAGATGCTATACGCAGTAATGAAAGGGAAATGTGCCCTTGGGCCATTTCTAAGTATTTTGGTGATTGAGTGCAAACACAAGGGCCTAAATGTGAATTTATGTACATGGATGAACAAGGTGAAAATCATGAAGTAAAGGTATGTTTCTAAGCCTTAGTACATTGGTTTTAAGTACTAATATATCTGTCTAAGTGTTAGAAATAGAAAGAAGAAGAATAGAGAAAAGGAGAAGGGACTTGGCTGTGTGCTGCCAAGACCCAGCTCGGTCTGGAGCACCGGACTGTCCGGTGTGCACCGGACAGTGTCCGGTGCGCCAGGCTGGCGCGACGCGAACTGGCCGCTCTCGGGAAATTGGCCGGCGACTTCGGCTAAAATTCACCGGACTGTCCGGTGTGCACCGGACTGTCCGGTGAGCCAACGGTCGGCCAGGGCCAACGGTCGGCCGCGCAATCCGCGCGGGACACGTGGCCGAGCCAACGGTCGGAAGACGGCACCGGACTGTCCGGTGTGCACCGGACATGTCCGGTGCGCCAACAGCGCCAGATCTGCCAACGGTCTGCAACGGTCGTCTTCGCCGTTTAAGGAAACAAATCGGGCACCGGACAGTGTCCGGTGTGCACCGGACTGTCCGGTGCCCCCGACGACAGAAGGCATGGATGGCCTTCCGGATTTGCTCTCAACGGCTCCTAGCTGCCTTGGGGCTATAAAAGGAGCCCCTAGGCGCATGGAGGAGATACACAAGCAACCTTTGAGCATTCTTGATCATCCACACTAAGTCTCTGCGCATTCGTTTGTGTTTCTAAGTGATTCGAGCTCTGTTCTAAGTGAGAACTCTGAGATAGTCTTGTGAGCTCAATTCTTGGCCGTGTGTGTGCGCTTTTGCTGTGGATTTGTGTGTGTTGCTTCCCTCCCTTACTCTGTGTTTCATTTGTGATCATATACTTGTAAGGGCAAGAGACTCCAATTTGTGGAGATTCCTTGCAAACGGGATAGTGAAAGGAAAACAAAACACCGTGGTATTCAAGTGGGTCTTTGGACCACTTGAGAGGGGTTGATTGCAACCCTCGTCCGTTGGGACGCCACAACGTGGAGTAGGCAAGCGTTGGTCTTGGCCGAACCACGGGATAAAACCACTGTGTCACTCTGTGCTTGATTCTCTTGTGGTACTGTGTTTTTGTTGAGACTTCACCTTAGCCACTTGGCAATAATCGTGCTAACACTTAACAAGTTTTTGTGGCTTAAGTTTGAAATTTTTACAGGATCACCTATTCACCCCCCCTCTAGGTGCTCTCAATTGGTATCAGAGCCGTTCTCTTCACAAAGGGACTAACCGCCCGAAGAGATGGATCCTAAGGGGAAGGGTATAGTGATCAACGACAAAGAGAAGGAATCCTTCGTCAACGAGCCGAAGGACGATAAGCCTACCGACTCCGGCTCGGGCCAAAGACGGAAGGAAGGGAAGAAGAAGAAGACCAGGCGCATCAAGGAGATCGTCTACTACGACAGCGACGAGTCTACTTCTTCCCAAAAGGACGAGGACCACAACGACTACGAGAGAAGAAAACCGGTTAATTCGAACTTTTCTTTTGATTACTCTCGTATTCCGCAAAGTTCACATTCTCATTTGCTCTCCATTCCACTCGGCAAGCCCCCACACTTTGATGGAGAGGACTACGGATTTTGGAGCCACAAAATGCGTAGTCACCTATTCTCTCTCCATCCTAGTATATGGGAGATTGTAGAGAGTGGAATGCATTTTGATAGTTCGGATAGTCCCATGTTCATTAATGAACAAATTCATAAGAATGCACAAGCTACTACTGTTCTTCTAGCTTCCTTGTGCAGGAATGAATACCATAAGGTGAGCGGCTTGGATAACGCCAAGCAAATCTGGGACACCCTCAAGATTTCTCATGAGGGGAACGACGTCACCTTACTCACCAAGATGGAGTTGGTGGAGGGCGAGCTTGGACGGTTCGCAATGATAAGGGGCGAGGAGCCAACGTAAACATACAATCGGCTCAAGACCCTTATCAACAAGATAAGAAGCTACGGGAGCACGCGATGGACGGACCACGACGTCGTCCGCCTAATGCTAAGGTCATTTACCGTTCTTGATCCTCACTTGGTGAACAATATACGTGAAAATCCCAGGTACACCAAGATGTCGCCCGAAGAAGTTCTTGGGAAATTTGTTAGCGGGCGAATGATGATCAAGGAGGCGAGATATGTGGACGACGCCTTGAATGGTCCGATCAACGAGCCGCAACCTCTCGCTCTCAAGGCAACACGAAGCAAGGAGGCGCTACCTAGCAAGGTGGCACAAATTGAGGCGGCCGGACTCAACGATGAAGAGATGGCTCTCATCATCAAGAGATTCAAGACGGCGCTAAATGGTCGCAAGGGGCAGCCAAGCAAGACCAAGACCAAGGGGAAGCGCTCATGCTTCAAATGCGGTAAGCTTGGTCATTTTATCGCTAACTGTCCCGATAATGAAAGTGACCAGGAAAAGGGGAACAAAAGAGAAAAGAAGAAGCAATACAAGAAGGCAAAGGGCGAGGCGCATCTAGGAAAGGAGTGGGACTCGGATTGCTCCTCCTCCGACTCCGACAACGAAGGACTCGCCGCCACTGCCTTCAACAAATCGGCTCTCTTCCCCAACGAGCGTCTCACATGTCTTATGGCAAGGGAGAAGAAGGTGAGTACTCAAGACTCCACTTATGCTTCTTCTAGTGATAGTGAGTCTAGTGATGATGACATAGATTATTCATGCTTGTTCAAGGGCTTAGATAGATCTAAGATAGATAAAATCAATGAATTGATTGATGCATTGAATGAAAAGGATAGGCTTTTAGAAAAGCAGGAGGATTTATTGTATGATGAACATGATAAATTTGTAGAGGCACAAAAATCATATGCTTTAGAAGTAAAAAGAAATGAAATGCTTTCTTATGAACTATCTACTTGTCATGAAACCATTTCTACTTTACAAGGTGTTAACAATGATTTAAATGCTAAGTTAGAAGTAGCAAATAAATCTAATTCTTGTGTAGAACATGTTAAGATTTGCACTAGGTGTAAGGATTTCGATGTTGATGCCTGTAGTGAACATCTAGTTTTAATTTCCAAATTAAATAAGGAAGTGGCTAGTCTTAATGCCCAACTTAAGACTAGCAAGAATGAAGTTGATAAAATAAAATTTGCAAGGGATGCCTATACGGTTGGTAGACACCCCTCAATTAAGGATGGTCTTGGCTTCAAGAGAGAGGCCAAGAACTTAACAAGCCATAAGGCTCCCATCTTCGTCAAGGAGAAAGGGAAGGCCCCTATGGCTAGTAATGCTAAAAAGAACCATGCTTTTATGTATTATGATAGGAGAAATGCTAGAAATGCTTATAATGATTTTGATTCACATGTTTATGATTCTCATGCCATGTTTGCCTCTAGTTCTTCTTATAAGCATGATAGGGATATGCCTAGGAGAAATATTGCTCATGTGCCTAGAAAGAATGTTATTCATGCTCCTAGGAAAGTAGTGAATGAACCTTCTATAATTTATTGTGCTTTAAACACTTCCTTTGCTATTTGTAGAAAGGATAGGAAAATAGTTGCTAGGAAGTTAGGGGCAAAATGCAAGGGAGACAGGACTTGCATTTGGGTCCCTAAGGATATTTGCACTAACCTTGTAGGACCCAACATGAGTTGGGTACCTAAGACCCAAGCCTAAATTTGCCTTGCAGGTTTATGCATCCGGGGGTTCAAGCTGGATTATTGATAGCGGATGCACAAACCATATGACGGGGGAGAAGAAGATGTTCACCTCCTACGTCAAGAATAAGGATTCCCAAGATTCAATCATATTCGGTGATGGGAATCAAGGCAAGGTAAAAGGGCTAGGTAAAATTGCAATTTCTAATGAGCATTCTATATCAAATGTATTCTTAGTGGAGAGTCTTGGATATAATTTGCTATCTGTCAGTCAATTATGTCAAATGGGATATAATTGTTTATTTACAAATGTAGATGTGTCTGTCTTTAGAAGAAGTGATGGTTCACTAGCTTTTAAGGGTGTATTAGACGGCAAACTTTATTTAGTTGATTTTGGAAAAGAAGAGGCCGGTCTAGATGCATGCTTAATGGCTAAGACTTGCATGGGCTGGCTGTGGCATCGCCGCTTAGCACATGTGGGGATGAAGAACCTCCACAAGCTTCTAAAGGGAGAACATGTGATAGGTCTAACCAATGTTCATTTCGAAAAAGATAGACCTTGTGCAGCTTGTCAAGCAGGGAAACAGGTGGGAGGAGCGCATCACAGCAAGAATGTGATGACCACTTCAAGACCCCTGGAGCTGCTGCATATGGACCTCTTCGGACCCGTCGCCTATCTAAGCATAGGGGGAAGTAAGTATGGTCTAGTTATTGTTGATGACTTTTCCCGCTTCACTTGGGTGTTCTTTTTGCAGGATAAGTCTGAAACCCAAGGGACCCTCAAGCGCTTCCTCAGGAGGGCTCAAAATGAGTTTGAGCTCAAAGTGAAAAAGATAAGGAGCGACAACGGGTCCGAGTTCAAGAACCTTCAAGTGGAGGAGTTCCTTGAAGAAGAAGGGATCAAGCACGAGTTCTCCGCTCCCTACACACCACAGCAAAATGGTGTGGTAGAGAGGAAGAACAGGACGCTCATCGACATGGCGAGGACGATGCTAGGAGAGTTCAAGACCCCCGAGTGCTTTTGGACGGAAGCCGTGAACACGGCTTGCCACGCCATCAACAGGGTCTACCTTCATCGCCTCCTCAAGAAGACGTCATATGAGCTACTAACCGGTAACAAACCCAATGTATCGTACTTTCGTGTATTTGGGAGTAAATGCTACATTCTAGTAAAGAAGGGTAGAAATTCTAAGTTTGCTCCCAAAGCTGTAGAAGGGTTTTTGTTAGGTTATGACTCAAATACAAAGGCGTATAGAGTCTTCAACAAATCATCGGGTTTGGTTGAAGTCTCTAGCGACGTTGTATTTGATGAGACTAATGGCTCTCCAAGAGAGCAAGTTGTTGATCTTGATGATGTAGATGAAGAAGATGTTCCGATGGCCGCTATACGAACCATGGCGATTGGTGATGTGCGACCACAGGAACAAGAAGAGCAAGATCAACCTTATTCCTCAACTATGGTGAATCCTCCAACTCAAGACGATGAACATGTTCATCAACAGGAGGCGTGTGATCAAGGGGGAGCACAAGATGATCATGTGATGGAGGAAGAAGCGCAACCGGCACCTCCAACCCAAGTTCGAGCGATGATTCAAAGGGATCATCCCGTCGACCAAATTCTGGGTGACATCAGCAAGGGAGTAACTACTCGATCTCGATTAGTTAATTTTTGTGAGCACTACTCCTTTGTCTCTTCTATTGAGCCTTTCAGGGTAGAAGAGGCCTTGCTAGATCCGGACTGGGTGTTGGCCATGCAAGAGGAGCTAAACAACTTCAAGCGCAATGAAGTTTGGACACTGGTGCCTCGTCCGAAGCAAAACGTCGTGGGAACCAAGTGGGTGTTCCGCAACAAACAGGACGAGCACGGGGTGGTGACAAGGAACAAAGCTCGACTTGTGGCAAAAGGTTATGCCCAAGTCGCAGGTTTGGACTTTGAGGAGACTTTTGCTCCTGTGGCTAGGCTAGAATCAATTCGTATCTTGCTAGCATATGCTGCTCACCATTCTTTCAGGTTGTTCCAAATGGATGTGAAGAGCGCTTTCCTCAACGGGCCAATCAAGGAGGAGGTGTACGTGGAGCAACCCCCTGGCTTCGAGGATGAACGGTACCCCGACCATGTGTGTAAGCTCTCTAAGGCGCTCTATGGACTCAAGCAAGCCCCAAGAGCATGGTATGAATGCCTTAGAGACTTTTTACTTGCTAATGCTTTCAAGGTTGGGAAGGCCGATCCAACTCTTTTCACTAAGACATGTGATGGTGATTTGTTTGTGTGCCAAATTTATGTTGATGACATAATATTTGGTTCTACTAACCAAAAGTCTTGTGAAGAGTTTAGCAGGGTGATGACGCAGAAATTCGAGATGTCGATGATGGGCGAGTTGAACTACTTCCTTGGGTTCCAAGTGAAGCAACTCAAGGACGGCACCTTCATCTCCCAAACGAAGTACACGCAAGATCTGCTAAAGCGGTTTGGGATGAAGGACGCCAAGCCCGCAAAGACTCCGATGGGGACCGACGGACACAACAACCTCAACAAAGGAGGTAAGTCCGTTGATCAAAAAGCATACCGGTCAATGATAGGTTCTTTGCTTTACTTATGTGCTAGTAGACCGGATATTATGCTTAGCGTATGCATGTGTGCTAGATTTCAATCCGATCCTAAGGAGTGTCACTTAGTGGCGGTGAAGCGAATTCTTAGATATTTGGTTGCTACGCCTTGCTTCGGGCTCTGGTATCCAAAGGGGTCTACCTTTGACTTAGTTGGATACTCAGACTCCGACTATGCTGGATGTAAGGTCGATAGGAAGAGTACATCGGGGACGTGCCAATTCTTAGGAAGGTCCCTGGTGTCATGGAATTCTAAGAAACAAACATTCGTTGCCCTATCCACCGCTGAGGCCGAGTACGTTGCCGCAGGTCAGTGTTGCGCACAACTACTTTGGATGAGGCAAACCCTCCGGGACTTTGGCTACAATCTGAGCAAAGTCCCACTCCTATGTGACAATGAGAGTGCTATCCGCATGGCGGAGAATCCTGTTGAACACAGCCGCACAAAGCACATAGACATCCGGCATCACTTTTTGAGAGACCACCAGCAAAAGGGAGATATCGAAGTGTTTCATGTTAGCACCGAGAACCAGCTAGCCGATATCTTTACCAAGCCTCTAGATGAGAAGACCTTTTGCAGGCTGCGTAGTGAGCTAAATGTCTTAGATTCGCGGAACTTGGATTGAATTGTAGCATACATGTGTTTATGCATTTGATCAGGTTCATTCTGCATTTTGTTGCTTATTGTGGTGCTCAAGTTGTACCAACACTCCCTGGACCTCACAAGTCCGTTGCAAAGTGATGCACATGTTTAGGGGGAGATGTGTTACAACTTGACCCTTTGAGACTAACCTTGTGCTTGAGTTTGATAATTTAGTCTCGAAGGAGGATTGAAAGGGAAAAGGTGAACTTGGACCATGAAAGACTTCCACTGCACTCCGATGAGAGGGTAACTAATTCCAAGTTCATCTCATGAAATCTTATTGCCATTTGCTCTTAATTGAAGACTTTGGTGAGGCAATGAGGTTAAAAGGCCAAGATTGATCCCGTTTTGGTGCTTGATGCCAAAGGGGGAGAAAATAAAGGCCAAAGCGATAAATGGATCAGCTACCACTTGAGAGATTTTGAAAATAGTAGGATAGAGTTTTTGTTTTGTCAAAAGCTTTTATTGTCTCTTATTGTCTCTATTGTCAAAAGTTGGCTTCTTATGGGGAGAAGTATTGAGTATGGGAAATAGGGGGAGTTTTTGAAATCTTTGATCAATCTCTTTTGGAATGACTCTCTTTAAACTTCAACATGTGTGTTTGACTTAGAGATAGAGATTTGAGTTTGATTTGCAAAAACAAACCAAGTGGTGGCAAAGGATGATCCATATATGCCAAAATTGAATAAAACCAATTTGAGTTTTTATTTGAAGTGATTTTGCACTTGTTCCACTTGCTTTATGTTGTGTTGGCATAAATCACCAAAAAGGGGGAGATTGAAAGGGAAATGTGCCCTTGGGCCATTTCTAAGTATTTTGGTGATTGAGTGCAAACACAAGGGCCTAAATGTGAATTTATGTACATGGATGAACAAGGTGAAAATCATGAAGTAAAGGTATGTTTCTAAGCCTTAGTACATTGGTTTTAAGTACTAATATATCTGTCTAAGTGTTAGAAACAGAAAGAAGAAGAATAGAGAAAAGGAGAAGGGACTTGGCTGTGTGCTGCCAAGACCCAGCTCGGTCTGGAGCACCGGACTGTCCGGTGTGCACCGGACAGTGTCCGGTGCGCCAGGCTGGCGCGACTCGAACTGGCCGCTCTCGGGAAATTGGCCGGCGACTTCGGCTAAAATTCACCGGACTGTCCGGTGTGCACCGGACTGTCCGGTGAGCCAACGGTCGGCCAGGGCCAACGGTCGGCCGCGCAATCCGCGCGGGACACGTGGCCGAGCCAACGGTCGGAAGACGGCACCGGACTGTCCGGTGTGCACCGGACATGTCCGGTGCGCCAACAGCGCCAGATCTGCCAACGGTCTGCAACGGTCGTCTTCGCCGTTTAAGGAAACAAATCGGGCACCGGACAGTGTCCGGTGTGCACCGGACTGTCCGGTGCCCCCGACGACAGAAGGCATGGATGGCCTTCCGGATTTGCTCTCAACGGCTCCTAGCTGCCTTGGGGCTATAAAAGGAGCCCCTAGGCGCATGGAGGAGATACACAAGCAACCTTTGAGCATTCTTGATCATCCACACTAAGTCTCTGCGCATTCGTTTGTGTTTCTAAGTGATTCGAGCTCTGTTCTAAGTGAGAACTCTGAGATAGTCTTGTGAGCTCAATTCTTGGCCGTGTGTGTGCGCTTTTGCTGTGGATTTGTGTGTGTTGCTTCCCTCCCTTACTCTGTGTTTCATTTGTGATCATATACTTGTAAGGGCAAGAGACTCCAATTTGTGGAGATTCCTTGCAAACGGGATAGTGAAAGGAAAACAAAACACCGTGGTATTCAAGTGGGTCTTTGGACCACTTGAGAGGGGTTGATTGCAACCCTCGTCCGTTGGGACGCCACAACGTGGAGTAGGCAAGCGTTGGTCTTGGCCGAACCACGGGATAAAACCACTGTGTCACTCTGTGCTTGATTCTCTTGTGGTACTGTGTTTTTGTTGAGACTTCACCTTAGCCACTTGGCAATAATCGTGCTAACACTTAACAAGTTTTTGTGGCTTAAGTTTGAAATTTTTACAGGATCACCTATTCACCCCCCCTCTAGGTGCTCTCAAGTAATCCTGACGCGGCGAAAGTTGCGACACTACTTCGAGTCTCATCCAGTGACTATGGTGTCATCCTTCCCCCTGGGGGAGATCATCCAGTGCCGAGAGGCCTCGGGTAGGATAGCAAAGTGGGCGGTGGAGATCATGGGCGAGACAATCTCGTTCGCTCCTCGGAAGGCCATCAAATCCCAAGTCTTGGCGGACTTCATGGCTGAATGGGTCGACACCCAGCTACCAACAGCTCCGATCCAACCGGAACTCTGGACCATGTACTTCGATGGGTCGCTGATGAAAACAGGAGCCGGCGCGGGCCTGCTCTTCATCTCACCCCTCGGGAAGCACCTCCGCTACGTGCTGCGCCTCCATTTCCCGGTGTCAAACAATGTGGCCGAGTATGAAGCTCTGGTTAACGGGTTGCACATCACCACCGAGCTAGGGGTTCGGCGCCTCGACGCTCGTGGCGACTCGCAGCTTGTCATTGATCAAGTCATGAAGAACTCCCACTGCCGCGACAGGAAGATGGAGGCCTACTGCGATGAGGTTCGGCGCCTGGAAGACAAGTTCTACGGGCTCGAGCTCAACCACGTCGCTCGATGCTACAGCGAGACTGCAGATGAGCTGGCTAAAATAGCCTCGGGGCGGACAACGGTTCCCCCGGACGTCTTCTCCAGAGACATACATCAACCCTCCGTCAAGACCGAAGACACGCCCGAGCCCGAGGAGGCCTCGGCCCGACCCGAGGAGGCCTCGGCCCAGCCTGAGGCATCCTCGGCCACCGAGGGTGAGGCACTGCGCGTCGAGGGAGAGCGGAATGGGGTCACGCCTAATCGGAACTGGCAGACCCCGTACCTGCAATATCTCTACCGAGGAGAGCTCCCCCTCGACAAAGCCGAAGCTCGGCGACTGGCGCGGCGCGCCAAGTCGTTCGTCTTACTGGGTGATGAAAAGGAGCTCTACCACCGTAGCCCCTAAGGCATTCTCCAACGATGCATATCCATCGTCGAAGGGCAGGAGCTATTGCAAGAGATAAACTCGGGGGCTTGCGGTCACCACGTAGCACCTCGATCCCTCGTTGGGAACGCCTTCCGACAAGGTTTCTACTGGCCCACCGCGGTGGCCGACGCCACTAGGATTGTACGCTCCTGCCAGTGGTGTCAATTCTACGCGAGACAGACGCACCTGTCCGCTCAGGCCCTGCAGACAATACCCATCACTTGGTCGTTTGTTGTGTGGAGCCTGGACCTCGTCGGTCCCTTGCAGAAGGCACCCGGGGGCTTCTCGCACCTGCTGGTCGCCATCGACAAATTCTCCAAGTGGATCGAGGTCTGACCCCTAACCAGCATCAGGTCTGAGCAGGCGGTGGTGTTCTTCACCAACATCATCCATCGCTTCGGGGTCCCGAACTCCATCATCACCGACAATGGCACCCAGTTCATTGGCAAGAAGTTCCTCAACTTCTGCGAGGACCACCACATCCGGATGGACTGGGCCGCCGTGGCTCACCCCATGACAAATGGGCAGGTGGAGCGTGCCAACGACATGATTCTGCAGGGACTTAAACCGAGGATCTACAACGACCTCAACAAGTTCGGCAAGCGGTGGATGAAGGAACTACCCTCGGTGGTCTGGAGTCTGAGGACGATGCCAAGCCGAGCCATGGGTTTCTCACTGTTCTTTCTTGTCTATGGGGCCGAGGCTATCTTGCCCACAGACTTAGAATACGGTTCCCCGAGGACAAAGGCGTACGACGACCAAAGCAACTAGACCAGCCGAGAAGACTCGCTGGACCAGCTGGAAGAGGCTTGGGACGTGTCCTTGCTACACTCGGCGCGATATCAGTAGTCTCTGCGACGCTACCACGCCCGAGGGGTTCGGCCCCGAGACCTCCATGTGGGAGACTTGGTGCTTCGGCTACGGCAAGACGCCCGAGGGTGCCACAAGCTTACTCCACCCTGAAAAGGGCCGTTCATCATCGCCAAGATTTTGAAGCCCGGGACATACAAGCTAGCCAACGATCAAGGCGAGGTCTACAGCAACGCTTGGAACATCCGACAGCTACGTCGCTTCTACCCTTAAGATATTTCGAGTCGTTCATATGCCTTGTTTTCTTTACATACACAAATAGAGTCTAACCGTCAAGGAAGGGTCAGCCTTGCCTCGGCAAAGCCTGACCCTCCCTCGGGGGCTAGAAGGGGGGGACCCCCTCTGCGTCAAAATTTTCCTCGCAAAAGTTTTCTACCAAAACGACTTTCGTGCTTTCTGACTATATCGATAACAGAATCCCGCAAAACGAATAAGAGTGCACGTAAGCGGCAAGGTCGACCGAGCCGAGGGACTCCTACGCCTCTGGGATACGGATACCTCACTCGTCACCTTCCGCGAAAAGCAACTCTTACTCGGATAAGCGATTCTGCTACTGACGAACAGGTCCGGATACTCGAAACGAGAGAAAAAGAAACGCAGCTTTATAACACGACAACAAAGTGTTTAGGCCTCGGCAGCCGCGAAAGACACATGCATGCTCCAAACAGACTGCTCCGGCAGAATCAGGCATCGCCCGGGGGAGGAGCGGCACCCTCGGCTTCATCTCCACCCTCGGCGCCGTCTCCACCCTCGGCGAGATCTGGCCCGGCCCCGGGCGGCGACGCGAGTGGAAGGATCTCCACCTCGAAGGAGGACGCCAGCACCGCGCTTGGGCCCGCGACGTCCGCGTCAAGCCTCTGAACCTCGGCTAAGGCAGCCTCGACTTCGTCGGGTAGATAGTACCCCTCGCTGACCCGCTCCAAATCCACGTCGTAGTGGGAAGCGAGCACGACGAAGGCCCGCCTAACGCCGTGATGCAGCGCCTCGTGGAGTCTGCTACGCACATGGCCACCCAAGGCCCGCAGGGGACTCTAGGGGGAGCTACCCGAGGGGATGTCATCGAGGCCAAAGACCTGGCAGAAGACCGAGATAGCTTCGGACATGGCCACGCGGTCGGCCTCCTTCTGCTCAGCCGCCTGGGCAAGTGCCTTGACGGACTCGTTGAGAGCTGTCTCAAACTCTGCAAACAGCCAAACAGAACTCTTCAGACACGAGTTGAAGAATGAAGATGAATCGAAGTCACAAAGCGGCCGAAACATACCTTCAGCCCAGGCACGCTGCTCCGAGGCTGCGGCTTGGGCAGACTGGGCAGACCCGACCGCCAAGGGCAGGTCCTCCGCAAGGGCTCTGGCCCGAGCAGACACCTCGGCTAGCTAGCCCCCAAGGGCCTTAGCCCGGCCTACAGCCTCGGCAGCCTGGTTCCGAGATTGGTCCCGCTCGCCAATGACCTGGCCAAGCTCCAGTTGCCGCTGCTGCGCCTCCGTCTGTGCCGACGCCGCCTCTGCCCGCGCCGCCGCTGCCTCCACCTCCAGCTCATCACAGAGCAACCGAAGGTCCGCCGCCTCGGTGCTCCGTTGGGCGAGGCGTTCGATAGCCTCGGTAAGCGTGGCCCTCAGGAACCGCAGCGAACCCTAGACTTCGGTCTCACGGCGGTTGAACAGCGACTTAGCGGTGCTCAGATCCGTCAGATCCTGAAGAAGGGAAGCAGGGTGTCACAAAGAATGCCCTGGTCACGCGAAAGGTATGCCTAAAATCCTCACCTGGAGGACCCTGGGAACGTCCCTGGAAAGGATCTCCATGGTCGACCGAAGCGACCCCATCGCTGCCTCGGCATACTCACTGAGCTCATCCCGAGACTGCTCCTCCCGCTCATCGTCAAGGACGAAGAGGGGTTTCGAGGCGCCGCGGGTCCAGAACCGGAGCGCCTGCCCACGCCACTCATTGGGATCGCGCCGCGCGGTGATGAGGTCGCCGCTCCCCAAGACGGGTCGCGGTTCTGCGCACCCCTCCTCCAAGGCGTCGGGACCCCCTGCAGTCGACGCATCGGGTACCACCTTGGCTAAGGAGGTGGGCTTCCGATCACTGACCTCGTCAACAGCGGCCGCCCCCTCCTTGTGGCCGAGAATGGGAAGGTCGGAGACGACCTCGAGCAGCGGCACCTCAGCCATCCCAGCATCAGCGGCGACGGGTGGCTCCACGGGCAAAACAGCAACGGCCTCGGCAGGAGCTGGTGCCGGCACCGGCAACGCGTCAGGTGGGCTTAGGGCCGCGGCCATGCCAGCAGCCTCCCCGGCACGATGGTCACCCTGACAGAGAGGTCGGCCTGGGGGGCTTGCCTCATGGCAACTCGTGCCATCTGGGCCCCCCGCTTGAGGGCGTCTTGTGCGGAGGCCAGCCAAATGGCGTGGCACGGTGCGACACTGGCTGCAGAAGCCGGCGCCGTCTTAAGGGCCTTCCGGGGAGCCAGACCGGCCAAACCATGCCTCCGTTTGCTGAGAGGAAAAGATAAAGCAGGATCAGGACACACGAAGAAGGAGCCAAAATAGAGGTATCCTTAGATACTTACCCGCTCCGGACCAAGGCCAATCGTGCCTGCGGGGAGGCCCCTCGGGCCTCGGACCCCACAGACACTGCCGAGGTTTGCTCCGCTACCGGCTTTGGCGCCGTTCCCGCCTCTGGTGCCCGGGGCGCCGAAGGGACGGCCCGCCCAGGCGCAGTCACGACGACCCGAGGGTCAACCTCCTCTACAGCCGGCACGGGCGACTGCTCTTGGGGGACAGGCGGGTCGGCCTGACTCCCCGGAGTTACCTCAACTACCTCGGCCAAGGGGTCGAGTACCCCGTCGGCCTGCCCCCACTCTTCGGACTGGGACCTTGATGTCCCGGCCCCAGATGCCGACAGCGCCGGCCCACTTGGAGGCTGGCTCGACGACCCCTGGTCCAGCCTCAGATCCGGGCTAAGGCCAAGGCGGGCCGCCATATCGTCGTCCTCGTCATCATCATCATCGTCATCGTCGTCAGGCGTCTCTGGCGATGGCTCCCTCAGGAGCTCGTCCCTCTCCTGCCTTCGACGGCGCTTCTCCAAGGCGTCCCGAGCCCGCATCCGCTCGCGGGCCCAGGCCTTTTCCGTGTCCTTCTTCTCTTTTTTCTTCTCCGCGGCGACCCTCCGCGCGGCTCGGTCCACCGCGTCCTCCGGGACCCATGGTAGGGAGGGCTTGTGAAACCCCAACCCCTAGAGACGAACGGAAATCCCGACAGTGAGAATCAAAGGCAACTCAGCGCAAAATAAGAGAAGGAGCGGACACTCACCAGGGACACGTACCCACACTCGGGACGCATCACGGGCTGGGTAAGGGCGTCGGCGTCTAGCCTCCCTACCGTGCCCGTTATCCGCCTGCGGAGGTCGTCGGTGGAGAGAGGAGCCGAGGACATCTGCGAGCCCTCCAAATCAACCCCCGGCTTCATCTCCGAGAGCGGCAACCGCCGCTCTGCCAAAGGGAGCACCCTCCGGCGATGGATGGCGCGACCACCCCCGCAGCGGTGAGCCCCCCATCTTGTAACCTCTGTAAGGCCTCCAGAAGAGGCTAGAGATTCTCTTGTTTCTCACGCGTGGCCCCCCAACGCCAGTTGCTGCCGGCGGCGGTCACCACTCGTTGAGAAAACGACGGGAGCCTTCCGTCGTCATTCCGGAGATAAAACCACCGGCCCTGCCACCCCTTGTTCGAAGACACAAGGATGGCGGGGATGTACTGCTGCGCGCGCCCCTGCCTCAACTAGAGGGTGCAGCCACCGGCCCGCACCGCCATGCAGACTTTCCTTTCCCCCGTCGTCAAGGCAAAAAGCTCCACGGAGAAGAGATGGATCCACAGATCCCAGTGGGGGTCAATCCCCAAAAAACCCTCGCAAACCGCCGCGAAGATGGCCGCTTGCGCAATGGAGTTGGGGTTGAGGTTGTGCAGCTCCACCCTGTAGTAGTGCAGGAGCGCCCGCATGAAGCGGCTCGCTGGCACTCCAAACCCCCGCTCGTGGAAGGAAACAAAACTGACCACATACCCTGGTGGCAGAGCCGGGTCGGCCTCGCTCGCGGGGGCCATCCACTCCGGCTGCGGGTCACCGGAGAGGGGACGGAGCAAACCATCGGCGACGAGGGCCTCCAGATCGCCCACCGTGATAGTGGAGAAAGGCCACGGATCGCGCGGCGGAACGACGGTCGCCTTGTCGGCCATCGCCGAACGAAGGGGATGGAGGCGGAGCAAAAAAGGTGCGCAGTTTCCTTTTCTCTGGCTATTCTCTCAGGTTGCGGAAACCAAAGCAGAAGGCGAGCAGCAGAGTAAAGAACCACCGTCGGCCCCTCTTCTAGGTATATAAAGGCCCGAGCAAGACCCGTTCAACACTTATCCCGAATCCGCCGCGAAATTCAAACTCGAAGGTGAAACGCCCGTTCCTCGAACGACTCGCGCACGCGCAACAGCCGCCCCGCGAACCACCCATCCCGTCGCATTAACTCTATGGCAGGGCAAGCGACACCTTTGGCAGGCGAAGCAGGCGTTGTTTCACCTCCGCCATGACGACCACGTCAAAGACGGTGCACCACACCATTTAAATTCGTATCCTTTTCCTCTTCCCCTTTCTCTCTCTTGCCACAGGGACCGGGAAAGGGGATATTTCGAAAGGGATCCTTCTCCGCGAAGGAAGCGGGCCCCGAGCCCTCCTACTGATCAGGGGTTCAAAGGCTGGCCCCTCGGAAGGGTTCGACGGCCGCCTAGAGCACTCGGGCTTCAGGCTCATTACTGATCAGAGGTTCGAAGGCTGGCCCCTCGGAAGGGTTCGACAGCCGCCTTAGAGCACTCGGGCTCCGCGCCCACTACTGATCAGGGGTTCGAAGGCTGGCCCCTCGGAAGGGTTCGACAGTCGCCCAGAGCACGCAGAGCGAGGGATGACTCTAGGTACGTCTGATACATGGCCGAGGCTCGGGCTACGCTCCTGAGGTACCCTAGGACATTTTCGAGACCAGCAGGAGCGATTTTGTAACGGAATCCCATCAGAGGGAGGCATCGAGCCCTCGGACCCTATCGAACGGGACCAGGTCCGGCAAATCACTTGCAGGTACTTTTGGAGCGCGCCTTTGTGCCACTAGCCGACCCTTATCGAATGGGGCACGGGCGTCCACTCGGATCACCCGTTAGCAACTCACTAGAGACACTATGTTTGGCGCCCTCCGAGGGAAACATGGAGCTTTCCCCCTTCCTCCTTGCAGAAAGGAGACGAAGGGGCGTACGATAAAAGTCGAGTCAGTCCTTGATCGTCCTCTCGCTCCGTGCAGAGGCTCGGGGGCTGCTCTCGTAAACCCAGCTTCGGCCAAACCGTTGACAGCGTCAACAAACCATCCTAAAAACTCGGAACCTGACCATGCACCCGGGCTACGATCAGATCGCATGAGGGAACAACCAGACCGGCCAAGGCATCACGAAAGGCATTAAGACCTCGGAGGAGTCAAACCACTCCTCTGAGGCCTCGGGGGCTACACCCGGCGGGTGCGCTCGCGTGCACCCACCGGAACAAAATATAACCGAGAAAGGTCGGTCCCCTTGCAAAAAAGTGCGACAAAGCCTCCAAGCGAGTACCAACACTCCCTTTGATGCTCGGGGGATACTGTCGGGTACCATAATTAGGGGTACCCCCAACACTCCTAAACTCGGCTGGTAATCACCATCAGCACAAACTGCAGAGACTGATGGGTGCAATTCAGGTCAAGGCTTCGTCTACTCAAGGGACGCGATCTCGCCTCGCCCGAGCCTAGCCTCGGGCGGGAACTGTAGTCCCAGGCGAATTCACGCCTCGCCCGAGGGCCTCCTCAAGCAACGGGCGCACCCTCGACTCACCCGAAGCCTAGCTCGGGCAGACTTCGTTGTGAAGCAACCTTGGCCAAATCACCTCACCAACCGACCGTATCGCAGGCGCATTCAATGCAAGGATCGCCTGGCGCCTTATCCTAACACGTGTGCCTCAGTCGCAAGGTCGAAGTGACCGCAGTCACTTCGCCCTCCCGCTGACTGACCTGACAGGAAAACAGCGCCGCTCGCCCCTCTCCGACTGCTATGCCACCCGCCAGGGTGAGGCTGACAGCAGCTGAGTCCAGCCTCAGGCGCAACAGGAAGTCTCCGCCTCGCCCGACCTTGGGCCTCGGCCTCAGGAGGAAGTCTCCGCCTCGCCCGACCCCAGGGCTCGGCCCCCGCCTCGGCCTCGGAAGGTGGTCTCCGCCTCGCCCGACCCCAGGGCCCGGCCTCAACCTCGACCTCGGGAGGAATTGCGTCCTCGCTCGACCCCGGCCTCGGCCTCAGGAGGAGTCTCCGCCTCGCCCGACCTTGGGCTCGGACCGACCACGCCGCAGGGGGTAGATCATTACCCTACCCCTAGCTAGGTCAGGCTACGGGGGAACAAGACTAGCGTCCCATCCAGGCTCGCCCCGGTAACAAGTGATGATGGCTCCCCGCGTGCGTCCATGACGACGGTGGTTCTCAGCCCCCTACGGAAGCAAGGAGACGTCAGCAAGGTCCCAGCAGCCCCGACAGTTGTGCTTCTACAGGGCTCAAACGCTCCTCCGACGGCCACGACACCACGTACACAAGACTCTAGCACCTCTCCGACAGCCACGTTGGCATGTACATAGGGCTCTGGCTCCTCTCTGCCGGACACGTTAGCATATTTCTACACCCCCATTGTACACCTGAACTCTCTCCTTGCATCTATAAAAGGAAGGGCCAGGGCCCTCATACGAGAGGGTGGTCGTGCGGGAGGACGGGCCGACGAACCGGCTCACACACACACACTCTCTCTCCCTCGCGAATGCTTGTAACCCCTACTGCAAGCGCACCCCCCTTGGGCGCAGGATAACACGAGCCGCGGTTTCTTCCCCCCTTTGTGTTCCATCTCGCGCCAACCCATCTGGACTGGGGCACGCAGCGACAATTTTACTCGTCGGTCCAGGGACCCCCCGGGGTCGAAACGCCGATATATATAGATGGAACTATCATTGTGAATAGCCTGAGACTCCGCTAGAGATGGCCAAACGGGCCGCCCGGCCTGGCCCAGTTCGGGCCGTTTTGGGCCCGGCCTGTCAAACACGGTTAGAAAACCAGGCCGGGCCGACTAAGCCCGCGGGCTCGTTTTTCTGTCCGAGCCCGCCCAGCAGCGGACCTAGACCGGTCGGGCCGTTTAGCACGAAAAAACAGGCCGAAAAACGGGCTAAGCGGGTTGATAAGCACGATTTAGTGAAAAAAACGGGCTTAGCGGGCTTAGAGATAAACTGGCCGTGCCGGGCACCGGGCTAGCTCACCGGGCCTAGTTTTCTATCCGAGCCCGCCCCAGCCGGGCTGGCCCAGGCCCGCATAGAACCGAGCCATGTCGGGCTCGGATCGAGTCTAAACAGCGGACCTCGTGTCAGACTCGCGGGCATCGTGTTTATTGGCCATCTATAGACTCCGCACGCTCACTTTGCATGCACTGGTGGCCGGTAACAGGTACCGATTGCATGCACTGATCTATGGCCCCCTAGCTACCTACAAGCTGCTGCTGGTATGGTACTATATATGTAGCTAGCGTGTATTTGGCAGCAGGCGGCAGCAACGAAGGTGAGTAATCATCGACCATTCCGGCCGCGGCCGTGGTTAGTTTGTTGTAGTAGTATAGATATATAACCTGCTGCTGTTTTGCACCCATGCATGGCTAGCACTCTTCCGCAGCGTATCCACCACATCTGTTTTGCCTATCAGCTAAGACTTACACAGTGGATATTACATAGCGAGCTAGCATGGCTTACAGTAAGTGTAAGTCTTATTAGTTGATAGGTCGAAATAGATGTGGTGGACTGCAAAGATACGTTCTAGAGGCCTCGCTCGCGTCGACGCCGCCTTTGATTTTTATGATGAGCCAACAAGTACTGCTACATGATAATTAAGGTAATTACCTTGGCCATAGCCATTGATGACTTGTATCTTACTATAGTACGGCCCCGTTTGGTTTATTTAGTATAGGGATCAAAGTTTAGTTAGGGGACTAAAGTTTAGTCCCTAACATGTTTGGTTCTAGGGATTAAAATTAGTAAGAATATACTAAATGACTCATAAGAAGACTAGTGCAATTGAACTAAATGAGAGGTAAATGTGGAATTAATATGGTTTAATCCCTTTTAGCCACATCTTGAGGGACTAGGGACTAAAATAGTTTAGTCCCTGTTTTAATCCTACCGTTTGACAATTTAGGACTAAATATGACTAAAATGGAGAGATTAATCTTTAGTCCCTCAAACCAAACGGGACCTAAATTGCTCGCGCCCCGCTAGCAAATTAGGAAGCAAATATATTTTTTCCTTCCTTTCTTTAGATGCGAAGGATGACATTATGGTGTGCTTAGCCAGTTAGCCTACATCAAAGAGATGTCTCTCGTCAAGAACAGTTAGCACGGTTAGAGCATATGAACTTCTTCATTTCACCTTGAACAAACCCACAACCAAGGAAACGTTGGATGAAGAGGGTATATACTTTAGCTTGAAGGGTTCTTGATTTTTTTTATATCAGAAGCACATCTGTTATGGAAGTATGGAAACATCCTAAGGTGGATCAAGAAACGAATTTGATTCACTATATATTATTTATTTTTCAAAAAAATGCAAGACAAAATAACCACTTTTTTTAAAATAGGGGTAGAGATGGTTTCATTAAGTCAAGCGCTAAAATTAATTCCTAATGTCGGCTTGCAAGCTTGGACGCTCTGGAAAGTGGCAAATTGATTTCGAATGTCGGTTTGGAAGCTTGGGTTTACGATTACTAGCTTTTCTAACCTCTTGCTATGTGTAAATTGGAAACCACATTTTGGAGCTTGTCATGCATATTATCATCACAAGCGAGCACAAAAAGATCTTATACAACACCAACAACAACAACATTGTTGTCTAGTTCAGGTAGAGGCGTAGAGCAAATTCTGGTTGCATGAAACCTGAAAACCACTACAGCAGCTTCCATCTGAGCTCTTCCCTGATGGCATGAGGCCGACTCGTTTGTCTGTCCCCGGCCCTGAAAAAACACCTGCTCATCAGGAGAGCTAGCTCACGGTCCAACTCCTTTGATATGTTTCCAGCATCTTCTCTTGCTCTGTGGTAAGTACGTGCAAATCTGATGGGCGTTTAGTTGTGTCCATGCCGTGTCTCTGCCATCAGTGCTCCTCCTCCTCGGTGCCTGTCACGAAGGGAGGGACCAGTGCAATTTGCATGCAAGTTCCAGAGAAGTTCAACCAGTTTGTGCATCGGATCAGATCAGTAGGCACCTTTCATGAACCATGGCCGGCGACCAGCTTGCCGGATCTGCTGCTCGTGGATGTGCAGGAGCTCGTCGATGCGCCGGGGCTGCGACAGCAGCGGCCCTGAGAAGTCCACCCTGTTCACCTTCCCCTTGTGCATCTGAAGACAACCATAGAATTCAGAGATTATCCATCAGAGTTACAAAATCCAGTACTCGGTAGCGTGAAATTATCAAGGAGACAGCACTGGACTGCAGATTTGCGGTGCTTGTGATTGTGAGCTGTGAGAGTGATACCATTCCAGTCTTGAGCTGCTTGGCGTCAAGCGTCTGCCTCAACCTGCTGTTGTAAGCTTCAGAGGCGCTGAAGGCGTCAGCGACCTGTGCCCACTGCTTGATCACCTCCTGCTTCTCCGCCTCGTATGGTGCCGCCGCTGCTGTGGCGGTGGCGGTGGCGCCGGAGCCGGAGGTGGTTCTTGCTCCGTCTCCTCCTCCGCTGTTGTTGTTCCTGTTGGTCCCTGGCCCCATGGAGCCGCTCCGCATCGTCACAGTTACCGCCGCCGTCGTGGCGTCGGGCCGGGGCTTCTTGGCCCAGGAGAAGCCGGTGGACGCCGCGAGCTGCACGGGGCCAGAGAGAGGGAGGTGTTCGGCGACACAAGGCGGCTCCTTGAAGCTGGTGGACATGGTCCTAGCCCTGGCGCACGGCGCCGCGTGGTCGCCGCCGACGCTGCCGCCGTGCCGCTTGCTGATGGCCGGAACGGGCTCCAGGTCGACGAACAGCCGCGAGTCGCCGTCGTTCCCCGCCATTGTCACCCCGTTTTCGGCCACAACGGGCAGCGATTCCTGCGGGTGGAACCAACAGCACAGCAGCGTCGTCAGGTCACCGGTGAACACTGAACAGAACACGCAGGTGAGCCCACCGCCCCCGACAGCGTCGCACCTCGGCGTGCACGTGGCTCTGGTTCGTGTCCTGCAGCCGCATGCTCTTGTGCCCCCTCGACAGACCCTTATCCGCCTCGCCGCCTTGGCTCGGAAGGTTGCTCCTCCTGGCAATGGCATGGCATCACTTCAGCGTCGCAGCACAAGCCGGGCGTAGTGCAGCTAGCGCTCCAAGGAGGAAACGAGCAAGGAGATGGGCAATAGCCGCGTACCTTCTAGATTCTTCTCGGAGCTTAGCGTCCATCTCCTTGTTGGGCGCGTACTTGGGCAGGCTCTCCGGCTCGCACGCGTATGGCGCCGTCGTGAAGTACTGATGGTTGGAGCAGCAATGCATGGCGATTAGCAATTTGGCAGGATCAGGAGCAGCAAGAAGACGCTTATACAGAGTTTCAGTTCAGGCACACGACGAAGGCGCCGCACGGAAAAAAGTTCATCCTGGTACCTCGGCGTCGAGGGCGGCGGCGGCGGTGCCACGGCCGGCAGGGTCGAGGGAGAGGAGCGTGGCGAGGAGGCGGAACGTGTGGTCGGGCATGGACGCGGCGAAGGTGTCCCGGAGGCGGCTCGGGTAAGGTTGCTGCGGGCGGAAGACGGCGCCGTGGGAGAGCCCCAAGCGGCGCCAGAAGTCTTCGGGCGGCGAGCCACAGAGCTTGAAGATCCTGTGGATCTGCTCGACCTCGGTGCGGCCCTGCAGGACGGGCCGGCGCGCGTGCATCTCCGCGAAGACGCAGCCGGCGCTCCAGAGGTCGACGGAGGGCTCGTACGCCGTGGCGCCCAGGAGCAGCTCCGGCGGGCGGTACCAGAGCGTGACCACCCGGCTGGTGAGCGGCGCCGCCGGCGCCGGCGCGAAGAGGTTCGCCAGCCCGAAGTCCGCCACCTTGAGCTCGCCGCTGTTGTTCACCAGCAGGTTGGCGCACTTGATGTCCCGGTGCATCACCCCGCGCGCATGGCAGTGCGCCAGCCCCTCCAGCAGCTGTCGCATGTAGCACTTGATCTGCACGCACGCCATGGCATTGCGCATGAAGCAAAGGTTGACGATCGATCGCCATTGGATTGGATGTCCCACGATCGCAGCGCATGAGGCGCATCGCAATCCTGACATGTTTTTCTGCATGCGGGATGCAGACAAGGTAAACAACGTACCTGGGGCTCGGTGAAGGTGATGTCGGGGGAGGAGCTGAGGCCGGCCAGGTCGTGCTCGAGGTACTCGAAGACGAGGTAGATGGAGGGAGAGGAGCGGGAGGTGATGATGCCCTCGAGGCCGACAACGTTGGGGTGGCCACGGAGGCGGCGGAGGATGAGGATCTCCCGCGCCATGAACCGCACGCTCTCGGGCTCCACGCTGTCGAACCGCACCTTCTTGAGCGCCACCAGCCGGCCCGTGGCCAGCTCCCGCGCCCGGAACACGCTGCTGTACGTGCCCTGCCCGATCTTCTCCAGCCTCTCGAAGCTCTCAGCGCGAAGCGGCACCCACCCGTGCACGGCCTCGGCGGCCACCGCGCTCAGCCACGACGGCCACCCGGCAGCCGCCTGCTCGCCCTCCATGCACCGCCGGACGTTCCCCAACCGCGCCGCCGCATCCCTCCCCGACAGCCGCCGCCGCTCGTCGTCCTCCTCGTCGAACGCCTCCAGCCGCACTGGCCGGCTCCATATCGACAGCGCGGACGACGAGCCTAGGTCCGCCGACGCCGACGCGCTGCGGGACATGTTGTAGGAGCACGACGACGACACATCGTACGGCGGAGAGGACACCGCCCCGTGCCTCGACGCCGCGCACCCCATGTCTGCCGCCCCGCTGGCCGCCTCGGAACGGCGGACCAAGCAGCTGCTTACGGCTCCACGGAGGCGGCGGACCAGCCCGGGACCGGGAGACCGGAAACAGAGGAGGAGGAGCAAGAACAGAGGGGAGGCAGGGAGGGAGGGTCGGTCTCCTCTCTCTCCTCCTCTGTTCTGCTCTGGCTCCCCGGGCGATCAGCCTCCTCCCCTGCGTCCACAACAAGCAATGCGAGCAGCGGCTAAAGATAGCAACGAAGGAGTTGGCAGGCCATGGGCCATGGCCGGTTGCTCCAGCTGCCTTCCTTTAATTGGTGCTCAATCTGTCCTCCCCTTTTGCTTTATTTCTTGTGCTGGTCTTGAGCTGGGGAGCAAGTGCACTTCTCTCACTCTTCTCTGCTCTGCTGGTTTTCTTCATCGTGGCCTCCTCTTCCTGCTGCTGCTGGTGGTAGCTTCCTAAAGCCTAAAGTATGCATGGTAGAGGATCAGTGGACAGAATTTTCGAGTTAGGTATTCTCTAACACAAAAGATGTGAATAAAAATTCCATGTGATATAAGATAAACGTGAGTGCAAATGATTCATAGCATATATGTATAACTGGTAGTTTAGAAAAAAATAATTCATGTTCACTAGTTTGCTCTTCATTTTCACAAAAGTCTACTAGAATCTACATGAGAACACTATGAGTTAAGGAGATTAAGGAAGAGCAGGTGCAGCAGAGCCAAGATAGTGTTCTGCATAAATTTCCAGATGATTTTGTTGCGGAACTGGTTGGGAGTTTGTTAATGTGGGACTGGTTGGGACTTGGGAGCTTAATAATTTTCCTTTTAGGAAAAGAAATAATAATATACAGGTGTGTGCCACCAATGGTCAAATAATATACTGGTTGCAAGAACACGGCACACCAGCGTGGTGTGTCCTGGTTTTGGGCGGGAAATGCTCATGTGACAAATATCTATGGCACTAGGGCACTATTAGTATGGCATGCTGTAGTTGTACTAGCCGTTTGTATTACTTCTAGTTAAAAGTTACGCGAGAATGCTGGCCTCTCCGCAATCGGCGGATTTCTGCCTTATACGGTGCCGCCGCGTGGAAGAAAAAAAAAGCACAGGTGCACAGCCCCTTTCACGGACCCGAACTTTTCATTAAATGTCGTTGAGCTTTCTTGAGTCCGCTCCCTCCAGCCTCTCACTCCCACGCCGCCTCTGCCCGCCTCCAGTCCCGCTTCCCCCTCGCACTCGCCGCCGGCATTCCGGCAGTTCCTGCTCCGGGCCTTCCAGAGGGTAGCGCCGCGATGGGCAACCCAGGCACCTCCGCCAACCCCGTCGTGCGCCACTGCCTCTCGCCGCATCTCGTGGGGCAGCCGTCGGTGCCACGCGCCCTGGATTCGCTAGACCTAGCCTCCGTCGCCGCGCCGTCCGGGTACCGCCGCCTCTTGCCGTCGCTCCGGCCGCCGCGCCTCCCTTCGCCCGACGCGGGCTGCAGTTAGATTCTGTGCCATCTGCCAGGGGATTATTGGATTTGGAGGTCGATGGATTTGGTAGTCCATGTTTTATGCGCAGCAGCATTGTTGTGTTTGCATCGGAGTCGCGTCGAGCTGCGTCCGCCTCTCTCTCTTCGCTTCCCATCTGCCCGCGCCGCCTCCGCCTACGCCGCTCAGCGACCTAGCTCTCCTGGTCTCTCGTCGGCGCATTCGCACCGCGCTGGCCACAAACTTCGCCGCCGCCACAGCGACTGTATCCGACCATCCGAGGGCGCGGCAGCCTTGCATCCCACACCCGCCAGTGCCCAGCCCTTCGCCTCGGCGGTGACCACGCTGGAGAAGAAGCCTTGAGCCTGCACTTAATCTGAGACTAGAAAATTGGGCTCAATCACGGGTCGTGTCGTCCCGACGGACGGAGGAGGACCGCCGCTAGAGCTCGTGTTGTCGCGCCAGCTGCTCCCATCACTCGTATATATTACTACGAAGTAACCCTAACTGCCACCAGCCTCAGCCTCCCCTCTCGGCTCCCCCACACGGCACTCCAGCCCCTAGCCTGCCACTCAAACAGTACACCACCGCCACAAGCCCAGGCCGAATAAGTCTACAGGGCAGCAGGGCTACCGCTGCCGCCTCACTTCGCCGGCAAAGAACGCCCTCCAGGTATTCCCAACCATCTCTTTCCTGCCTGCTGTGCGAAACTGATTTTTCAAACTCTAATATCAAGTTATTTGGCTATTTGATGCCTATTTACCTTCTAACTTAAAAAAAACTATCTGATGGTATTTAAGCCCATGTCCGTCTACTAGATCTACCCCTGCGATGGAGTCCACGGTGAACCCGAAGGCGTACCCGCTGGCTGATGCGCAGCTAACGATGGGTATCCTCGATATCATCCAGCACTCCACCAACTACAAGCAGCTCAAGAAGGGAGCGAACGAAGGTACCGCACCAATCCATTGTGCACGTACCCTGTCCTGTAATCTGTTAGTTCTGAGGCTTATACTATTCAAGTTGTGTCTTTTGTGTCTACGCGCAGCGACGAATACCCTGAATAGGGGGATATCAGAGTTTGTTGTGATGGCGGCGGATACAGAGCCTCTTGAGATCCTACTCCACCTCCCCTTATTAGCTGAGGATAAGGTACTGATTTTTTTCTCTCGCTTTCCTCTTTTGTTTTGTAATATGGTGCTGTGTGATTATAGCTTGGACGCCATCTATATGTCATGTTGGTTGTTTTTTTCTCTGTCCTCTTTTGTAATTTTATCCCAAATGCTATATTAAAAGATTATGCCAAATGCTTAATAGGGTTGTTTTCAGTTATTTCTCTTAATATTGCGTTAGGATAAATTTGTTTGGTTGGTGTTCATACGGCTTCTAGCAAATATTTTTGTTCAACTTTTGGTTGCCAAATCTTTGTCTTGCTAATTTTTTTAAGCTAACCAAACACAGACACTCTATATACCTGATTATCATACTTAGAGAGCAAAATTTAATCTAGATTTTTTCGTCCACCTCGTTCTAGATATGAATCTTTTCATAATTGTAATAGGCAAGTTATTTTGCAAGTTGATTCTTTTATTGACTCAAGTGCATTAAACCAGGAAGCACATATTAAATTTTGAAGCACTGAAATTGTGCCACTGAAATTTTGAAGCACTTTGTTATTAACTAAGGTTGCCACAAATCATTAAGTCAACACATTAACCCTTGCAACAGTGCTACACGGCACCATGTTTTTATATTCAACAAACTTTGGATGTGGTAGTACTCCACGTGTGTAAAATCTCCTTTTGCTCTTTAGGTGCATGGAATCACTTGACAACATAAATGGTCATTGAACAAATTTATTCATTAGTAAATTAGCCTATGCTGCCATACATGAATGTCACTGAACCCATTCATCATCAAGAATCACATTCAAACCCGCAGTCGCAATTCAGCCTTCAATCAATAATAGGCACTTGTTTGAGGAAAAACGTGCTAAACAGGAAACTAGCAATATATATTACACATATAACAACGGGTAGGTGAGTGCAACACACTTACATAGCCCTTGTAGTGAAGCAGGACAGAGAGGCAAAGCACATTTGTGCATGTCCCAGAAAATTATTCACCCCCTCTATGCCAAGGTAGTGCAGGTGTTATCTTCGGAGACATGGTGCTGCTGTGCCAACTGCAGGGCACACTGCAACTAGCGGCCGAGTAGCAGGAGATCGCTGCTACTTAGAGGGCCCCAAACTGCAGTCTAAAAGTTATAAGCAACTGCAGTCTTGATATGATAGGCTCAAATTTGGCTAGGTTCTGTTTTCGTGATAGAGAACATTGCTGCTGCATTCACTCTGGCAAATTTTGTTGAAGTTGTTCATAATGTCCTTATTCTCTTTTCTCCCCTTCCCTGAGACCAACATGAAAGAAAGGAAATTAGTGCAAACTTGATTCACTCAGCCGAGACCACCGCCTGGATTGGCAAATCCATGTTTTGTAAATTTCTTGATTCTATGTTTGGGAGTGGGAGCAACATGTATGCATCCTCATTCATTAACCTCTAAAATGTGAACTGTGATGCTGAGTTTCGTTATAATATATTTGTTATAAATATATTTTGTCATTTGTTTTCCGAGACAAATCTACATGCCAATTTCATCGGTTTGATCTAATTAATTAAATTTAAGAAGTTGAACTGCATATTTCAAATGACAACTGATGTTGTTTGGAGGGAAATGTACGCTTTATTTTTTCCCCTACATGTAAAAGAAAAGATCGCTCCTGGGGCACTATATGGGTCAAGCCATACATATGTCTCTCTAACCTTAAAACATGTTGCATGCCCCCTGGTTTTGTATTTAGTTGAAGCATAAGAAGAGAGGTATCTCATAATGTGTGTGCTTGCTTTACAGGTACGTGCTGGGAATACAAGATAAAATCATCAGCTCCGAAAAGGGTGAGTGTTGGAGCTGCCCCCTCCTCACTCCTTGACAAGGGTGGAGGATGGACCTACTCCAGAGTGTTTGAGATCATGGGCCATAACTGGTATGCTCTTTTGAACAGTTTTCATTGCATCACAAATTTCTTGTAACTGCAGCAGTTTCTGCAGATTCTCAGTGTGCATGGAAATCACAGCGAGCATCATGGTAGATTGTCCTGACAATATAAGCATCAAGTTCACAACATTGTATCTCTAATAATACATTTAGTTTCTGTTTTTGTTTTGTATACACTAGAATACTCTGTACATGACAATCTGTACATATGTTCTCTTTTTTGTGGGGTTGTGTGTGCTACATTATAAAACAGGGTTCGAAAAAGAAAGGGATAGCATCTTTGAAGGTCAGTTAAGTTGAGTTGTAGCTCAACTAGACTCACAAAGGCTCGAGCTTAAGTGCTTAACATATGGTATCTGAAATGTTAACTGGATAGTAGCAAGTAGTACTCAGAAACTTGCATAGGAATGAGAAGATGTTAATCGTATTTGCCTTTTTAAAGCTTTACTCGACAATATACACATAGGATTGAGTAAAAAACATAGTGACCTGAAGAAGCGCAACAGCCAAACTTGAGGTCTGATAACAGACCTCATGAGGAGACAATTTAAATACATGGCCTTCTTTACCCCTTCAGTAATATTTGAAATGAAAGGGAGAAAACCTAATAATAAGTTGGTTGCAAATCCTAGACACGTGGCAAAAGATCAACAATAGATCAAATAATCCTATGTTTGAGATTTTCGAACTTTGCAAACAGGTCATCGCTGCTTTCCTGCATACATAGAAATATTGAAAAAGGAAGTCGATCTTCAGGTCACCCGGAACACGGCAGAAACATGTGCAATCGAGCCAGGTTTTATATGGTGATTCAGATTTGAGGATTCAGATGTACCTTGGAAAGGAGATATCGTACGATGAAACAAATTGTGAAACCACGTCCTACTAAATCCAGCAATTTTGGGGGCTGTTATAAGTCAACCAAGCAGGTTAATGAGCATTTGGTATTAGAACTAAGTGTAGATTTCCTGAAGGGATATTGTAACTTCTGTACTAGGGGGACTGAATCAAATGCACGAACAACAAAAGGTAGGATCCATAAAGCAACAACAAAAGATAGGCTGAAGTCATTATATATCTATATATATTATCTATAGAGCTTCAGACTGTTATGCATTTCTACTTGATCAAAATTTATGCTTGTCTTGAAATAACATGTAGGAAGGTAGCACCTGGAGAGATTGAATTAAATCTAGAGTTCAATTTGATGTAATTGTCAGTGGAGGATTTTGAGAATAGAATTCAAGTAAACTCTACTGCTCCTGACTGCTGCCACCTGCCAGTCATTTCTTTCCTTCTGCTTCCCAGTTGTTTCTCGGATGTTCAATGTTCTGCTTACAAGTCTGGTTTCACTATGCTTTTGGTGTCTGATACCTTAACGTCTGCACTATAGGGCGCGCAACGCGCGCTTCCTGATCTAGTTTAAAAGTTTAAAACCCCTACCGCCTCACTCTCTGTCTACCCTTTTGTTCCATTGATAAATTTTGGGTCCAAGAATTCATCCATTCTTTAATAGTCTAGTGTTGCTTGTGATTGCTCTATGTTGGCGCCGATCAGCGCGCCAATCACTGCAATGTGTACTAGTGATGATGCTCTTTGCGGAAGCGTGGACGGTCCGCGACCTGGCACAGAGACTAGGGTTTCTGCCCAACAAGTCGGACGGTCTGCGCCTAGTGGTCGAACGGTCCGCATGTGCTCAGAGGCGACAGAGTTCAACAACAGCACCTGGATCTCGCTCCCGGGAGGGACCCCTTCGGAGAGGAGAGATCCTAAGTTTTGTCTTGAGATCGGCAGACCACCCAAGACGGCTCTAAATGACGTAGAGCCGGAGAGAGATGAAGATTAGAGAGTGAAATCTATATTACTGTATACTCCTAGGGCAAAAGGTAAAGAACATCAATCATTCGATTGTTGGTTCTTAAATCGGTTGTATCCCTTCAAATATATAAGGGGGAGGTCTACACCCGTTTCTAGGTGTCCTCTAACAGCTCCCGCGAGATTAGAGGGATAGACACGCGAAGAGATAAGAGTTTAACCGCCTGATTTGATCTATTCGCGGACCGTCCGGCCGTGACCAGTGCCACAAATGGTGTTCAACACATGCCCCCTACCTTTTGGAGAAGCGGAGCGAACCAAAAGCACTGGTGCAGGTTGGAATCAAATCGATGTGATCACATCGGTTCTCTTAAGCATCTTGCTGCATAATAGGATGATATTGCTTTAGGAAACGCCCGTTTAGTGTCTTGGGCAAGTCCTCGCCTTGTAATGTTTGCAACATGTAGGTGTTACCAGATATTACCCCATGTGATCTTGTAAGGGTTTTTCCAGCTTGGCGACCATTTTCCGAACTTCCGGTCTCTGCTCCTCGGTGGCAAGATGGTCTTCCACACCGGGTCTCCTACCTAGAATGACTTAGGCTTGATCTTCTTGTCGTAGGCTTTGGTGACCATGATCTTATCTTTCTCTATCTCCCCTAGAGCTATCAATCTCTTGTCGGTTACTTCATCAATATTGTCCATCATTGAATTATAATAATCATCGACGGTTAGATCGTTCTGCCTGACGAACCTAACATCATTTAGGCTTACCTCCACAGGAAAAATTGTTTCCTGTCCATAAACAAGCTCAAATAGGGAAACTGATGTGTCACGATGCCCGATCTTCACGACGTAAGATCAATCTTCAGATAACTAGCTTCGAAGAAGCCAAGATAACTTGCTGCAAGCAGCAATAACTAGTGCAACCTGACAAATAAAACTCAAAACCAACCACCGTCTTTAACCGGCAACCTGAATCGAGGATTCGCCCAACCACACTCTCAAAGAACCAACCAACACAGCCTACAATCAATCGAGGAGACCTCGAAGGGAGTAGGAGCACCACTTGGGAGCGGATGAAGACACCGCTTCTGCAATCCCGCGAAGGAATTCTCAAGAGCAAAGGGGTAGAGATCACTCTCAATATTTGTTAGCACACAGCTGAACAAAAGGGTTCTGTTTTTAGATTATCAAAAGTTGCCTTACATCATACACATAGGGGGGTATTTATACTAGTAACAACCAGCCTTAGAGAAGTATAAACACGAAACAAAAGTATTTTCACGTGCTAATGTGAAGGAGCCTCTTCGGGAGTTCTGCAGAGCTGATTTCTGTATGGCTGTTTGACATCTACGCAGCCTTTAGTATTTTGATAATAACTTCTCCTAAGAATCTCCAAATGAGGTGGGGTTGGCTGTGTTGGAAAGCTGACTTGGTAAGCTTTCTCACCATGTATAGCATGCTTAATGAAACTTCGTAGAATGATGCAGTTTAATACGAAAACTTGGTCATCAAACAGACTATTGACCTTCTGACCAGTCAGCACTAAATTAGGTCGGCTGCCTTTCTGGTAGATTTGATTAAGTCGTCCTTAGAAGCATTGGAAACTAGACTTCAAGAGCTTTCCAAAAAGTACTTATGGGCCTTCATAGATTTTGGGAATCAAAAGATATGACTATTTCTTCTGGACGGTTCTGTTGCGATGGACTGACTCGGACATAGCTCTTCTTGCTGATTCACCCTTGATATGTTTTGTCCTTCCTCTTTGGTGAACCTAAGTAATATCAACATACACGACTTAGGTAGCATAAAGTTCTCATTAGTGTTAAATTGAAATTCATAAAGTAGCGCGTGCACCTCTTGCTGTAGCTTCTTAGCTCGGCTACGTGTAATTGGTCCATCAAAGACTTGGGTTGGTGATGATGTTGGTTGTACTTGAGTTGATGTAGTATGACTTGGGGGTTGTAATGTGTTGCTTAATGGTGTGGTCGTATCATCCTCCTCTCCTTGAAAAAGAGTCGTCCTCGACTCTGAAGTGTCTTCACTCGTATATGGTAAGAGGTCAACAACATTGAACGTGTTGCTCATGCCATAGCTTGGAGGAAGATCTATCTTGTATGCATTATCATTGATCTTGGCAAGAACACGAAATGGACCATCCCCTCGTGGCATCAATTTGGATTTGCGCTGATTAGGACAACGCTCCTTGCGTAAGTGAATCCAAACCAAGTCCCCGGTTCAAATAACACTTTCTTCCTATGCTTGTTCATGCTTGCAGCCTTGCGCACTGCTTTGAGCTCAGTTGCTTCCTTAGTCTTCTCATGTATCTTTTTTATGTATGCAGCACGCTTGGAACCTTCCATATTGGTTCTTTTCTGCAATGGAAGGGGCAACAAATCTATAAGCAATAGGTTTGAACCCATATATACAATTTCGAAGGGGCATAAATTAGTTGTAGAATGTACTGCCCTGTTATAAGCAAACTCCACGTGTGGCAAACATTCCTCCCAATCCTTCAAGTTCTTCTTTACCATTGTTCGCAGCAGCATTGACAATGTATGATTCACCACTTTATTTTGTCCATCAGTTTGGGGGTGGCATATGGTGGAGAACAAAAGTTTAGTCCCAAGCTTTGCCCACAATGTTTTCCAAAAATAGCTCACAAACTTCACATCACGGTCAGATACGATGGTCTTGGGCACTCCATGTAGCGTCAAGATTTCTCTGAAAAACAAATTGGCAACATGTGAAGGATCGTCACTCTTGTTGCATGGAATAAAATGAGCCATTTTTGAAAATCTATCAACCACAACAAAAATAGAATCTCTCTTTTTTGAGTCATCGGCAGCCCTAAAATAAAATCCATGCTTATGTCTTCCCAAGGAATTTTAGGAGCGGGTAAAGGAGTATATAAACCATGAGGGTTCAGTTTTGACTTAGCTTTGTGACAGGTGACACAACGCTCCACAAATCTGATGACGTCTCTCCTCATCTTGGGCTAATAGAAATGATCACTGAGCAGTTCATAAGTCTTCTTTTGTCCAAAATGACCTGTTAGACCTCCTCCATGTGACTTATGCAATAAAAGCAATCTAACCGAAGAATTTGGTACACAAAGTTTGTTAGCTCTAAACAAAAATCCATCATGTATATGATATTTTTCCCAACCTTTTACATCTTTACAATGATTGTATGGTTCTGAAAATTCAAGATCATCATTATACATTTCTTTCAAATTTTTAAGACCCAAAACTTTTACCTCTAGTTGATTCAACAACACATTCCTTCGAGACAAGGCATCAGCGACCACATTGTCCTTACCTTTCTTATATTTCACAATGTATGGAAATGTTTTGATAAACTCAACCCATTTGGCATGGCGACAGTTCAGTTTGGCTTGCCTTTCAAATACTCCAAAGCTTCATGATCGGAATGAATAACAAACTCTTTTGGCCATAAGTAGTGCTGCCATGTTTCAAGCGTTCGGACCAAAGCATACAATTCTTTGTCATACACAGAATAATTTAATTGAGCACCTCTCAATTTTTCACTAAAATATGCTATAGGTTTTCCTTGTTGCATTAAAACTCCTCCTATCCCAATCCCACTAGCATCACATTCTACTTCAAAAGTTTTAGTGAAATCAGGAAGAATAAGTACAGGTGCTTCAGTCAAACGTTTCTTCAATTCTTGAAAAGCATCTTCTTGTGAGTTTCCCCATTTAAATTCAACACCTTTCTTTGTCAATTCATTTAAAGGGGAAGCGATGGTACTGAAATCTCGCACAAATCTTCTATAAAAACCAGCAAGACCATGAAAACTTCTTACTTGACTTACATTCGTTGGAGTTGGCACTTTGGATTCATCCACCTCTATTCCTTTTGCTAAAACAACAAAGCCAAGAAACACAACATGGTCTGTGCAAAAACTGCACTTCTCAAGATTAGCAAATAATTTCTCCTTTCTAAGCTCATCTAAAACTTGTCGAATTAAGGGGTTAAAGGGCCCAAAAGGTCTCCCGTTTTGGTGCTTAATGCCAAAGGGGGAGAAGTTAAGGGCCAACGCAAATGGATTAGCCAACCACTTATGAATTTCAAAAATGTAGAGGTAGGAGCTTTGTATTTGATCAAAACCCTTTTATTGCAAAATTGTTCTCTTATGGGGGAGAAGTTTCATTATGGGAAAAAGGGGGAGTTTGTGGCATTTGATCAAAGTTACTCGTGACATATCTCTCTATTTGCCCAAACAAGTGTGTTTGACTTAGAGATAGGAAAAAGAGTTTGTTTTGTGAAAATAAACCAAGTGGTGGCAAAAGTTATCCAAATATGCCAAATTCCTAGTGAGAAAATTTGGTCCTCAATTTGCACTTTTTGAGAATGATATTACACTTCTAGTTGATTTTTAATGTGTTGGCATAAATCACCAAAAATGGGGAGATTGAAAGGGAAATGTGCCCTTGGGCCATTTCTATAAATATTTTGGTGATTAGATGCCCAACACATATTATATCAAGGTGATGTGTGCTAAGTGTTAAAGAGATGCAAATAAAGAGTAAAGGTAAGCTCTAGACACTTGGTCAATTATTTTATATGCTAAACACTCTTGTCTAAGTGCCAGGGACTCAGCTAAGTGAAGTCCAAAAGAATCAAAAGAAGAAAAAGAAAGAAAGGAAGAAAAGGTGCTGAACTGCACAGCACTGGACGGCCTGGAGTTACTCACCGGACAGTCCGGTGTGCACCGGACGGTCCGGAGCCAATCACCGGACAGTCGAGTGTGTGCACCGGACAGTCCGGTGCAAGGTCTGTGAACTCATTGCTCTCGGGTTTTTCCTGGCTACGTCGGCTATAAATCACCGGACAGTCCATGCGAGGCGTCGAATAGTCTGGTGCTCTGGCCGTGCAACGGCTACATGCCACGTCGATGAGCGCCAACGGTCAAATGGAGCACCGGACGGTCCGGTGCCCCCACAGAAAAGGAAGATAGCCAATCAGGGGATTCTATGCCGCGTATTGTTCACTGTCCGGTGCACCGATGAACAGAAGGCAATAATTGCCTACCAAATGGAGTTCCAACGGCTCCTAGCTACCTTGGGGATATAAAAGGGACCCCTAGACGCATGGAGCACTACACCAAGCATTCACTAAACATTCTAAGACACCTAGACTTCGCCACCACGCACTCGGACCATCGTGTTAGAGATTTGAGCACCGTTTGAGTTGTAAACGCCCTGTGCCGTGTTTTGTGCTCACGTCTTGGCTTGTGTGCGTGTGTTTGCTGCGATTCTAGTTTTGTGTGTGTTGCTTTCCCTCCCTTATTCTTGTGTTTTTCTTGTGATCAAACATTGTAAGGGAGAGAGGCTCTAACTTGTGGAGATTCCTCGCAAACGGGAAAAGACTACTAAGGAAGAAAACTGTGGTACTCAAGGTTGATCGTTGGATCACTTGAGAGGGATTGAGTGCAATCCTTGACTGAAGGAGGTCACCACAACGTGGAGTAGGCATCGACCGAACCACGGGATAAAATCACCGAGTCTCTTGTGCCATCTTTTGTGTGATTGGTTTCTTCTCTCGAGTTCTCGTTTAACCACTTGTGATATTGTTCCATAGTTCAATACTCACTCTAAAGGAACAGTCAAGTGAAGAGTTCTCGCTTTAACAACTTGGCTTTAATCTTTCTAACATTTACAAACCAAGTTTGTGCTATTTAGTATTTGATTTTACAGGATCACCTATTCACCCCCCTCTAGGTGCTCTCAGCAGCGTACACTTCTTTCGATTCGTCCTCGGAGCTACTCTGGTCGCATTCTACCACATGGAAGTTGTGACGAGTCGCTTTAGCAATATCTTTGCTTCGGCTTTCACAAGCCAAAGCTCTCTAGTGTACCACATGGGAGCCTACAGGCCCTCTGGTCCAACATAGATGTGGTTGTTTGGATATTAGTATGTTGTCTCCCTACCCACTTGTCGGCGTTTTGGACCCGCGAGGACCCTCAACCGACTAGTGAATTTGTCGCTGCGTGTCCCTGCCCAGATGGGTTGATGCAAGATGGAACACAATAGGGAGGATGAGGCTTATATTATCTTGCACCGGGGTGCTCGTAGTAGGGGTTACAAGCGTCGCGAGAGAGAGAGGGAGAGGTTTCGACCCTGAGGTGAGCTGTCTGAGTTAGCCTCCTCTACGTTTCTCCCACTTTGCCTGCCTCCTTTAGGAAGGCCCCGGACATCCCCTTTTATAGATACAAGGAGATGGTCCAGCTATACAATGGGGGTGTAGCTATGTGCTAACGTGGCCAGCGGAGAAGTACTTGAGCCCTGTAGAAGCACAGCTGGCGGTGCGGCAGGGGTCCTGCTGATGTTTCTTTGCTTTTGTAGGGAGTTGAGAACAACCGACGTCATGGACGCACGCAGGGAACCATCATTACCTGTTACCGGAGTAATCTAGATGGGACACCGGTCTTGTTCCTTCGTAGCCTGAGGCAGCTAGCTAGGGGTAGGGTAATGATGTATCCCCTGTGGCGTAGTCGGTCCGAGGCCGAGGTCGGGCGAGGCGGAGACTTCTCTTGAGGCCGAGGCCCAAGGTCGGGCGAGGCGGAGACCTTCTCCCGAGGCCGAGGCTGAGGCCAAGGCCTGAGGTCGGGCGAGGCGGAGACCTCCTCCGAGGCCGAGGCTGAGGCCGAGCCCTGGAGTCGGGCGAGGCGGAGTTCCCTGCTGCGCCCGAGGCTGAACTCGGGAGAGGCTGTGACTCATTGTTGTTAGTCTTACCCTGGTGGTTGGCACAGTAGTCGAAACAGGGTGAATAGTGATGTTTTCCTGTCAGAACGATCAGTAAAGGGGCGAAGTGACTGCGGTGATTTCGACCTTGCCGACTGAGGCGCGCGTGTCTGGATAAAGTGTCAGGCGATCCTCGCATTAAACGCGTGTGCGATACGGTCGGTTGGTAAGGCGATTTGGCCGAGGTCGCTACACGACAAAGTTTACCCGAGTTTTGCCTCGGGCGAGCCGGGGGTGCGCCTGTTGCCTGAGGAGGTCCTCGGGTGAGGCGTGAATCCATTCGGGACTACTGTTCTTGCCCGAGGCCAGGCTCGGGCAAGACGAGATCGCGTCCTTGAGGCTTCAACTTTGAACCGCGCTTACCGATCTTTACGGTCCATTTTGAGGATGTTTTCCAGTCATGTTAAGGAGTATTGGGGGTACCCCTAATTACGGTACCCGACAGTAGCCCCCGGGCCTCGAAGGGAGTGTAGGTACTCGCTTGGAGGTTCTGCCGGATTTTTTGCAAGGGACCATCCTTTCTTGGTTATATTTTGTTCCGATGGGTGCGCGCGAGCGCACCCATCGGGTGTAGCCCCCGAGGCCTCGGAGGAGTGGTTTGACTCCTCTGAGGTCTTAATTCTTTTGGTGATGCCTCGGTCGGCCTTGTTGTTCCCTCATGCGGCCTGGCCGCAGCCCGGGTGCATGGTCAGCCTCCGAGTTTTCAAGCCGTTTCGTCGACGTGGTCGACAATTTGGCCGTAGCCTGGTGCGAGAGCAGCCTCCGAGCCTCTGCACGGAGCGAGAGGACGATCAAGGACCGTCTCGACTTTTATTGTACGCCCCTTTGTCGCCTTTCCGCAAGGAAGAAGGGGGGGGGAAGCGCCATGTTACCCTTGGAGGGCACCGAACACGACGTTTCCAGTGAGTTGCTATCGGGTGATCCGAGTGGACGCCCGAGCCCCGTTCGAAAAGGGTCGGCTAGTGGCCCAGAGGCGCGCTCCAAAAGTACCTGCAGGTGATTTGCTGGACCCGGACCCATTTGATAGGGTCCGAGGGCTCGATGCCTCCCTCCGGTGGGATTCCATTACAAATCGTTCTCGCTGGTCTCGGAAATGTCCTAGGGTACCTCGGGAGCGTAGCCCGAGCCTCGGCCATGTAACGGACGTACCCAGGGTCATCCATGACTCTGCATGCTCTGGGGCGGTTGTCGAACCCTTCCGAGGGGCCATCCTTCGATCCCCTGATCAGTAAAGGGCTCGGAGCACGGGTGCTCTGGGGCGGTTGTCGAACCCCGCAGGGCGCAACCTTCGAACCCCTGATCAGTAGGAGGGCTCGGGGCCCGTTTCCTTCACTGAGAAGGATCCTTTCGAAATATCCCTTTTCTCGATCCCTGTGACAAGAGAGAGAGAGAGGAAAAAGGAAAAAGGATATAAATTTAAACAATGTGGCGCACCCTTTTTGAGGCGGTCATCATGACGGAGACGAAACGGCGCCCGCTTCTCCTGCCAGAGGTGTCGCGTGCCCTGCCAGGGAGTTAATGCGACGGGAGGGGCGATTCGCGGGGCATCTGTTGCGCGTGCACGAGTCGTTCGAGGAACGAACACGGGTGCGTCGTCTTTACGCTGTGGGAGAGGGTTCCCCTGCCGCTTCAGGAGAGGATGCGAGCCTGTAGGTGATTGGACCGCTGCTTCCGCACGTCTGTTGCTGTAATTACTACCGGCCCGTCTTTGGTCATATCAACTGTCGTGCCTATTCCCGCGGATGATTGACCCGTGACCGTCGCACTTAATTGGCACTGTTGGATCATGCGCGGGGCTGCCTCGAGTCGTTGCACTGGTTCTGTAGTCCCGAGAAGACGCAGCATTGGCGCAAGTGGCGGTGCGGTTTCTTTGCACGTAGTAACTGGTGCGCCGGTTATATGACATGTGGGCCCGGGCCTCCATGCTGGACCGCTAGATGCGGCGAAGCTGAAAGGGTGCACAATCGTGGTGCGGTTGTATGCTTCTCGCGTGGCGGTCCACCCTTTCGACCGCTGGTTTTGGCGAGGATGAGAGAGTTCTTACCCGCGGGGTAGTTGCATGCTTCGCGTGCGGTGGTTCGCCCTCCTCGCGTTTTGGGTCATGACATGTGGGACCTAGCCCCTGTGTCGTAGGGTGGAAACCCTGGAGCGCGTCGGGGGAGACTTCGCCCGTGACGCTTTGGGGCGCAAGTGGGGAGATCCGCCTTTAAAAAGGGATCGATCTCTCGGGCAGTAGCCATGCCTTCGCACTCCTCGCATTCATCGCGTCTTTCCACCTTCCGAGCCCCCAGATGGGGTGCACCTGTGTTGCCTTCTTCTTGCTGCTGTTGGAGGAGCGCGACCTCGTGGGGGTTGGCGCTCTTCAGTCATCGCTCGGCTTCAAGGATTTTCATCATGCAGCCCGACTGCAGTCCCCCGTCGGCGGTCACCCAGGATGATGACCGCCAGCCTTGTGGTGGGGAAGAGTGAGCCGGGCCGTGGCCTCTCCCTTGCCCTCAGCTTCAAGGATGTTCATCATCTGTGCTGGGGAGGAGGGCGAGCCGAGTTGGGGCCCTGCCTTCCGCATGGGCTGGCGACCCGCTTCTTCCTCCAGCATTCGAGGGAAAAGGGTGTTCACCAGCCTTATGGAGGAGGCGAACTACCACCTACTGCCCCATCGGGGTGTGGCCGTCCGTCCACCTCACGGGCGACGGTCGCGCCGTGCGCAGGCCGGCCATGTCCATGGCCCTTCCCGCGCCGCCGGCCGCACCGGGGGGTCGCACAACACGTTGTACGCCGCGAGGGCGGTGTTCGTGTTCTGGGATAGTCTCGTCCTTGCTCCTGTGGCGAGGACGGGAGTGAGGACCTGCCGGTGCGCACTGGGGCGGCCGCCATTCACCGGTGTGGCGTTGGCGCGCAGGTGGCCACTGCCGTCGGTGCTGAGGTGGTGGTCGCCATAGGTGAGGCTTCCCCCTGCAGAAGCGGTTGCCTCCGTCGACGAGACCGTCAGTGCCACCTACGGCCGGACCTCCGGCTCTTTGGCTTTAATGGCTGGTTCTCGTCCCTCGTAGGGGGACATGGGCGAGGGCCTTTTCACAGTAGCGTTTGCCCTGAGGCAATCGCTGCTGCTGTCTAGCCGCCCGAGGCGGAGGTGAGAGCACCTAGAGGGGGGTGAATAGGTGATCCTGTAAAAACTTGAAACTTAATCCACAAAACTTGATTAGGAGTTAGCACAATTAAGCCAAGTGGCTAGAGAAGAGAGCTTGCACAACACGATAACCACAAAGAGATCAACACAGAGATGGCACAATGGTTTATCCCGTGGTTCGGCCAAGTCCAACACTTGCCTACTCCACGTTGTGGCGTCCCAACGGACGAGGGTTGCAATCAACCCCTTTCAAGCGGTCCAAAGACCCACTTGAATACCACGGTGTTTTGCTTTCACTTTACTATATCCCACTTGCGAGGAATCTCCACAACTTGGAGCCTCTCGCCCTTACACTTGATGTTCACAAAGAAGCACGGAGTAAGGGAGGGATGAGCAACGCACACAAGACACGAAATCAGAGTACCAACACGCACACAAGTCACAACAAGAGCTCACAACTCAACCCGACGAGTTCACAACTCAAATGGAGCTCTAGTTGCTATCACAAAGAATCAAATGCGCGGAATCGAAGTCTTGGTGCTTAGGAATGCTTAGAGAATACTTGGTATCATCCTCCATGCGCCTAGGGGTCCCTTTTATAGCCCCAAGGAAGCTAGGAGCCGTTGAGTGCATTCCAGGAAGGCAATTCTTGCCTTCTGTCGCCTGGCGCACCAGACAGTCCGGTGCACCACTGGACACTGTCCGGTGCGGATCTCTTTCCTTATTTGGCGAAGCCGATCGTTGCAGTCTTGGAGCCGTTGGTGCACCGGACACTGTCCGGTGCACACCAGACAGTCCGGTGCCCCATCCGACCGTTGGCACTTGCCACGCGTCGCGCGTGGATTCCGCGGCCGACCGTTGGCCCGGCTGACTGTTGGCTCACCGGACAGTCCGGTGCACCACCGGACAGTCCGGTGCACCACCGGACAGTCTGGTGATTTATAGCCGTACGTCGCCGACAACTTCCCGAGAGCAGCAAGTTCGCCTGAGTCAGCCTGGCACACCGGACACTGTCCGGTGCACCACCGGACAGTCCGGTGCACCCAGACTGAGCTGACTTCGGCTGAACAAAGCCATCTTTAATTCCAACTTGATTTTTCCTGTTTCCAGCACTTAGACATAATACATTAGTCTCCAAAACAATATAATAAGTCTTAGAAACATACCTTTATACTTGATTTGTACTTTGTCCACCATTTAACACTTAGGTACTTGTGTTGGACACTAAATCACCAAAATACTTAGAAATGGCCCAAGGGCACATTTCCCTTTCAATCTCCCCCTTTTTGGTGATTTATGCCAACACAACACAAAGCAAGTAGAACAAGTGCAAAATCAATTCAAATAAGAACTCAAGATTATTTTGATTCAACTTTGGCATATATGGATCATTCTTTGCCACCACTTGGTTTTTGCAAATCAAACTCAATTTCCTATCTCTAAGTCAAACACACTTGTTGAAACATAAAGAGAGATATTCCAGGAGAAATTGATCAAAGATTCAAAAAACTCCCTCGTTTTCCCATAATCAGCCATTCTCCCCACAAGAGACCAACTTTTGACAAAAGAGACAGTAAGAGAGTTTTGACAAACCAAAAGCTCTATTCTACTATTTTCAAAATTCTCAAGTGGTAGCTGATCCATTTCTTGCTTTGGCCTTATTTTCTCCCCCTTTGGCATCAAGCACCAAAACGGGATCAATCTTGGCCCTTTTAACCCCATTGTCTCACCAAAATCTTCAACTAAGAGTAAAAAGGCAATAAGAGTACAAAGATGAACTTGGAATGAGTTACTCTTTCATCGGAGTGCAGTGGAAGTCTTGCATGGTCCAAGTCCACCTTTTCCCTTTCAAACCTCCTTTGAGACTAAATTAAGCAAACTCAAGCACACAGTTAGTCTCAAAGGTCAAGTTGTAGCATGCCTCCCCCTAAATAAGTGCATCACTTGCAATTGGACTTGTGAGGTCCGGGGATCATGAGTACAACTTGAGCACCATAAATAAACAACAAAATGCATAAGGGAACATGATCAAAGCATAAGACACATGTATGCTACACATCAATCCAAGTTCCGCGAATCTAAGACATTTAGCTCACTACGCAGCCTGCAAAAGGTCTTCTCATCTAGAGGCTTGGTAAAGATATCGGCTAGCTGGTTCTCGGTGCTAACATGAAACACTTCGATATCCCCCTTTTGCTGGTGGTCTCTCAAAAAGTGATGTCGGATGTCTATGTGCTTTGTGCGGCTGTGTTCAACAGGATTATCCGCCATGCGGATAACACTCTCATTATCACATAGGAGTGGGACTTTGCTCAGATTGTAGCCAAAGTCCCGGAGGGTTTGCCTCATCCAAAGTAGTTGTGTGCAACACTGTCCTGCGACAACATACTCGGCCTCAGCGGTGGATAGGGCAACGGAAGTTTGTTTCTTAGAACTCCACGACACCAGGGACCTTCCTAAGAATTGGCACGTCCCTGATGTACTCTTCCTATCAACCTTACATCCAGCATAGTCGGAGTCTGAATATCCAATCAAGTCAAAGGTAGACCCCTTTGGATACCAGATCCCGAAGCAAGGCATAGCGACTAAATATCTAAGAATTCGCTTCACAGCCACTAAGTGACATTCCCTTGGATCGGATTGAAATCTAGCACACATACATACACTAAGCATAATATCCGGTCTACTAGCACATAAATAAAGTAAAGACCCTATCATAGACCGGTATGCCTTTTGATCAACGGACTTACCTCCTTTGTTGAGGTCGGTGTGTCCGTCGGTTCCCATTGGAGTCTTTGCGGGCTTAGCGTCCTTCATCCCAAACCGCTTGATCAAGTCTTGCATGTACTTTGTTTGGGAGATGAAGGTCCCATCCTTGAGTTGCCTCACTTGGAACCCAAGGAAATAGCTTAACTCGCCCATCATCGACATCCCAAACTTTTGAGTCATCACCCTGCTAAACTCTTCACAAGACTTTTGGTTAGTAGAACCAAATATTATGTCATCAACATAAATTTGGCACACAAAAGGTCACCATCACAAGTCTTAGTAAAAAGAGTTGGATCGGCTTTCCCAACCTTAAAAACATTAGAAATTAAAAAGTCTCTAAGGCATTCTTACCATGCTCTTGGGGCTTGCTTAAGTCCATAGAGCGCCTTAGAGAGCTTACAGACGTGGTCGGGGTACCGTTCATCCTTGAAGCCAGGGGGTTGCTCCACGTACACCTCCTCCCTGATTGGCCCGTTGAGGAAAGCGCTCTTCACATCCATTTGGAACAACCTGAAAGAATGGTGAGCGGCATATGCTAGCAAAATATGAATGGACTCTAGCCTAGCCACAGGAGCAAAAAGTCTCCTCAAAGTCCAAACCTGCGACTTGGGCATAACCTTTTGCCACAAGTCGTGCCTTGTTCCTTGTCACCACCCTGTGCTCGTCTTGTTTGTTGCAGAATACCCACTTGGTTCCCACAACATTTTGCTTGGGACGAGGCACCAGTGTCCAAACTTCATTTCTCTTGAAGTTGTTGAGCTCCTCCTGCATGGCCAACACCGAGTCTGGATCTAGCAAGGCCTCCTCTACCCTGAAAGGCTCAATAGAAGAGACAAAAGAGTAATGCTCACAAAAATTAACTAATCGAGACCGAGTAGTTACTCCCTTGCTAATGTCACCCAAAATCTGGTCGACGGGATGATCCCTTTGAATCATCGCTCGGACTTGAGTTGGAGGTGCCGGTTGTGCTTCTTCCTCCATCACATGACCATCTTGTGCTCCCCCTTGATCATATGCCTCCTCTTGATGAACATGTTCCTCGTCTTGAGTTGGGGGATGCACCATTGTTGAGGGAGAAGGTTGATCACGCTCATTTTGTTCCTGTGGCCGCACATCTCCAATCGCCATGGTGCGTATTGCGGCCGTTGGAACGTCTTCTTCATCTACATCATCAAGATCAACAACTTGCTCTTTTGGAGAGCCATTAGTCTCATCAAATACAACGTCGCTAGAGACTTCAACCAAACCCGATGATTTGTTGAAGACCCTATACGCCTTTGTATTTGAGTCATAACCTAACAAAAACCCTTCTACAGCTTTGGGAGCAAACTTAGAATTTCTACCTTTCTTCACTAGAATGTAACATTTGCTCCCAAATACACGAAAGTAATACACATTGGGTTTGTTACCGGTTAGAAGCTTATATGAAGTCTTCTTGAGGAGGCGATGAAGATAGACCCGGTTGATGGTGTGGCAAGCCGTGTTCACGGCTTCCGACCAAAAGCACTTGGGGGTCTTGAACTCTCCAAGCATCGTCCTCGCCATGTCTATAAGTGTCCTGTTCTTCCTCTCTACCACACCATTTTGCTGTGGTGTGTAGGGAGCAGAGAACTCGTGCTTGATTCCTTCCTCCTCAAGGTACTCCTCCACTTGAAGGTTCTTGAATTCGGACCCATTGTCGCTCCTTATCATCTTCACCTTGAGCTCAAACTCATTTTGAGCTCTCATTAGGAAGCGCTTGAGGGTCGCTTGGGTTTCAGATTTATCCTGCAAAAAGAATACCCAAGTGAAGCGGGAAAAATCATCAACTATAACAAGACCATACTTACTTCCTCCTATACTTAGATAGGCGATGGGTCGGAAGAGGTCCATATGAAGTAACTCCAGGGGTCTTGATGTTGTCATCACATTTTTGGCATGATGAGAGCTTCCCACCTGTTTACCTGCTTGACAAGCTACATAAGGTCTATCTTTTTCGAAAGTTACATTAGTTAGACCTATCACGTGTTCTCCCTTTAGAAGCTTGTGAAGGTTCTTCATCCCCACATGTGCTAAACGACGATGCCACAGCCAGCCCATGCTAGTCTTAGCAATTAAGCATGCATCTAGACCGGCCTCCTCTTTTGCAAAATCATCTAAATAAAGTTTGTCGTCTAGTACACCCTTAAAAGCTAATGAACCATCACTTCTTCTAAAGACAGACACATCTACATTTGTGAATAAACAGTTATATCCCATATTACAAAGTTGACTCACAGACAACAAGTTATATCCAAGCGACTCAACTAAGAACACATTAGAAATAGAGTGCCCGGATGAAATAGCAATTTTTCCTAACCCTTTCACCTTGCCTTGGTTCCCATCACCAAATATGATTGAATCTTGGGGATCCTTGTTCTTGACGTAGGAAGAGAACATCCTCTTTTCCCCCGTCATGTGGTTTGTGCATCCGCTGTCGATAATCCAGCTTGAGCCTCAGGATGCATAAACCTGCAAGGCAAATTTAGGCTTGGGTCTTAGGTACCCAACTCTTGTTGGGTCCTACAAGGTTAGTACAAATAGCCTTAGGGACCCAAATGCAAGTTTTATCTCCCTTGCATTTTGCCCCTAATTTTCTAGCAACCACCTTTTTATCCTTTCTACAAATAGCAAAGGAAGCATTTAAAGCATGATAAATTGTAGAAAGTTCATTACTTGTTTTCCTAGGTACATGAGCATTTCTCCTAGGCACATGATAAATGACATTATTCGTAGCCAAACTTCTATCATACATCATAGAAGAACTTGAAGCAAACATTGCATTTGAATCATAAGCATGCGAAACACCATCATTGCAACTTCTATCATGATGAACATTCCTAGAATATCTCCTATCATGGTATAAGAAAGCATGGTTCTTTTGAATACTATTTGCCATAGGAGCCTTCCCTTTCTCCTTGATGGAGATGGGAGCCTTATGACTTGTCAAGTTCTTGGCTTCCCTCTTGAAGCCAAGCCCATCCTTAATTGAGGGGTGTCTACCAACCGTGTAGGCATCCCTTGCAAATTTTAGTTTATCAAAATCATTTTTGCTAGTCTTAAGTTGAGCATTAAGACTAGCCACTTCATCATTTAGTTTAGAAATGCAAACTAGGTGTTCACTGCAAGCATCAACATTAAAATCTTTGCACCTATTGCAAATCATAACATGTTCTTCACGAGAGTTTGTTTTACTAGCTATTTCTAACTTAGCATTCAAGTCATCATTTATGCTCTTTAAATTAGAAATAGAGTCATGGCATGTAGACAATTCACAAGAAAGCATTTCATTCCTTTTATTTCTAAAGCAAGGGATTTTTGTGCCTCTACAAACTTATCATGTTCTTCATACAAAAGATCCTCTTGCTTTTCTAATAACCTATTTTTATCGTTCAAGGCATCAATTAATTCATTAATCTTATCTACCTTAGTTCTATCTAGGCCCTTGAATAAACATGAATAGTCTATTTCATCATCACTAGATTCTTCATCACTTGAGGAAGCGTAAGTACTAGTTTATGAGTGCTTACCTTCTTTTCCCTTGCCATGAGACAGGTGTGATGCTCGTTGGGGAAGAGGGCCGACTTGTTGAAGGCGGTGGCGGCGAGTCCTTCGTTGTCGGAGTCGGACGACGAACAATCCGAGTCCCACTCCTTTCCAAGGTGTGCCTCGCCCTTAGCCTTCTTGTAAGCCTTCTTCTTTTCCCTCTTGTTCCCTTGTTCCTGGTCACTATCATTATCGGGACAATTAGCGATAAAATGAACAATCTTACCACATTTGAAGCATGAGCGCTTCCCCTTCGTCTTGGTCTTGTTGGGATGCTCCTTGCGACCCCTTAGCGCCATCTTGAAACGCTTGATGATGAGGGCCATTTCTTCATTATTAAGCCCGGCCGCCTCAACTTGTGCCACCTTGCTAGGTAGCGCCTCCTTGATGCGCCTTGTTTTCTTCTTCCTCCCGTCTTTTCCTTTGTGGCCCGAGCCTAAGTCAGTAGGCTTGTCATCCTTTGGATCATTGACGAAGGACTCCTTCTCCTTATCATTGACCACCATCCACTTGCCCTTAGGATTCATCTCTTCGGGCGATTAGTCCCTTTCTTGAAGAGAACGACTCCGATACCAATTGAGAGCACCTAGAGGGGGGGGGGTGAATAGGTGATCCTATAAAAACTTGAAACTTAATCCACAAAACTTGATTAGGAGTTAGCACAATTAAGCCAAGTGGCTAGAGAAGAGAGCTTGCACAACACGATAACCACAAAGAGATCAACACAGAGATGGTATAGTGGTTTATCCCGTGGTTCGGCCAAGTCCAACACTTGCCTACACCACGTTGTGGCGTCCCAACGGACGAGGGTTGCAATCAACCCCTTTCAAGCGGTCCAAAGACCCACTTGAATACCACGGTGTTTTGCTTTCACTTTACTATATCCCACTTGCGAGGAATCTCCACAACTTGGAGCCTCTTGCCCTTACACTTGATGTTCACAAAGAAGCACGGAGTAAGGGAGGGATGAGCAACGCACACAAGACACGAAATCAGAGTACCAACACGCACACAAGTCACAACAAGAGCTCACAACTCAACCCGACGAGTTCACAACTCAAATGGAGCTCTAGTTGCTATCACAAAGAATCAAATGCGCGGAATCGAAGTCTTGGTGCTTAGGAATGCTTAGAGAATGCTTGGTATCATCCTCCATGCGCCTAGGGGTCCCTTTTATAGCCCCATGGCAGCTAGGAGCCGTTGAGTGCATTCCAGGAAGGCAATTCTTGCCTTCTGTCGCCTGGCGCACCGGACAGTCCGGTGCACCACTGGACACTGTCCGGTGCAGATCTCTTTCCTTATTTGGCGAAGCAGATCGTTGCAGTCTTGGAGCCGTTGGCGCACCGGACACTGTCCGGTGCACACCGGACAGTCCGGTGCACACCGGACAGTCTGGTGCCCCATCCGACCGTTGGTACTTGCCACGCGTCGCGCGCGGATTCCGCGGCCGACCTTTGGCCCGGCTGACTGTTGGCTCACCGGACAGTCCGGTGATTTATAGCCGTACGTCGCCGACAACTTCTCGAGAGCAGCAAGTTCGCCTGAGTCATCCTGGCGCACCGGACACTGTCCGATGCACCACCGGACAGTCCGGTGCACCCAGACTAAGCTGACTTCGGCTGAACAAAGCCATCATTAATTCCAACTTGATTTTTCCTGTTTCCAGCACTTAGACATAATACATTAGTCTCCAAAACAATATACTAAGTCTTAGAAACATACCTTTATACTTGATTTGTACTTTGTCCACCATTTAACACTTAGGTACTTGTGTTGGACACTAAATCACCAAAATACTTAGAAATGGCCCAAGGGCACATTTCCCTTTCAGGAGGTTGTTGTCGCTGCTGGTGCAGTGGTCGTCGGCGAGCCGCTTGGAGTTTGTTATCTCGCAGCCCCTCTGGTGTGGAGGTAGTTCATTCCTGCGGGGATGGAGCTGGAGTCCCGTTTGTAACGGTATTTGCCTGAGAGCAAAATGTAACTGCTTCAAGTACTAAGACATCTGCCACAGGTCGGGAAAACCGCCGAGGGCGCTGCCGACGTCTAAGTCTAGATACCATAGTTACCCTAAGTATGTGTGTTTGTTCTTTGTGGCTGCTGAGGCCTGAACATTTAGGTATAAAGCCGTGCTTCTTTCCTCTTATTTCGAGCATTAGGACTTGTTCGTCGGTAGCAGAATCACTTATCTGAGCGTGAGCTACCTTTCGCGGAAGGTGATGAGTGAGGTATCTGTATCCTAGAGGCGTAGGAGTCCCTTGGCTCGGTCGGCCTTGCCGTTCAATGTCTCTCTCGCTCGTCTTTAGGATTCCGTTATCGACGCAGTCGAAAGGCACGCCCAAGCTATGGCCTTACAGCAGCGTGCCCGGGCCGCAGGTATGTTTTGTCTGCTTTGTGATTTTGTTTTTGTCTTCATTCTTCTCCTCGTGTCTGAAGAACATTGTCCAACTGTCTGCAGGGTTCGAGACGGCTCTTAACGAGTCTGTCAAGAACTGCAAGGCGCTTGCCCAGGCGGCTGAGCAGAAGGAGGCCGAGCGCATGGCCATGTCCGAGGCTATCTCGGCCTTCTGCCGGGCCTTTGGCCTCGACAACGTCCCCTCGGGTAGCTCCCCTCAGAGTCACCTGCGGGCCTTGGGCGGCCATGTGCGCAACAGACTCCGCGAGGCGCTGCACCACGACGTTAGGTGGGCCTTCGCCGTCCTCGCTTCCCACTACGACGTGGATCTAGAGCGGGTCAACGAGGGGTACTGCTTACCCGACGAAGAGGAGGCCGCCTTAGCCGAGGTCTAGAGGCTTGACGCGGCTATCGAGGGCCCAAGCGCGACGCTGGCTTCCTCCTTTGAGGTGGAGATCCTTCCGCCCGTGTCGCCGTCTGAGGCCGGGCCAGATACTGCCGAGGGTGGAAACGACGCCGAGGGTGCTGCTCCTCCCCCTGCCGATGCCTGAGCCTGTAGGAACAGTTTATTTTAAGTACGCGTATGTTTCTTGCGGCCGCTGAGGCTTAAACATTTTAGCGTCAGAGTATAAAGCTATGTTTTCTTTCCTCTTGTTTCGTGCGTTAGGACTTGTTTGTAGGTAGCAGAATCACTTATCCGAGCGTGAGTTACTTTTCGTGGAAGGTGATGAGTGAGGTATCCGTATCCCGGAGGCGTAGGAGTCCCTCGGCTCGGTCGGCCTTGCCGTTTAAGGTTCCTCTCGTCGTTTTTAGGATTCCGCTATCGATATAGTCGAAAGGCACGAAAGTCGTTTTGGTAGAAAACTTTTCTGAGGAAAATTTTGACGCAGAGGGGTTCCCCCCTTCTAGCCCCCGAGGGAGGGTCAGGCTTTGCCGAGGCAAGGCTGATCCTTCCTTGATGGTTAGACTTTATTTATACATGTAAAGAAAGTGAGATACATGAACGACTTGAAACACTTTAAGGGTAAAAGCGACGTAGTTGTTCGATGTTCCAAGCGTTGTTGTAGACCTCGCCTTGATCGTTGGCCAGCTTGTATGTCCCGGGCTTCAAAATTTTGGCGATGATGTATGGCCCTTCCCAGGAAGGAGTAAGCTTGTGGCGCCCTCAGGCGTCTTGTCGTAGCCGAAGCACCAAATCTCCCACTTGGAAGCCTCGGGGCCGAACCCTTCGGGCGTGGTAGCGTCGCAGAGACTGCTGGTACCGTGCCGAGTGTAGTAAGGCTACGTCCTGAGCCTCTTCCAACTGGTCCAATGAGTCCTCTCGGTTGGTCTAGTTGTTTTGGTCGCCGTAGGCCTTTGTCCTCGGGGAACAGTATTCCAAGCCCGTGGGTAAGATGGCCTCGGCCCCATAGACTAGGAAAAACGGCGAGAAGCCCGTGGCCCGGCTCGGCGTCGTCCTCAGACTCCAAACCACCGAGGGTAATTCTTTTATCCACCGCTTGCCAAACTTGTTGAGGTCGTTGTAGATCCTTGGTTTTAGTCCCTGCAAAATCATACCATTAGCGCGCTCCACCTGCCCATTTGTCATTGGGTGAGCTACGACGGCCCAGTCCACACGGATGTGGTGGCCTTCGCAAAAGTCCAAGAACTTCTTCCTAGTGAACTGCGTGCCATTGTCGGTGATGATGGAGTTTGGGACCCCAAAGCGATGGATGATATTTATAAAGAACACCACCGCCTGCTCGGACCCGATGCTGGTTAAGGGTCGGACTTCGATCCACTTGGAGAATTTGTCGATGGCGACCAGCAGGTGCGTGAAGCCCTGGGTGCCTTCTGCAAGGGACCGACGAGGTCCAGACCCCATACGGCAAACGACCAAGTGATAGGTATTGTCTGCAGGGCCTGAGAGGGCAGGTGCGTCTGTCTCGCGTAGAATTGACACCCTCGGCAGGAGCGCACAATCCTAGTGGCGTCGACCACCGCGGTCGGCCAGTAGAACCCTTGTCGGAAAGTGTTACCTATGAGGGCTCGAGGTGATGCATGGTGACCGCAAGCCCCTGAGTGTATTTCCTGTAACAGCTCTTGTCCCTAGCGACGGATATGCATCGTTGGAGAATGCCTGAGGGGCTGCGGTGGTATAACTCTTTTTCATCACCCAGTAAAACGAATGACTTGGCGCGCCGAGCCAGCCGCCGAGCTTCGGCCTTGTCGAGGGGCAGCTCTCCTCGGAGGAGATATTCCAGGTACGGGGTCTACCAGTTTAGGTTTGGCATAACCCCGTGCTGCTCTCTCTCGACGCGCATGGCCTCACCCTCGGTGGACGAGGGTACCTCGGGCTGGGCCGAGGTCCCCTCGGGTTCGGGCGCGTCGTCGAGTTTGACGGATGGTTGATATATGTCCCTGGAGAAGACGTTCGAGGGAACCGACGTCCGCCCCGAGGCTATTTTAGCCAGCTCATCCGCAGTCTCGTTGTACCGTCGAGCAATATGGTTGAGTTCTAGCCCGTAGAACTTATCTTCCAAGCGCCGAACTTCGTCGCAGTAGGCCTCCATTTTTCAATCGCGACAGTGGGAGTTCTTCATGACTTGGTCAATAACGAGCTACGAGTCGCCACGAGCGTCGAGGCACCGAACCCCTAGCTCGACAGCGATGCGCAACCCATTAACCAAGGCCTCGTACTCGGCCACGTTGTTTGACGCCGGAAAATGGAGGCGTATCATGTAGCGCGCATGTTTCCCGAGGGGTGAGATGAAGAGCAAGCCAGCTCCTGCTCTGGATTTCATAAGCGACCCATCGAAGTACATGGTCCAAAGTTCGGCCTGGATTGGAGCTGTCGGTAATTGGGTGTCGGCCCATTCAGCCAGGAAGTCTACCAAGACTTGGGATTTTATGGCCTTCCGAGCGGCAAATGAAAGTGTCTCCCCCATGAGTTCCACTGCCCACTTTGCTATCCTACCCGAGGCCTCTCGGCACTAGATGATCTCTCCCAAGGGGAAGGATGACACCACAGTCACCGGATGAGACTCGAAGTAGTGTCGCAACTTTCACGGTGTTAGAATTACTGCGTATAGTAGCTTCTGGATTTGTGGGTAGCGGATCTTGGTCTCGGATAGCACCTCACTGATGAAGTAGACCGGCCTCTGGATGAGGAGTGCATGCCCTTCTTCTTGTCTCTCGACTACGACCGCAGTGCTGACCACCTGAGTGGTTGCGGCTACGTAAATCAAGAGGGCTTCTCCCGTAGCGGGGGGCACCAAGATGGGCGCATTAGTAAGGAGTGCTTTAAGGTTTCCGAGGGCTTCTTCGGCCTCGGGAGTCCAAGTGAAGCGCTCGGCCTTCCTTAAGAGGCGGTACAAGGGCAGTCCTTTCTCGCCAAGGCGCGAGATGAAGCGGCTCAGAGTCGTAAGGCATCCCATGACCCTTTGTACTCCTTTTAAATCTTTGATGGGTCCCATGTTGGTGATGGCCACGATTTTCTCCGGGTTGGCCTCGATGCCTCGTTCGGAGACGATGAACCCTAGGAGCATGCCTCGGGGGACTCCGAAGACACACTTCTTGGGATTGAGTTTTACGCCCTTCGCTCTTAGACACCTGAATGTTATCTCAAGGTCAGAGAGGAGGTCAGAGGCTTTCCTTGTTTTGACAACGATGTCATCAACGTAAGCCTCGACCGTTCTGTCGATGTGTTGTCCGAACACATGGTTCATGCACCTTTGGTATGTTGCACCTGCATTCCTCAAGCCAAATGGCATAGTAGTATAACAATACATGCCAAAAGGTGTGATAAAAGAAGTCACGAGCTGGTCGGATTCTTTCATCTTGATTTTGTGATAGCCTGAATAGGCATCTAGGAAAGACAGGGTTTCGCACCCAGCAGTGGAGTCCACAATTTGATCGATGCGAGGTAGAGGGTAACGAACCTTTGGACATGCTTTATTTAACCCAGTGTAGTCTATGCACATCCTCCATTTCCCACCTTTTTTCTTTACAAGCACAGGGTTAGCTAACCATTCTGGATGGAATACCTCTTTGATGAACCCTGTAGCCATTAGCTTGTGGACCTCCTCGCCTATGGCCCTGCGCTTTTCTTCATCAAAACGGCGCAGGTACTGCTTCACGGGTCGGGCACCGGCTCGGATGTCCAGTGAGTGCTCGGCGACATCCCTCGGTATGCCGGGCATGTCCGAGGGACTCCACGCAAAAATTTCGGCGTTTGCGCGGAGAAAGTCGACGAGCGCTGCTTCCTATTTGGGGTCGAGCTCGGAGCCGATCCTGACTTTCTTGTCGGCATCGTTGCTGGGGTCGAGAGGGACGGACTTAACTGCCTCAGCTGGTTCGAAGTTGCCGGCGTGCCGCTTCGCGTCGGGCGCCTCTTTGGAGAGGCAATCCAGGTCGGCGATGAGGGCTTCGGACTCGGTGAGGGCTTCGGCATACTCCACACATTACACGTCGCACTCGTAAGCGTGGTGGTATGTGGAACCGACAGTGATGGTTCCCCTGGGGCCTGGCATCTTGAGCTTGAGGTAAGTGTAGTTGGGGACGACCATGAACTTGTCATAGCACGGTCTTCCCAGCACCGCGTGATAGGTCCCTCGGAACCCGACCACCTCGAAAGTGAGGGTTTCCTTTCGGAAGTTGGAGGGAGTTCCGAAGCAGACGGGCAAATCAAGTTGCCCAAGGGGCAGGACGTGCTTGCCGGGGACAATCCCGTGAAAGGGTGCTGCACCGGCCCGGATTGTGGACAGATCAACCCCCAAGAGCCCTAGGGTCTCGGCGTAGATGATGTTGAGGCTCCTGCCTCCATCCATGAGGACCTTGGTGAGCCTAGCGTTGCCGATGACAGGGTTGACGACGAGCGGGTACCTTCCTAGGCTCGGTACGCAGTCGGGGTGGTCGCCTTGGTCGAAGGTGATGGGCTTGTCGGACCAGTCTAGGTAGACCGGCGCTGCTACCTTCACCGAGCAGACCTCCCGGTGCTCCTGCTTGCGGTGTCGAGCCGAAGAATTTGCCACTTGCCCGCCGTAGATCATGAAGCAGTTGTGGACCTCTGGGAACTCTTCTTCCTTGTCACCCCCCTTCTTGTTGTTGCCTTGGTCCCTGCCACCTTCTGCCGGGGGCCCAGCCTTGTTGAAGTAACACCGGAGCATGTCGCACTCTTCAAGGGTGTGCTTGACGGGACCCCTGTGATAGGGGCACGACTCCTTGAGCATCTTGTCGAACATGTTGGCCCCTCCGGGAGGCTTCCGAGGATTCCTGTGCTCGGCAGCAGCGACGAGATCCGCATCAACGACGTCACGTTTTGCTTGCGCCTTCTTCCTGTTCTTCTTCTTCGTGCCACGCTGGACGGACGCCTCGGGGACGTCTTCCTTCTGTCTGCCCTGAGGCTGCTTGTCCTTCCGGAAGATGGCTTCGACCGCCTCCTGACCAGAGGCGAACTTGGTAGCTATGTCCATCAATTCGCTCGCCTTGGTGGGTGTCTTGCGTCCCAGTTTGCTCACCAGGTCCCGGCAAGTGGTGCCGGCGAGGAATGCCCCGATGACGTCCGAGTCGGTGATGTTGGGCAACTCGGTGCACTGCTTGGAAAACCGCTGGATGTACTCTCGTAGGGATTCCCCTGGCTGCTGGAGGCAGCTCCGGAGATCCCACGAGTTCCCAGGGCGCACGTACGTACCTTGGAAATTTCTAGCGAAAGCCTTGACCAGGTCGTCCCAGTCGGAGATCTACGAAGGAGGCAGATGCTCTAGCCAGGCCTGGACAGCATCGGAGAGGAAAAGGGGGAGGTTGCGGATGATGAGGTTGTCGTCGTCCGTCCCTCCCAACTGGCACGCCAGCCAGTAATCCGCAAGCCACAACTCCGGCCTTGTCTCCCCTGAGTACTTGGTGATGGTAGTCAGGGCTCGGAATCGGGCCGGGAACGGCGCCCGTCGTATGGCCCGGCTGAAGACTCGCAGACCTGGTGGTTCGGGCGAGGGGCTCTGATCCTCCTCACTGTTGTAGTGTCCCCCGCGCCTGAGGTGGTAGCCTCAGCGCACCCTTTCCTCGAGGCGGGATCGACGGTCGCGGCGGTGTTGTTCGCTGCTGAGGTGGTCCGGGGCTATAGGCCTCTCGTCCCTTGTGCGCTCGGTGTGGACCGAGGCCTCCCACATGCATCGAGAGGACGTTGCGCGATACTCCGAGGGGCACCCTCGCCTTCGGGAGGTAGAGCTCTCGGCTCGTCGGACTGCGGCATCTTCCAGGAGATCCTTGAGTTTGCCCTGGATACTTCGCCCCTCGATGGTGGATGGCTCTGGCATTGTTTGAAGTAGCATCGCCGCTGTAGCTAGGTTCTAGCTGGCCCCGCTGAAGGCCGGGGGCAGCCCTGCCCTGGCTTCATCAATGATACGGCGCTGGACGTCCCGGGCCCGATGACGCTCTCCTCCGGCGAGTGCCCGGCCTGCCCACTCCTACTCGATGTTTTGTCGGAGCTGCACAAGTCGCCCCGTTTCTTCGTCGAGCTTGGCCTGCATCTCGCGGAGTTGCTCGAGCTGTTTACCCTAACCCCCCGTAGGGACTCGGACCACAGCTAGCTCCCGCGGGATCTCAACGCGAGACGCAGGCGCTGGGGCGTCGTCGTTTTCTGGCATGCCGAGGTGGTCATCTTCGTTGTGATCCCTCTGATCGATGTGAAAGCACTCGCGAGTTGGGTCGTGACCCTCGTCGCCAAGGCTGTGGTCATCGTCAGAGTAGCCGGAGAGGCAGTAGTCACATGCGGACATGAAGTCTCGCATGGCACTGGGATCACGGAGTCCGGAGAAATCCCAACCGAAGTTGGGGTCGTCCTCTTCCTCGGAACCCGTGGGGCCGTAGGTTGAGACGGCCGTCAGTCAGTCCCAAGTTGACCACATATGGTACCCTGGAAGGTCAGGATATGCCCTTGCGAAAGCGCTCAACGAAGCGGGGTCGCTTGGTGGATCGAAGCTGAATCTAAAGGGAACAGGGCAGAAGACTGATGGTACCTCCTGGTTGATGGACGGTGGTGAAGTCACATCGGGGACGGAGTGTGTCGTTATCTCAGGTGCGAGACTAATGTCCGACAAGTCCCTCGCAAGGGTGCTGGCGTCATCAGTCCGCTTGGGGTTGGCACGTTGCTGGGAAGCGACACCCGTCGTTGTCTCAGGTGCGAGGACAACACCCGATATGTCCCCCACAGGGGTGCCGGTGTCGTCGGCTCGCTCTGGTCCGACAGCCGACGAGGTGCCGCCTCCTGCCTGGCCACGGTTGCTCCGCTTTCTCCTCCTCCAGCGAGGAGGGTGGCGGGGCAAACCCGGATGTTCCTCTTCTGCCGCGGGGAGATGTCGTCGTTGAGTTCGCCCCCGCCGGGCGAGCCGATGACCGTCATTGTTGTCGTGCTATGGGGGGAGGAGTACCATGTCGTAGCTGCCATCACGGGACATGAACTCGAGACTCCCGAAGCAGAGCACTATCCCGGGTTGAAGAGGCTGCCGAAGGTTGTCCATCTGGAACTCAATGGGAAAGTGTTTGTCAACACGTAGCAGGACCCCTACCTGGCGCGCCAACTGTCGGCGTTTTGGACCCGCGAGGACCCTCAACCGACTAGTGAATTTGTCGCTGCGTGTCCCTGCCCAGATGGGTTGATGCAAGATGGAACACAAGAGGGAGGATGAGGCTTATATTATCTTGCACCGGGGTGCTCGTAGTAGGGGTTACAAGCATCGCGAGAGAGAGAGGGAGAGGGAGAGGGTTCGACCCTGAGGTGAGCTGTCTGAGTTAGCCTCCTCTGCGTTTCTCCCACTCTGCCTGCCTCCTTTAGGAAGGCCCCGGACATCCCCTTTTATAGATACAAGGAGATGGTCCAGCTGTACAATGGGGGTGTAGCTATGTGCTAACGTGGCCGGTGGAGAAGTACTTGAGCCCTATAGAAGCGCAGCTGGCGGTGCGGCAGGGGTCCTGCTGACGTTTCTTTGCTTTCGTAGGGAGTTGAGAACAACCGACGTCATGGACGCACGCAGGGAACCATCATTACCTGTTACCGGAGTAATCTAGATGGGACACTGGTCTTGTTCCTTCGTAGCCTGAGGCAGCTAGCTAGGGGTAGGGTAATGATGTATCCCCTGTGGCGTAGTCGGTCCGAGGCCGAGGTCGGGCGAGGCGGAGACTTCTCCTGAGGCCGAGGCTGAGGTCGGGCGAGGTTGTGACTCCTCCCGAGGCCGAGGCTGAGGCCGAGGCTCGAGGTCGGGCGAGGCGGAGACCTTCTCCCGAGGCCGAGGCTGAGGCCGAGGCCTGAGGTCGGGCGAGGCGGAGACCTCCTCCGAGGTCGAGGCTGAGGTCGAGCCCCGGGGTCGGGCGAGGCGGAGTTCCCTGCTACGCCCGAGGCTAAACTCGGGAGAGGCCGTAACTCACTGTTGTTAGTCTTACCCTGGTGGTTGGCACAGTAGTCGAAATGGGGTGAATAGTGCTGCTTTCCTGTAAGAACGATCAGTAAAGGGGCGAAGTGACTGTGGTCATTTCGACCTTGCCGACTGAGGCGCATGTGTCAGGATAAGGTGTCAGGCGATCCCCGCATTAAACGCGCGTGCGATACGATCGGTTGGTAAGGCGATTTGGCCGAGGTCGCTACACGACAAAGTTTACCCGAGTTTTGCCTCGGGCGAGCTGGGGGTGCGCCTGTTGCCTGAGGAGGTCCTCGGGCGAGGCGTGAATCCATCCGGGACTACTGTTCTTGCCCGAGGCCGGGCTCGGGCGAGACGAGATCGCGTCCCTGAGGCTTCAACTTTGAACTGCGCTTACCGGTCTTTACGGTCCGTTTTGAGGATGTTTTCCAGTCATGTTAAGGAGTATTGGTGGTACCCCTATTTACGGTACCCGACACCACTGGCTTTGGTTTTGTGGGGCATTAATGCTTGCCCTACGCGGCTCATATGACTGGTCATCTCTTTTCGGCCATCTGGGAGGGGCCAAAAAGTTATCGCCCCATGTGTCTGGGATGTTATATTATGCTACCGGGGAACAGTAAGATGTGATGGTAGGTTTAGCTGGGACAGATGTGTAGTTGGGTAATAATCGTAATCATTTGGTTTTGTGTACTCAGTGATGGACCGTACGGTCAAATATGCGGACCGTCCGGCTGCGTGCGCGGATTGTTTGACACTATGTGCAGAAGGTCCGAATTGTTCGTTTAGGGTTTGCGCAGGACGTGGCGGCTTAGACGCGGATTTCGGTATTTCGGTTCTAAAAACGGGACCGACAGCCGCTGGCCCGGACGGACCGCGCTCACGCGCGGATGGTCCGGTTGTGCATAGATTGACAGGTTTCCTCCGATTTGCGTAGGAGGCTAGGGTTGCCTGGGGTATGTATCTATTGACATCCCATAAAGGGGTTGTGATTGGACATGCCAATCTATAGCCAATGAATCACGTGTGTTTTCCCCAGATTCAACCTTGTGCGAGGGAAAATTCGCGACAGTAGATTTATCAAATACGCGTACTAGCCTCTTATAATCATTTGGCATACCCCCTATAATTTGTTGCATTTGGTGTCGTTGTTCATCTATGTAAGCTCTGAGAGATTGTATTTCATTTGTCTCGCTTACCTTGGGGTAGCCGAAACAGGTCGGCGCTGCCAGACGACCTTGGGATTCCTGTCCACTTTGAAGTTGGCCAGGAATTTCGCCTATGCTTCCTTGATCACCTGCTCATTGTGCTCCTCAAACTCCTGATGATCTTCAGCCGGCAGAGTTTCCTAGGTCGGCTCAATGATGTTGCTGGAAGAGATGTGAGAGCTATCTTTTGAACTGACCATTGAGGGTCGATCCGATAGATCTTTATGCGATGTTCTAAGCGGAGTCGTCAAAATGTACGTTGGCGCCGATCTGGGCACCAATCACTGCAATGCGTACCGGCGGCGGTGCTATCTGCGGAAGCGTGGACAGTCTGCAACCGAGGGTCGGACGGTCCGCGACCTGGCGCAGAGACTAGGGTTTCTACCCAACAAGCCGGATGGTCCGCGTGTGCATAGAGGCGATAGAATTCGCCAAACAGCACCTCGATCTCGCTCCTAGGAGGGACCCCGCCGAAGAGGAGAGATCTTAGGGTTTGTTTTGCGATCGGCAGGCCATACAAGACGCCTCTAAACGACAGAGCCGGAGAGAGGTGAAAATTAGAGAGGGAAATCTATATTACTGTCTATTCCTAGGGCAAAAGGTAAAGAATAGAAGGTATTATTGTGGTCGATGAAAAGATTGCGACATGAGCAAAGGATGAAAGAAGGTTTGTTTGGGACGAGCATGGCATCAACTGGTTAACAAACAACTACTGTGTAGTTCAGTGGGACTGTTGCTGGAGTTATGTCTGTTTCAATGTCTGCGGACTGTGTACCTTGCACTGCTGGTTTCAGAATTATTGATCGTGAGGACTCGGAATTCGCCGATTGAAGTGGGAGTTTGTACCTTAGAATTGTCTCTTGTATCCATCTTTCTTATACGATCTGTATTCTAAACAAGATCTGGAATTTACGGGAGGCTCACGGTACTAAACACAATGCAGTGCACGCCGAACTGGGAGTGAACCATGATGAATGCGTGCGTCGCAAGGACTCCACGCGCATGGTTGGTTGGTTAGCCAGCCATAGCCAAGCCAGGCAGCAGTTGCAGTTGCAGTTCGTCTCCATTCTTTGTGTAGGAAGGAACGCGTTTGGCCTTGCTCGTCCTTGCTCCATGCCTTGCAGAAAGGTACAAAGTTAAATGGCAGGCAGTGACTCATCCGTGAGAAGATCTCTAACAGATGAAAAGAGGAGCAAAGGAGAGAGAGAGAGGAAATTCAGCGAGGCGAAAGTCCACTCATTGTAGGTAGTGGTTTGGCGATCCTTTTGAGGCGAGGTCTCCTCTTTTGTGGTTTTGTGTTATGTGCCTGCTGATCTTGCTAGCTCTAAGCACCATGCCCTTTTGAGAAGTGGTGGCGGACGGCGGTAGTGAACTGAGACCGCCAGATGGGACCGGCTAAGCTACGACAAGCATGATGGGGTCCAACTGTCTGTCACTCTATGTGAAGGAAATCCCTTAAAAGAGACCACTCGTGGTCGTGGAAGTGCCTTTTGTGCACCCGTAGGATCATCTTTCCTGCTTTCTGCCATGCTTTCGTGCTCACATGTCTGCTTGCGAGCTTTGACGAAAGACACGAACGAGATCATGCTGCTCCTCTTTTGGTTGCGGCGAGCTGATCGAGTGGCCTGCACTGAACCATCATCGTTTACCATGCATGCCAAGAGTTCAGAACTGTCCACGCAAGTTTACAGTGAAAATCCAAAAAAAAAAAATTATCACTGCTGGTATTTGTGTGCCGCACCATATTATGTCTTTGTGCTTATCCACGTTGGTGTTCCCTTTCTCGCTTACTCAACAGGTCTTTCCACTGCACTGACCAAAGAAGAAAGAGCGCTGATGCAACAGGCTAGCTCCTCTAGCACTCTATATAGTGTACGCCTTTGCGTGGGGCCGTACGCAGGCCCACCAGTCTACGAACCTTGCCTAAAACCCTTTGTTAATCACAATTCACAGACCGTGTCCGTGTGAATCCATGCAATGGCTGCTGGAGTACTCAGTGTGTCGTAGCACAAGGATGGCATTTGCTAACACCTAGGGCTGGCTCGGCTCGGCTCGACCAAGTTTACAGTGAAAATCCAAAAACAAAACACTAGTATTTGTGTGCCGCACCATATTATGTCTTTGTGCTTATCCATGTTGGTATTCCCTTTCTCGCTTACTCTACAGGTCTTTCTACTGCACTGACCAAAGAAGAAAGAGCACTACAGCAGCTACAATCATTTTCGACGGCTATAAGCCGGCGGCAAAGGACTTATTTTCGGTGGCTTCTGACCGCAAAAAAAAAATTAGCCAAAAATAAAGGTTAATTTTCGGCAGCCAGAGCTCTGGTCGCCAAAAATTAACGCCCGCTGAAATTATCCCAGGGTTATTTTCGGCGACCCCATGTGCCAGCCAAAAATAAGCAATTTCAGAGAAAAAATATGAAATAAATGCAAAAACAGCAATTTCAACAACAATATAATTACAATAATATGGCAGAAACAATAATAACAGAATTACACACATTTAACACAAAATATCACAATTCTTTACAAATACATCAAAGTTCACCAAAATACCACCAGAGTTCACAATTCTTCGCAAATACATCACATAATACATTACACAAAGTCACAATTCACTACAAGAGTCAAATCATCACATATCGGGGTCGTTTGAGTTGTGACCAATACCTCCAGAAGCGAACAACTCGTTCACGAAGTCGTTTAACTGGTTTGGATTCTAAAGAAAAAAGAATACATTAATAACGGCAGTGTTTACATGACCACTATTCAACCGAATTGTTTGTCAAACTAACCTCTCATGTAGTAGCCTCCTGGTGCTGGTATCACCGGTGGTGGCGTGTTGTGGCCCATACCCCCGGATCCCTACAAAATAAAGTTTAGCCAAGATTTAAAAGGTTAATACAAACTACAAGTCTAAACTAAATTGAAGCACCTGAGATGGAGGTGGCGGAGCATGTAATCCCCACTAAGACATCGGCGGTTGAAATTGAGGGAAAACGAATGGTTGCTATTGTGTCTGCTCTGGAAACCAAGACTGTTGCAAATACAATATATTAGTTATAAGACAAATATCGACCGTATTAAGAATAAATAAGACACTCACGTTCATTGCTTGTTGCGCCTGTGCGTTGTAAGCAGTCATGTACTTTGATTGCTGTTGGAGGAATGTCATTTGTTGTTGACGCAGCTCTCACGAAACCTTTCTTACTGCTCCCTCATAGCGTCCTCCATGCTAGAGCGTCGACTACGGCTGCTACCACAACCCGCCTGCGACGAAGAGCCACCACGAGACCGCAACTCCGTCGAATCGATCGCACCGGTAAACATAGAATATCTTGAAAAACAAGAAAAATAGCTATTCGGTCATAGTTTCAATATTATTGAAAAACTTCACAAGTTAATACCGTCCATAGGCCTTTGCTCCAATAGAATGCACAACTTCAGCGTCGATGGTAGTCGCTCCTCGCCAATCATAATCTTCTTCATACTTCCTAACCATCTCTTGCTCGTAAGTCTAGCACATATGTAATTTATAACTATATGGCAAGAAAACATTATTCCTAACAACAACTAACCATACACTCAACGGTCGCTTGACTACATAGCTCATCGGAGATTTCACTATTTTTCGCTCTATGCCCTCGCCTATAAACATCGATTGGGCTCGGGATAACTCCAGTTTGAGGCTCCTGCAAATATATGAGTTTAAACCGACTCTATTTCTGAGTAAACAGAATACTACATACTCACCATTCGCTTTGCTAACCGAATGTGTCCATCAGCCCAGAGGTATTATTGGAGACTTGTTCTCAAATGCTATGAGTTAAGAACAAGGCAACACAAAGTGTTAATGGTTAAAGCCCTTCGTCCTCTGAAGCATTATCTCCCTTAGGATATAATGATCTTCAGACGAAGGTAATGAAGGACATACCTTCATCATCGTAGTATATATTAATGAAAGAAGAAGCATATGAAACATGAGAGACAACATGAATAATTATATGACATCATTAATATATCTTTATTATATCATCATGAATAAACAAGAACAATATTGAATTACATTTGTACCTTTAGCTTGACAGAAGGCAAAAGTCCAAGCGTGACGCACGAATGAATACAAGTCAGCGTGAACAGTACGGGGGTACTGTTCATCTATTTATAGGCACAGGGTGCAGTCTGTGTAAAATTACATTCATGCCCTTTATGTTTACTATTGACTTAAGGACAATCCAACGAGGACTGGATAGCCTTTTCCCCTTTAAGTCGGATCCTTTTTCTGCTGCTGAGCCGAAGCTCCCTTGCGCGTAGCTTCGGAGCTGCATCAACCTTCGTCTCGACCATGCTTTTCATATTGTGTACAGTTTTAACCCGAGTCCGAAGGTACCTATACATATATTACACTTGGGAAACATTGTTAAATCATGTTTTTGAGGACCTTCGGAAGAAGAAGGCCCCAACAGTAGCCCCTCGTAGTATTAATTTGTTATAACAACAAATTCAGACTGCGGCATGAACGAAGGCTTTAAGCCGAAGGTCCGAAAAAACACCTTCCCTTTGCTAGAATAGCAATATTCAATGACAGATGGGGCCCTTCAAGTTGTAACGCACTGGGTGTATAAATATGAACCCACACCGGCAACATTTGGCATGCCATTTCTGCCATTTGTGTTATTGTGTCAAATTTTTTAGCTCTTGCTCATTAGCTCTCGCCTGATTTTCAAGCTTTTCGAGCTTCGGTTTAAAGACGTGTTTTCACCATGTCTGGTGAAAAGGTGACTGAGGAAACGAAGCTGACTGTGGAAACGAAGTTGTTTGAAGAAAAGAAAACTGCAGATCCTTTTATCGCAGGGTTTATTGAGTCTATGTCAAAAACAAACACAGAGAAGATTACTAAAGAGATACTGGAGGGTTTGTCTGAAGATACTGATGATAGTGATAGTTATGATGTGGAAAGTGGGGATGAAGATTCCGAAGATCGACCCTGGCGACCAAGCCATACTGTCTTCGGAAAATCGACGATTAAACAAAGTCACCTTGACAACATGAGAGGAAGGTACTTTCATGACATGTCTATCGTGAGAGTTGGCGGAGACAACATCGTCCCTGCCCCTGAGGAAAATGAAGTTGTTATCTACCGAAGCTTTTTTAAGGCTGGTCTCCGGTTCCCTTTCAGCAAGTTTGTGGTTGAAGTGCTGAAGATATATATACTAGATCTTCCTTCATCAGATCACCCCCGAAGCTATAATGAGGATGGGGATTTTTGTCTAGGCTGTAAGAAGTTAGGGGCTAGAGCCAAGCGTGAAGTGCTTCTGCAGTATGCATGAGCTTTTATATGAGACGAAGGCTATTGGCAAAGAACAGTACCACAACAACTTCGGTTGTTATGGATTTATTGCTCGCCCCAATGCAAGCCACCCGGTGCCAACATTTCGGAAAAGGTGGCCCGGGGCCTAGATGGAGGAGTGGTTTTACATTAAAAATGATTTAAAGTCAAGGGAATGCATCAAAGAAATCATCCAGCGCCCCATCTGGTCTCGCTTCGGCCTCCGAAGGCCGAAGGTGGAAATTGACGATGTTGTTGAAGCATGTTAGAGGGCTTTTAGCACTGTTTGTGCCTTTATTGGCACAAGGGATTTGATTCAAGAGCATATATCCTTCAGGGTATGGCCACTTGTATGGAAAGGTGGGATATGCCAAAGGAGACCACCACCGATTCTAGTGATGGTGGTCTGGTTCGACTGAAGTATACCTTCAGATTTAGGGAGAAGTTTGATGAGCCAGACAACGACTGGCTGAAGTGTATCGAAGCTACCAGTGATGAGCTACTTGGAGCTTACTCCAAGGACGAAGATAATGCTTTGTCCGCAGCCTTCGGAGGCCGGGGGAAGAAAAGACTGAACAGGGTCTTTGATGCGATTGGCTTCAAATACCCCGATTATCGCTACCCGCTGCGAGGGCAAGGAAAAAAGAGGAAGATTGCCGCTTCGGCCACCACAGTTGTGCCAAAGGGCAAAATGGTGAAGGTTCTGACCCACCGACCGTGTTATATTGAACCGACTGTGGTGCATGAATTTGCCGAAGGAGCCTCTTCAACTGCTGAAGCAAGACAGGCTACTTCAATTACACAGAGCGTTGAATAACCAACTGTAATGCCGAAGACGCCTACAATCGAGCCAGTCGAAGCTAAAGTTGATAAGGCTGAAGAGCCAAAGGTTGAAGAAAATAATGAAAATGCCAAAAAAATTGAGCCCTCCAATAGAGGCAAAACTGCCTAAGGTGCAAAAGGCTTCTGTCGCGACTCCCAAGAGGAGGAGGATGGCCAACGTGCTAGATGGTGTGATGGAGACTACAAAGGCCTTGAGCCCTGCTCCTACGAAGAAAATTGCTGAAGCTGCCAAAGTGCAAGCCGAAGCCGAAACTGGGCAAACAGAAGCCGAAGCTACAAAAACTCAGGCTGAAGCCGAAGGTGGGACTTCAGCGCCCATCGCGACGAAGCCTGCCGCGCCTGAGGAAAAAACAGCAGGGCAGATTGCACCTAAAAAGATCGAGACTCCTGCTCCCGAAGCTCTGATCGAAAATGTTGACTACATCATTCGACACGCTTCGGGGAAGAAATTGTCCGAAGAAGAAATTCTGGAAGCTAGACATTATGCGCGAAAGTTGAAATATCTGAAGGGAGCTTTAGTGTTTAACGGCACTAATGATGACAACTTCTTATACTGTCTCCTGGACAACAAAGAAATATCTGTTTGCCGGGAGATAGGTAAGAGCATGGGATTCCCGAAGCTGGAAGATGGTCTTTCGATTTTGTCGAAGGATGATCTCGCTGACAGCCTAGCATACAATAGTATAAAGGTATAGAAGTTAGCTTTGAATTTGAGAATGAAGTATTTTATTTGTCATGCTCAATTCTTTCCTCCTCTTTGCAGGGCTTAATTCTTAGTAATGCCCTTAGGGCGCAGAAGAATATTGAAGATGAAGGCTATACAATGGATCTTAATAACCTTCGTTCAGAGGTGATTGAATTGAGAAACGAAGGTCTGGAAAAAGACAAAATCTTAATTTCATTGGTAAACAAAGTAAAGGAAGACGAAGCTAGTTTCAAAGCTCAGGCCGAAGCCCAGAAAACTAAAATTGAAGACCTTCGGAGACAACTGGCCGAAGCTAAGGAAAATTGCGCACTCGCACAGGCTAACCAAGAAATTAGTGAATATTGGAAAAAAATATCTAGAGAAAAATGTTAAAGAACTTCGCGAATCCAAGGAAAGGTGCTTCGAGAAATCCTTGGATTGCGTGAGAAAATTAAAAACTAGCTTCGCCAAAGTGGGTGCCTACTCTGCTGAAGAAAACTTCATAGGAGGTGACCCCGAAAGCGTCGTTTAATGGATAAGTGGAGAAGCCAAAGCCTTCGAAGAAATTTTGAGTGATCGCGGGGACGTCTGCGCGTTTTCTGGTGCGCGGGGAATTTCAGCCATCTTGGAGAAGGCCGGATGCGATCACATTAAAGCCATAGCCCAGGCTGAAACTGCCTTATCCGTGGATGATACGAAGGATCCTTCATGTAACACCCTGAATTTGGGGATATAAAATTTCTTTTCCAATATCCACCAAATTCAGGTGTTACCCTCTCTTTTCCTTGATCTATCTTTTCTTTTCCCTAAATAGTGGGGAATTATTTTGTATTATATCTACGTGTAAACCTAGTAAATTAAAACCCTATGAGCGCTTTGATTGTCACATCATGCTGGCGTATACTTTCACTTTGTTGGATGAGTGATTTTGTGGAGCATGGGTTTAATAAGGAATTCAATTTAACATCGTGAAGAAAATAGGAAAGAACAAAAGATAAAGAAAATGGAAAATAGAAAGGAGCCCCCTTCTCTCTTGGGCCGGCTCTTTGGCAGGCCCAGCAGCCCCCCCTCCTTCCCCCTTTCCCCTTGGGCCGGCTGGCTCGGCAGGCCCAGCCGCCCCCTCCCCCGCGCGGCCCACCTGGCCCATCCCGCGGGCAGCAGCCCCACCCCCTTAACCCTAGGCCGCGCCCCTCCCCCAGCCGCCGCCACCCCCCCCCCCTGGTGGGGCCCGCCCGTCATCCCCTCTCTCTCTCCCTTACCCTAACCCTAGCCGCCGCCGCCTCTCCCCTGCCCTAGCGCCGGCGCCGCCGCCGCGCCGTCCTCCCCTCCGGTGAGGTTTCTCCCTCCCCCCCTCCCTCCTCTCCTCCCCTCCCTCCTCCTTCATTCCCGTCGGCGTCCCCCGCCCCCGCGCCATGGGCGCGCCCGCCTCGGCCCCGGCGAGCTCGGCCTCAGCCCCGGTCCCGGCCCCGGCCGCCCCGGCCTCGCCCGCGCCCGGCCGGCTCCGTGCCCGGTCGCCCTCGGCCGCCCCACGCTCGGCCCCGCCCGCTCGGCCGCCCTCCCCGCGCCGCCCTCGGCCGTCCCCGGCCCGGTCGCCCCCGGCTCGGCGAGCTCGGCCCCGGCCCCGGCCACCCCCGGCTCGACCGCCCTCCCCGTGCCCGACCGCCCTCGGCCCCTCGCGCCCGGCCGCCCGCTTAACCGCCCGCCCCTCTCCGCGGCTCGGCCGCCCCGCCTCGGCCACCCCCGGCCCCAGCGCGCCTCGCTCCGGCGAGCCCGCCCTCGCCGCGCCCCGGCTCGGCCGCCCCCGCGCGAGCCCCGCCCCCGTCCGCCCCGCCCTCGGCCGCCTCGCCTCCAGCGAGTCCCGCGCCCGCTCGGCCCCGTCCCGCCCCGCCCCGGCGAGCTCAGCCGCCCCCTCAGGCGAGCTCGGTCGCCCCGTGCTCCGGCTTGGCCGCTCCCGTCGCACCCCGGCTCGGCCACCCGCCCCGCGCCCGGCCTCGCCCGGCCGCGTCCTCGCTCGCCCGTGCTCGCTTGCCCCGGTGGCTTGCCTGCTCGCCCCGGCGTGCCTTGCTCGCGTCGTGACGACCCCGGCATGGCCTCGAGCTCGGCCCAGCGTGCCTTTAGCGCGCGGCTTTGAGCTCGGCTAGCGCTCGGCCCCGACGTGCGCACGACTAGTTCATGGCGTGTGCGTGCGGTCTCGCGCGCGTGCCTTGGCACGACCCGTCGTGCTCCGTCTACCCCCAGACGCCCCGTCTACCCCCCCCCCCCCCCCCCCCCCCGTGTCCTATGCGCGCTAATCACGTGTTTATATTAATAAGATAGGAGTCTCAATTTGTAAATTGGTTACGTTAGTTAATTTGTATAGCTAATTGCCTAACTCATTTAATGTTAATCTACTAAAAGTGGCCACGTTTACATTAGTGCATGTAGCTAATTCTTTTGTTAGAACCAATTGGAATTAGAACACGTGACGTCTAGTTATTCATCAACCCATAGTGCGTCTCGGGCATAAGCTTTAACTCTCGCGAGACCTTTTCTCATTTCTTTCTAATCATGGTAAGTTCATTATCGTATGTGATATTCTATGCATATTTACTTTATTTGTTCTCTTGTATGGTGTACTGTTTGGTTCCTAATTTGAATGGATGGATGTATGTATGCTTGCAATCGCATAGAGAACGATCCGGTCGAAGAGCCCGAGGAACTCGCAGGAGAAGCCCCTGAGCAGCAGTCGGTTGGTGGAGGCAAGTGTCCCTTGACCTATCTTTGTCCTATTCATTCTTTAATTCACCTCCCGCATTATACACTTATGCCTAAGGATTGACTAGCTTTGTTAACCATATCCTTGTTTACCTATTTGGGTTGGATTATTATTGTTTAGCTTTATGCTATCGCTTAACTCTAATCAATGAACATGATGAGATTATCTATGATACACTGTTTTCCCCTCTCTTATTATGATGTTATACTTGTGGCCTTTAAGGGGGCTCGAGCGGTTTCTCGAGTGCCTCTCCGTAAGGACCTGTTCTATGGATGACCGCCCAGGAAAACAGTGCAACCATGAGGGTGGAATGGGGTGCCCTTAGCTGAATAATTAGAGGATCCGGGGTGTAGTTCGCTTAGCCGTCGTGCCGTCAATGGGCTCGGTGTATGCGGCTCGCTCTGCCAAGTTTGGGTTCGCCCCTTGGGGAGGAGTGCGGTGCATTTAGGAAACCTAACGGGCGACTACAGCCCCGGGGAATCTTTGTAAAGGCTATGTAGTGATGCCCTGCTGGGTCACCTTGGTAGTGATCAATGGAGAGTCATGATCTCCGGGCAGAAAGGGAATCACGGCTTGTCGGTAAAGTGCACAACCTCTGCAGAGTGTTTGAAAACTGATATATCAGCCGTGCTCACGGTTATGAGCGGCCAAGGGAGCTCCAGTGATTAGTGGTACTTGATCAGAGACATTTTGGTTTACAGGTGGCAATGAGATTGATGGTTCTGGTTATGACTATGGTGCTGGTAAGTGGTATTCTTTCCGTTTGGAAAGGGTACATCGGGCTAATAACTTGGGTTAATGCTAAAACCTGGCTTTCTACTAGTAAATAATAATCTGACCAACTAAAAGCAACAACTTGACTTATCCCCACATAAAGCTAGTCCACTACAGCCAAACAGGATACTTGCTGAGTATGTTGATGTGTACTCACCCTTGCTCTACACACCAAACCCCCCATCCCCAGGTTGTCAGCATTGCAACCACTGCTCAGGAGAAGATGAAGCTGTGGAAAGAGACTTCCAGGAGTTCCAAGACTACGACGAGTTCTAGGCGTGGGTTAGCGGCAACCCCCAGTCGGCTGCCTGTGAAGGCCGCGGTTATCTACGTTTCGTTTTCGCACTTTGATTTATTGTAAGGACTATATGGACGTCTTAGACGTATGATGTAATCGACTATTATTTCCTTTTTAATACTATTTGAGCACTGTGTGATGATGTCCATGTTATGTAACTGTTGTGTACGTGAATTACTGATCCTGGCACGTACATGGTTCGCATTCGGTTTGCCTTCTAAAACCGGGTGTGACATAAGTGGTATCAAAGTCGTGCTGACTGTAGGACCGCTAACCTAGAATAGAATGGTCGTTCTAAGGACTATAGACCTCTGCCCCTGCCTTGACTTTGATATCCCTTCAAAAGTTGGTCATACCGACCAAACCTATGTTCTACTATATATTATACCTTGCTGAAAATTGTGTTTTATTCTAATCCTTCATTTATTTATGGTTTATTACTTGCTGGTCATACTAGTTCTATTCTCACCCTTTTGCTTGAGACACCTTTGTAGATGCCCCCTGACCATAATCTTCTTATCTTTTTGGGATTCTTTCCTCTTTCGTCATCAAATTGCTACCATTTGGCGAACTCTGGTCCTTTGGTATTGACATGCTTGTATCCCTTTAATACTCTTGTTTCAAATACTTGCCTCTAAATTTCTATTGCCTACTTAAAACATTTCAGTTTATATGTTCATGACCTTTCTGTCTTTTGAGACCTTTTCCTTTTCTGTTGTTAAGTCGCTATCTTTCGGCAATTTCTTTACTCTTGGTATTGGTATGCTCATCTCCTTGAAATCTCTCATACTCTTATCTTTTTATGCCTACCTTTATATCCCAATAACTGTTCAGGACATTTCAGTTAACATGTCCTTGACCACCCCTATTTCTCAACGGTCCATGAGCGATCATTTTATGTTGCCCATCCTTGGTGATCTCGTTGTTCCTTTATAACTTCTATCGATAATGAATTCTTACTTCAACCATTCTATTGCACCCTCACCTATCTTACCCTTGATTGTTTTCTCCACTTCGCCACTTCATGAGTCTTGCCTTAACTTTATCCTTTGTCATGCCTTTTGTTATAATCACCTTCACCTTAGACACCTTTATATCTTGTTTGATGTTTGTCTCATACTTGCCCTTTAAAATCACCTCTCTTCCGTCTCATTCTGAGAGCTACACTTTACCTATCTTTACCTTGGTCGTATCCTCTTCTTTGGCTTGCGAGTTTGTAACTTCGTCCTTTGTTGTGCTTTTGTTTGTTATTGCCTCCACCTTTCTCTCTCGATCTTACCTTGGTAATTACTCCATGCCTGTTATCTAAAATCTCCAATCTTCCATCTCCGTTCAAGAGTGGCGTCTTGCTTATCTCACCCGTGGTTATATCCCATTCCTTACCATTTGCAAGACTTAGCTTAACTCTATTCTTGGTTGTACTTAGATCCTTGGTTCTGATGCACATTTACCTCTTCACTTATAGCCTTGTCTGTTATCAACCTTGACCCTTGACATCTCTCCATATTTACCCTGACACTCACCCACATTTTTAAAGCCTCATTTGTTCCATTTCAATCCGAGTGTTGTTTTCCCTATCCCTCTCTTGTTCATTTCCTTTTCCTTTGTCACGTTGCAAGTCTTGTCTTACCTTAACTCCATCCTTCATGAGCTTTTGTTCGATATCATCCTTACCTTCGCAATAGGTGGATCCTGCCTCGATGCTTATTCTAGGTCGGCTATTTGAAATCTCCTATTTCCTAACTCAATTTGAGAGCGGTGTTTTACCTATCTCACCCTTTGCAATATCCTCTTCCTTACCATGTGCGAGCCTTGACGTTACTACATTCTTTGTTGTACTTATACCACTGGCCCTTCTATGCCTTTATCTTCTCTCTTACACGCCCGTCCATCATCGCTTTTGACCCTTGCGATGTTTATGTCTTTACCTAAATGCTTACCTTGATTTTATCTTTTAAAAGTCTCCCCTTTCTTTCAACCCAGTTTGAGAGCTATGAATTACCTATCTCTCCCTTGATTTATTTTCACTTCTTGTCACCTTACAAGTTTTGTCTTAATTCCATCCTCGGTTGTGTGTTTTATTTGCTACCACCATTACCTTGTCATCCATCAGTCTTGCTTTGATACTTATCTTTATTCTTATTCTTTAAAAAAATCTCCTCTCTTCCACCTCAATTTAAGAGTGGCAGTTTACCTATCTGGCCCTTGCACGTACCCTCTCCTTTTCCGTTTGTAGGTCTTGTCTTAACTCCATCCTTTGTGGTACTTATATTCTTGGTTCTTATGCACATTTACCTCCTCTCCTACATCCTCGTCCGTTATCACCTTTAAACCCTCGTGATACCTATGCCCTTGCCCACATGCTTACATTGAACCTACCCCTTTGAGCCTCCTCTTTTCCATCCCTGTTCGGGGATAATGTCTCATCTATTTCATCATTGACTGCTCCCCCTTCTTTGACACCTTACCAGTTCTGTCAAAAAAAATCCTTTGTTGTGTGTTCGACCATTATCACCTTAACCCTTGTCGTCCCTCGATCCTTACCTTGATGCTTGCCCGCATTTTAAAGCCACCTCTCCCATTTCATTCCAAGAGTGAGGTCTTGCCCATCTCGCTCTTGTCTGTTCCCTTTTCCTCTGTCGCATTGCAAGTCTTAGCTTTTGCTCGATATCACCCTTACCTTCCTAATATCTAGATCTTTCCATGATGCTTACCCTATGCCTACCTTTTGAAATATCATCTTTCCTATTTTGATTTGAGAATGATGTTTTACCTATCTTGACTTTGGTTGCATTCTCTCCCCTGTCGGTTACAATCCTTGCTTTAGCTCCATCCTTTATAGTGCTCATGCCCTTATTCTGTATGTCTTATTATTCCCCTTGCCTTTCGATGGCCTTAGAATAGTTTTCCCTTGGTAAGGAAAGACCACCATTTAATTAAAAGTTACGTATAGCAATGATATGTTTGTTGTTGTATGCTTGTGCTGTTTGTCTTTGTGTGATGACTGATTTGCTTCTTTGTGATGAGTGTTGATGTGTTGTGGCCCTTGGTCCGCAATGACATCAGTTTACTAGTTGAGTGCCATAGAGTTAAGTAGTTGGGTTCTCCCCCTGCTCTCTCTAATTTGTCTATACTTACGTTTTCTCGCTATTCTTTCCTCTCACACCTGTCCATTTGGCAACCTCCAACCTCTCTTAATCGGTCAAGATCAGAGTTGGCAGCATCTTCACCAAGTGTGTATCAATGCTTCTGTTAAGGGGGTTAGCCGCTAACCCCAATGAAGGCAATGCGATCAACATCAACCAACAAGATCGGAGTGGCGCAACGGAAGCATGTGGGGGTCCTAACCCACAGGTCCAGGAGATCCTCAAGAACTGCATCAATTGGTCTCGAGCATCTAAAAGTCAAAGCAACAAGTCCGCAAGTTAAGGTTGCAGAGTGAAAGCCAACTCAAGAAGGTCATGATCAACCAATGAACCAATCTCATTTTCTTGCTAGCCTCTTCTTGAATCTCGAGGACGAGATTCTGTTAAGGGGGTTAGATTTGTAACACCCTGAATTTGGGGATATAAAATTTCTTTTCCAATATCCACCAAATTCAGGTGTTACCCTCTCTTTTCCTTGATCTTTCTTTTCTTTTCCCTAAATAGTGGGGAATTATTTTGTATTATATCTACGTGTAAGCCTAGTAAATTAAAACCCTATGAGCGCTTTGATTGTCACATCATGCTGGCGTATACTTTCACTTTGTTGGATGAGTGATTTTGTGGAGCATGGGTTTAATAAGGAATTCAATTTAACATCGTGAAGAAAATAGGAAAGAACAAAAGATAAAGAAAATGGAAAATAGAAAGGAGCCCCCCTTCTCTCTTGGGCTGGCTCTTTGGCAGGCCCAGCAGCACCCCCCCCCCTCCTTCCCCCTTTCCCCTTGGGTCGGCTGGCTCGGCAGGCCCAGCCGCCCCCTCCCCCGAAGCGCCCACCTGGCCCATCCCGCGCGCAGCAGCCCCACCCCCTTAACCCTAGGCCGCGCCCCTCCCCCAGCCGCCGCCGCCACCCCCCCTGGTGGGGCCCGCCCGTCATCCCCTCTCTCTCTCCCTTACCCTAACCCTAGCCACCACCGCCTCTCCCCTGCCCTAGCGTCGGCGCCGCCGCCGCGCCGTCCTCCCCTCCGGTGAGGTTTCTCCCTCCCCCCCTCCCTCCTCTCCTCCCCTCCCTCCTCCTTCCTTCCCGTCGGCGTCCCCCGCCCCCGCGCCATGGGCGCGCACGCCTCGGCCTCGGCGAGCTCGGCCGCTCCGGCGAGCTCGGCCTCGGCCCCGGCCCCGGCCGCCCCGGCCTCGCCCGGGCCCGGCCGGCTCCGCGTCCGGTCGCCCTTGGCCGCCCCGCGCTCGGCCCTGCCCGCTCGGCCGCCCTCCCCATGCCGCCCTGCCCCCGTCGCGCTCGGCCCCGGCCTCGGCCGTCCCGCGCCCGTCCTCCCCGCGCCGCTCTCCGGCGAGCTCGGCTTGGCCGCCCGGCCTCGGCCGCCTCGCCCCGCTCGGCCCCGCCCGCTCGGCCGCCCTCCCCGCGCCGCCCTCGGTCGTCCCCGGCCCGGTCGCCCCCGGCTCGGCGAGCTCGGCCGCCTCCGGCGAGCTCGGCCCCGGCCCCGGCCACCCCCGGCTCGACCGCCCTCCCCGCGCCCGACCGCCCTCGGCCCCTCGCGCCCGGCCGCCCGCCCCTCGCCGTGGCTCGGCCGCCCCGCCTCGGCCACCTCCGGCCCCGGCGCGCCTCGCTCCGGCGAGCCCGCCCCTCACCGCGCCCCGGCTGCCCTGGCTCGGCCGCCCTCGCGCGAGCCCCGCCCCCGTCCGCCCCGCCCTCGGCCGCCTCGCCTCCGGCGAGTCCCGCGCCGCCCCGGCGAGCTCGGCCGCCCCGTGCCCCGGCTCGGCCACCTGCCCCGCGCCCGGCCTCGCCCGGCCGTGTCCTCGCCCGGCCTCGTCCTCGCTCGCCCGTGCTCGCTTGCCCCGGCGCGCTTGCTCGCTCGCCCCGGCGTACCTTGCTCGCGTCGTGACGGCCCCGGCGTGGCCTCGAGCTCGGCCCAGCGTGCCTTTAGCGCGCGACTTTGAGCTCGGCTAGCGCTCAGTCCCAACGTGCGCACGGCTAGTTCGTGGCGTGTGCGTGCGGTCTCGCGCGCGTGCTCTCGTAGTGCGCGTGCCTTGGCACGACCCGTCGTGCTCCGTCTACCCCCAGACGCCCCGTATACCCCCCCCCCCCCCCCCCCCCCCGTGTCCTATGCGCGCTAATCACGTGTTTATATTAATAAGATAGGAGTCTCAATTTGGAAATTGGTTACGTTAGTTAATTTGTATAGCTAATTGCCTAACTCATTTAATGTTAATCTACTAAAAGTGGCCACGTTTACATTAGTGCTTGTAGCTAATTCTTTTGTTAGAACCAATTGGAATTAGAACACGTGACGTCTAGTTATTCATCAACCCATAGTGCGTCTCGGGCATAAGCTTTAACTCTCGCGAGACCTTTTCTCATTTCTTTCTAATCATGGTAAGTTCATTATCGTATGTGATATTCTATGCATATTTACTTTATTTGTTCTCTTGTATGGTGTACTGTTTGGTTCCTAATTTGAATGGATGGATGTATGTATGCTTGCAATCGCATAGAGAACGATCCGGTCGAAGAGCCCGAGGAACTCGCAGGAGAAGCCCCTGAGCAGCAGTCGGTTGGTGGAGGCAAGTGTCCTTTGACCTATCTTTGTCCTATTCATTCTTTAATTCACCTCCCGCATTATACACTTATGCCTAAGGATTGACTAGCTTTGTTAACCATATCATTGTTTACCTATTTGGGTTGGATTATTATTGTTTAGCTTTATGCTATCGCTTAACTCTAATCAATGAACATGATGAGATTATCTATGATACGCTGTTTTCCCCTCTCTTATTATGATGTTATACTTGTGTCCTTTAAGGGGGCTCGAGCGGTTTCTCGAGTGCCTCTCCGTAAGGACCTGTTCTATGGATGACCGCCCGGGAAAACAGTGCAACCATGAGGGTGGAATGGGGTGCCCTTAGCTGAATAATTAGAGGATCCGGGGTGTAGTTCGCTTAGCCGTCGTGCCGTCAATGGGGCTCGGTGTATGCGGCTCGCTCTTCCAAGTTTGGGTTCGCCCCTTGGGGAGGAGTGCGGTGCATTTTGGAAACCTAACGGGCGACTATAGCCCCGGGGAATCTTTGTAAAGGCTACGTAGTGATGCCTTGCTGGGTCACCTTGGTAGTGATCAATGGAGAGTCATGATCTCCGGGCAGAAAGGGAATCATGGCTTGTGGGTAAAGTGCACAATCTCTGCAGATTGTTTGAAAACTGATATATCAGCCGTGCTCGCGGTTATGAGCGGCCAAGGGAGCTCCAGTGATTAGTGGTACTTGATCAGAGACATTTTGGTTTACAGGTGGCAATGAGATTGATGGTTCTGGTTATGACTATGGTGCTGGTAAGTGGTATTCTTTCCGTTTGGAAAGGGTACATCGGGCTAATAACTTGGGTTAATGCTAAAACCTGGCTTTCTACTAGTTAATAATAATCTGACCAACTAAAAGCAACAGCTTGACTTATCCCCACATAAAGCTAGTCCACTATAGCCAAACAGGATACTTGCTGAGTATGTTGATGTGTACTCACCCTTGCTCTACACACCAAACCCCCCCATCCCCAGGTTGTCAGCATTGCAACCACTGCTCAGGAGAAGATGAAGCTGTGGAAAGAGACTTCCAGGAGTTCCAAGACTACGACGAGTTCTAGGTGTGGGTTAGCGGCAACCCCCAGTCGGCTGCCTGTGAAGGCCGCGGTTATCTACGTTTCGTTTTCGCACTTTGATTTATTGTAAGGACTATATGGACGTCTCAGACGTATGATGTAATCGACTATTATTTCCTTTTTTAATACTATTTGAGCACTGTGTGATGATGTCCATGTTATGTAACTGCTGTGTACGTGAATTACTGATCCTGGCACGTACATGGTTCACATTCGGTTTGCCTTCTAAAACCGTGTGTGACACTTCAGCTGAAGCAACCTTGATGGGCGGGAAATTTTACAATGATGTATGGGTGAATGGTGGCCGAGAGATGGCCCATGAAATTATAAAAAAGAGTGAAAAGACACTCATGACGCCCGAGCAGAAGCAAGACGAGCTGAAGAGGCTGCAGAGCGCGAAAAGCATATAGGTATTATTTTTTGGTTTTTAGCTTCAGTATTTGTTTTGTGGCTTCGGATTAATTAATTTTTCCTACTTCAGCTGAACTATCTCCGCCGCCGGAAACGTACGATCCCCTAGCTGATCCAGAAATGAAGGAAGCACTGGACATTATAAATATGGTGGATTCCATTATCGACGAAGTTGTCGACAAACTTTTAAACGAAGTTCCAGAAAAAGTTCTCAGAGAAGAATAAACTTTATTGTAAAAACATTTCGAGATGGACGATGTATGAGACACTAGAATGGACATTATGCTTCTATTGTAACAAGACTGTAATATTTGATGTGTGTAACTTTGAATCGAATGTGTAAATTATTGTAATTTATTTCTTTGCGATGCATGAAACTTACATACATACGTTTTTTAGTCTTCGGCGAAAAAACACCTTCCCTTCTTTTCATGCTTCGTAAAGAAAAAGATCCATGCTTCGTAAAGAAAGATATCCATGTTTCATAAAGAGAGATCCCTTCTTGTGACAAGGCTGATAGAACTGTATTTCCCGAAGCTTACTTCGTGCCTTAGCACATTTTCATTTTGACGAAGCATTTTCCGAAGATCAGCTCCGTATTCAATTCGTGTCATTGATGCAATATGATGTATGATGTGATGTTATGTGAAATAATGCGATGATATGATGCAAAATGATGAGGATGTCGAAGACACACACCCACACGCCCACACTGGAACACATAAGCTCTGCATCCCCTTAGGAACGACTTTTGAGCTTCTTCACCTTCTATTTCGGTGATATAAGTTCTGCATCCCCTTAGGAATGTCTTTTGAACTTCTTCGCCTTCTATTTCGGCGGTATAAGTTCCGCATCCCCTTAGGAACGACTTTTGAACTTCTTTGCCGTATATTTCGGCGGTATTTGGCTCTGCATTCCCTTTGGAACGACTTTTGAGCAGAAAACTTACGCTGTGCTCCCTTAGGAACGGCTTTTTGTATCTTCGTCGAATTTGGCTCTGCATTCCCTTGGGAACGACTTTTGAGCATGAAACTTACGCTGCGCTCCCTTGGGAACGACTTTTGTAGCTTCGTTGAATTTGGCTCTGCATTCCCTTGGGAACAACTTTTGAGCACGAAACTTACGCTGCGCTCCCTTGGGAACGACTTTTAAGCTTCGTCAATCTGTGAAGAAGATATATTTCATTCTATGAGAATCAAAATCATTACAAGAAATTAAAACTAAGTTTTCATTTATTGTTCCTTATTCAAAAAGTAAAATAGCCTAGAAGGTAAAAGTATTTCAGAAGCAAGATATCGCTCAGTATATGTGTTTTGATTCTGGTACAGTACTACTGACTGTACGAGCTTCGGACTCCTCCCTGAAGTCACGTTGTTGTTGGGAATGTTGAAGCCCTTCTGGTTGCTGGCTTCGGGAATAGATAGGCTGCAGTGGTGGTAGCGGTGGGAGCTGAGGCCAAGAAGCTTATGAATGGCATGCCGAAGCAACAGAAGCTGCAGGTTGGTTGCCCACATACTCTGGTATGTAAGGAGAGTGGCACGAAGAAGTGTGTAAAACCTGCTTTGGTTGATTCTACCGAGCTTCTTCTTCGGCAATCTCCTTTTGCTTCAGAATAGTGATTTGGCACGTTCTTGTAGTGTGGCCCTTGTCCTCACCACAGAATAAGCAATAGATTTTCCTGGGCTGATCCCCATATCTTCCTCCGAAGCCCCTGCCGCCTCTGCCCCTTGGAGCTGGTGGCCTGAAGGAGCTTTGCTGCTGTCCCAAAGACTGTGAGGTGTGCTGTGGCCTCTGAAGCTGGCTTCCTTTGTCATCATTCTGAATGGAGCTGTGGATTGATCTGACATGCCTAGGGTGGATTCTCCCTCCGAAGCCCCTAGTCATCTCAGAAAATCTGTAAGCTTCGTCCCTTCTCTGTCGGAAGTCATTATCAGCCCGGATGTACTCATCCATTTTCTGAAGCATCTTCTCCAGAGTCTGGGGGGATTTCCTGGCGAAGTATTGAGCTGTAGGTCTTGGCCGAAGACCCTTGATCATGGCCTCAATGATGATTTCATTGGGCACTGTGGGCGCTTGTGCTCTCAGTCGCAAGAACCTTCGGACATACGCCTGAAGGTATTCATCATGGTCTTGTGTGCACTGGAACAAGGCTTGAGCTGTGACTGGCTTCGTCTGAAAGCCTTGAAAACTGGTAACTAGCATGTCCTTGAGCTTCTACCATGACGTGATTGTCCCTGGTTGGAGAGAAGAGTACCATGTCTGGGTCATGTTTCGGACTACCATGACGAAGGACTTTGCCATGACAGCTGCATTGCCTCCATATGAGGATATTGTTGCCTCATAGCTCATCAAGAATTGCTTTGGGTCCGAGTGCCCATCGTATATGGGTAGCTGGGGTGGCTTGTAGGATTGTGGCCATGGGATAGCCTGTAATTTTGCTGCCAGGGGAGAAGCATCATCTAAAGTAAAGGTACCATGATTAAAATTATCGTACCATTCATCTTCATTGAATGAGCCCTCTTGACGATGTTGGGGACTTGTTCTCAAATGCTATGAGTTAAGAACAAGGCAACACAAAATATTAAATGTTAATGTCCTTGGTCCTTCGAAGCATTATTTCCCTTAGGATATAATGATCTTCGGACGAAGGTCATGAAGGACATACCTTCATCATTGCAGCATATATTAATAAAAGAAGAAGCATATGAAATATAAGAGACAACATAAACAATCATATAACATTGTTAATTCATTCTTATTATATCACCATGGAAAGGTAGAAACAATATTGAATTACAAAAGTACCTTCGGCTTGACAGAAGGAAAAAAGTACAATTGTGACGCCAAAGCAAGTATCAGTCAGCGTGAACAGTACGGGGGTACTATTCATCTATTTATAGGCACAGGACACAGCCTATGAGAAATTACAATTATGCCCTTTACATTTACTATTGGCTTATAGAAAAATCTATGAGGACTGAACAGCCTTTTCCCTTTTAAGTCGGTTCCCTCTTCTGCGATTTAGCCGAAGCTCCCTTTCGCACAGCTTCAGAGCGACGACAACCTTCGTCACGATCAAGCTCCTCATCGTGTCTTCTTTTACCATGAATCCGAAGATACTTGTCCATAAACCATACTTGGAAAACATTGTTAAATTACGTTTTTGAGGACCTTCGGAGGATGAAGGCCCCCAATAGTAGCCCCTCGCAGTATTAATTTGTTTAAGATAACGAATTCAGACTGCGACATTGGACGAAGGCCTTAAGCCGAAGGTCCGAAAAAACACCTTCCCTTTGCTAGAATAGCAACAGTCAATGACAAACGGGACCCTCCAATTTGGAGCGCGTCGATCGTATAAATAAGAACTCACCCTGAGCACATTTGGTACGCTACTTGCCGCTTGCTTTGTTTGTTCAATTTTTTAGCTCTTGTTTACCAACGCTTGCTTAGTTTCTCAGACTTCCTAAGCTTCGGTTTTAAGGACGCATTTTCGCCATTTTCGAAGAAAAGATGTCTTAAGACAAAAAAAGTAGCTGCTGAGACGAAGCTGAGCGAAGAGGAGAAGCTCCTTGAGGAGAAGACTGCTAGATTTGTTGAGTCAATAGCAAAAACAAATACAGAGAAGATTACTAAAGAGATACTAGAAGGCTTGTCTGAAGATACTGATGATAGCGACAGCTATGATGTGGAAAGTGGAGGCGAAGACTCTGAAGATCGGCCCTAGCGACCAAGTCATGTAGTCTTCGGGAAATCAACTATCAAATAGAGTCATCTTGATAATATGAGAGGAAGGTATTTCTGAGATATGTCTATTGTGAGGGCTGACGTAGACAGAGCCGTTCCTGCTCCCAAAGAAAACGAAGTTGTGATCTTCCAAAGCTTCTTCAAAGCTGGACTTCGGTTCCCGTTGAGCGGATTTGTGGTTGAAGTTTTAAAGACATACCAGATTTTCCTTCACCAGATCACTACCGAAGCAGTTATTAGAATGGGGATCTTCATCTGAGCTATGAGGAGTCAAGGTCTAGAGCCAAGTGCAAGATGTTTTTGCAGTATGCATGAACTTTCGTATGAGACGAAGCCCTAGGGTAAAGAACAATATCATAACAATTTCGGTTGATATAGCTTTGTTGCTCGCTCTGGCGCAAGCTACCTAGTGCCAACGTTTCGAAAGAGATGGCCCGGGGCCTAGATGGAAGAGTGGTTTTATGTGAAAAATGATTTGAAGGCGAGAGAAGACATTAAAGAGACCATCATGCGCCCTATCTGGTCCCGCTTCGGCCTTCGAAAACCGAAGGTAGAAATTGATGAGGCGACCGAAGCATGCCGAAGGGCCTTCAGCACAGTTTGCTCTTTTATTGGGACAAGAGATTTAGTTCAAGAACATGTAGCCTACAGGATATGGCCACTGATAGACAACTGGGAAATGCCGAAAGAAACCATCACTAACCCTAGAGAAGGCGGCCTGGTTCGATTGAAATACACCTTTAGGTTTGGAGACCAGTTTGTCGAACCAGATGATGACTGGCTGAAGTGTGTTGAAAATACTAGCGATGAGCTACTTGGAGCATATTCCAAGTCCGAAGATAATGCACTATCTGCGGCCTTCGGGAGCCAAAAAAGAAAAGATTAAATAGGGTTTTTGATGCTATTGGATTTGTGTACCCTGACTATCGCTACCCGCCACGGGGGCAGAAAAGAAAGGGTGCAACCTCTGGAAAGGTTGCTGCTTCGGCTGCTCCAAGTGAGCCTGCGCCGAAGAGTAAAAAGTTGAAAGTCCTCACCCATCGGCCCCGTTATATTGAGCCGGCCATGGTGCCCGAGTTTGGCGGGGAAACTTCTTCAGCTGCTGCTCCAAAGGAGCCAATTCTTTCTACGCAGAAGGCTGAAGAACCGGCCACCATGCCGAAGGCACCCTCGGCCGAGCAAGCTGAGGCAAAGACTAGTAAAGATAAGGCCGAAAAGCCAAAGACTGAAGGAACAAAAATGTTAGAAGTTGTAAGCCCTTCGGCGGAAGTAACAATGTCGAAGATACAAAAAGGTCTTGTGGCCACTCCCAAAAGAAGAAGGATGGCAAGTTTACTAGATGTGCTAGAAACGGTAAAGGCTTCAAGCTCTACTCCAGGGAAAATTAATAAGGCCTCGAAAATGCAAATTGAAGCCAAAACAAAACTGACCGAAGCCGAAGCTGCAATGAGCCAGGCTAGTGCCGAAGCTGAGCCTTCAGAGCCTGCTAAGGAGAAACCCTCAGAAATTGGAGAGAAGGCAGCGGAGCAAGAGGCTATAGAACAGACTTTGTCTGAAAAAGTTGTCGCTGCTACTCCTGAAGCACCTTCCAAAGACCTTGATTATGTTATTCGACATTCTTCGGGAAAAAGATTATCTGAGGAAGAAATTTTTGAAGCTAAACACTATGCCCGAGAACTGAAGTACCCGAAAGGGGCCTTAATGTTTAATGGTACAGATGAAGATGATTTCTTGTATTGCCTCCCAGACAACAAAGAATTATCCGTCTGTCGGGAGATGGCCAAAAGTATGGGTTTTCCGAAGCTTGAAGCTGGCCTCTGTGCCATGACGAAGGACGATCTTGCGGATAGCCTTGCATACAACAGTCTGAAGGTACAAAAGTTGTGAATTTTGAAGTTTATGGATTTTGTAATAGAGTCTTTTGTTCTCATATTAATCCATTCATTCTTACTTGTAGGGCTTAATACTTAGCAACGCCTTAAGGGCGCAAAAGAATGCTGAAGACGAGAGCTGCAATATTGCTCTCAACAACCTTCGAACAGAGGTTATCAAGCTGAGAAACGAAGCCACGAAAAAAGACAAAATTCTACTTACATTGGTGGACAAAGTAAATGGGGATGAAGCTAATTTCAAGGCTCAATCTGAAATTCAAAAGAATGAGATTGAAGACCTTCGAAAACAACTGGCTGAGGCCAAATTAAAATGTGCTGTTGCCGAAGCTGACCGAGATGCCAGTGAGTACTGAAAAAATATTTTGAAAAACAGTTGCAGAGCTTCACGCATCAAAAGAAAGATGTTTTGAAAAGTCTGTAGAATGTGTAAAAAAGATAAAGACTAGCTTCGCCAACATGGGCGCCTACTCAAATGAAGACAACTTCATACGGGGCGACCCTGAGGGCGTCATCGAGTGGATCAGTAATGAAGCCGAAGCTTTTGAGGAGATTTTGAGTGACCGCGGGGACGTCTGTGCATTCTCTAGTGCGAGGGGGGTTGCAGCCATTTTGGAGAAGGCAGGTTGTGAACATGTTAAAAACTTGGCCCAGGCCGAAGTTGCCTTCTCCATCGACGATACAAAGGATCCCTCGGCCGAAGCAAGCTCAATAGGCGGAAAATTTTTCACTGATATATGGGAAAATGGTGGCCGAGGGATGGCCCATGAAATAATGAAGAAAAGCGAAAAAAATATTCATGATGCTCGAGAAGCAACAAAAGAAGCTGAAAGAGCTGTGGAACTCGAAAGACGAATAGGTATCATTTATGGCTTTTAGCTTTGTTGTTTATTTTTTTGACTTCGAACTAATTTATGTCTTCTACCGCAGCTGAACTATCTCCTCCCCTAGAGCCATTCGACCCACTAGGCGACCCAGAGACAAAGAAAACACTAGAAATTATTAATATAGTCGAAGCTATTGTACATGAAGTTGTTACCAAGCTGCTAACCGAAGCTGCAGAAAAAGTTCTGAAGGAAGAGGAGTAGCTATTGTAAAAACATTTTCTAGAATATTAATGTAACATTTGCTGAACTATATTTGTAATATTCAGTGCTTATGGATTTGAATGTAATATATGAGTGGTTTGTAATTCAGTTCTTTGCGATGCATGAAACTTTTTGTACATACCGTTTTTGAGCCTGCGGCGAAAAAACACCTTCCCTTCTTTTCATGCTTCGTAAAGAAGAGCTTTTATGCTTCGTAAAAATCATCCATACTTTGTAAAACATCAATGCTTCGTAAACAATAAATCCCTTTCTCCGCATCAGAACTGATGAAGCTGTGATTCTCAGCTTACTTTGTGTCTTGGCATCTTTTCATTTTTTGTAAAGCATTGCCCGAAGATCAGCCTCGTTTTCAATTGATGTGATATGATGTATGATGTGATGCTATGCGATATGATGCGATGATATGATGCGAAGAATGATGCTAATGTATCGTGCAAATGAACGACCAAACACACACATCCGAAGCTTCATCCACAACCTTCCTTCCCTAAGGAATGACTGAAATCTCTTTGCCATTTATTTTTCGGCTGCACCGTTTATTTTTCGGTGTAAGTTCTGCATTCCCTAAGGAACGTATTTTGAACTTCTTCGCCTTCTATTTCGGCGGTATTCGCATTGACTTTTCGCGCTTCGCCTTATATTTCGGCGGTATCTGGCTCTGCATTCCCTAAGGAACGACTTTTGAGCAGAAAACTTACGCTGCGCTCCCTTAGGAACGGCTTTTTGAAGCTTCGGCAAACTTACGTTGCGCTCTTTAAGAACGACTTTTTGTAGCTTCGGTGAAACTTTTACTGCGATTTTTAGTTCTGCATTCCTGAAGGAATATCTCTTTGTAGCTTCGGCATTCTCGTAAGTTTGTGACGAAGGTATATTTCATTTTGACATAAACAAAGCTAGTACAAGAAATTAAAAAATAACAAGAAAACTAGGTTTACATTGATTGTTCCTTATTAAAAAACGATAGTGAATGTAAAACTGTGCCAAAGGTAGGATATCTCTCAATATATGTGTTTTGATTCTGGCACAGTACTATTAACTGTGCGAGCTTCGGACCCTCCCTGAAATCTCACTACTGATGAGTCTGTTGGCTCCCTTCTGGCTGCTGACCTCGAGAGTAGGCAGGCTGTAGTGGCGGCGGAGGTGGAAGATGTGGCCAAGAAACTTGCGGCTGACTAGCCGAAGCAACAGAAGTTGCGGGATGATTACCCACATATTCTGGTATGTAGGGTGAATGACACGAAGCAGTGTGCAAGACCTACTTCGGTTGACTTTGCCGGGCTTCGGCTTCTACAATCTCTTTTTGCTTTTTGGATGGTGATTTGACACGTTCTTGTATTGTGGCCCTTGTCTTTACCACAAAATAGGCAGTAGATCTTCCTGGGTTGGTCCCCATATCTTCCTCCAAAGCCCCTGGCGCCTCTGCCTCTTGGAGCTGGCAGCCGGAAAGAGCTTTGTTGCTGCCCCAAAGCTTGCGAAGAATACTGTGGTCTCTGCTGTTGATTTCCTCTGTCATCACTCTGGGTGGAGTTGTGAATTGACCTAACGTGCCTCGGGTGGATTCTTCCTCTGAAGCCCCTGGTCATTTCAGAGAACCTGTATGCTTCCTCCCTTCTTTGGCAGAAGTCATTGTCGGCCCGGATGTACTCATCCATCTTCTGAAGCAGCTTCTCCAGAGTCTGTGGGGGCTTTCTAGCGAAATACTGGGCGGTAGACCTTGGACGAAGCCCCTTAATCATGGCCTCAATGACAATTTCATTGGGCACTGTAGGCGCTTGTGCTCTAAGACGCAAGAACCTTCGGACATATGCCTGGAGGTACTCCTCATGATCTTGCGTGCATTGAAACAGGGCCTGAGTTGTGACCGGCTTCGTCTGGAAGCCTTGGAAACTTGTCACCAGCATATCCTTGAGCTTCTACCACGAAGTAATGGTCCCTGTCCAAAGAGAAGAATACCATGTTTGGGCCACATTCCGAATTGCCATGACGAAGGACTTGGCCATGACAGCTGCATTGCCTCCATATGGAGATATAGTTGCTTCATAACTCATCAAAAACTGCTTCGGGTCTAAATGCCCATCATACATGGGAAGCTGAGGTGGCTTGTATGATGGGGGTCATGGGATAGCCTGCAGTTCTGCTGCCAAGGGAGAAGCATCATCAAAAGTAAAGGTATCATGATTAAAATCATCATACCATCCATCGTCGTTGAACAAGCCTTCTTGATGAAGCTCTCTATGTTGGGGCCTTCGATCTTGTTCGTCCTGAACAAGATGGCGTACTTCTTCAGTGGCTTCGTCGATCTGCCTTTGAAGATCAGCCAGTCGGGCCATCTTCTCCTTCTTCCTTTGCACTTGCTGATGGATTATCTCCATGTTTCTGATTTCTTGGTCCAACTCCTCCTCCTAGAGTGTTGGACTAGTGGCCTTCCTCTTCTGGCCTCAGGCCTCTCGAAGAGAAAGGGTCTCCTGGTTCGAGTCCAGTGGCTGCAGTGCGGCAGCCCCTGGCGCTGAAGCTTTCTTCGGTGGCATGACGAAGGTTAGTGCTTGCCGAAGGTGGTCGAAAAGGGTTCACCCCACGGTGGGCGCCAATCTTGGGGACTTGTTCTCAAATGCTATGAGTTAAGAACAAGGCAACATAAAGTATTAAATGTTAATGTCCTTCGTCCTTTGAAGCATTATTTCCCTTAGGATATAACGATCTTCGGACGAAGGTCATGAAGGACATACCTTCATCATTGCATCATATATTAATAAAAGAAGAAGCATATGAAATATAAGAGACAACATAAACAATCGTATAACATTGTTAATTCATTCTTATTATATCACCATGGAAAGGTAGAAACAATATTGAATTACAAAAGTACCGTCGGCTTGACAGAAGGCAAAAAGTACAATTGTGACGCAAAAGCAAGTATCAGTCAGCGTGAACAGTACGGGGGTATTGTTCATCTATTTATAGGCACAGGACACAGCCTATGAGAAATTACAATTATGCCCTTTACATTTACTATTGGCTTATAGAAAAATCTATGAGGACTGAACAGCCTTTTCCCTTTTAAGTTGGTTCCCTCTTCTGCGATTTAGCCGAAGCTCCCTTTCGCATAGCTTCGGAGCGACGGCAACCTTCGTCACGATCAAGCTCCTCATCGTGTCTGCTTTTACCATGAATCCGAAGATACCTATCCATAAACCATACTTGGAAAACATTGTTAAATTACGTTTTTGAGGACCTTCGGAGGACGAAGGCCCCCAACAGACGAAGCTCCCTATGTTGGGGCCTTCGGTCATGATCATCTTGAGTAAGATGACACACTTCCTCAGTAGCTTCATCGATCTTCTTTTGAAGATCGGCCAGCCGAGCCATCTTCTCATTTTTCTTTTGCACCTGCTGGTGACTGATCTCTAGGTCCCTAATCTCCTGGTCCAACTCCTCCTCCTGAAGTGTTGGACTGGTGGCCTTTCTCTTTTGGCTTCTGGCCTCTCGGAGAGAGAGAGTTTCCTGGTTTGTGTCCAGCGGCTGCAATGCAGCCCCTGGCGCTGTTATCTTCTTCGGCGGCATGACTAAGGTTGATGCTTTGCCGAAGATTTTGGAAGTGAGTACACCGGAGGTGGGCGCCAATGTTGGGGACTTGTTCTCAAATACTATGAGTTAAGAATAAGGCAACACAAAATGTTAATGGTTAAAGCCCTTCGTCCTCCGAAGCATTATCTCCCTTAGGATATAATGATCTTCAGACGAAGGTCATGAAGGACACACCTTCATCATCGTAGTATATATTAATGAAAGAAGAAGCATATGAAACATGAGAGACAACATGAATAATTATATGACATCATTAATATATCTTTATTATATCATCATGAATAAACAAGAACAATATTGAATTACATTTGTACCTTCAGCTTGACAGAAGGCAAAAGTCCAAGCGTAACGCACAAATGAATACAAGTCAGCGTGAACAGTATGGGGGTACTGTTCATCTATTTATAGGCACGGGGCGCAGACTATGTAAAATTACATTCATGCCCTTTATGTTTACTATTGACTTAAGGACAATCCAACAAGGACTAGATAGCCTTTTCCCCTTTAAGTCGGTTCCTTTTTCTGCTGCTGAGCCGAAGCTCCCTTGCGCGTATCTTCGGAGCTGCATCAACCTTCGTCTCGACCATGCTTTTCATATTGTGTGTAGTTTTAACCCGAGTCCGAAGGTACCTGTACATATATTACACTTGGGAAACATTGTTAAATCATGTTTTTGAGGACCTTCGGAAGACGAAGGCCCCCAACAGGTATGGTTGACTATGACCTCATCATCATCCTCGTCCTGCTGATGGCGCTGCCTATGTCGATTCCTGTTTGACTTCTCAATCCACTCTGGCAAAGCCCATATCTCACACAAAGCTTTGTAAGCCTGCGGCCGGTGTGTAACACCCTAAATTTGGGGGTATAAAATTTCTTTCTAATGATCACCCAAATTCATGTGTTACTCTTCTCTATCTCACTCTAGTTTCTCTCTCTCTAGTTCTCTCTCTCTCTTTCTCTTTTAATTAGAGTTAGGTGTATTAGTGAGGGATTATTTATTTTATTTTTCCCAAAACATATGAGTCATGGAATGTTGCATCATATTGAGCCTAAATATTCTTTGAACTGTTGCACATATTTGATTTGGTTTGAATTTGAAACTTGATTTGAATTTGAATTGAAAACCCTAGAGAAAATAAATAGAAAAGGCAATAGAAATTCCAGGAAAAATAGGAAAAACCAATTCGGCCCAAGGCAGCCCATTAGGCCTAGCCCGCGCGTGCTCGCCCGCGCGTCCCTGTGCCTGACAAGCGGCCCCCGCCTGTCGGCGCAAACCCGAGCGCCCTCTCTCCCTCGCTCTCTCTCTGTTCCATGGGCCAACCCTGTCGGCGCCGTTGCTCTTGCGCGCGCCCACCTTCCCTGTCTCTGCCCCACCGACCCCACCTGTCAGCGCATCCCTAACCTCTCGCCCATGATCTCCCCGCCGTGGACGCGCCCACGTCCGCGCGTTCTCCGGCCACGACCGAGCCCCCGCGCCCTAGTCGCCCACCTCCCCTCTTCCATTTGCGCCCTCTGCCCAGCTCTCTCGCTCTCTCTCTCACTCTGCCCACGCAAACCGAGGACCTCCGCCACCGCCCACCGACATCCACCGCCTGTTCCGTGGTCGCCGTCGCGCCCGTGCCCCGTCCAGTGCCACGGTGAGCTTGGCCTTGCCGTCAGCTACTCGGGACACCCTTCGGTGTGCCCCTTCCCTCCCTAGTTCAGCCGGTCCGCGCTCATCGGAGTGGTTCTTACGCAGCCAGAGCTCCGCCACCGTCGTTCTGTCACATCCCTGTGCCTCCGTCGTTGCCCCGTGCCTCCAGCGCTTCCCCTCAAGGTGAGCAACCTCCCCGCGCCCCTATTTTCCCTGTGTACTGCACTGGTTAGCGTGCAATTGCTCGCCAGAGTTGCCCCGCGCCGTCGTTAGCCTGCCTCGCCGTGTGCAGCACCCTCTGGTGCTCCCGCGCCGGCGTGGTGCCCTTGGCTGAGTCTGCTAGATCCCCCTGTGTGCGCCTAGGCCAAACCCCAAGACTCTGGTGCCCCGTCGTGGCCGGTCTGCTCGTCTCCAGCGAGTTCCCGCCGCGGGACGGAGCGGCGCCACCACGCCCATGTCTGCCCCCTGCCGTTAGATCTCGGCCGTTCGTCCGAGATCGGACAGTGTAGAGCTAACCCGAGCGGATCTAATCGTAGTCGTCCGATCCAGATCCAACCGTCTCTCCTCTCTCCCCCTCACCCGCGTCTCTGCCCCTAGGCCCGGCTGGTCAGCCCGCCCTGGCTCGCTGACGCCCTGGCCCCACCTGTCAGTCGCGTCCGCGCTCGCGTGCGCACCCGCGCGATCTAATCTGGGTCGTCGGTTTCTGATCTGATGGCTGAGATTACCCCGTACCCCTTCGCGTGGTCGTTTTGCTTAAGAACCCCCCTTGTTTTAGGAAATCAACCCGCCGTCCTCTGTTTTAGCGCATAGGTCCCTGGTTTCTTTAGAATAGCCCCTGGACTCTTATTTAATTATAGATTTAACCTTAATTTCATATTTCAAACTTGAAACTTGTTTATTTCATATCTTTTTCATATGAACTCCAAATTTAGTGGTTCAAATTGCAAAATGTTCACAAGATTATTCTCTGTTCAAATAAAATATGACCAACTGTAATCTGCATACCTTAATTTTACACTTAGAATATAGGATTAATGTTTATGTTAGTTTATTTATTTAATAAAATAAATAAAATGAAAGCCCTAGGAGTTAAAACATATTGAATTTTATGAGATTAGTGTTATGCATTTCATGGATTCACTTTTGGTTTAACCTTTAGACCCTAATGTGATAAATAGAATTAGGTATGTAATTATAGATAATATTTAAAGGATAATCAAATTCCTAAATGAGAGTAGTTTATATTATAATTCTAACTTTCCTTTGTTTTAATCACTACTTAACCCTTTTGAGCTATGTCCTAAACTTTTAGAGAGTAATCAATTCCCCAATTAGGATTCCTCCATTTTCTTTGTAACTTGATATCATTCCCCTACACTTAATATTATACCTTTTTGTGAGTCAATGATTGTAAATGTTTGATGTGTTGTTCATTTATACTTTTCCAAATGTATTGAATGTATGCTCGCTTTACTTAGACAACGAGCGGTCCGAGGTTCCTGAGTGTGTTGTTGGAGACCTCCATGAGCAACAACCTGGTGAAGGCAAGTGTCCTCAGACCTACTATGTACTACTATACTTTATAATTCACTATCCCGCATTACATTACTGAAACTTAAGGATTGACTAGTTTGTATTTCCCTTACCCTTGTTTACCTTTTTGGGTTAATCATGGTTAGCATATGCTATTGCTTAAACTTAATCAATGAACATGATGTGATCTTTTATGATACGATGATGTTATCTCGATGGGGTCCTTGTGATTACTTTAGGGGGCTTAGGCTCTTTCCTGAGTACCTCTCCGTAAGGACCTGTTTGGGGAGTGACAACCCGGGATAACAGTGCAACCATGAGGGTGGAATGGGACGGCCTTAGTTGATTAATTAGAGGAACTAGAGGAGTAGTTGGCTTCGCCGTAGGGCCGTCAATGGGGTCCGGGCACAGTACTTGCTCTGCCGAGGTTGGTTGCAGAGGTTCTTTAATTTGGTTTTGTTAGTCACCCTTCCTTTGGGGAGATGTACTGTGTTTATCAAACTAGAGAAACCTAACGGGCGACTATGACCTTTGGGAAATCTTTGTAAAGGCTATGTAGTGAGACCCTGCTAGGTCACCTTGGTAGTGATCAATGGGGAGGCTAGAACCCCAGGCAGAATGGGAATCACGGCTTGTGGGTAAAGTGTGCAACCTCTGCAGAGTGTTAGAAACTGGTATATCAGTCGTGCTCATGGTTATAAGCAGCCTTGGGATCCTCTTCTATTAGAAGAACTTTGGTTACTTTTATGATGATGATTAACAATGGTGAATATAATCCTGATCTCTGGTATTTCCTCTTGGAGGGAGTGCCTCTGGGTAATAACTGGGTTATTACTAAAACTTGGCTCTACTTATAGTAATAAAACTTGACCAACTAAAAGCAACTGCTTAACCTTAACTCCACATACGGCTAGTCCACTTTAGCCAAACGGGACATTTGCTGAGTACGTTGAAGTGTACTCACCCTTGCTTTACAAACCACCCCACCCCAGGTTGTCCCCATTGTTCTCAGTGCTCAGGAGGTGAAGCTGGCAACATGGATGACTTCGAGGAGTTCCAGGAATATGATGAGTTCTAGTTCTTTGTTAGTGGCAAACCCTCAGTCAGCTGCCTGTGTAGGCTTACATTCTACGTTTCGATACTCCGCACTTTGATGTTATTGTTAAACACAATGGTTATGTAATAGACTCTGTGGATGTCTCAGGCATCTTGATGTAACTAAGTACATTTCCTCTATTTAATTCGAGCATTGTGTGATGATGTCCAATTATGTAATCGCTGTGTACGTGAGTTCTGATCCTGGCACGTACATGGTTCGCATTCGGTTTACCTTCCAAAAACCGGGTGTGACACGGTGTTCCATCCATAGAAGAGTTACCTGCATCTAAGCGTTAGCACAAAATTTAGGACAAGGTTGTTCAGCTAAGCATATATTTCTGTTGCGTTCAGACGTTTAGGCAGTCCTTTGGTGACCACGGTGTTCTTTATAAAGTTTTTCTTATCGCTCCTAAAGGGGTGTTTCCTAGGCAACCGCGTTGATGACAATCGAAGTAAGTGATCTTTCCACCATGAGCAAGAAAGAAACAATCTGTATCTGAACCGCAATATGGACATGTAAATCTACCATGTGTACTCCGACAGGCAAAAATAGCATACGCCATGAAGTCATGCACCAACCACAAATACGCAGCTCGAAGTTTGAATATCTGTTTTTTTAAAACATCATATGCTTCGACTCCTTTCCAAAGCTCCTTCAACTATTCAATCAAGGGTTTTAACATGACATTGAGTTTCTTTCCAGGATAGTATGGGCCAAGAATGGTTAAGCAAAGAAATATGAATTCATATTTCGTACAAAGAGAAAGTGGAAGGTTCTATGGAATAACAAAGACGGGCCAACATGAGTATGATGATGCCATTTGACCAAAAGGTGTGAAGCCATCGATCGCGAGGCCGATTCGAACATTCATCGGTCCAGCTGCAAAGTCTGGATCAAACGTGTTGAGAGCCTTCCAAGCATCCCCATCTGAAGGGTGCATGATTAGCTCATCGTTCTCATGGACACCTTCTTTGTGCCATCGCATGTGCATAGCGGGTTTTTAGATAGAAACAATTGTTTCACTCGAGGAGTTAGTGGCAAGTAGCGAAGCTGCTTATGTGCAACATCTGTCTCACCTTATCACCCTCAACATTAACAACTTCCACAAATCTAGATTGTCCACATTTCAGATATTTTTTCTCTCCCGCATGCTCCTACATGAAAAGCATACAATTATTTTTGCACACATCAATCTTTTCATAATCTATGCTGAAACCTTTGATAATTGTCGTTGAATGGTACATATCTTTAGACAACTTATTGGGCTTTGGAAGCACATCTCCTAATAACTTTAAAATCTCATTGTAACAGTTGTTCGAGAAAAAATACTTGGACTTAATAGTCATTAGTCGGGTCACAAAAGCGAGTATACTCATATCTGTGTGTTCATGCAACGGCTCTTCAGAGTCTTTTAGTAGTTTAAAAAATCTAGAAACCACTGGTGTGGTAGGATCCTCAGAGATTAGGTTTAACTCTGGACGTAACGAATCTAGCATCTCATGCATCGCATCATCGCCAGCCCAATCATTGTTCTCCTCCTCTTCTACATTCGGGTTGAGTACTACCTCACCATGATGTTCTTACACCTCATATACGGGCATAAATCCAAATTGACAAAGATTTAGGCTAACTCTTCCCTTGTTAAGGAATATACTGTTTTCGTGTCGCCTACAAGGGCATCTGACAGTGTCGATTAATGACAAAGAGAATAAGTGGTTCACAAAATCTTTGGTCTTGGCTACCCAATCATCAGAATAACGTCCATTCCTACTCCAGCCATTATACATCAACGCACGATCTTCAGCCATGCCTGAGACTGTTAAACCGGACCATATCGTGGAAACATTATTCAACTTTGTCAAGGGTATCGGTCCTATATGTATAAGCAAAGATAGGTTCTAAACCCACAAGCTAGCAGGACCCAAAGAAAAATTCGACAACTTAACCTCGCTGTCGCTGCCACTAAATAATATATTACTTATGTATAAAATAAAGAATAATATGTTATTAATCAAATCAAACTAAGTACGACATACCATTAATAATGCAACTGTACTACGTACCAATATAATGTACTTATAAAACTAATAATATAACAGTACGACATATTAATACGAAATTAGTGCCACAAATATAATATGCCTCTAATCCCTAAACCACATATACCACTAATACATTAATAAAATAGAACTAAACATAGTATTAATCACACACTAATCAAACAAACACGATTACAAATATAAACTAATTTCGGTGGCAATTAAATAGCGGCCGCCGAAAATATGGAATAAAATACGCAAAAAAAATTAACCTTCGTGGAGGGAGTAGCGGGGGCGGCACAGCGGCGGCGCGACGAGACGACCGGGGGGGGACGCCGGGGCCGGGAGGGGGCGGTGCGGTGACACGGGGCGGAGGCGGGTGCGGTGATGCGGAGATGGGGTGGGCTCGGCGACGTGGAGATGGGGTGGGCTCGGCGACGCGGAGACAGGGCGGGCATGGCGTTGATGGAGAGAAAGAGAGGTTAAGAAGAGAAAAAGGAAGAAGTCGACATGCTGTTTAAAACGGCCTATTTTCGGCGGCCAGGGCTCGGCCGCCGAAAATAAGGCTTTACTTTTGGCGGCCACCGAGCGCCGCCGAAAATAAACGCTTATTTTTTGCGGCCGAGTCCTGGCCGCCGAAAATAACGGGGGCCGCTGAAAATGCTGTACATTGCTGTTATGATATATTGGATGGAGTAAACAATAACATTAGTCAAATAAAAAAATATTATATAAAGAGCGGAGACAATTAATAAAATATCTTGATATCTTTTTAGTAGATAGTTTACGTAGATATTGTTGTGATCTGTCGCAACGCACGGACAACCGACTATATCAGATGATGTGACCACACTCCTATCTCGGCAGCTATGTGCTTGTGCGAGTGCGACCAGCATTGGCAGCATACCATCCTTTCTTGTTTTGCTCACATCTGACATGTGTGTCTTCTGTTGCAGCAGCATTCGTGCTTCTAATGACCGAAGGAGTGACCAAAGAGGTTCTCACCGCCACTCCTGCATCAGCTGAACCAAAATGCCAAGACCTGGTAAGTTCTCCAGTAATCATGGATGGAACCAGAATACCTAAAGAGCATCCACGAGCTCCTGCCATGGCAACTGCAAGTTTGGAATGAAGCAATCCTCTGAACCCAACAAGCGTTGGCATGTTGGTCGCATGCAATTGCGCCGTGCAAGCACTGGGAGACAGGAACTTGATCAGAGAGTCTGCCTGCAAAACCGAAGGCGAAGGCCACGCACGTTGAGTGTGAAGAGAGACAGAGAGGCTCAAGTCAGATCAGTGGAAGAACATCGCATGTGAAGTCTACTCGTGCAGCAGTTGACAGCCTGCAGATGTTACTGCTACCACCAAGCGGATCAAGGTGCAGGGCTTGGCATTGTGCTGCAGATAAGTAATAAGCAGGTTAGTGTAATAATGATTTAAAGTAGCTTGTTTCAAAAGGAAATGAATAGGATAAAATAGATCGAACTTTATGTTGAGCTATCTGATTGTTGAATATGGTACTAACCTTCTGTCAACGTTTTCTATGTTGTTATTTTCAATGCCACTGCATTTTGAGAATTCGTTTCTAGAGCGTTTGGAATTTTGGATCTTTCTTGCTGGCTTGACTGGACCGTTGACCATAGAGAGGCTGGGTCCAAGCCACATGGAAAAGTTGACCTGGTCAAAGCCATCCACGAGCGAAAAAACTTTGTGCATGAGCCATGGGAGGTAGTAGATAGGCAACATCGTGGATGATATTTTTTCTGCAAAACAAATGGATTGTGCAAATACTATGAATTATTACTCGTGAAAGTTATATTTTTTTCTTGATCACGGCAATGTTCAATACTACCTACACCTAAAAATAAATAACTTCTACAAATAAAGTTAAACAAATTAAGAGTGCTGACAAAAGATGCATGAACCATCGTCTCATTTTTTTCGGTGATTAGCTTTTGTGTTAGGAGGTAGTGTCGTATATTTTATAGAATACTATTTTAATCCCAGAAGGTTGATTATGATTTGGGGATGCATGTAGTATGGTTCTTGTTGGAGGCTAAAATGAGCTTAGCGGACGGTCCGGCCCTGAGGCCGGACGGTCCGCGGTCCGGACTGTCCGTGGTGGTGGCGCGGACGGTCCGCGCGCGCGCAGAGTCAGTTAGAGTTCCTAGTTTCTCGCGGGATTTGTTACCTAAAACTGCGGGATTAACTCAGGAAACAGTTGGAAACGGATCCAGACCTCCCCCTTTATATAGATGAAGGGCTACGGCCGATTAAACCCCCAACAATCGAACCAATACAACTTCTATCTCGCATTTATTTTCAGCACAATTAGGAGTAGTTCTAGTCTAGTTCTAGTTTAGCCCTAGTTTAGTACTCCAATCCCCAAATTCTCTGCCTCTCCTCGACTCTACGTCGATTAGAGGAGTCTAGGTCGGCCGGCCCGAGCCTAGACAACTCCTAGGATCTCTCCTCCCCGACGGGGTCCCTCCCGGGAGCGAGATCCAGGCGCCGCCGGCGATCTTCCGCCGCTCCTGCGCACGCGCGGACCGTCCGGCCCTAGAGCGCGGACCGTCCGGCCGTCAGGCAGGCAACCCGAGCTCCTGCACCAGGTCGCGGACCGTCCGGCCCTGTGCCGCGGACCGTCCGCGTCTGACCAGAGAGCACCGCCACGTCGCGCCAGGTCGCGGACCGTCCGGCCCCAAGCCGCGGACCGTCCGCGCCTGACCAGAGAGCACCGCCGCTGGTTCTTTTGAGTGATTGGCGCCTCCGAAAAGGTGTCAACATACTTTTGGCGACTCCGCTGGGGACTAGGTGTCTAGATCTGCTAAAATCGGCCCATAAATGGCCGGTTCTAAGGATCCCACCAAGATCTCCACTACCAACATCATCAAGCCGGCCATGGAGGCGCTCCCGGCTGATGACCAAAGGCCCTTTGAAGACCTCGTAATGCGCGATGAGAAGGAGGTGATGCGGCAATGGAACGAACAACGCGACAAGGAAGAGGCGGAACTGCTGCATAAACTCTCCGAAAGGCGCAAGGAGGCGGCGGACAAGTACTTGTCACACTTCACGGTGGATCGCCACCAGAAGATCGTCCGTCAAGGGGAGATCGATATGGAGTCTCTCCTACCTCCACTGCAGGGTCCCGCTGTAAGTACTCCAGATCTATCTCTTACGACTTTCATGGATCAACGAGGAGATCAGTTAAAGCGATATGTAGATGAATCTATTAAAATGCATTTACAGGCATACGAGAAATCAGCTGCTCCTAATTTTCCATCGCGAGAGTCTAATACAGTGCCACCCACGTCAAACACATCGGCTATAAACGGGTCACCTTTGACCCAGCCATCATATGGTATGCCGATGCACGCTTTCGTGTCACCATCACAGCCGCAACCACTAGGCACGCGGCAGGTACTGGACGCGACCGGACCGTCCGAGCATCATCTCAGACAGTCCGGTTATACCGCGGACCGTCCGGCGTATTTCGCCGGACCGTCCGACCAGATGCAGGCCCGCACACAAAACACTCAGGTCGCACCGTACATGGCTGGACCATCAGGGTACAACCCTGAACACTTCGGCCCCATCACGGACCGTCCGGTGCATCACGCCGGACCGTCCGGATATGTTGCGGACCGTCCGCCATGTTACGTCGGACCGTCCGGATATGGCATGAACCGGCCGACGTATTACGTTGGACCATCCGACTCTACACGAGTCCATGCGCAGACTGCCCAAGTCACGCCATATATGGCCGATCCATCCGGGCACAGCCCTGGACCATTCGGCCCGATCGCAGACCGTCCAGTTCTTTACGACATACGGTCTGGGTACGAGACTACCCACGTAGCACCATATACGGCTGGACAATCCGGATATACCTTCAGACCATTTGGCCAGGTCGCGGACCATTCGGCCTCTTACGCCGGACCGTCCGGATTTGCATACGCAGAGCCGAGAGCTGCGCAATACGCACAGTTCCCACATTCATCGCAGCAACATTATGGTGCCCCACCAGCAACACATTATAATCATGTCATACCACCTCATGGACATAGGGCTGAATACTATTCGGCCACAAGAGAGCCTGAGGGGTATAGGGCAGGAGCTGGTGACATTAATAGGACACCTAACACACACCTCAAACATACCTGGGAGGAAAGCCGACAGAGTAATGTCAGGCAACCTGAAATCTCCACCCACAAACTTAATGGATGGTCGCCGGACATGGCAGAGAGGGTCAGAGACGAGGTAGCCGGGATGTTCAGGGACAAACTCGGTGTTAGTGTGTCAGGTACAGGGCAATCGTATCGGAAGCCTTATAGCCACCGATTCGACACCGTGCCATACCCACAGGGAACTAGAATACCAGACTTCTCTAAGTTTTCTGGTGAAAGTGGGAAAAGCACACACGAACATATAAGCCAATTCATAGCACACTTGGGAGAATTGGCTGATGGGGAAGCCTACCGCGTTCGTTTATTCTCGTTGTCCCTTACTGATACTGCATTTGCATGGTACGCAGCTTTGCCACCAAACTCTATTAACTCTTGGGAAGAATTAGAGCAGAAATTTCATGAACACTTCTTCTCAGGAGAACATGAGTTAGAATTGGCTGACTTAGCTTCAGTCCGACAGGGGCCTGAAGAATCGGTTAATGACTATATCCGGAGATTCCGGGACACTAGAAACCGATGCTTTCAGATTCATGTCGCAGAAAAACAACTGACAGGGCTAGCTTTCAATGGGTTGCGACCCTACTTAAAAGAAAAATTAGATGGCACCCAATTCTTTTCATTAGTGCACTTACACCAGCGGGCTATGACCTGTGAAAGCCGAAGTAAGGAAACATCAAAATCGGCTAGCCATAAGATGCATTTAGTGGGATACGATAATTCGGACGATGAATCCACGGATGTATACACCGCCGAACTGGTTTGGCCAGGACAGGCTAAACCTTCAGCGTGTTCTGCTTTACAGTCGATTCGAAAGAATCGACAAGAGGAAGTTAAGTTTACTTTTAATGTTGCCAAATGCGATAAAATATTTGACGAGTTACTGAAAAACGGCAACATTAAATTAACTCATACTATTCCTCCTCCTGATGAATTAAAGAGACGTGCTTATTGTAAGTGGCATAATTCCTTTTCTCATGCCACCAATGATTGTAATGTTTTTCGTCGACAGATACAATCGGCCATAAATGAGGGTCGATTGGCTTTTCAGGAGATGCAAGTAGACACACAACCCTTTCCTGTTAATACAATAGAACTCACATGCAAAAAGGTCTTGGTTCGGCCCGAAATGGCTGATAAAGGCAAAGGCAAGGGCATCGTCATCAGCAATTCTCGCATGTCAGATATATCACAAAAGGAGATTGCTCGAAAGGCTTCGGACGAGAAGGCTAAAAGGTCCGAAGACGCCGGGGGGCAGGCACAGTTAATAAACCAAACACATCAGCCTAGTCCCAGCATCGTAGATGGTCCGGCACCTACGTGCGGACAATCCGGTGCTCAGACAAACGGTCCGGCTAACTCAGCCGGACAGTCCACCTATGACCAAAGGCGTCAACCTCTACACAAAGCAAGGAAAAAGACGCAAGGTCAAAGCACATATAATCGGCTGATCAAAGCCGATCCTACTTTTGATCAGTTGCTCTCCAAAAATACTAGCAAAAAGACTGTTCCACGTGATCGGTCAACAAAGAAACCCCGGTCACCTGCTAAAACAAAACGGTCAAACAAAACGACCCGAAAGGCGACACAACAAGCATCGCCTATTCATTCTATGAGACCAGGGTACTTTCCACCTATTTACTCATCGTCGGTATATTATCCTGTTCAAACATGGAATGGCATGACGATGAATCCATGGTACATGTATAGTCCCTTTGTCTATCCAGGCTGGGGGGCACCTCCATTCTATTCATTTTGATCCATTGATCAAATGGTCATGGCCGAGAAAGATACAATCCAAAACGGCCTTTATACATTGGTGCTTTATTGAATGATCTCTATTTTGAAAAGTCGATGACTTACATCAGGTTTAGTTCATATGCTTTTGGTTCGTCAAACTGCACCAAAAGGCAGGGGGCATATGTTGGAGGCTAAAATGAGCCTGGCGGACGGTCCGGCCCTGAGGCCGGACGGTCCGCGGTCCGGACTGTCCGCGGTGGTGGCGCGGACGGTCCGCGCGCGCGCGCAGAGTCAGTTAGGGTTCCTAGTTTCTCGCGGGATTTGTTACCTAAAACCGCGGGATTAACTCAGGAAACAGTTGGAAACGGATCCAGACCTCCCCCTTTATATAGATGAAGGGCTACGGCCGATTAAACCCCCAACAATCGAACCAATACAACTTCTATCTCGCATTTATTTTCAGCACAATTAGGAGTAGTTCTAGTCTAGTTCTAGTTTAGCCCTAGTTTAGTACTCCAATCCCCAAATTCTCTGCCTCTCCTCGACTCTACGTCGATTAGAGGAGTCTAGGTAGGCCGGCCCGAGCCTAGACAACTCCTAGGATCTCTCCTCCCCGACGGGGTCCCTCCCGGGAGCGAGATCCAGGCGCCGCCGGCGATCTTCCACCGCCCCTACGCACGCGCGGACCGTCCGGCCCTAGAGCGCGGACCGTCCGGCCGTCAGGCAGGGAACCCGAGCTCCTGCACCAGGTCGCGGACCGTCCGGCCCTGTGCCGCGGACCGTCCGCGTCTGACCAGAGAGCACCACCACGTCGCGCCAGGTCGCGGACCGTCCGGCCCCAAGCCGCGGACCGTCCGCGCCTGACCAGAGAGCACCGCCGCTGGTTCTTTTGAGTGATTGGCGCCTCCGAAAAGGTGTCAACAGTTCTGTTGGCGCCGATCTGGACGCCAATCACTGCGAAGTGTACCAACGACGGTGTCCTCTACGGTAGCGCGGACGGTCCGGAAACTACGGCAGTAGCTGGGACTTCTCTGCTCTGAGCCGGACGGTCTGTGCCAGGTGGTCGGACGGTTCGCGTGTACGCAGAGGCGGCGGAGTTCGCCAACAGCACCTGGATCTAGCCCTCGAGAGGGACCCGTCAGGGAGGAGAGATTCTAGGGTTTGTCTTGGGATCAGCAGGCCATCCAAGACGCCTTTAGATGACGTAGAATTGAAGAGGTGAAGATTGAGATGAAGTCTACGTTACTGACTACTCCTAAGGCAAAAGGTAAAGAACGGAAGATATATTGATTTTGGTTCGATTGTTGGTGCTTCATTGGCCGTACCCCTTCAAATATACAAGGGGGGTCTGCACCCATTCTAGACGTCCTCCAACAACTCCCACGAGTTTAGGGGGATAAACATGTGTGGAGATTGGAGTTAATTCGCTTGATCTGATCTAATCGCGTAATGTTTTCCCCTAAGGGCGGATCATATGCAGGCCGGACCATCTAGGCTTCAGTGCCAAACCATCCGACCATGCCTAGTGCTCAACACATGCCCCCTGCCTTTTGGGGAAGCTGAGCGAACCAAAAGCACTGGTGCAGGCTAGAAACAACTCGATGTGACAACGTAGGTTTTCGTAAGCATCTTGCCACATACTAGGATGATATTGCTTTAAGAAATGACCATTCAACTCCTTAGGTAGGTCCTCACTTTGCAAAGTTTGCAGCATGTAGGCATTACCCACTATCACCTGTGTGATTTTGTAAGGACCTTCCCAGCTTGGTGACCATTTACCGAGTTTCCGGTCTCTACTTCTTATGGCAAGACGGTCTTCCACATCATATCTCCAATTTGAAATGACTTAGCCTTGACCTTCTTGTTGTAAGCTTTGGCAACCATGATCTTGTATTTCTCGATCTCTCCTAGAGCCACCTGTCTTTTGTCGGTTACTTTATAAATATTGTACAACATCAAATTATAATAATCTCCGACAATTAGACCGTTCTGCCTCACAAACCTGGCAGCATTTAGGCTTATATCCACAGGCAAGACAACTTCCTGTCCATAAACAAGCTCAAAATGAGAGACTTTAATAGCACAATGTTTAGATATTCTATGAGCCCACAAAGCCTCAGACAAAACTTTATGCCAATGCCAAGGATGATCATATATCTTCTTTTTTATAAGGCTAATCAATGTCTTGTTATTAGACATGGCATGTCCATTAGCCTGAGCATAATATAGAGAAGAATTGAGCAATTTGATCTTATATAATTCAGCAAACTTATGTACCTTCTTTGGCATAAAAGAAGTCCCCTCGTCTATAGTCAAAGTTTGGGGAATGTCGAATCTATGGATGATGTGTTCAGTTATAAACTCAATTACCTCTTTATGCATCATGTTCTTCATAGCAACGTCTTCAGTCCATTTGGTAAAGTAGTATATGGCCACCAACACAAACTAATGCTCCTTTGATGACGAAGGATGAATTTCTCCTACTGTTGGGGGTATGCTTCGTAGCCGAAGATCCTGGAGAAAGAAACACCTTCGACAGATCCTCTCAAAAGCAGTGCCGAAGCTATCACCCATAAAGCTTCGGTATAGTGACATGTCTCAAGACGAAGGAGTGAACCGACTTAAAGATGAAATGACCAATAGACCCATGAAAGTTTGTGTCATGATTGTAATCGATTGTAAAGGGTATAAATGTAATTTCACACAGGCTGCGCCCTGTGGCTATAAATAGATGAACAGTACCCCCGTACTGTTCACGCAATCTTGTAATCACTTGCACGTGACACTTGGATCATTGCCTTCTGTCAAAACGAAGGTATAAATGTGATTAAATGCTATGTTTTAATATTTAAGTTTGTATAATGAAATATATGAATAAGTTTATATGTTTTGATATATTATTCCTTCATGTTTTATATTTTATATTTCATCTTTCATTATTTTACAACTCTAATCACGAAGGTATGACCTTCGTGATTTTATGCTCATGACCTTCGTCCGGAGTTCATTATACCCTTGGGGAGATAATGTTTCAATGGACGAAGGGCATTAACATTTAATATTTTATGTTGCCTTGTTCTTAATTCGAAGCATTTGAGAACAAGTCCCCAACATTGGCGCCCACCTCTGGTGAACTCACTTCCACTTTTTGAGCTGATGGCTTCGTTCAACAACCAAGCTAAAGTTGCTTCGGCTACGAAGCTGGTGCTCCCGATAACAGGCGGTTCATGCTCAGAGCCAGCCAACAAGAAGCAGAAGGAGGAGGCCCAGAGAAGGGTACAACATGTCGGGGTGCAGGGACCCTTCATCAAGTCGAAATGGTCCCACATCCAAATTACCTTCTCCTAGGAGGACCTTCAGCTCAAGGATTACCCTCACAATGATGCTATGGTCATTTCTTATGTCATCAAGAGATTTCTGGTCCACAATGTTCTGGTTGATACAGACAGTGCAGCGGATATTATATTTGTCAGGGCCTTCAGACAGATGCAAGAGCCAGAGGATAAGATTCATGATGCTACACACCCTCTTTGTGGCTTCGGAGGAAGGTAGATCGTAGCACTCGGCAAAATCACGATGCCAGTGACCTTCGGATTTGTCAACAATACAAGGACTGAGCAAGTTGTGTTTGATATTGTCGACATGGAGTACCCCTACAATACAATCATTGGTCGTGGGACACTCAATACTTTTGAAGCAATTCTTCATCCATCATATCTATGCATGAAGATACCTTCGGATCAAGGACCTATTGCTATTCATGGAAGTCAGGAAGCTGCCAGGAAGGCTGAAGGAAACTGGACAGATTAAAAAGCAATCCATAATATAGATGGAGCCGAAGCTTGTGAGCAGTATAAGTACAGAAGGAAGAAGGCTGCTTCGGCCGATCAGCCGAAGCCCATGCTTCTATGTGAAGATATAGCAGAGCAGAAGGTATTGCTGGGATCTCAATTATCTGAGGAGCAGGAGAAAACTCTAATAAGGTTTTTGTTCAACAACAAAGATGTCTTCGCATGGTCAGCCAACGATCTCTGTGGTGTCAACAGGGACGTCATTGAACATTCGCTCAATGTCGATCTATCCTTCAGACCCAAAAAACAGAGGCTTCGGAAAATGTCTGATGACAAAGCCAAAGGTGCTCGGAATGAAGTGAAAAGACTTCTTAGTGCTGGAGTCATCAGAGAAGTAAAATACCCAAAATGGCTAGCCAACACTGTTATGGTGAAGAAGGCCAATGGCAAATGGAGAATTTGCATTGATTTTACTGATCTCAACAAGGCTTGTCCAAAGGATGAGTTCCCATTACCAAGAATAGATTCTCTAGTAGATGTAGCAGCTTCGTCAGAGCTCATGAGTCTACTAGATTGTTATTCAGGCTACCACCAAATCTGGATGAAGAAGGAAGATGAGCCAAAGACCAGCTTCATAACCCCCAGTGGTACATATTGTTATCTTCGGATGCCTGAGGGGCTCAAGAATGCTGGAGGAAGCTTCAGTAGAATGACAACCAAAGTCCTTCACTCTCAGATAGGCAGAAATGTGCTAACATATGTTGATGATATCATAGTAAAGAGCACGAAGCAGGAAAATCACATTGCCGATCTGCAGGAAACATTTTCTAATTTTAGGCAAGTTGGCCTGAAATTAAATCCAGAAAAATGTGTCTTTGGAGTAAAGAAGGGAAAATTCCTTGGTTGTCTAGTTTCAACGAAAGGGGTCGAAGCTAATCCGAACAAAATCGAAGCTATTCTTCGGATGGAGCCGCCAAGCACAAAGAAGGGGGCTCAACGGCTGACAGGAAGACTGGCATCTTTGAATTGATTCATATCTAGATCAGCAGAGAGAAATTTACCATTTTTTGAAGTGCTGAAGTCAGCCGAAGTCTTTCAATGGGGTTCAGCTCAGCAGAAATCCTTCGAAGAGCTGAAGCAATACCTGATAGATCTAACAACGCTAACTCCACCCACGCCAGGGGCTCCTCTGCTATTGTATGTGGCAGCTTCGCACTCTGCAGTAAGTGCGGCGCTTGTACAGGAGAAGCTCGAAGGACAAACTAAAAAGCAAGTTCCAGTATATTTTGTCTCCGAAGTATTAAGCTTATCAAAGAAAAATTACACAGAATTGGAGAAAGTGTTGTATGCTATATTAATGGCCTCCAGGAAGCTTCGACATTATTTTCAAGCTTCCTATATAATTGTTCCCTCGTCACAGCCTCTGAAGGACATTATGAGGAACATAGAAGCTACTGGAAGGGTTGGAAAGTGGGGTGCAGAGCTCAATGAATTCACCATTGACTACGTGCACAGATCTTCAATTCAATCTCAGGCGCTAGCAGACTTCATCGCTGACTGGACGCCAGGGGCTCACAAAGAAGGGACAAGCAAGGATATCGAAGCTTGGACGGTGTTCTGCGATGGTTCTTGGGGAACCTTCGGTGCAGGAGCAGCTGCGGTCCTAGTGGCACCTTCAAAAGTCAAAACATGTTTTGCAGTCAAACTGGATTTCAGTTGCACAAATAATATTACTGAGTACGAAGCACTTCTATTGGGGCTTTGGAAACTAAGGGCCATGGGAATAAGAAGGGTCATCCTAAAGATTGATTCTCAAGTTATTGCTGGCCATGTGGATAAGAGCAGCAAGGCACGAGATCCGAAGCTTGAAAAATATCTGGATGCAGTCCGAAGGTTGGAAGCTTCCTTCGAAGGTTTTTCCGTCAAGAATATTCCAAGAGGTGAAAATGAGCATGCAGATTTGCTAGCCAAATCAGCGGCTCAGGGGCTCCCCCTACCCTCCGAAGTATTTTTTGAAGGAATAAAAGCACCTTCGGTTGAGCTCATGGAGAGAGCAGTGCTTACTATTTCTCCAGTACACAGTGAAGACTGGAGAACTGAAATAATATCTTTCCTTCAAGGCAATTGTCTTTCAAGTGACGAAGCTTATAACAAAAGAATGGAGGCAAAAACAAGACCATATGTGATAATAGAAGGGGAATTGTATAAACATGGAGTTTGTTCACCACTCCTCAAATGTTTATCAAGAACCGAAGGTATGGAATTAATGAAAGAGATACATGCAGGTCTATGTGGATCTCACATTGGATCTAGGCCCTTGTTGGGAAAAGTTTTTTGACAAGGATTTTATTGGCCGAAGGCAGCTTCGGATGCAGCAGAATTAGTCCAAAAATGTGAAGGCTGTCAAAAATGTGCAAGAGACCAGAAGCAACCTTCATCTCTCACTCAGTTAATACAACCCACTTGGCCGTTGCAAAGGTGGGGCCTCGATTTGCTAGGCCCACTTCCACCAGCACAAGGAAATCTAAAATATGTTGTGGTGGCGGTAGAGTATTTTTCCAAGTGGATTGAGGCGAAGCCTTTAGCCACAATAACTTTGGTCACTGTCCAGAAATTTTTCTGGCAAAATATTGTTTGTCGCTTCGGAGTGCCGAAGGCTATTACTGTGGACAACGGGACACAATTCGATGCTGAAGCTTTCAAAGAATTCTGTGAACAAATTGGCACGAAGATTCATTTTGCATCGGTCAGACATCCAGAGTCAAATGGACTTGTTGAAAGAGCTAATGGCATTATAATGACGGGAATAATGAAGTTAATCTTCAATCAGTCTAGAGGAAAGTGGCCATATGAATTGATCAAAGTGGTGTGGAGCCACAACACAACAATATCAAGGTCAATAGGCTTTACATCGTTCAAATTACTGTTTGGTGATGAAGCAATAACCCCAGAAGAAGCTAAGGCAGGATCAATAAGAACAGTGGCTTCGGCAGAGTACGAAGCTGATTATTCTGTGGCAAAAGATGCTATAGAAGGGATCAGGCTTCAGGCCGTGGAGAACATCAATAAATATCAAGCCTAAACAATAAAATGGCATGACAGAAAAGTTCGGCTAAAGAACATTAAGCCAGGGCATTTGGTACTTCAGAGAGTTGCCAACCAAGATACAGTAGGCAAGCTACAGTTGAAGTGGGAAGGACCTTTTCTGGTGGTATCTTCGTCAAGACCTGGCTCTTACAGACTGAAGGATATGGACGACAACGACATTCCTAGATCTTGGAATGTGGATGAGCTTCGGCGATATTATGTTTAGCTTGATGTAATCTTTTTATTTTTCCTATGGCACCCTTTTCCTTTCTGAAGGGGGAGAAAGGTTTTTAATGGGGCCATAGCATGTAATTTCTCTTTTTCTTATTCAGCTCTATGAGAGCAAAATCCCCCAAATATGTAAATGTAAAAACTGAGCATGCACCATCGAGTGCAGGGAAAAAGGAAAAAACAGGGAGAAGCTCGAAAGTCATCCCTAAGGGGATGCAGAGCACGACGAAGCTACAAAAAGCCGTTCCTAAGGGAGCGCAGCGTAAGTTTTCTGCTCAAAAGTCGTTCCCAAGGGAATGCAGAGCTTACAGTGAAAAGTCAACGCTGATACCGCTGAAATATAAGGCGAAGCGCGAAAAGTCAACGCGATACCGCCGAAATAGAAGGCAAAGAAGTTCAAAAGACGTTCCTAAGGGGATGCAGAACTTACAGCGAAAAGTCAGCGCTAATACACCAAAAAATAAGCAGTGAAGCCGAAAAATAAACGGCAAAGAGACTTCGGTCATTCCCAAGGGAATGAAGGCTATGGTTGTGGCTTCGTATGCGTGTGTTTGGACATTCATTTGCACGATACATTACATCATACATTTGCATTCATAAACATTCATTTAGACATACATAGGATCATCATCATCATAGCACAGGCGGATGCTTCGGCTCTAAAAGATAAGGCTTCGGCAAAGAGAAAAAGAAGCAGTTTCATGCTTCGTTGTGTACGAAAAGAAGGGAAGGTATTTTTCGCCTTCGGCTCAAAAAATGCTAGTTTCGTTCACATCAAAGCACTTCATGCATTGGTGGAAAGGTAAAAATATATTACAAGGTATGGACAAAATTTACAGAGTAAAACCTAATTCTTAAATTACAATATTCTTTACAAAGGTTATTACAAGAGTTCTTAGAGTTTTTTCCACAGCTATCTAGTCAAGATTCATCATTATCTATTAAGCTTCAGATCGTCTGTTAAGCTTCAGCTTTGTGCTCTTCAGCTTCGTCATCTTGCTCTTCAGTTTCGTCATCCTGTACATATTAAAGTATTGTAAGGAAAATTCAAGTTTAAAGGAAAAGGTAAGCACAAGGTATGATTTTGGTACCGGCTTAAGATGACTTCGAGCTTCGTCACCAGCTATGCTTCGTCCACCCTTCGTCCATACTAGTTTTATAAATCTGTTTCCTATGCTTCGGGCAAGACTGGGAATATCAACCAGATCTGCTGGTGATAAACTAAAGTTGGGTCTATTGACAATTTTTCCATGTGTGCAACCAGATTTCAGGAGGCGACAGTTGTGCCCCGAGAAGCTACCAGGGCACAGAAATCACCATGTCTGGCTATAATTTCATCAAGGTCATCAACTTCACCCTCGATATGTTCGAAGGCCCCTAGCAGGTCTTCAGCCGAAGGACTAAATTTTTCACAGCTGGCTCCAACCAAATTGAAGATTTGCTTCAGCCGTTGTACACATCGGTTACTGAACTCCAGACATTTGTTTTGAAGATCTGTAAATGATATTTGCAAATTTAAACTTTTCTCGACCTTAGTCTCAAATTTTGCATTAAACTTTTGCTTTTCCTGTTCGAAGCTTTCTGATTTTGAGAGAAGCTTCGTATTTAACTTTTCAATTTTAGCTTCAGCTTCTGCCAGTAAACCTTCTGTTGTCTGAAGCTCGAAATCCTTCTTTTCAATAGCAGCTGCTTGATCTTTTATTTTGCTTTCTAAACCCTCAATTATAACTTCATATTTTTTTATCTTCAAGATCTTGTTGCATTCTCAAAGCTTTACTCAACAGCATACTCTGTGCACAAGCAACCTTCGTTAGAAAACACCTTGGTTGTTAAAGACAATAAAAAGTTGAAGAAAAGTTTTTTTACCTTGAAATTGGAATAGAATAAACTACCGACAAGATGTTGTCGTCGGTAGCGGCTTATGTCAGTCTCAAGTTTCGGGAAGCCAATACTCTTTGATAAAATACTGATAACCTTCGCTCCGGTTTGATCTCGGACGTAGCCTAACTTTTCATCGTCAACACCACCGAAGAGTAGTGCCCCTGGTTGATACCCGCAGGATATGGCATATTATTTTAACTCTTCTTTCTCAGCCTTCGTCAACTCTTGTCCAATTAAGTTTTGAAAGTTAAAGTTTTCTTCTTCCAAAGCATCTTCAACTATTTCCTTCTCCTTCTTAGGTACTGTAGCCATGGTTTCTTCAGCGGCTACAGCAGCTTCTTCTGTGGCCATATCCAGAAGAATCTTGTCAATGTTAGAAAGTGTGCTTTCTAAATGTACATCTTCGGCTGTGGCAGCTTCGACAGCTGCAGCTTCAGTAGGTGCAGCTTCGGTAGCTGTTGCGCTCTCAACAGCTGGTGCCTTCGAAGCCGAAGCTGCTGGTGGTGTCCCTTCAATAACTTCTGTCATTGTAACAATTCTTCGTTTTTTCGGCCCAGCTGCCTTCTTCGTTGTCGAGGGCTCCTTTTCCTTCTGAAAAAGCTTCGTCAGATGCGGCCCCAGTGGACTTAGCTTGATAGGCAAAGATTCAGTCATTACCTTTAAGATTTCCTCCACGTCGGTGGCAGAAGGTGTTGCAGCAGTTTCTTCTTCTATATCAAATGCCTTCTGCTTCGGAGCCGCAGCCTTTCTTTTCTTTGAAGCATCTGTCTTTGGCTCAGGCCTCAGCTTTCTCTTTTCAGTTTTTCTTCATCATCTTCCACCAATTTAGCAGCTTCTTTATTCAAGACGCTGGCAACTCTCTTTCTCTTCTGTCCTTCGGCACCTCGGTACAGTCGCTCATAGTCAGGATACTCAAAGTTCAAAGCATCCATCACCCGGGTTAACCTTCGCTTCAGACGAGTGTCGAAGGCTGCAGTCATTAGTTGATCTTCTTTTTTAGAATAATTGCCAAGAATTTCGTTGCACATAACTTCAATTGTATCTAACCATTCTTGGCAAGGTACTTTGAAATGTTTCTTGAATTTATAATAATAGGGCAACCGAACAAGTTCCCCCTTTTTCTTTTCTCCCTTGAGCTTCGGCATGTCCCACTCTTTCAAAGTTGGGAACACTCTAAAAGCCAAGAATTCTTGCACCAGATCCCTAGTGCCAATATGCTCCACAATAACTCGAAATTCGCCCACTACAATTTGGCTTGGACTCTTCGGTGTCATGTTACACTGGGGCCTGGTTTCTCCGAAGATTAATTCTAGTGGACTTTGGACTAGCTTCTCCTTTTCTTCATCAACTTTGACGTAAAACCATTCAGTCTTCCAGCCAGCTGGCCACTTGGTACGATAGCTGATAACTGGAAACTTTGTATTTTTGCGATAAGCAAAATTGTAGCAGCCGAAGTTTTCATGCAGCCCATCTTCTCTAGCTTTTGTTTGATAATGAAGCTCATGTACTCGACAGAAGCCTTCGGCAAACGGTTCTACCCCCTGGCTTCGGAGGGCCCAGATGTAGACACTAAGCCTAACGATGGCGTTAAGAGTTAGCTGATGAAGATAAATCTCAAACTTCTTCAAAACATCAGCAATCATCTCATTCAAAGGAAATCTTAATCATGCTTTAAAAAAGCTTTTGAAGACTACCACCTCATCCTTTTCTGGCTTCGGAGTAATTTCCTCTCCGCCAAAACGAACCAGCTCCTTTTTTGCTTCACTGAAATAGCCTAACTTCATCAGCTTAGACATATCACCTCCGGTAATGGTGGATTTCCCAAACTCCAGGTGGCTGGGTTTAGATGGCACGGCGCTGTAATCATCTTCAGATTCAGTTTCCTCAACATCAGCCTGCTCAGTTTCAGCGGCAGGTGCATCCTCTAGTACTACCAGCCCTGACCGTTTCATCACTTCAGATATTGGAGCGGCTTCAGCACCTTCGGCTTCCTCTCTGTCGCGAGTAACCCTAGCTGTTGAGCGTACCCTAACCATCTATTGATTGAATTTCTTGTTTTTTGACGAAGTTGAATTTTTTTTAACTTTGCCGAAGCTCTTTCTTGTTACGAAGCTTGAGCAAAATGAATAGCTTCGGTTGAGGATGCAGTAAGCAAGCTTCGGCTATGGCCAAATATTTGGCAGCAAAACAGTGCAATAGTAATGAATGCTGTGGTAACTTCACACCTACCCATCTGTTTATATAGTGCCGCAGGAGGGAAGGTAAATCGTCAAGTCTTCCGCATCGGACAAACAGTCGCCCGCACCCACTGAACGGTGGGCCACAGAGCCCGAGAAGGTGAATCGCCAGGATGCGCGCAACCGCTGCATGGTGGGGCCACCTCCCGCTCGGAATATTTTAATTGTTTCTCGGCAACGAGCTCAGGGAAGGTGTTTTTCAGATCTTCGGCATCCCGAAGCCTAGGAGACTTTTTCACGGATCAAGCTCGTTACGAAAAACGATCTAGCACCGCGAAGGGGCTACTGTTGGGGGTATGCTTCGTAGCCGAAGATCCTGGAGAAAGAAACATCTTCGGCAGATCCTCTCAAAAGCAGTACCGAAGCTATCACCCATAAAGCTTCGGTATAGTGACATGTCTCAAGACGAAGGAGTGAACTGACTTAAAGATGAAATGACCAATAGACCCATGAAAGTTTGTGTCATGATTGTAATCGATTGTAAAGGGTATAAATGTAATTTCATACAGGCTGCGCCCTGTGCCTATAAATAGATGAACAGTACCCCCGTACTGTTCACGCAATCTTGTAATCACTTGCACGTGACACTTGGATCATTGCCTTCTGTCAAAATGAAGGTATAAATGTGATTAAATGCTATGTTTTAATATTTAAGTTTGTATAATGAAATATATGAATAAGTTTATATGTTTTGATATATTATTCCTTCATGTTTTATATTTTATATTTCATCTTTCATTATTTTACAACTCTAATCACGAAGGTATGACCTTCGTGATTTTATGCTCATGACCTTCGTCCGGAGTTCATTATACCCTTGGGGAGATAATGTTTCAATGGACGAAGGGCATTAACATTTAATATTTTATGTTGCCTTGTTCTTAATTCGAAGCATTTGAGAACAAGTCCCCAACACCTGCAAAGTCCAAACCCCACTCCCTAATGGGCCACAGATTGGTAATATGATGTAGTTCAGCTGTCGGGACTAGATGCAGATCGCCGAACTTCTGACATACTTGACACCCTTTGTAGTATTTAAACAATCAGCTATCATGTTAGGCCAATAGAAACCGGATCTTCTCAATAGCCACTTCATCTTTGGAGCTGATTGATGAGTACCACAAATCCTTCATGTACTTCGTCTGTAGATAATATAGCCTCATGTAGGCCCAAACATCTAAGTAGGACATCGTCGACAGTTCGCTGGTAGAGTTCATCATCAATTAAAACATATTTGAAAGTTGTACGTTGAATATTTCTGTCTGTCCTAACACTAAGATTACATAGGTAGTTAATTATAGGTACCCTCCAATTAGTTGCATCGACTGTGTTGTCCGCCAAATTAATTAAGGAGACGTCTATTGTACCGTCGGACGGTCTCAACTCCTTGCTCGGATGGTCCGAGCCCACCTCGGACGGTCCGACTTTGTAGCCCGGACGGTTCGCGACCTAGGAATTTAGCGCAACACTAGTTATCAGACTTTCAGCATTATGAAATCTCCCTCTCTTTATTCGATAACCTAATGCATCTTGTGCTAAATTATTTGCTCTGCAATTCTCAACTTTGGATATATGCCGAATATCGAATTCGTCAAAAGAATGGATTATGCCCCAACATTTTTCAAGATAATTATTCAAAGTGTCATCTAAACATTGATATTCCTCTAAAAAAATTTGGACAACTAGCTGAGAATCACCAAATACCCTCACATGTTTCACTCTCATATAATCTAAAAGTTTTAAACTAAATAAGAGGGCCTCATATTCGGCTTGATTGTTAGTGCAATAAGTTTTCAGTCGGCTAGAGAAGTTAAAAAAAGTATTCCTTGGCGAAACAAGCACGATATCAATCTCTTGTTCTTTATTACAAACCGATCCATCAAAATATAGAGACCAGAGAGTAATAGTAAGATATAATATGTTTAGTTCCTGAGTATCAAAATATTTGTGGAGTTACTCGACCAAGAGCATGAAGTTACTCAGCCAAGAGCTTGACTGCGGTCTCTAGCTAGGATTACAAGAAAGCTTATATTGTATTGATATACCTTTTTAATGGTTTAGTTGTTTATAACATGTGCTACGAGAATCCCCTTGTGGTTGTCTCGTGTAAGTATATTTCTTTCAATTTTTTAAATAAAATACGAACTAATCCTCGTTCGGAAAAAAAATAATATATAAAAAAATCAGCAGCTAGCTAGCCACCCAGGTCCCAGACCCCAGCCAGAGAGTTCCAACACGGAACCAGCCGGGTTGAGTTTTTGGAGCAGTTGGTTGAAATGCCAGTGTGAATTAGATAAGCATATCCTATCATTCATTTGTGCGCGACGTGCTTTTGGATCGAAGTAGACGGATGAGCATCTTTCTAAAGGCCACAGCCACTGCACTTGGATCAACTGAGAAAGGACCAATCATATGTTGATGGAGATTGAAGACGATGATGGTTAACAAACTATCTTCGAGGAATGCATGCACCACGTGACGTCGGAATGGCGGTGCTTAACAAACGTATTCGTGCAAAGGGCATTATTGTCACCCGAAAAAAAAAACCAGCACCAGCCACATCTCTCTGCTACTGCTTCAACCGTGGCTATTTGGATCATGCGAACATGATCAAAATCAAACAATTTAACATCTCTGTTTCTTTTTCCCAGCTGGCAGAACGGCGACCGCATGGTCTGGCTCACGTGAGAGGCCTGCTGGAATGGATAGGGATCAGATGCAACAAGCTGCAGGTATCCATTCCTGCTTTTCGACAAGCTGCAAGTGCAAGTTGCGCGCTTGGGGAAAGTGGGTAGAAAGCACCCCCTACTGTCCTCCCGGAGCCCCGGCCCCGGGCCTGCATCTTGCGCCGACAAGGGTGATGCGGATTCGGTCGATCTCTGACTTCCATGGACGCCGCCCCATCTCCACCATTTCAGAATCAAAGCGTGAAGCTTTGACTTCCGGCTTGCATTATTATTGCATCAGCAGACATCCCCATCCCAGAAGCCTCCAACCCTTCTTGCTCTTTCTTGGAGCCATGGATCTGGACGACAGTTGTCAGTTGTCATTTCCCCCCTTTCCGGACTGTCATCCTAGCCTTGATGCTGTTGGTCTCATCGTTGTGCGGTAGAAGCAAGCAAAAGAAAAAGAAGAAAGGATTCTAGGAAAAATATCTGCTTGCTGAATGCAGATAACTGTGCTGTGCATCCGTGCTATTGCCATGTTGCCTATTGGCTCCTGGGGCCCACGTCTCGTCTCTGCCACTAACCCAGTAACACCCGACAGCTGCCACCATTGACCAGCTCTCCCAGACCCCCAGTGGTCCAGTCCAATGAGAAGTTGCATCATATGATATCAATTATCAAGAAATGAAGGTCAGGAAAGTCCGATGCAGCTGCATAGAGAGTTGACCCACTACTCCAGTAAAGTTCTTTTTTACAAGTTCCATGATACTACCATGGAACATGTTGATCCTATAAGTCTGGGCCCTTGGATCCCGTCTCTGCGCCCAACACCATTTCAGGGTCTGGACTCATGCTTACTATTTCTTTTCCCGAATCCATCCTGGCCTACAGAGACACCACGGTGATTGATTGTTTAATCCCGGCTCTGTTGCCTTCAGATTCAGGTCAGGTGTCCTCTACCCACAAACCAAACGACAGTCTCCCTGAAAAGAACAGCGCAGCTGTGACTTTTCAGGACACGGGTGGTGCGAACAAAACCATCGCTGTTTGTTAGTAATCCCACTATACTATTGGATGTAGAGCTGCTGCGTAGCTTTCTTTCGGCACGGAGGGTAGGGAGGGAGTAGCTTGGAAGAAAGGGGCAGAGTGGATACAGTACAAAGCGAAGCGGCAACCACCGCGAGGTTTCCTCGAGAATCTCCAGTCTCTTCTTCCCCGCACCCACTCTTTATCCACGAGCGACGGGGACCCGTGACAGCGGCGAAAGGCTCGAGCTTTTCTTGATTTGCCCTGCCGCCTGCATTGGGACGAGAGGAGGTCCTTTTCTTGGACGTTCTGGGGAGGAGTACCTGAGCCGACTCGCGGGCGTTCTTGGGCTCGTTGCGTCTGTTCAGGTAACGATGGCCTCTTTTTTCCCCCGGTTTTCATGGATTTCAGCTGTATTCACTCGGTTCAGCAGGTAAAATCTGCAGCGAGTAGCCGCGGGCGTAGGGTGTTTGGATGTAGCGCGTCGCGCGCTTGGCTGCGGCCGCGCTGTTTCAGTTCATGGTTCGATGTTGTCCAGTTGGTTGTTGGGAGGGGAGAGAGTTTTGTGTGATTTTATGGACCAATTGGACTATTGCTCTTGGAGGATTCAGCTGGGCTTCTCTTGTGTTTTGCTCTTCTTTTGCCCTTTTTTTTTTGTCTGTGGGATGAACCCTCATCCTTTTTTGCTCTTAGAGGATTCAGCTGGGTTCCCTCTATACGAGTCTGTAAGATAAGTCTTGTTCGATTTGGAAGAGAGGGTGCAGGTTTCTTCGTGATTTTCCATCTCAAATAGCCAATTATATAGTGTCACGGGGCCTTCGGTGGAAATTCGAGAAAAGCATTGCGTGGATTTCAGTGCTTTTGCTTCTCTATCCCACTGATGAAATTCCTCCTTTCTCAGAGAAGAAACAAGAAATGTTTTTCTTTACATGAAGACATAGATGGTCTTATCTTGGAGGACATATCGTGTGCAATCACTTATCCTGGTACAAGTGTGCAATCAAACGATCTGTTGCATCCGATCTAGATCCAACGGTTTTATATGGAAGGGGTTAAAAGTAAAATAGGTACTATGTTTTAGGTGGAAGGGGTTAAATATAAAATAACAGTTATCATTAGATCTAGATCGGATGCACCAGATTGCTTGATTGCACGCTTGCACCAAGATAAATGATTGCATAGGATATGTCCTCCTTATCTTGATCCCAAGTTAAAATGGAGATATTTCAAGGTGCCTTAGTGCCATGGGCCAAATCATAGTTTCATGATTGAGACATCAACAAAATGGTCTACTTGAATAGTTAAATATAGAAAGCTCAACAGTTCCCCGTACTGAATTCTGACCTCTAAAGATAAGAACAGATAATATAACAAAGTTGAAACGGCAGAAGTCACTTTCAGCTCTACTAATGCAGTAGAAATTGGACCTTTTCCTACCAACTATTCCCCATATTTATAATAAGACCGACCAGTCTAATTGCCCTTCTGGTTGATGCCACGATTTCAGGTTCTGGAAGCATGAGGTTATGGTCTCTCTTTCTCTTGCCTCTGCTCTGTCTACCTGCGCGGGTTCGATCAGAGGATTACGCGGATGCAACTGTCATTGTTCGAGGCTCTGAGACGATTGCTTCGACCAGTGATGAGTTTGTTTGCGCCACCATTGATTGGTGGCCTCCAGAGAAGTGTAACTACGACCAGTGTCCATGGGAAAGGGCTTCTGTCTTAAATCTGGTTAGTTCCCAAAGCAACCATTTTATCATGTGGTTGGTACTGGCAAACACTAATTTTTCGGTTCTTTTGCGAATTTTCTCAGGACTTGACTAATCCTTTGCTGGCTAAAGCTATCCAAGGTGAGTACCTTTAACTACTTAATCGAGTGATTCTAAAACATCCAGCGGTGAACTCACATATGAAATCATTCTTACACTACCTAAAATTAGTAGGGAAAACATTGGCAGAGTATACCCTAAAATTGATCTACTGCTCAAATGTACCTTTCGGTAGTCTATGCCATGGTTATTTACCAAGCCAAAAAAATTCAAAAAAAACAATCATTTTCCATAATATAATAACTCAGCATATCTCCATCATGAATTTATCCCTTTTCCACTCTTGTTCTTGTAGCCTTCAGTCCGCTGCGCATCAGAGTTGGAGGCTCCTTACAAGATCAAGTGTTATATGGCACACCAAATTTAGGATTGCCATGCGACCCATTTACAAAGGTTTCAAGTGGCCTTTTTGGGTTTTCTCAAGGATGCATAACATTGGAAAGATGGGATGATATTAATGATATGTTCCTGAAAACTGGGTGAGACCTTCCTTCTAAAGTACGGATTGTCCAACGTACAACATGTTGTGATTTTCATAAACCTGTATGAAGGACATCCATGTTCTGTTACTTTGGAATAGTATATTATTTCACATACAGGTTTCCTAATTCTATATTGTGTTTAACCCTTCAGTGCAGTTGTTACATTCGGTCTCAACGCGCTTCGAGGAAGACAGCAGACAAGAAAAGGTGTCTGGGGTGGTCCCTGGAATTCTAGCAATGCTCGAGAATTCATTGAATATACCGTTTTAAAGAACTATCCTATCGATTCTTGGGAATTTGGTAATGCGATTTTTATAGAATTCTCATTTGATGCTCTTGGAGTTGGGAATATATCGTATACATGTAATTCTCATGTAAGATGCTGTGTTCGTGTCATAGGGAATGAATTGAGCGGAAGTGGAGTTGGTGCGAGTGTGTCAGCTGAACAATATGGAAAAGATCTAGTTGAACTCCAAACCATCATCAGCGAGCTATACGGAGATTCCAACAAACCACTGGTTGTAGCCCCAGGAGGATTTTATGACCAGAAATGGTTTGCTCAGCTCCTCGATGTCTCCGGGCCAAATGTTCTCAACGCAATGACTCATCATATTTACAATCTTGGTGCTGGTGAGTCCTGTCCGGAGTAATGTTGGCTCTGCTCCTGGAGGAATTTTTGTTTTATGTCTTGCACCGAGTAGACACAATTGTGCTAACTTCAACCTTGATTAGGTAATGATCCACAGGTTCCAAACAGAATTTTGAACCCGCAGTATCTGAGCCGGACTTCCGACACATTCAGAAGTCTCCAACTCACCATACAGCGCCATGGACCATGGTCTGCTCCATGGGTTGGTGAATCTGGTGGTGCATATAACAGTGGCAGCCGGCTCGTGTCCAATACTTTTCTCAATAGCTTCTGGTGATCACTTGTTAGATGAAAAATATATATATTCACATCTTCACCATTAGTATTTTTTTAACCATTCTCACTCTGTGTTTCCACTAGGTATCTTGATCAGCTGGGTCAGTCAGCAAAGTATGACACCAAGGTCTACTGCAGACAGACGCTGATTGGTGGCAATTACGGCCTTCTTGACACCGAGACTTTCGTACCAAACCCGGATTACTACAGGCAAGCCTATGTACCAAATATGCCGCTACAAACTTGATTTGCTACCTCCATATGCAATGGCACTAAACCACGGTATATATTCAGTGCCTTGTTGTGGCATCAGCTCATGGGGACAGGAGTTCTTTCTGTAGACATCAGTGGTTCTTCGTACTTGCGCGCCTACGTGCATTGCGCCAAGCAAAAGGCGAGTCTACCTACCCTAAGATGTTTTTTTTTTCAGAAACACAATGTTGATTACTCAACTATTGCTAACACGAGATTAACTATCCAAAATATATATTCAAATCATAGTGCACAACTGCAGTTATTTCAGCATTTTAGTTTAGCTTAATGGGATTTCAAATTAACAGACAGCTGATTCTTGGCTTCCAAAATATTTTTTTACTACAGGGTGGCGTCACTCTTCTCTTGCTGAACCTGCACCGAACGATGGGCTTCATGGTCTCAGTCAGGAACGACCTAAATGTCAACCTCGCAGAAGGGCAAGGGATCAGGAGGGACAGTGCCTTTGTCCATGGCCTGAAGAGGACGGTTTCTTGGGTCGGGAGCAAAGCCTCCGATGGGTTTTCCAAGAGGGAAGAGTACCATCTCTCGTCGAAAGATGGGAACCCTTTTGCCCGGACCATGCTGCTGAATGGAGCCCCTCTTGAGCTCACTGAAGATGGTGGCATCCCTTCATTGTATCCAGTGGAAGTTTCAGTTAACTCGCCAATCTATGTTGCTCCTCTGACCATTGCGTTTGTCGTCTTCCCTGACTTTGAGGCTGAAGCTTGTGGCCGATGATCAACTGTACATAGAATATCACCTTTTTTTGCTATAAGGCATCTAAAGAACAAAGGTCATTGTAATGTAAAGACGTGTTCGTTTTCTGATCTGTGCCCCAATCGGGCCATCTACGTTTTCCCAACGAATAGTCTCCAGGTGATGTCATACTGATCAATGCCTCGTCATTGTACTTTGTACATACAGTTCATCATCTCAGAAAAAAAATGTTCAGCATCAACCAAATTCCAGAGGAATTTGTCCTATCGAACTTGATGGTGTGCAAGTCAATTGTGTTTATGGGCCGTTTGGATCTATTCATTTTAGAGAAACTAGAATTTACTTAATAAAGTATTATCTCCATTTTTCAATTTAATATTTTGTATTTTAATTTTACACTATTTAGCGTCAAATAAAAAATGAAGGTAGTAGTATATTTGGTTTGGAATTTAACATTCTACCACTTTTCAAAGCTTGGATATAAGTCTCTCAAATTCTTAAGGCGGAGTATAAAAATGATTTTATGTATCAACGGAATATGTTTCTACTACATAACTCATAAGACATTCTTTGGCTCACTCTATATTAAAAATATAGCACATAAATATCTCATACATATTACTAATAATAGTATATAAATATATTTTGCATAAAATCATATTAGTTTAAGTGATCTTTGTCAATATTACTATTACTAGAATGGAATTCAATTCCAGGATCAAAACGGGGCGTGACTGAAATTAGTTAAATCCGTGCTTTTCTTCTGTAAAAGTGTGGATTCAAATGGAATTCACACACATACAGATGGTTAGTCTGTTGGGGGCGATCAGACTTGAGAGAATCTAAAAATAAGTAACAAGTATACAAGGTTTGCTTTGCATAATCAAAATCCATGCTTTTCACATGAACTGTGTATACTCTTAATCAATTACAATAATGATGGGACTACCATCAATTCAACTCATATATTGCTCCATCGAATACAAAAGAACCATCCTAAACAATATCATAATTTCATGAGCTATGATACAAATGGAATAAATTAAAAGGGAAGGGGTCCTATGAGGGGAAAGATGCTCTGTTCATTGGATATTCACCATCAACGCATATGACCATGGAGGGGGGTTACTGAGCTCCCCAGTTACCCTTCATAAACTCTCTGATGTTGACTTCCAAAATAACGAATTTAATTTCACTTGATATATGCTTTTTATTTATTTTGTCACGACAATCTACAACTGTGGCTCCATTATATGGCAGTTTCTTAAGAATTCATTTGAGTAGTTCACATATTTTGTCCAAAATGGCTGAAGATGTTTAAAACCAATCTCCAGCCATGGTTTACTTTGCCCGTTATAATGTATAACTGCTGCTTGTTCAACACTACTGATATCTGTCTTTTCCTGATACCCCAAACCTAACAGATGCCATGATGGATCAATTGGGTGAACATGGCCTTTAAATGCTATAAGGCCTGGTGGTAATGTTCCCAGCCTCCAAAGTGTGAAGTTTGACTTCAGGTTCTGCATGCAAAGGAACAAGAATGGAAGCTCATCATTTTGTACTATCAAATGAAGACTGCAGAGAGTTTCAATAATCAATTAAACTGGAAAGTAATGCTGATAAAATTTCTCCCAAATATGCTTTTTCGATCACTTTTAAGCAAATCAGAAGGCATGTTTTATTTTATTTTTCTTTATTTGGTGTCTTTTAGAGCTAAGTTGGTATATATTTACTTGTTATACTATAAAATGACCATAAAAGGATATCTGTTTTTACCTCCTTGACCCAATGATGGTATTTGTCTTTGATTGTTGTCTTCCTCCATGCATTCAGGTCAAAAATATTCATACCATATGCCCAAGCACACTCTGAAGGATCAAAGTTTTTTGCAATGAGGGGATGAGAAAAGTTTAAATAATTCCTGAACCTCTTAGACATCACCCAACTATCTCCACCTCTGCAAGTCTCAACAGCGCCATTAACCTTCCCAGATAGATCAATATCCCAAAGTGGTGATAGGTCATGCTGGACAACAACATCATCATCAAGAAATACGACTTTGTTGAGGCTTGGGAACAACTGCGTCCACAGATTACAGATTAAATCAGTGGAACTTCCAACAAAAAATATGTAGGTCAGCAAATATAACCAGATTTTGAACAAGTTTGTAAATACATAAATTTTGTATACATAGACTATGCAAAGAAAGCTCCAGATATCTCAAGAAGAGGGTAGCATCACCTCTTGATCCCAGCAGGACCAGCAAACTAGAACAGGTCCACAGTGGGTAATTCTACATAGTAAAAGACTAAAATACTTTCAATTCTTTTGCAGTTTTCATTGTTTCATTTTCATAACCATCTTTCTATCAATTATCGCAATTACTTGTTCATCAAATATGTCAGAACCGACAAAAACTGTAGTATGGAAATAAGAAATAGGGATAATGCTCAGAAGAAAATTCTAATACCTCAGGCATGTATATTCGAATATGATTGAGCACATTAGTATATGTTGGACTTCCTGCCTGAAGCTTGGCAGCAAAAACCCTTGGGCTATCATTAGCACTGGTTATTGGGCGGCGACTTCCATGGTAACGATCTCTGGCAGCGCGCTGAGTTTCTATTGATTCAAGTACAGGAACATTTTCTTGTGTTAACCAATCAAATTGATGAACACCTTTCACCTCAACAATAGCAGGACTGAGAGAATTTAAAGCAAACCATGAATGCATGGCAGGATAGGTCTTTTTATCAGTAATAACATGGAAAACAATCCTCTCAGGCTTCAGTGATGATCTAATTGTTGATCTGACCACAACTGAGGCTGCAAGGATGTTATCTGATGCTAACACAAAATGGAAATAGGAGTTGTCTGAAAGACAAGGCACCAACTCTGGGGGCGGTAATTGTTTCCTTGCAAGGGCATTTGAGGAGTATTCATCAGTTAAACGCAATGAAAGGCAATAAAGGCCTTTAGGAATAGCAATTGCAGCATAGTGCTTGTTCAACTGCTCTGATAGCCTTGATGACCTCAATTCCTTATCCATGCTCTCCATCTGCATGGCATAATTTAGAAAATCAGTATAACGGTAGCTTGCTGATAGTAGCAAAGTAGGGTAAGTTGTATCGATGGCATCATGACACACTAGCTGATATCAAACTTTTAGGTTGTCAACCACTCACACTAAGTGCATTAGCTTTGTAGAATGGTGTGCAAGTTAAAAAAGAAAGAGTTAACAATTTCTATGCCATATTGATATGTTGTAAAATAACTTGATATTGAGACTTTGAGTGAGCTAGATGGAGGCTAGTAATCATTCTTTACTCAAATTGAGTCCTGATGTAGAATCCTGATTATGTCATTTGATCAAGTTATTCACCTTCGAATCTGAAAATACTTGAGAGATGGTTCAATTAAATACCATTCAGGTGAAAGTATGTAAGTTTGTGGACACTGAAACCATATGCATCGTTACATGAAAAGAAATCCTTCCATAGAACACACATTCCTAGACTACCCTTTGAACAATATGAAAGTGTATAACATTATTTCATTAGTGTTGAACTGTTGATAGTACAAGAAAATGTCAATAAATAACTTAACAGCAAAGCATGGGCGATATACTCGTTACAACAACAAGAAAGCATATGGATAGCTGTTTTCCAACAGAAGCCACAAATCAAGGTTAAGGCATGTGGATAGTTGTTTTCCATCCACTCATATTCAAGGCTAAATCTTGGGTATACTACATCCTTGCAAGTCTCCTTTTAGCTTTTTTCATGTCAACATCGGCATTCCCCTGCCTCTCTTCCCACTACGATCATGCATTAGAATCCCACTACACACTGGTACCTCTAAAAGTCTCCTGTGGACATATTCAAACCATATCAACCGGTGTTTTGGGTACCTTACAGTACTTGACTTTGACACAGCCTGATTTAAGTTTTTCAGTTAATAAGGTGTAGTTTTTGCATGCATCTAGCACTCATCAATGGAGCGTTGTGAAGAGTATTCTCAGTCTCAGATATGTCAAGATTACTCTTAAACATGGTGTAAAAATTGTAGTCTATTTCTATACTTGTGAGTGCCTTTTCTGATGCAGATTAGGCTGGTGATATTGATGATAGGCGCTCTACAGGAGGTTTTGCAGTATATCTTAGTAAGAATTTGGTGTCTTGGTGTAAGGTGTAGTTTTTGCATGCACCTAGCACTCATCAATGGAGCGCTGTGAAGAGGATTCTCAGATATGTCAAGATTACTCTTAAACATGGTGTAAAAATTGTAGTCTATTTCTATACTTGTGAGTGCCTTTTCTGATGCAGATTAGGCTGGTGATATTGATGATAGGCGCTCTACAGGAGATTTTGCAGTATATCTTGGTAAGAATTTGGTGTCTTGGTGTGCTCACAAGCATCCCACAATCTCAAGCATGTTGAGGTTGATCTTCATTTTGTGAGAAAAAAGTAGCTAAAGGACTTTTGGAGGTCTAAATCATATCTACAAAAGATCAAGTTGCAGATGGCTTTACCAAGGAGCTAACTATGCAGAGGCTAACTTCATTCAGAAACAATTTTAACTAGGGGTGGGCGTTCGGGTTACCCGAAATTTTCGGGTCGGGTAATTCGGGTTTTTAAAATTTCGGGTTTTGAGAATCGATACCCGAAATTACAACGGGTTTTTCAATACCCGAAAATTCGGGTACCCGGAATTTCGGGTTCGGGTTCGGGTATTCCCGAACTACCTGAACTATTTTGTTGGCTTCACAAAAACACATACACTCTATTAAATTAGTATAAAAATATAGTTTGAATAATGATATACATGGACATATAAAACACAAGCAATCTACAATCACAAGTTATGCACACTTACACATAATTATAGATGTACAAATTAATAATTAAGCATGACATGAGTACATGACACATGAAAGTTCGGGTATTTCGGGTACCCGATTGTGATACCCGAATTACCCGAAATAATTTCGGGTTTTGCAAGTTGCTACCCGAAATTCCCCAACAAAATTCGGGTTTCGGGTATTTCGGGTTCGGGTTCGGGTATTCCGGGTATTGTGATACCCGATTGTGAACCCTAACTTGCCGAACCCGAACCCGAAATACCCGAAACCCGAATTTTGTTGGGGAATTTCGGGTAGCAACTTGCAAAACCCGAAATTATTTCGGGTAATTCGGGTATCACAATCGGGTACCCGAAATACCCGAACTTTCATGTGTCATGTACTCATGTCATGCTTAATTATTAATTTGTACATCTATAATTATGTGTAAGTGTGCATAACTTGTGATTGTAGATTGCTTGTGTTTTATATGTCCATGTATATCATTATTCAAACTATATTTTTATACTAATTTAATAGAGTGTATGTGTTTTTATGAAGCCAACAAAATAGTTCAGGTAGTTCGGGAATACCCGAACCCGAACCCGAAATTCCGGGTACCCGAATTTTCGGGTATTGAAAAACCCGTTGTAATTTCGGGTATCGATTCTCAAACCCCGAAATTTTAAAAACCCGAATTACCCGACCCGAAAATTTCGGGTAACCCGAACGCCCACCCCTAATTTTAACTTGTGCAAGTTATGATTGAGAGGGGATGTTACAATAGAATGTGCTTGTATATTAGGCTACTGTCATATCAAATCAGGGATCTACACGGTAGTTCTATAATAGAGGAAGATCTTAACCAACTCTAATTAAAGATAGGATAGAATCAAGTTTGATCTATCCTAGAAATAGCAGAGGAACATATGAGTCGGTTAAGGTAGTTGTACCCGAGTTGGACTCCTAGTCAATGTTGTAATCCTGATGGCAGTATTATGCCCTATATATACTCAGGCCCCAGCTCAGGGCAAACTAGCTCAAACCTGGTGCCGTGTTTTCTTACAAACCCAAGCTAAGGCCCTGTTTGGAATTGTAGTATTTTTGCAGTTTTGAAACAATACTATGATATTTGATGATACTATAGTATTGGAGCTCAAAAGGTGTTTGGTTTGTACAGTCAAAACTCAGTTTTAAATACCATGGTTTACCCAAAAACTGTGGTATTTTTGGAGTTTTCGAAACTCCACTCAGGACCTCAGTTTTCTTCTCTTCTCTCTACATATACTTTGTTTTTCCAATAGAACCAAACAGATCTGCCAAACAGATCTGCCAAACATAGCAAGTACTGCCAATGTTTAAATGAAGTGGGGTACTGAAATAAGCTAGCTTACCGTAGCCTTCAGCTTAAAAGCAAATGACCTTAAATCATAATCATTATTCTTCATGTCCCAGATAAATTCATCAAAAGTTTCTGGAACCTTCAAGTCAAGAGGTGCTTCCTCAGAATTTACTTTATCAAGCATCACATATAAATCCCTCACAAGCCTCTGCACATTAGAATACAAGTTCAAATAAATAAAGCAAATCCTCAAAACGGAAGAAAATATCAGATTAAATAAAGGACATATAAGTACCATGGAACCATCGTTTCCCCTACCAAGAAGGCGCGGACCTAAACGTCTTCCTAGACAATCTGAAAAATAGCTGGCGATTATCAACAAACTATTGGTAAGAAATAGATTATGTAAGTACATTTTGTAGACAGAATACATCACTGAATAATAGTGTGTTATACAAAAATAACCAAATAATGAGAACCCACCCTAAGCTGAACTGCATATAGGCTCAAACCAGCAACAACCTAATATGGCACATATAAGCAGCAACCACTCTGTAGAGTTACTTTTTACATACATATGCCAAAAATAAGCGGTTTTTGGATGCTTGAGCAATCAAAGATGGCACCTTGGTGGCTGATCAGCAAATAACCATGTAAACGACCAAGCTGCCCAAAGAAGCATTGGAGCAGCACAAAACACGCTAGTCATGACCAAGACCAATGCAGTTACATGTGCGCAATAATTCAGGTTAACAAAGCCAAGTTTATTAACCTCATTCCTGTTATCCACACCAACCGAATCAGGCATCTCGTGCTACCACATGCACATGGAGCACCGATAGTCAAGCAATGCACTGTCTCGAACTGTTTCAGTATTGACCTCATTTCAGGAACAGAAGTAGCAGCACACGGCAGCCACTTCAGTAACCAGCGAACTTTTTAGGAGAATGGAATTGGAAGCAGCTATATGCATCATTTCAAAACAGAAGCAGCAGCAGCTGCTGCTGACGTATGTACCTAGTGAGGAGCACTTGTTGAAGCCCTCTAGCGTCATGATGGCGGTGAGTATGAAGACGAAGGGCAGGAGGAAGGCGAGGATGAGGACGGTGTGGAAGACGGTGCGGTAGGAAAAGTGTCGCGCGGCGACCTTGAGCCTCATCAAGTCTAGCAGGCCATGGCTAGTGGAGATGGTGATGCTCCTCATGCTCGGCGACAGCCGGATCTGCATCTTCGCTCCTAGCCGCCGCCCACGACGGCCGCTGCTCCCTCTCCTGCTCCCGAAGACCACACGAGCATCGGGAGCCGCGGCGGCGGACAGGGGCAGTTAGAGGGAACATGCCAGCCCGGCGCCGCCGGCCGGATCCGGCATTGGCGCGGGGGAACTGGCAGCTCAAAGAAGCGATCTTGATTCCTCCCCGCGCCCTCGTCTCACTTCCGCTGGCGTGTTCTTGATTTGATTTCTCACTGGTGCCTGGGCACGACGAATCACGCGCCCGGATCAAGAAACCCTGGCGGCCGGATTCCTCGCCCGATTTCGTCTTCTCCCTCGGGCGGGCAGGGAAGTAAGGAAGAAACGAATCGCACCGGAGGACTGGGAGAGTGGAAGTGCGAAGGGGAATGGGCGGGGAAAGGGTTTGATCTGGGGTTCTCCACGGTGAGGTTCCGGATTGTGGATTAGGTGGAGAGGATGCGACGAGGAAGAAGACGAAGGATTTGACCCGATGAACAGGGCGGCCCGGTACGGCCACGGCAGACGGTCAGACCCAACGACTTGTTGGTTCCGGGAAGACGATGTGACTCGGACACCGCAGCACGATGCCAGCCTTGACTGTTCGCCTTCGGGTTAGGAGTTGTTTCAATGTGAATGTTTGGATGATAGTTATGAATATTAAATATATTTTAATTATAATAAAAGTAAGACTGAATGTAGTAAGTCTAATTAGTATATGATTTGCACATGTGATGTTATAATAAATATTTGTTCATTATGGATTAACTAGGTTTAATAAATCTTGACATCTATATAGTTAGTGTTATAATTATACTATATTTAGCATTTGTAATTATTATTAAACATCCGATATGATACGAACTAAAGTTTAGTAAGATAAACCAAGCACGACACTCGTGACATTTTAGTCAAAAAGTAGTGTATAAAGTTATTTATAATCAGGTTGGGCATTCGGTTTATCGGTTCTTAAAATTTTAGAACAGAAATATGTATTCAGGAGAGGCAGAATCAAAAAATCGGTTTCGGTTTTAACCGAGTAGACCAAGGTTTAGAAAAAATATATTATAAAACAACACAATTTTAGAAGTTTAGAAAAGTGGTAGATGACTAGATGGATGTTTGGGTTGAGGATGGATTTATCTGTAGGGGTTGTGTGCTTATATATTTAGAATTTTGGAAGGACTATATTGAACTATGCATAAAATTTTATTGGACTTTTATTGTTTTTGGTTAATTTGGTTTTCTGAGGTCTATAACCAAAATTACCTTGGTTGTTTCGGTTTTGTAAAACATGGAACCAAAATTATTAATGGTTAATTTGGATTTGGTTAGTTCAGTTTTGGTTCTAGTTAATTCAGTTCGTGAAAGGGAAATAGACCTTAAAGCCATTTCTATAATAGTTTTGGTGTTTGATGATCAACACATTCCTATGGAGTAACTAGATTGCTAAGTGAATGGTCACAGGTTCATAAGATTAAGAATAGAATATTCAAGTCAGAAATAGCTCAAACCTCAACTAATAAGGGCAATAAGGGCGCATTTCAGAAAAGATGAACTTTAAGTAGTTCAAGTATTTGGATAATTTTTAAGTTGCCACATGAGCATATTTGAGTATCTAAGAGAGGATGGGAAGTTCATAAATTGATGTTGACACTTTGGAGCCAAGTTTGAGCCAAAATAAGAATATGAGTTGGAGAATTCGAAAAGATGAAGAACTATGACATAAACTAGTTGGATATACTCTAGATATATTTGTCTAAGTCATAGGAATGCTCAAGAAGGCAGTCAAACGAAGACAAAGAATAAAAGCCCAAAAAGGATTTGACTGTGCTGCTCTACGGACTAGTCTGATGGGTCACCAGACCAGTTTCGCAGAGAGGCATATTATAGTCTTATGTGGGTTGGTGCACCGGACCAGTCTGATGGTGCACCTAATCCACTATGCATAGATATTGTTTTCAGGACTTGGAGTAGTTGGCACACCGAACCCCTGGTCTGGTGAGCACCAGACCTTCCGAGTCCAATAGTCAACTTCAGAGTTCAACAATCGAGCTGACATGGCAAGGTTCGGTGGTGCACCAGATTGGTCTGGTGCCACCTAACAGCTGACAACTTTTTCATAACGGTCACTGAACCTGTAGTCTGATAGAGGCTCGATGGCGCATCGGACTAGTAATGTAGCAGGTCTGGTGCACACGCAAAAAGTGCATATGTTGGGATTTGGTCCCAACGGCTATATGGGTTGTTAGGGGCTATAAATACATCCCCAACCAGTCCGTTCAATACACAAGAGCTAGAGCATTAACTCATATGCATAGAGCAACACCTCCAATTCATTCCAAGTAATCCATACGCTAGAATTGAGAAGAAGTGCATAGAGATAGCCTTGCTTGTGAGAAAGAAAAATAGTGTGCTTGAGTGATCATCTTTGTGGTGTTCTGTTGTGCTCTTGATCTTGGAGTTTTGACTCCCAGTCATTGTAAGGCTAGCAAGAGGCTTTGACGTGTGAAGTACCCTACGGAGACTTCAATTACTCAATCAAGAAAAGCGAGAGGACTCAAGTTTGATCTTTGGAATCATTTGAGATGGGTGAAAGAGACTCGGTCCCTTGGATGCCTAAATAGATACGCATGTTTCATTTGGAAACCGAATTCCGATAAACAAATCCTTGTGCTTTTGTGTTTGATTGTTTGCGATTTGTTTTCCCTCTTCCTCTCTAAGTTTCCTTGCTTTGATCTTCATTCTAATCACTTGTGTTGCTCCAAGTTACTTCCACATTCATAAAGAGCAACATGTGGCAAAAAGAAATTATCTCGTTACTCCAATCAAACTACTTCTTACTCTAACTCCTAATTAAGGACCGAGTTTTTGTTATTAAGTGATAAATTTCGTATTTCGTCTATTCACCCCCCCCCCCTCTAGACTACTTTTAGTTCGGTTCTTCAGTTTTGGTTTATTTTGCCCAGGCCAATTTATAACTATGATAAGTATATGTTGGCCTAATAATATATTTGTATAATGTTACAAAACTAAATTTTCTGTTTTTCGTCTAGCCTATTGTCACACCCGGTTTTGGAAGGTAAACCGAATGCGAACCATGTACGTGCCAAGATCAGGAATTCACGTACATAACAATTACATAAATGACTCATCATAGCACAATGCTTCGAATAACAATAAAAAGTAAGTAATAATATTAAAGACTAGAGTCATTTACATAATATAAATCAAAGTGCATAGAATCGAAACGTAGCCAACGTAAATAAACCCACCACAGGCAGCTGACTAGGGGAGGTCGCTAGTCTAATCCTCGAACTCGTCGAAGTCCTGGAACTCCTGGAGATCTGCCTTGACGTCTTTCTCCTTCTTTACCCGAACATAGATTGCACCAAAGGCAACCTGGTGTTTTGTGAAAGCAAGGGTGAGTACACATCAACGTACTCAGCAAATGTCCCATTTGGCTGAGATGGACTAGCTTTATATGGGGTTAGGGTCAAAGAAGTTGTTTTATGTTTTTCAGGTATTTATTATTAGTAGAAGCCAAGTTTTAGCAATAACCAACCCGTGAATCATTTCCTCATCGAGGAACATCATTATCATCATCAAACCAAAAACCATTAATAGAATCATTGCATCTCGAACCATCTGTATCTCTAATCAAAGAGGATCCCAAGGCCGCTCATAATCGTGAGCACGACTGATATATCAGTTTCATAACACTCTGCAGAGGTTGCACACTTTACCCATGAGTCATAATTCCCTTTCTGCTCGAGGATCGCGACTCCCCATTGATCACTTCCAAGGTGAACTAACAGGGTCTCACTACATGGCTTTTCCCTAGGGTCCTCACTATGCGGATGTTGGAAATGACCACTGTATAAAGTCCATCTGACATCCCAAAACCTATACCTCTACCCTCAAGAAAAAGCCATGGGACGATGCCCGTACCTAGATCCCTGAGCGAGAATATAGGAGCCATAACAGATGCGACCACTGCATAGAAACCATATGACGTACCAAAACCTATACCTCCACCCTTAGGAAAAAGTCGTGGGACGATACACGTACCTAGATCCCTGAAGGAGAATATAGGAGCCATAAAAGATGCCTCCATCCCCAGTGATCAAAACCAGCACCCAACACAAGACTTCCCTAATTACTTGGCCAAGGGCGTCCCATACCACCCTCATGGTTGCACTGTTTTCCCGGGTGGTCTCTCAACGAACAGATCCTTACGGAGAGGTACTCAGGAAACAGCCTGAGTACCCTAAAGTGTCACAATTCATCATCATAATCAAGATAACATCATCGTATCATAAATATTCTCATCATGTTCGTTGATTAAAGTAGAGTAATAGCATGAAGCTAATCATAATAACCCAAAAGGTAAACAAGAACAAGGTAAATACAAAGCTAGTCAATCCTTAGGTTTCAATTAAGTAACTCGGGACAGTGAATTAAAAGTGAATGGGACATAATAGGTCAGAGGATACCTACCTTCACAAAACATATGCTCAGGGTCTTCAACTTTGTAGAACTCGAAGAACCTGACCACTTGGTCGCCGAAGCTTGACCGTCGATTCCTCGAAGCTCGGAAATCAATCACGGTCTAATCGCAACGCGAAGCGAAGACGAATAGGCACAAGCAAACAAACATATATTTGCATAAGAACATTACACAATACAAGATAAAATATCATAAAAACGAGCAATATAAAATAGAGAACGCTTCTACGGTTACGCGAGGATAAGAAACGCGTTAGTCAGAGCTACGGTAGACAAGTTATCGCATTTACGACGCGCGAAACAGCACGACAGTGTGCAGAACGACGAGCGGACACGAGGCGAATTTACGACACGCGAAACAACACGACAGTGTGCAGAACGACGCGCGCGACATGCGTGAGCAACGCGCGGCAACGCGCACTACACGCAAAAATGACATGTGGGTCACGCGCGAATGACGCGTGGCGACACGCGACAAGGTGCGCGACGTGCAAAACAATGCGTGAACGATGCACGACCACACGCGACTTAGCGCGATGACGGCACGCGAAGCAGCACGCCACCGTGTGCGGAACAGCACGCGCGACAGGCGAGAAAAACTAAATAGGTGACGCATTCATACTAAAAAAATATTAAATAAATAAAAAGTATCTAAGTTAACATTAACCATGTTGATGTTAATTATCAAGCGCAAGTCGAAAACTATACATAATTTAGTTGGAATATTAATCTATTTAACAGTAGTCGAGCAAACATGAACTAAATTATTTAAAATATGCGATCTGACAGATTAACTTTTTATAACATGAGTGATTAAAAGCGAAAACAATTTATTATCATGTGTAGACGCCGCGCGACACACGTGATCGACACGCGAGATACGCGCTATCGACGTGCGGCAAAGCGAGCGACACGCGAACAATGTGCGACCCACGTGAATGACGTGTGACGACACGCGACACCGTGCGAAACAGCGTGTGGACGGCACGCGAAACAACGCACACGACAGCACACGACATGCGCGAATCAATGCGATTACGCGCGCGAACAGCTCGATGCCGTGCAAACGATGCCGCGCGCGAACATCAACAAACAAACAAATAAAAGTATTTAAGCTGGTATTAATCAAGTTAACGTATATTTATAAAAGCGCAACTTAAAACCATAAACTAGTTTTTGACTAAATTGCTACGTTAATAACCAACAGACAAACTGACAATTAAGTAAATAAAACAAACATACGTCATGACAAAATAATATGTTTAACGTGTGCACGATATTATTACGAAGCCGACTCGATAGAAACAAAATAATTCAGATGTCTAACTCTAAAGTTAATATATATTTACTAATCGCAGATTAATGATGTGATAGAACCACCCAAGTCATTAGGCCCACCTACAGTTGTCCTTGTCCATCGGACCTCGGACAACCCTATAGATGCACCTGATCACTTGAAGTTCGGTATCTGAATTCTTTACCTTGCCCAAGGGCGTTTCACCCGTCACGCAGATATTACAACACATCGGAGGAACGAATATGCGGAAGCAGTTACAATAACTTATTTTATATTAAAGTATAGAAAGAGTATTATTATTACAGACCAGTAAAACTATAGGAGTGCAGGAGTAATATTATTACAACCCTGGGAGGCAAAAACCCCTCCCGATTAACAGTAAAAAGTTTTTAAAGGAGGACACTTCCTCCCGAGGCTTCAATCCTGGTTTTCTTCCTTAGGCACCACCTTGGAACAAAAGCAACAAAAATTTGCTGCTTCCTCACCTACAACAACACGGGTTCGAAAACCCTGAGTACGAAGTGTACTTTCGCAAGTCTTACCCGTCAAAATAAAAGACTCTCAAGGATATGCTGGCTTGAGGGAGTCAAGGTAAGGCTTAATCAGTAATCAAGACTCTGTTTGCAAAAATGCTTACTAATAGTGGATCCTTAAAAATCCAGTTTTATTAGCAAGTTAAGTCATTACCTGAATTCTAGAGTTCTTTCTACCCTAGTTCAAGCACTTGGCCTATACTAGCCATTTTCTTATCAACCCCTCTTGTTCACTGGAATGCTACGTGTAGGTCAGTGACCAAGTCTTCATGTCCGAGAAGTAACAGCGATCCGAATCAATTAATACTCAGCTGAGGATCTCCAATCACACGACATATGTAGCACTTAACCCTTGCATATGTCAACTCGCCACCGGGGTTTTTAAGACCAGATCAGGTTCACGCCAACCGAGAGCACAGATACACCACCGTCCAGCCTCTTGCCACGGAGGGTACACGCTACTCTCGCCATCTCTCCACTCCCATTGCGTGTTATCTTATTCTGGTATTAGTCTGCCCGAGGCCAAGCTTACCCATGACAAGGCATGTGACCAGTTAAAGGGTCCTCGATCATCAAGCCTACATCGACAAGGTCCTTAATCGACTCAGACGGAGACACTACACCGAGACTCTCTTCTCGTGCAAGTCAACCTCCTGGTCTCAGCTTTATTATTTTCAACCCAAAGTTTGGTACCTGGCAGAGGTACATCTTTTTCGATGTTGAACCCATCACGGCCATGATGGATCCACCATCAAGTTTTTTTTTGAAAACATTCCCACCCACTGAAGCATCACTTTTGTTTTAAAATAAAACATTTTTGTCTGCTAAAGCAAGGCTAAGCATCATAGAATTCTTTTCAAAAAGGGTATCAAGGAAGGGTAATCAATTTTTCAAGGAAGGAAATGCATCAGCGGTTTAGCACACACCTCCTATCACCTAATGCATCAAACAAGGTGATAAAGATTTTAAAACAGCAAGGAGGTGGCAAATGCACCGGAGCTTGCCTTGTGTTATAGGAGAGTCGGGCTCTGCTCCACAAATGTCAAAATAAAAGCAGTTCCCGGCCTGTGGGTCTTCAGGTGGTGGTGGTGTAGCTCTTTCTTCTTCAACTTCTATTTCTTCTTCGTTTTCTATATAGAACCATATATAATCATGAATGCTCATGTAATGCTTATGAAAATGCAAAGATAATAAAAGTATATTATCTTAGGTCTTGAATACAATTTTCCTTCACGGGACTCCAAGAAACTAGGGTTTTTGAAGTCAGAACTGTAGTTCATAGGACAAGCATCATTAAAAGATTAGGGTTTTGGGGTTTAGGTACCAAACATTGTCTAAATCATACCAAACTTTACCCAAGGCTTCTAAATATCATTTCAAGCTTATCCAAAAAGTGTAGTGATTTTTGGAGTTATTAATCAATTTCTAAAATTCCAGGAGTATAGGTTTTGGCTATTTTAAATACTTTATAATTCCTTATTTGGACTAAAAATCATAAAACTATTTTTTATTAAATAGTATCGAATTTTAGAAGCCTAGCAAAATTGGTCTGTTGTTTTTAGCATTTTTCTACAATTTTCTAGGAATTCTCTAATCCTGACAGAAAAAGAAAAAGGAAAAACATGAATAGTACTGGGTCGAAACTGGCCCAAGTCAGCCCGAGAACAGGTAAACGCTCCCGTGCGCGCCTGCGTGACGATTTTGCATCGAGGCCCTCGACGGTTCGAATAAGTAGCGAAGAACCCTACACACTATTTGCTTCGGTCACTGACATTTACACCGAAGCCCACTACATTCTAATTCTTCACAACCTGTGGTCCTCGACGGCGAACGGCGACGAACCGAGCTCCGGCGAACCTGTACCGACCAAGACATGCAATGGCCGGTACCCTAATTTGGCTGAGGCCTCATTCAACACTTAATAATTGTTTCCCCTCACTCAATTGCACAATCCGAGCTCTTAATCACACTGTCCACGGTGACAGCGCGAACTACAGATGAACACGGGTGTTCCCGACGATGTAGCGCGGTCTAGCTTAATTGAACGGGTCGAGGAGCATCAGGAGGACATATGGGTACTGAAACAGGAGAGCAAAGAGCTTGAACGGACCTAGAACAAGCTAGCCACGGCGAGGTTACTATGCGCGGTGTTTCAGACCGATTTGGGGGAAATCCCAAATTGGGGCTCTCTGGTGAGTAATTGGAGGCACGAGCGGGTGGATTATATGCTGGACTACCTTGCGGAACCGACGACAGGCTCAATTTATAGGATCCATGAGCGGTGGTGACTAATTCAGGGAAAGACGCGCGGCGGCCGAAGAGAAGGGGGTGCTCTGGCACAAGTAATTGGTGGCATTTACCGTGGCGGGCTCACCGGCGACGATCGGGTGGGCTAAGGTGACTCACTGCGGCGTGGTTAAAGCACCGAGGCATGTGGCGCAAGGTTGCGAGGTGGCTAACTCCGGCGATCCTATCCAAAGTGGTCGTGACTTAGGCGGGTACGGCGATCGGAGTAGAATAGTGGCCGGAGTTCATCCACGAGATGATATTTCTTACCCTTCTGTGTTATCCAACTGCGCTGGGCACGAATCACCGCGGCGGGCACAAATCCGAGCGCACGGTCGCCGGCGGTGAGTTATTTGAATTGGCGTTCTGATCCGGACACTGTACCGTTGAAAACCCGATTCAGAGCGCCTGACAGACAAAGTTGCAACGCCTAGATCTTGGATTTTTGTGCAAGAACATGCCAATTCTGCTATAGAGATCTTGCCCATTTGCTTACTCCTTTGAGCATGAATCAAGCCAAAAGTCTCGCAAAACTCACTGTCAGTCAGTATTCAGTCTCTGTATTATCTGACAGCCAGAGTTCAGACCCATTTAACTCCTAGTCTTGTAAAATACCAAGGCTTAAGTATTTAAGAAAAGTTGTTCTCCTATAGTAGCTCTATAATTTCGATGTATTGACCCTAGGCAAATTCTTTGTATTTTTAGAGCTACAGAGTTCCAAAGTTAGCCCTGTTCACTGATTTTCAGACTTAGTCACATGAGAGGTGTATAGTGGCTTTTTGCAAATAAGCCCAAATCTCATCCTTTGACTTGAAAATTCTCAAATGTGTGAACCTTATGCTTTGGGGTACCCTAATACCTTGGTTTTTATACTTGGGTCCAAAAGTGTGCAAAATTTACATATAACCCTCAGGGTTTCAACTTGGGTTTTCCAGGGGTCTTTTAGGGTTTTTGGCACTTCTAGGGTTTGGGTGCCACTTAAGTCCATTAAATGTGATATCTTATGATTATTTCTCATGAATTTTGAAGTTTTCTCTCATTTGGCTTTATTGACACTCCTAAGCCTAGTTTAGGGTTAAGTACCCTACCCTAGGGTTTCACACATGACCAGTCACATCAATACAACTTGTTTGAAATTTTTGCCTAGTGAATGCATTCTAAGTGTAACAAGCACATGATATGCTAATGCTCATGATGTTATGCTCAAGTTTTAGTGACAGTAACACCAGGGGTGTTACAAATGACAACGTGGCACATTTTTCTTGGCCGAAACAAGCCACACACAGGGACACATGGACCACGAACGCAAGAAAACACCACTGGTGGGATCAAATGAGGCCACCTCCTCTTCCTCCACGAGAAGTCGAGAACCAACCGCACACATGGAGCTCAGTCAGGGACCATGGGTGGGGGCACGCCCAGGGGTCAAGTCGGATGCCCGAACGACCACCATGGCCGACGATCAGGGATGCACACGGACGGGGAAGGGGACGCGCCACCGGGCTCGACATGGAATGCACGCAGATATGGGGAGGAAAGAGAGCAAGAACGAGGAGCTCACCCCGGCGACCAACCTCGGCTACGATGGTGAGGCACGGCGAGCACGGACGACGAGCTCAGATGGATGGCACGACGATGGCAACGACGACACGCCAGGTGGCTCTGCAAAGCGGCTCTGGCAAGGCGCGCAGCACGGCAGGACGAAGGTCAGCAGCGCACAGGCTATCCCAGTCACTGCTTATCAAAGGCCAGCGCGCGGTAGGGCACCGGACCACTGCGCGGCAAGGCCTAACGTCGAGGAGTTGGTAGGCTCGATTGCATGCCGGAGCACGGTCCAAGCAGATGAGGCGGCGCGCGATGGAGCAGAGCCGCCGGGCTGGCCGCGCCACACCGGGGATCGAATGCCGAGGCCAACGACCTCCATGGCTGCGCGCCAGGGATGAGGGAGGAGCAGAGAAGCTGGGTGCATGGTTGCCGGGTCCTCGCGTCGTGGGAGAGACAATTTGAAGGGGAGAGGAGTGGGGCACGTGGGACCCGCGGCTAGGGAGAGGTCGGGCGCGGATGCTCCACGCGGGGGTGCTGCTAGCGCGGTTACGGCGGCGCCGGCGTGAGGGCGCGCGGGGCTGAGGGACGCGACTGCTGGGCTGGGGCGTGGTGGGCCCTGCGCGCAGCGGATGCTGGCATGGTGCGCGCACTGCTGGCGAGCTGGGCTGGGGCGTGGGGGTTGGAGTGGGCCAGGCGTGGGGCAAAGTCGAGCTGGGCCACGGGGAAAGGCCCGCTAGGAGGGGCTGAGGGAGGCTTTTCCTTTTTTTTTCTTCCTTTTCTTATTCTTTTTTATTCCTATTCTAATTTAAATACAGTTTTTGAATAAAAATTTCAAATATATTTAATGAGTTTGAATGGATGCACCAACATAACATTTCAACATAAAAATGTCTCGGCATGCTATGCAGCAATCAAGGACTCTTTTTAGGGTTTCATTTTATTAGGCTTACAGATATATAAAACAAAATAATTCTCCCTTTTAGAAAAATGAGAAGGAAAGCAGAGAAATGAGGGAGTAACACCTGAATTTGGTGGATATCAGAAAAGAAATTTTATACCCCAAATTTAGGGTGTTACACCTATTCTAGTTTAGACCAACCAGCCCACCCACTTCACTATATCATATGTTAATGTGGGACCAACTAGTTTGCTTAGAGATTAAACTTAATAGGATTAGACCTATTTTTGTTGTCATGAACAAACATTGGATACGTAAAGTACTAAAAAGAAGAGAGTTAATGGACAAAGCGAGGACATAGTCTAGCGATGTATTGAATATATGCACGAGCAATAATCAGCACACAAATAGTTAAAGGGAAATGGGTCGTAAAGTCATTTATATATTAGGTTTGGTGTTTGATGATCATCATAACTCTATGGACTAAATAGTTTGCTAAGTGAATGGTCGTAAGTTCATAAGATTAAGAATAGAAGATTCAAGCTAAGAATAGCTCAAACCCTAACTAGAGTGGGCACATTTTGGAATAGTAACTATGAATAGTTTAAGTAGTTATGACAGTCACCTAGAGGGGGTGAATAAGTGAACCTGAAAAAATCACAACTTAAACTTGGATCTCAAATTATGAGTTAGTTCAAAACTAGATCGAAGAAAGTGAGAGAAGGGAGAAGTTCTTGGACTTGATTGCTCTTCAAGATTGCAGAATTATAACTAGAGCAATAACACAACTAAAGATCAAGAACTTATAATAAGGGATGAATAATAAATTCCAAAAGATCAAGCACACAAGACATAGTCAATTTTTCCCGTGGTTTGGTCAAGCATCAAATGCTTGCCTAGTCCACGTTGTGGTGTCCCAAAGGATGAGGAATGCACTCAACTCTCTCAAGTAATCCAATGATCAATTTGAGGCAACAGTTCTTCCTTATGATTTCTCCTTGCAAGGATCTCCATAGATCAGAGTCTCTTGCAGTTGTACACGAGTTTATGTTAGCTTGAACTCCAAGGAACAACAAGAGGGAGGAGTAGAACACACACAATAGCACAAATAACACCTAATGAATATGAACACAAGCGTGCACAGCAACACAACTCTATCTCGCTAGTATATGCGCTTGGATCACTTAGGCATGTTTCTCTAATGCATAGGAATGATGTGCTAGCTCTTGAGGGACTTGGTGAAGATAAGAGGCCGACTAGGGGCTCTATTTATTGCCCAAATGGCCAAAAGAGCCATGAGGAAGCTATAGAAACTTGCCTTCTGTGGGCACACCGGACCGGTCCGGTGCACCATGTCACACCCGGATTTAAGGACAAATCTAGATGCATCTCAAATGTGTGCTAGGATCAAGTCTCACACATATGATGACTCAGTGTACAGAAAACAATGTCACATCCTTACTACTTGATACAAGTTCTGTACAAAATAATTAAATAAAATACACCATACAGCGACAACAATCCTCCACCATCATAGTTGATTGGGAGATGACAGTCTAGACCTCTCCGACCTCATCGCAGCATCTTTCATGCTACTCTGGCGGTACTTGCTCTTCACCTAGTGTGATTATAGCAAGAGTGAGCTCTCATACGGTCATCACTCAGCAAGTGTTGGTAAAAGTGTAGTGTAAGGCTTGCTAAGAAAAATGGTTAAGGCCGAGCATTGCTTTTAATTAAGTTAGCCAAAATTTTATTAGCAATTACTAAGTATAAGTGAAAACCATTCCAATTAAATAATATATCATAATGAATAATAAAACCCATAATGCAATACAATGCATGTCAAGTTAAGTTTAGTTTCATCATTTAATCATGCAAGAATCCTGAGCCGCTCATGACCGTGAGCATGACTGATATACTAGTTTTATACTCTGCAGAGGTTGCACATCTTTACCCATAAGACGTGTTTCCCATGTAGCCAGGGTTAGCTAGACACTTAGGGTGCGTTTGGTTGCGGGACAACCAGGACAGGGACGTCCCCTGGCGTCTTCTCTTGTCCCTCCAATTTTGAGGGATGTCTGGGGACAATATTGGGATTGTCCTATCCCAACCCTTAACCCTGAACCAAATAACCTTATTTGAGGGATCGTCCCATCCCGTCCCATCCTGTCATTGCAACCAAACGCATCCTTAGACACTCCTAAGGTGAATGGCTAGGGATCCATTGCGAGGTCTTTACAAAGTTCCACTAGCTCAAGGAAACCTGCTATGGTTTCAGACAAAAGGGGACATTGGCCTTTTTCAATGGTATGTAACCACATAGCAGTAATTACAGCACTATGCTCTACAGCGATTCACTCCCCGCTTGCCCCTTTCGGGTAAGGTAATCTCTCGCTAGCTTTCCTAATTAATTGGCCAAGGGTGTCCCATTTCACCCTTGTGGTAGCACTATTGTCTCAAGTTAAGCTCCATGTTCCAATTAACAAAATGATCTTACCATGAATAATAAATAATCCAACAATATGACATATTGAAACATGATCATCCGACGATGGACTTGCTGCCTCTGCCTTTGACAAGTCCTCCCTCTTCCTCAATGAGTATCATACTTGCCTCATGGCAAAAGAGAAGAAGGTACGTACACATGATACTCCTAAGTATACTTCTTCTAGCGATGCGAAATGTGATGATGATGTAGACTATAGCAATCTTTTTAAGGGTTTGGATAGATCTAAGGTAGACAAAATTAATGAATTAATTGATGCTCTTAATGAAAAGGATAGATTGCTAGAAAAGCAAGAGGATCTGCTTTGCAAAGAACATGATAAAGTAGTATAAGTAGAAAAATCCCTTGCTTTAGAGATAAAGAATGAAATGCTTGCATTTGAATTGTCATCTTGTCATTCCTCTATTACTAGCCTCAAGAGTTTAAATACTGATTTAAATGCTAGAATAGAAAAAATAAATGTTGCTAGTTCATCTCTAGAGAATGTTTCAACTTGTGCTAAATGTAAAGATCATTATTTTGATGCTTGTAGTAATCATGCATCTATTATTGCAAAGTTGAATGATGAAATTGTTCAATTAAGTGTTCAACTTAAAATTTGCAAAAATGAAGTTGAGAAAGTTAAATTTGCTAGGGATGCCTTTACCATTGGTAGACATCCCTCCATTAAGGATGGACTTGGTTTTCAAGAAGGAACCAAGAACACTAACAACCAAAAGGCCCTCAACTTCACAAAGGAGAAGGGGAAGGCACCTATGGCTAGTAACTTGCATTCTTTCCGTGAAAAGAAGAACCATGCTCATTTGTATTCTCATATTAAGAATGTTGCTTATAATGCTCATCATGATACTTGTAATGATAGTTTTATTTTTCCATAACGTCATGATGGTATCTTTACTCCTCGCACTATGTTTGCTTCATCTAGTGATTCTAATAGGAGTAGAACTAGGCACCATGCTTCTCATGTTGTTTCTCATGCACCTAAGGATATGAGTGCATCTCATGGACCTTATATTCTATTTTGTACTTTTTATGCATCCTATGTAATTCATTAGAAGAATGATAGAATTATTGCTACAAATGTGGGACCGAAATGCAAGAAAGGTAAGACTTGCATTTGGATTCCAAAATCTTATGTAACTAACCTGATAGGACCCAACACAAGTTGGGGACCTAAACCCCAAGCCTAAATTCCTTGCAGGTTTATGCATTCGGGGGCTCAAGCTGGATCATTGATAGCGGATGCACAAACCACATGATGGGGGAGAAGAAGATGTTCACCTCCTACGTCAAAAATAAGGATTCCAATGACACGATTATCTTTGGAGATGGGAATCAAGGCAAGGTAAAGGGGATAGGTAAAATAGCGATTACTACCAAGCATTCCATCTCTAATGTCTTTTTGGTAGAATCGCTTGGATATAATTTGCTTTCTGTTGGTCAGCTATGTCACATGAGATATAATTGTTTATTTACAAATGTTGATGTAACTGTGTTTATAAGAAGTGATGGTTCATTAGCATTTAAAGGTGTATCTAACGACAAGCTTTATTTAGTAGATTTTACTAAAGAAAATGTCGATCTAGATGCATGTTTACTTGCTAAGACTAACATGGCCTGGCTTTGGCATCGCCATCTAGCACAAGTTGGGATGAAGAACATTCATAAGCTTCTAAAGGGAGAACTTGTGTTAGAACTAACCGATGTCTGTATTGAGAAAGACAGACCTTGTGCAACATGTCAAGCAGGGAAATAGGTGGGAACAAGTCATCCAAGCAAGAATGTGATGACGACATCAAAACCATTGGAGCTTCTCTATATGGACCTCTTCATGCCCGTTGCTTATCTTAGCATCAGGGGAAGTAAGTATGATCTTGTTATTGTTGATGAATATTCTCGCTTTACTTGGGTATTCTTTTTGCAGGATAAATCTGAAACCCAAGAAACTATCAAGCGCTTTCTAAGACGGTCTCAAAATGAGTTTGAGCTATAAGTAAAGAAGATAAAGAGTGACAATGGATCTGAGTTCAAAATCTTCAAGTGGAAGAATATCTTGAGGAGGAAGACATCTAGCATGAGTTATCAACTCCCTACACTCCACAACAAAATGGTTTAGTGGAGAGGAATAATAGGACACTCATTGATATAGCAAGGATGATGCTGGGAGAATGCAAGACGTCAGAACGGTTTTGGTCGGAAGCCGTAAATATATCCTGTCATGCCATAAACCATCTCTATCTTCGTCACCTCCTCAAGAAGACGACATATGAGCTTCTAATCGGTAACAAACCAAATGTTTCTTATTTTCGTGTATTTGGGAGCAAATGCTATATCTTGGTTAAGAAAGGTAGACATTTAAAGTTTGTTCCTAGAGTTGTTGAAGGGTTTTTACTTGGTTATGATTCAAATACAAAGGAATTTAGGGTCTTCAACAAATGTTCGAGTTTAGTTGAAGTCACTAGCAACGTTGTATTTGATGAGACTAATATCTCTTCAAGAGAGCAAGTTGATCTTGATATCATAAATGAAAACGAGGTTCCAACGGCCGCAATGAGAACTATGTCAATAGGCGATGTGCGACCAACGGAACAACAAGTGCAACATCAACCTTTTTCCTCAACAACGATGCAACCCCCGACTCAAGATGAGGAACAAGTACCTCAAGACGACAACATGGATCAAGGGGGAGCACAAGAACAAGAGGAAAGGGAGGAGGAAGAAGTACCACATGCATCTCCAACCCAAGTCCGCACCAACATTCAAAGGGATCATCCGATGGACCAAATCCTTGGTGACATTAGCAAGGGAGTTACTATGCATTCACATATTGCTAATTTTTGTGAGCACTACTCTTTTGTTTCTTCTATTAAGCCTTCCAGGGTAGAGAAACCTTGCAGTACCTGGACTAGGTGTTGGCCATGCAAGAGGAGCTAAACAATTTCAAGAGAAATGAAGTATGGAGTTTGATGACACGTCTAAAGAAAAATGTTGTGGGCACCAAGTGGGTGTTTCGCAACAACAAGACGAGTACGGGGTGGTGATAAGAAACAAGGCGGGACTTATGTCAAAAGGTTATGCCCAAGTCGCAGGTTTGGATTTTGAGGATTCTTTTGCTCCTGTAGCTAGGCTTGAGTCTAATCGAATACTATTAGCCTATGTTGCTCACCATTCTTTTAAGTTCTATCAAATGGACGTGAAGAGCGCTTTCCTCAATGGGCCAATAAAGGAGGAGGTATACGTAGAGCAACCCCCTGGCTTCGAGGATGACAGATACCCCGACCATGTATACAAGCTCTCTAAGGTGCTCTATGAACTTAAGCAAGCCCCAAGAGCATGGTATGAATGCCTTAGAGATTTCCTTATTTCTAATGCTTTCAAGGTCGGAAAAGTTGATCCTACTCTTTTCACTAAGACTTGCAATGGTGATTTGTTTATATGCAATATATGTGAAAGTTTCCTAGAGGGGGGTGAATTGGCAAGCGGAAATATGTTCAACAAAATCTAGAAACAAACTAGGTAAAACCTGTTCAACCGGTTCAACCGGTTTGCACAAGCTCAACTAAAGAATTAGATATAAAGCTAAATTGATCTCAAAATTCACCCATTTAACTTTGTAAATGGGATGTCCTAGATGATCCACAGGGTTCAAAGTAGTAGATCTGAAAAGGACACTTCTCAAAATCACACACCAAAAAGATATGAACAATTCTTCCACGGAATGGTGAGAGAACGAAGAACACGAACAAAGATAATGAGCAAGAACACAAGAGACACAAGATTTATCCCGTGGTTCGGTCACACCACAAAAGGTGCCCTACTTCCTCGTTGAGGCGCCCACAAAGAGACGAGTCTCTTTCAACACTAATCCTCCCTTTGCCGACCACAAAGGTCAAGCCCACGCACTAATCTTTGCTCAAACGAGCGGGTAATACAAACTTTCTTGTGGTCTTCCACAAGATTTGGAGACTCACAAGCGACACCTAGTCATCTAGGAGCTAGAAGCTCCAAGAGTAATGAATCCATAAAGAACTCGATGTAGTACCAAAGCTCGAATTAAGAAGAACAAGAAGGATTTGGAGATGAAGCACAAAACCACAGCTCTAAATCTCACTCAAAGATTTCTCTCTAAAGATTTGAAATGGGAGAGGCAAGATGTGTGTGAGAGAGAGGGGGGAGCGTTTCTCAGGTTAGAAATGGAGTTTGGTGCGTGCTCTTATGTGGGAGAGAGGTAGGAGTGAGTATATATAGGTGGGGCTACAAAACTAACCGTTTGGCTGAACTTTTTTGCGCAAGGCCGGTTCAACCACCTAGGGCAGGCTGATAGTCAGTCTGCCAGTCAGACTGGTCAATAGGTCCTGACACCGGTTGAACTACCCTAGGGCTGGTTCAATCGCCTGGTGGTCATACTGACAGTCACTCTACCAATTAGACTGGCAGACTGAAGGTCAGACTGGTCAACTGACCCTGACACCGGTTGAACCGCCCCTAGGGTTGGTTCAACCGGTTTTGACCAGAGAGGTCCAGTGAAAAAACCCCAGTTGAACTTGCCCTAGACCCTGGTTGAACATGCCTGAACCCCGGTGGAACTTGCCCTGGACCCCGATTGAACCTGCCTTGACCACAGTTGAAGTTAAGTTCTACTCAGCTGAAAAAGCTCAACTCAGCTAAGAAAGTTCAACTCAACTGAGAATGCTCAACTCAGCTGAGAAAGCTCAACTCAGCTAAAGAAGTTCAACTTAGCTGAAAAGGCTCAACTCAGCTGAAGAAGCTCAACTCAGCTGAGAAAGTTCAACTCAATTGAAAAAGCTTAACTCAGCTAAAGAAGCTCAACTCTATTGAAGAAGCTCAACTCAGCTGAAGAAGTTCAACTCAGCTAAGAAAATTCAATTCCACTAAAATAGCTCAACTCAGCTGAAGAAGCTCAACTCAGCTGAGAAAGCTCAACTCAGCTGAAAAAGCTCAACTGCTTTTCAATAGGAACACTCTCAGTTTCTCAATCCTAACAACAACCGCATACACAGAGTGTCCAAAGAATTTTGGTTTTCAAAATAGCTTTTGAATTTAGAGGCTTGAGCTTTGGCAAAACACCAACCTTCTTTTTGGATCCCCTTTGATAGTACAACGATTTCTATACTCAAGTTACATAAAATATAATTAAGTAAACTCCTTGAGTAATTGGGGTCTTATGTGTGATTTCTCCATGGTGTTGCTCCATAAGGATCACAAACATCTTTGTCTCACCTTTGAAGCAAACACAAATCAATCCATGTGACTTGAACCATTTCACCATATATGAGTTCAAATCATGGCTTCAAGTCACCTTACTGATGCATCAACACAATGCAACTTTTCATAGCTAATTAGTTCATCGACTTAGTGCAAGTACTCTCTTCTTCACCTTAGCCATGATACCTCGGTCCACAAGCCATCGTTTGTCCTTCACCATTGCTTAGTCCCTCGAAGCCCTTTCCTTGCTATCTTCACCCTATCAAGCCATTCTTGAGTCACATCATATTGAGCATCCATTGAGAGAATCATTTCTTCAATATTGTGAACTTTGCTTGAATGTCATCTAGATATAAATGCTAAGATCAATCAATCTCTAGTTTGATTCTCATAGAAGCATATATAGACTAATAGTAATATGGTCAAGCCAACTCATGATTCCTCATATCCTATTAACTTTGCCTTGACCAATCATCTTAATCACTTCAACCTCTATTCTGATCATATGTATGCATAGTGATTTCTTAGCTCTTGTCCATATATTCAAACCAATATAGAGACCATATTGTATTATATCCATTTGCATTGTCTCATTGGTTATTTAACCTTATGTTGTACCTTTGTTCAGTGATCATTATATACTATTCAAGTATGTTCACCATACTAAATTTCCTGTTCAACACTTAGCAAACTTGTTTGACCTTTAATGTGTTGTTATCCAAATCACCAAAACCCACAAAAGGGATGAATGCACTTTCAATATGTCGATGACATAATATTTGGTTCTACTAATCAAAAGTCATGTGATGAGTTTAGTAGGGTGATGACACAGAAATTCGAGGTGTCCATGATGCGAGAGTTGACTTACTTCCTCGGATTTCAAGTGAAGCAACTCAAGGAAGGGACATTCCTCTTTCTCAAACAAAGTACATCCAAGATATACTAAAGAAGTTTGAGATGAAGAACACAAAGCCTGCTAAGACACCAATGGGAATTGACAGACATTTGGACCTCAACGAAGGAGGTAAGTCCATAGATCAAAAGGTATACCAGTTTATGATAGGATCCTTGCTTTATCTTTGTGCAAGTACACTGTATATTATGCTTTCGGTATGCATATGTGCTAGATTTCAATCCGATCCCAAGGAATGTCACCTTGTGGCTGTAAAACGTATTCTTCGATATTTAGTTCATACGCCTTACATCGGGCTCTAGTATCCTAAGGGCTTGATTGGATGTTCAGACTCCGACTATGTCGAGTGCAAGTTGATAGGAAGAGCACATCAGGGATTTGTCAATTTCTGGGAAGGTCCCTGGTGTCTTGGAGTTCAAAAAAAACAAACCTCTGTTGCCCTATCCACCGCCGAGACCGAGTATGTTGCTGCAGGTCAGTGTTGCGCGCAATTACTTTGAATGAGGCAAACCCTTCAGGACTTTGGCTACAATCTGAGCAAAGTCCCACTCCTATGTGATAATGAGAGTGCAATCCGCTTAGCAGATAATTCCGTTGAACACAAGCGCACTAAGCACATAGACATCCGGCGTCACTTTCTGAGAGATCACCAACAAAAGGGAGATATCGATGTTTGCCATATTAGCACCGATCACCAGCTAGCCGATATCTTTACCAAGCATTTGGATGAGAAAAGGTTTTTGTAAGCTGCGTAGTGAGCTAAATGTCTTAGATTCGCAGAACTTGGATTGATCTATAACATATATGTATTTTATGTTTTGATCATATCATTTTAAGTTTAATTATGTATATTGGTGTTCAAGTTGTAAAACATCATCCCGAACCTCACAAGTCTTTGTGCAAATGATGCATATGTTAAGGGGGAGGATATGCTACAACTTGACCCTTTGAGACTAATGTGTTTGCTTAAGTGATTTCTGTGTAGTCTCAAAGGTGAATGCAAAAGGGAAATGGACTTGAACAACGAAAAGGCTTCCACTACATAACAGTATCATTGTACCATGTTCAAGTTGCCCTTGGTGTTCATTGACTTCTAGCTCTTAATTCGCAATTTTTGGGTAAGGCAACGAGGTTTTTAGGCCACTAGTTTCTCCATTTTGGTGCTTAATGCCAAAGTGGGAGAAATTAAGGCCAAAGCAACTGGATCAACCGCCACTTGTGAATTTCAAAAACAATTATTGTGTTAGTACTTGTTTTTTATTAAAACCCTCTTATCGCAAAACTATTCTCTAATGGGAGAGAAATCTTTATTATGGGAAAAGGGGAGTTTTTGGCTTTTGATCAAAACTAGTCTTGAAAAATGTTTAGATTTGCTAAAATAAAGTGCTTTTGACATAGAAGTAAGAAAATAAATTTGTTTTGCGAAAATAAACCAAGTGGTGGCAAAATGATTTAAATATGCCAAATTCTATACTGTTTCTATTGATGGTTGATTTGACTTCAATTTGCAAAAGTTAGCTCATATTTGATTATGTTAGTGCCTCTCTAAGTTGCTTTTTGTGTGTTGGCATATATCACCAAAAAGGGGGAGATTGAATGGGAAATGTGCCATTGGGCCATTTCTATTTGTTTTGGTGATTAAATGCTCAACACATTACTATGGACTAACATATTCTCCTATGAGCATGAGCACAGGTAGTTGCGAAGCAAATTGAGAAAAAGCACTTTTAGGCTTGAAATTGGGCATACTACAAATATATATGGTTCCAAGTGAAAAAGGTATGCTTCTAGCACTTAGTCAATTGTTTTAGGTACTAATCATGTTTGTCTAAGTGTTAGGGACTATATGAAGTCAAGCCAAAAATAGCAAACAAAAGTTGGCATGAAAAAGAAGCATCCAGGCTGGTTTGGGTAGCACCGGACAGTCCGGTGCCATCCACCGGACAGTCCGGTGCCACCCACCGGACAGTCCATTGTGCACCGGACAGTCCAACTGAACGGGCTGCTCTTGGGAAAATCTAGACACCTTCAGTTATAATTCACCGGATGGTCCACGTGGAGCGTCGAACAATCTAGTGTGTGAGACAGCCAATGACTACATGACGTGTCAGCCGCAACCAACAATCAGGAGGTGCACTGGACAGTCCGGTGCCCCTAGAAGCAGAAAGTAACCAACCAGGGATCTTGTGACCGTTGCACCGTGCAGTGTCTGGTGTGCACCGGACAGTCCAGTGCACCCACGGACAGAAGGCAACCAGGGCCTTCCAAATGGAGCTCCAACGACTCCTAGGTCCCTTCGGGCTATAAAAGGACCCACTAGGCGAATGAAGTTGTTATCCAAGCACCTTTTTAGTGCACTATAACTCCGAACCTTTGCGACCACACTATTGATTTGTTAGAGAGAGATTTGGGCACATTCTTGAGCTGTAACTTTGTTGTTTTGATTCGTGTGCTCTCTCTTTTTGCTTGTGTGCGTGTTGTTGCTGCATTGTGCTCTTTGTATGTTTCTTCTCCCATCTCTACTCTGTTTTTTATTGTAATCATTTTTGTAAGGCGTGAGAGGCTTTAATTTGTGGAGATTCCTCACAAAGGGATACTGATATAAGGAAGACATCTGTGGCACTCAAGTTTGATCTTTGGATCACTTGAGAGGGGTTGAGTGCAACCCTTGACCAAAGGAGGTAACCACAATGTGGAGTAGGCATTGGCTGAACCACGGTAAAAATCATTGTCACTTGTGCATTTACTTATTGCGCTTCTTGTCTTCTTGAGTTCTCTACTGTCACACCCTGAATTTGGGGTATAAAATTTCTTCTCTAATGCCTACCAAATTCAGGCGTTACCTCATGTTTCTCTCTCTAGACTTCTTCTCTCTTCATTTTTATTAGAATTATGTCAATTAGGTGAGGGATTAACTATTTATTTAATATAGCAAAACCTATGTGAGTCATGAAATGTTGCATCATGCTGAGCCTAAATTATTCTTTTGCTTGATGCACATGTTTGGATTATTTGAATTTGAATTGGGTTTGAATTTGATTTGAATTCCATAGAAAAAATAAAAAGAAAAGCATTTAGAAAATCCCAAAAAATAGGAAAACCCAATCGGCCCGTTAAGCCCAATCTAGCCCAACCAGACCTGGCGCGCACGCCCGCTCTGCCTCATAGGTGGGACCCACCTGTCAGCGCCAGCCTTCACCTGCGCGCTCTCTCCCTCCCGCTGCCCGGTGGGGCTAGCTTGTCGGCGCAGGTTTCTTCGCGCGCACGCTCGCTCCCTCTCGCTGCCTGGTGGGTCCGCCCTGTCAGCGCTGACTGCTCATCGCGAGCTCGCTCTCACTGGTCCGCGGACCCCACATGTCAGCCACCTTCCCTTCCCTAACCTCCCGCCTGTGCACCCCGCCATGGACGCGCCCACGTCGCACGTTTCCCGGCCACTCCCCCACGTGCCCGACCTTCTTTTCAGCCCGCGCCCACTCACTCACTCCCCTCGCCCAGCAGCGCTCCTCTGCAGACCCCCTCGCACCCCTCTCTCGCACTGCGCGCAAGCTCGTGGAGCACCGCCCACGTCCGCCGTGACCTAGGGCCCGTTCCGCGATCATGGTTGAGCTCATATAGCGTCTATTGCCCCGGTGAGCTCCGCCTCCTCGCCAGCAACTCAAGACACCCTTTGGTTTGTCCCCATCTGCTCTATTTTGCTCTGTTCTCGCTCACTGGACTTCTCATCGTGCATCTGTGTCTCCGCCACCATCGACCAGGGCCCTCGTTGTGTCCTTGCCGTCGCTCAAGCGCTCCGGAGTCGTCTCTCGAGGTAACCAACCTCCCCATGCCCTTCATTCCCCATTTCATACCCTGTTGTTCGCGCAATCGCTCGTCAAAGTTACGCTGTGCCGCCATCAGGCTACACCGCCGTGGACCGGTGCCCTCTGGTGCCTCTGCGCCGGTGTCATGCCCACGACCGAGTCCGTCGTGTCACCCTGAACTCGCCTGAGCCCTTTCCCGGCGCCTCCGGTGAAACTCTGCCGCAGAATCGGACAGCGCTGTCGCTTGCAGCCCAGCAACCCAGCCCGAGCTCGCCATTAGATCTCAGGCGTCCATCTGAGTTCTGACGGCCTGACTGTAATTAAACTCGATCTGATCCTAGCCGTCCGATGGGGATCTAGCCACTCGGATCCACTCCATCACCTGCGTCCTGCAGCTAGGCCTGACCAGCTAGGTCGCCTCGCTCCCAGACCGCTGACTCCCCTGGCCCACTTGTCAGCCCACGCTCGCTCGCTCAGATCTAACCGTTGTCGTTCGTCTGCGATCAGATGGATGGGGTTACCCCATACTGCTTCGCGTTGTAGTTTTGTTAAAGAGACCCTCGGCTTTCTGAAAATCAACCCGCTGTCCCTGGTTTTCATGCGCAGACCCCTGTGTTTTTGTAGAAAAGCCCCTGACCTTTTAGTTTATCACAGAATTAGACTAATTTTGTATTTTGAATTCGAAAACTTGTTTATTTCATATCTTTTGCATATGAACTCTAAATTGAGTAATTCAAATTGCAAAATGTTCATAAAATTTTTCTATATCTGTTTAGATTATAATCATTCACTGTCTGCATATATTAATTTTATGTCTAGGCTATAGGTGCATGTAGAGTAATGGTTTAGTTATTAAAAAAGGGAAACACTAATAATAATTAAGTGATTAACTTTGTGAATTTAATGTCATGTAGTGTATGATCTCATCTCTGGAATAACTTTAACTTGGTAATTAGTTCCTTAAGATAAATGAGGTTAAGCTATGTGATCCCTGAGATAAGCAGTACTTAGAGAACCATAAACCTCTAGGTGTATTAGTCCACCCTAGGACCTAGGTTTCCCTTTTGTGTTTATACTGTTCTTCCAAGTTTGTGTTCACTTGATTGTACATGATTGGTGTACTGTTTTTTTGTCGTTATCCAAAAGTGTTGAATGCATGATCACTTTGCGTGAACAACGAGCAGCCTGTGGTTCCCGAGTGTGTTGCCAAAGACTTCCCTAAACAGCAACCTGGTGAAGGCAAGTGTCCTCTGACCCATTATGTCCTACTTACTTTATAATTCATTGTCCCGCATTACTTAATTGAAACCTAAGGATTGACTAGTCTGTATTTACCCCGTCCTTGATTACCTTTTGGGTTATTATGGTTAGCTTCATGCTATTGCTCTACTTTAATCAACGAACATGATGCGAATATTTATGATTGTTGGGGGCCTTCAGCTTCCGAAGGTCCTCAAAAACGTGATTTGACAATGTTTTCCAAGTATGCGAGCAGGTATCTTCGGAATCAGGTTGCGGGTATACAAAAGCATGGTCAAGACGAAGCTTGACTGAAATGGAAGACGATCATGACGAAGGATGAAACGATCACGAAGCTATGTGCAGAGGAGCTTCGGCATGATAACAGAAAGGGGAAACCGACTTAAAGATAAAAAGCCAAATCAGCCCTCGAAGAATTACTATAGAGTTATCGATAAAAGTAAAGGGCATTAATGTAATTTTATATGGGCTGCGTCCCGTGCCTATAAATAGATGAACAGTACTCCTGTACTGTTCACGCTGACTTTGCATTGGCATCACGCTTGTACCCTTACTTTCCTTCAAGCCGAAGGTACATTTATAATTTGCCATCGTTTATACAAGTAAAATGAATAGAAATAAATTAATAATAATGTTTAAAGTAATTGTGTTATTCTCCGTATTTTATGCATAAATCTTTTCTTATCTTTTATTATGATCATGAAGGTATGACCTTCATAACCTTCGTCCGAAATTCATTATATCCAAGGGGAAATAATGTTTCGAAGGACGAAGGGCTTTGATATTTAACATTCTATGTTGCCTTGTTCTTAATTCATAGCATTTGAGAACAAGTCCCCAACAATGATACAATGATGTTATCTTGATTATGATGATGATTTGTGATACTTTAGGGGACTCAGACTGTTTCCTGAGTACCTCTCCGTAAGGACCTCTTCGTTGAGAGACCACCCGGGATAACAACACAACCATGAGGGTGGAATGGGACGCCCTTAGCTGAATAATTAAAGGAACTTAAGGTGTAGTCAGCTTCGCCGTAGGGCCATCAATGGGGTCCGGGAATGGTACTTGCTCTGCCGAGGTTCTTTCTATTTGGTTTTGTTAGTCACACTTCCTGTGGGGAGAAGTATTGTGTTTATCAAACTGGAGAAACCTAACGGTTGGCTATGACCACCGGGGAATCTTTGTAGAGGCTATATAGTGAAACCTTGCCTACCCACCTTGGTAGTGTTTGAGGGTTTGATCAACCTGAGGCAAAAAGGGGTCACGGCTCGTGGGTAAAGTGTGCAACCTCTGTAGAGTGTTATAAATTGGTATATCAGTCATGCTCACGGTTAAGAGCAGTCTTGGGGTCCTCTTTGATTAGAATAACTCTGGATACTATATGATGATTAATGGTGATGATTATAACTATGGTCTCTGGTATTTCCTCTTGGAGGGAGTACTTTTGGGTAACTTGGGTTTATTACTAAAACTTGGCTCTACTACTTGGTAATAAATACATGACCAACTAAAAGCAATTGCTTTAACCTTAACTCCACATACATCTAGTCCACTTCAGCCAAACGGGACATTTGCTGAGTACGTTGATGTGTACTCACCCTTTCTTTAAAAACCACCCCACCCCAAGGTTGTCCCCATTGCAATCAGTGCTCAGGAGGAGATGCAGGCAACATGGAGGACTTTGAGGAGTTTCAGGACTACGATGAGTTCTAGTTATGCTAGTGGCAAACCCCCAGTCAGCTGCCTATGAAGGCCTTATCTACTACGTTTTGTATTCCGCACTTTGATTACGTTAATGACTATGTTATGTTAACGACTCTGTGGATGTCTTAGACATCTTGATGTAATAAAGTACTATTTCCGCTTTTATTTTGAGCAATGTGTGATGATGTCCAACTATGTAATCACTGTGTACGTGAGTTTCTAATCCTGGCACGTACATGGTTCGCATTCGATTTTCCTTCTAAAACCGAGTGTGACATAAGTGGTATCAAAGTCTTGCTGACTGTAGGACCGCTAACCTAGACTAGAATGATTGCTTTAAGGACTATATACCCTTATCCTCACCTTGACCTTTGGAGTCAGTCCAAAATTTGGTCATCTTGACCAATTCTATGTTATATTAGTATCTATATACTCATCTTACAAATTTTTTTATCTCACTTTGCTTTTGGTTTACTTGCTGGTCATATAGTTCTATTCTCACTCTTGTGCTTACGATGTCTTTTGTAGATGACCCGTCTTAGATGCACTGCATGTAAGTCGGTGATCCCTTTCTTGCCCTCTCGCCTTCTAGAGCGTCCATCGCGCCGCACGGTGATAGGATAGTCGAGTCACCTAGAGAGACTGCACCACCGTCTCCATGAGGAGCAGGAGCGCCGGCGCCAGGAGTAGGAGCAGCAGGACTCTTCCTCGATTCCCCCTTGCCTCAGCAGGAGGTGGAGTCTGGGAGGCAGCCCTCCCCTGTGCCTCAGCTAGATGTGCCCCCTGCACCAGCACAGGGCACCCCAGCTGCTGGAGGAGACCCTAACGGAGACGACGATGGTGGCAGTTCTAGCCACAACATGAAGCTCTCGGAGGAGCAGGAGCCGAAAGGATGGATCGCTCGGCCCATCATTCGTGACGCCGCTCGTGGTTGTCATTTCCATGATGCTCTCGACACCTTGCTGCGTCGGACCCTCGACCAACACACTTGGTCCATTGAGTACCGTTGTGTAGTCTACCAGCACCATCGCGGTTATACCCAGACCAGTGGGAGGCTACCTGCTTGGTGCGTCGTTCGGACGATGATCTTCGAGGTGTAGAGGCCTTCTCAGAACCTTATTCTATCACTGAGCGGGACACTGCCGAGGCCGCCACACAGGATGTTGCATGGCGTGCACTTTCGCAGTACTGTTTGTTCTTTAGCAGGGTAGATGACGACCTCGACCTAAAGTACTACCCCCGCCATTTGACCAGCAGCACCGGAGGTGTGATTGTCTCACCAGTTGGTGAGGGCAATCCTAGATTGAGCAGCATGGTCAACCTGGTCGCCGTGCTCAACATCGAGCTGGACCACGCCCTTGACGAGTTGGACAAGACTCAGGCAGAGATTGCAGAACTACGTGCTGAGCGCGCGGAGCGCCGCCATCAGGAGGATGGTTCTCCCGCCCCTGTTCGGACTCATCACCCTTACTGCTCACCGCCCCGTGGCCATCATGCTTATGGCACCCCGACTGCATGACCAAGATAGACTTGGATCCCTAGATCGATAGAGTCGGAGTCTATAATAATGTTTAAGTAAGTGTCTTAGTCTGTCTTACTTAGTGTTAGTTTGCTTTTCACGTGTTTTGTTGTTTGTCATGATGAACCTATGATGGATTCAGATTTTTGTAATGATTGTCACCAAAGTGTGGGCATCCCCTGCAACTTGGTGTAGTTATTAATAAAGTTAGTCATTTAGTTGGGCAACCTTTTATTTCCACTTTCCTCTTTATCTGAGGAGTTGCGTTGCGAGTCAATGAAGATGCTCATTTGTTCAATGTTGTGAAGACTTCTATATATCTTTTCTTATGCTGAAAGACTGCATAGTCAGATCTGATGTGTGTATGCTTTCTATAGATGTCTGACAACAGACGTCGTGGTTGAAGACGTGCCCAGCAAGAGCAGCAGACACCCCAGGATGAGGCACCTCAGCAACAGTTGTCACCACCACCACTAATGACTATCGAGCAGATGTTTCTGATGTAGACTGTAAACCCTAGAATCTAGCATCTAAAACTCTAGTCACTTGAGAAATAATAGAGGAGTCATTTTAATTATGTATCTTACTAAAGAGACATATTTCTTTTAAACAAATACCAAATAAACACATGAAATTATGCATCATTCTGGAACCTATTTTGTTTGTGCATCAAACACAAACTTATAATTAAAACAAACCTAGCTTCGAATTCAAAATTGAGCTCTCAAGAATATAGGAGGAAAAGAGTGAAATAATACTAATAATAATAATAATAAATAATATTATCGCAAGCAGTAGAAGTATTGTTCCTACTAGACTTTTGTTTTATATTTGAAATTTGGAGTTCAAAACAAGAATTTAAAATTAGTTTGAATTTGAAACAGGGATTTGAAATATGAAAATTTAAAGGAATCAGGAACAAAATAAAGAGAAGAAGCATACCTGCACTTGGGCTGATTTCCCCATATCTCGGCCCACTCTGCCTCTGTCCGCGCCAGCCCAGCCGGTGCTTGGCGCCGACATGTGGACCGCCCTTGTCAGCCACACGTGACACGCGCGCGCTCTCGAGTTTGGCTCACCGACGGGTGGGCCTCAGACGCTTTTTCTCTTCTCCTCTGCGTCGCGCCATTGCCGGGTGGTTGAAACGGCCGGCGAATCGTGCGGGCATTAGCTGGCAGGCGCCGCTCCTCGCGTCCATAAAATGGGGAGGGCCTCCGTGCCTGCGCGCTCGCCCAGCTGGAATCTACTCCACCGTTAAGCACCCCGTCGCCAGCAGAGAAGTGTCGTCCGGACGGCCGCCGTTCGAGTCACCTAGCAGTCGTCTCCCGAACCTCGTTCGCAGACTAGGGAACATCCTAGGCGCACCAGGAACCAATTTGGTGCAAGCGCGCGCGAGGGAGGCCACGACGCGGTGAAATCTCTCACCGGCGCCGCGTGGATTGCGTTTACCGCTCACCCATCGCGACCGGGAGACCTCTTCGTGCCCTGTTAAGAATGACCTCTGTTCGACTCCCTTATGTCGCCTGGTGTGAACAACACCCGTGGTTCACGCCAGGATATTCTCAGATATCTATTCCTTTCTTGCCGACTCGGCAATAACATGTCCCAGACTGAGTTTAGAAACGATTACAATATTATTTATATCCGGCACACCTGCCCTCATCAATACGTATAACTCCGTATACCTATACGCGCCACTCTGCACCGATGTACTTGGTATTTGGCTTTGGTACACGACGGCTGCGCCGACTCTAATTGTCTTCCTTGACTCTCTCTTTGTGCCTTCCGTTGCACTGCTTGAGTCCGATCCTCTGCATGGTCCATGTGATCTGCTCTGCTGACATTTCCCACTTCTTTAACAACAGTTTGACCCCAAGCTGGTGCTTGTGGAAATTTCTGCTTAATGGCCTCTTCATCCTCCCAGGTTGACAGTGACACCGGCCAATTGGACCACTTAATGAGCAACTGCGAAATCACCTTACTCCCTTTACGAAGAAGCCTGGACTCCAGAACTTCCTCCGGCACCTGCAACCCAGTAAAGATATCTGGAAGAGAGTCAGTGCTAGGAACCCGCACGCCGTTGGCCGATTTTAACTGCGATACATGAAAGACCGGGTGGATAGCACTCCCAGATGGTAACGCTAGTTCATAGGCCACAGGATTGATCTGCTTAATCACCTCAAAGGGACCAAAAAACCGAAATGCCAGTTTAGAAACTGGTCTGTCAGCCACTGATCGTTGACAGAAGGGCTGAAGTTTCATAAAAACTTGATCGCCCACAGTAAAAGTTCGTTCCACTCGACCCTTATCAGCCTGTTTCTTCATTCTGTCCTGAGCACGCTGAAGATGGAACTTGACTTGCTGCAGCATCTGTTGGTAGTGAATCGAGGCCCATAACCGAATTGTCCTGTTGTTTTCACTACCACTTACTGCCGCCGTAGACACCGCCAACACTGCCTCCTCGTTCTCAGTTTCATAATGCTCATCCTTTGGATCAGTGTCCCCTTCCTCCTTTCCATGGTCAGTCACAGCCCACATCTCCTCCACCACATGAAGAGGAACACTGTTAGAGCAATGGTGATTATAATTCCACTTTTCACCACATTTAAAACATAAACCCTTGGCTCTTCTGTAGGACTTCAAGGCAGCAAGTTTCTGATCCTCCGTCCTTCCACTGCAAGGAAGACAATCAGAGCCGGGGCAGCCGTCGTGTACCAAAGCTGATCACATATACCCGTCGCGTACCAAAGCAGATCACATATACCTCTGTCTGTGCCTTCCGTTGCACTGCTTGAGTCTGATCCTCTGCATGGTCCATGTGATCTGCTCTGCTGACACCTGGTCGCGTAGCAACCGTTAATCTTAAGCTTGGTGACCTCCTCGGGGTAACGTGTGGCACCTGCCGCAGCGCGCCATGGTCCGGGGCCTGCGCTAGGCTATCATCGACAAATGGTAGGAGATTGGGTCTGGGGAGGCATGGGCTTCATAAAAACCCGTGTGAATTTGCGTCTCGCACTCGGGGCTGCCGGATTCGTCATCTCCGGTGACCCCGCCGCCGCACGACGTCTCACTCGCCGTGGGTATGTCCAGAGGATGAAGAGGGGTAGGGGACTGTTCAATCCACATCTGGCGGATATGAATTGATCAGAAGACAACCCTTCGCGTGGTTGATCCGGTCCGTGGGATCGGGATCGGGTGGCTTAGAGTGGAGCATAGGTATTCCATTAAATCACTACTGTGGATAGGAAATCGGACGGGCCAGGCTTGACACTGGTCTGTAATGACTGGGATTTATTCCACGCCGTAGATCTGGGATCCCGCGGCCAAGATTCCTAGATACCCCTTTGCCGAGCCAGATTTGTAAAAGAGGCCCTTGATTATGTTATAATTGACCCGTTGTCCACCGCAATAGAAGAACCATCGCCAATAGGTCCTAGACTTTATGTTTTAAACCCTGAACTTGGTTAAAATAGTGTCCACAGTCCACAGTTCATGAATTAAGTAAAATAGTTTTTGAGATAATGATTATTAGTATACAAATAATTCCAGAAACTTGTTTAATTCATAATTAATTCATTTTAACACTTTTTTGATCCATTCTAGTTGCACTAGATTCATATTAATATTGTTTATCATCTCGTAACTTTGTTTTGTTATGAAACATAGATTAAAATTAAGCACTTAATTTGTTTTATATCTAACACTTAATTCTTCAGAAAATCATAACTCTTTGACCGTAACTCCATATTTAGTGATTCTCGAACCTACGATCTCGTTACGATACGTAGAACATTATTATGCAGTTTGTTCTTATGTTTGGTGTGATGTTAATTTTGCCTATACTGTGTTTGTTTGTATTGCTACGAGTAATAGCGAGGTTACGAGTCACTTGAAGACCAAGTGGTACCTGGGAATCTCGAGTATAAGGCATGTTGTGCCCTTGATCACTCCTCTTTACCCAACAATGTTCCTGTTAATTACTGTGACATGCTCATGTTAATTTGATGGGACATAATAGGTTTTCCTAGACATGTTTATCCCACACCTTGTTTACCACTGAACTTTTGGGTAGTTTTGCTATTGCTCTACTTGGTTTTTGGTTTAATATTACATTATGATCATGTTCCAGTTATGTTGTTCTTTTAATTATTATTCATGACAAGATCATCGTGTTAATTGGAACATGGAGCCTAACTTGAGATATCCGTGCTACCACAAGGGTGGAATAGGACGCTCTTGGCTGACTAATTAGGAAATCTAGTGGAGGACTACCTTACCAGAAAGGGGCAAGGGCTGTAGAGGAGGTGCGTATAGGAAGGTTCTCGGGTCGATCATGCTGCGATGGCTTTTCGGACGAGGGATTCCTATATTGCCCTTCTCAGAAACCGTAGCAGGTTTTCTGAAGCTAGTGGAACTTTGTAAAGGCCTCATAGTGCTGCCCTGCCTCGCCTCCTCGGTAGAGGTGTATGGGGTCCGTACAACCCCGTAGCAACTGGGTAACATGACTTGTGGGTAAAGGGCGCAAACTCTGTAGAGTGTAAAACTGGTATATCAGCCGTGCTCACGGTCAAAAGCAACTTAGGACTCCCTCATGAGTAATTTATGGAACTAAACTTAATTTGTCATTTGCATTGCATTGTGGGTGTTATTATTAATTTGATCTCTTATTTATTTGGGTTGGTATCTACTTATACTTAGTAACTGCTAATAAAATTTTGACCAACTCTAAAAGCAATGCTCAACTTAAACCATCCCCTTTGGTAAGCCTTACACTTCACATTAGCTCCTACCTTTGGTGACTTCATGCACATTATTTCCCACAACTTGTTGAGTGATGAACGTATGTGCGCCCACCCTTGCTGTACTCACATTCCTCCCCGAGGTCAAGAGAAGGTACCACTGGATGAGGTGCATGAATGATGCTGTGATGAGTTCATGAGTGGTCTAGGCCGTCGTCTCCCAGACAACTATGGTTGCTGGATCGTTGTCTTCGTATGATGTAATTATTTAACTATTTTGTAAGAACTCCGTTATATATAAATGATGTGACATTCGTTTCTGTACCATGAGTCATCATATGTGTGAGACTTGATCCTAGCACACTTGGTGATTATTTCGCTCCCGAGTTTTGGACCCCTAAAACTCGGGTGTGACAAGTGGTATCAGAGCTGAAAGGGAAAAAGGGTCAAACCTTTTACTAAATGATTTTGGTGGTTGAATTGCCCAACACAAATAATTGCCCAACACAAATAATAGCACCAAGATGTCAGAGCTCCAATGGTCGAAACCGTCAAAACCCTAACGGTTGGGTGACGTGGCTGGCGCACCAGACAGTGTCTGGTGGCGCACCAGACTGTCCGGTGCGCCCATCGACAGCAGCCCAACACCAACGGTTGGTTTGGTGGTTGGGGCTATAAATACCCCCAACCACCACCATTCAAGGCATCCAAGTTTTCAGCCATTGCATTCAATACAAGAGCTCTAGACTTCACTCCAAGACACAAACAAGAGATCAAATCCTCTCCTAAGTCCAAAATCACTCCCAACACTTAGTGACTAGTGAGAGAGAGATTTTCGTGTGCATTTGAGTTCTTATCGCTTGGATCGCTTTTCTTCTTCCCCATTCTTGTTCTCAACACCTTTGTAATCAAAGCAAGAGACACCAAGTTGTGGTGATCCTTGTGGGGTCTAAGTGACCCATTTGATTGAGGAGAAAGGCTCACTTGGTCTAGGTGACCGTTTGAGAGAGGGAAAGGGTTGAAAGAGACCCCGTCTTTGTGACCACCTCAACGGGGACTAGGTTTGCAAGAACCGAACCTCGGTAAAACAAATCGTCGTGTCATCCGCTCTATTTCTTTGGTTGATTTGTTTTCACCCTATCTTTCGAACTCGGTTTGATTTCTAACGCTAACCCGGCTTGTAGTTGTGCTTAAAGTTTATAAATTTCATATTTGTCTATTCACTCCCCTCTAGGCGACTTTCAATTGGTATCAAAACCCGGTACTTCATTAGAGTATAACCACTCGAAGTGATGTCGAGAGGATCCGCCAAGAGGGAAATGGAAACGAACACAAGCCATGGGAAAGCTCCATCAAAGGAGTCCAGCGCCAAAGGAAGGGAGGAATCACCTCCCCGCATCAAGTCGCATTGGAGTGGCGACAAAAAGAAGAAGATGAAGAAAGTGGTCTACTACGAGACCGACTCTTCGTCGCCATCCACCTCCGACTCCGACGCGCCGTCCGTCACTTCTAAGCGCCATGAGCACAAGAAGTTTAGTAAGATCCCCTTACGCTATCCTCGCATTTCTAAACGTACTCCATTACTTTCCGTCTCATTAGGCAAACCACCAGTTTTTTATGGTGAAGATTATTGTATGTGGAGTGATAAAATGAGGCATCACCTAACCTCACTCCACTCTAGCATTTGGGACATTATTGAGTTTGGAGCTTAGGTACCATCCATAGGGGATGAAGGATATGATTCGGACGAAGTTGCCCAAATTCGGCACTTCAACTCCCAAGCCACTACTATACTCCTCGCCTCTCTAAGTTGAGAGGAGTATAATAAGGTGCAAGGGTTGAAAAGTGCCAAAGAAATTTGGGACGTGCTCAAAACCGCGCACGAAGGAGATGAGGTGACAAAGATCACCAAGCGGGAGACGATCGAGGGGGAGCTCGGTCGGTTCGTCCTCAACCAAGGAGAGGAGCCACAAGCCATGTATAACCGGCTCAAAACCTTGGTGAATCAAGTGCGCAACCTTGGGAGCACAAAATGGGATGACCATGAAATGGTCAAGGTTATTCTAAGATCACTCGTTTTTCTTAATCCTACACAAGTTCAATTAATTCGTGGTGATCCTAGATACAAGCTAATGTCTCCCAAGGAGGTTATAGGAAAGTTTGTAAGCTTTTAATTGATGATCAAAGGCTCCAAACAAATCATCGAGCGAGGCACCACCTCCACACCCGAGGTACAACCCGTCGCCTTCAAAGCGACGGAGGAGAAGAAAGAAGAGTCTACGTCAAGTAGGCTCCCCATCGACGCCTCCAAGCTCGACAACGAGGAGATGGCACTCATCATCAAGAGCTTTCACCAAATCCTCAAGCAAAGGAAGGGGAGAGACTACAAACCCCGTTCCAAGATGGTTTGCTACAAGTGTGGTAAGCTTGGTCACTTTATAGCAAAATGTTCTATTTCTAGCGACAGTGACAGGGGCGACGACAAGAAGGGAAAGAGGAAGGAAAAGAAGAGATAATACAAGAAGAAAGGCGGGGATGCCCACGTATGTCGGGAATAGGATTCCGACGAAAGCACCACCGACTCCTCCTCCGACGAGGACGCCGCCAACATCGCCGTCACCAAAGGCCTCCTCTTCCCAACATCGGCCACAAGTGCCTCATGGCAAAGGACGGCAAAAAGAAGAAGGTAAAATCTAGAGCCTCCACTAAATATACAACATCTAGTGATGAGGATAACTCTAGTGATGATAAAGATAATTTGCTTGCCCTTTTTGCCAACCTAAACATGCAACAAAAAGAAAAATTAAATGAATTAATAGGTGCTATTCATGAGAAGGATGAACTCTTGGATAGCCAAGAGGAATTCCTTATTAAGGAAAACAAAAGGCATGTTAAAGTAAAAAATGCCTATGCTGAGGAAGTAGAGAAATATGAAAAATTAACTAGTGAGCTTAGCATTTGCCATGACACTATCTCTAACCTTAGAATTGAAAATGCCAAATTAATTGTTAAGGTTAAGAAATTAAATGTTTGTGATGATTCTTTTGCCAATCTTAAAAATGAAAATGCTAGTTTGATTGCTAAGATTGACAAATTGAATGAATTAATTTCTTGTCTCAAGATTGAGAATGATAAATTAATTGCTAAGGCTAAGGATTCAAATGTTTGCAATGTTTCTATTTCCAATCTTAGAAATGAGAATGCCATGTTACATGCTAAGATTGATGAATTAAATGCTTGCAAACCCTCTACATCTAGTGTTGATCATGTTACTATTTGTACTAGATGTAGAGACATTAATGTTGATGCTATTCATGATCACCTAGCTTTAATTAAACAACAAAATGATCACATAGCACAACTAACTAGTAAAATTAATGAGCATGAGATAGAGAATGAAAAATTTAAATTTGCTAGAAGCATACTCTATAATGGGAGACACCCTGGCATTAAGGATGGCATTGGCTTCCAAAAGGGAGACAATGTCAACCTTAATGCCCCCAAGAAATTATCTAATTTTGTTAAGGGTAAGGCTCCCATGGCTCAGGATAACGAGGGCTATATTTTATATCCTGCTGGATATCCCGAGCATAAGATTAGGAGAATTCATGCTAGGAAACCTCATAATGTTTCACATCATGCTTTTATGTATAAGAATGAGGAGTCTTGCTCTAGGCAATCAACCCATGTTAAATTGCCTAAAAAGAAATCTCCTATTGCATCAAATGAGTCTAATGTTTCATTTAAAACTTTTGATGCTTCATATGTGCTTACTAACAAATCAGGCAAAGTAGTTGCCAAATATATTGGGGGCAAACACAAGGGCTCCAAGACTTGTGTTTGGATACCCAAGGTGCTTGTTTCTAATATCAAAGGACCCAAGACCGTTTGGGTACCTAAGAACAAGGCCTAAACTTGTTTTGTAGGTTTATGCATCCGGGGGCTCAAGTTGGATCATTGATAGCGGGTGCACAAACCACATGACTAGGGAGAAAAGGATGTTCTCCTCCTATGAGAAAAACGATGATCCCCAAAGAGCTATCACATTCGGGGATGAAAATCAAGGTTTGGTCAAAGGACTTGGTAAAATTGCTATATCACCTGACCATTCTATTTCCAATGTTTTTCTTGTAGATTCTTTAGATTATAACTTGCTTTCAGTTTCTCAATTATGCAAAATGGGTTACAACTGTCTTTTTACGGATATATGTGTTACTGTCTTTAGAAGAAGTGATGATTCAGTAGCATTTAAGGGAGTATTAGAGGGTCAACTATACTTAGTTGATTTTAATAGAGCTGAACTCGATACTTGCTTAATTGCTAATACTAATATGGGTTGGCTCTGGCATCGTCGACTAGCCCATGTTGGGATGAAGAATCTTCACAAGCTTCTAAAGGGAGAGCACATTTTGGGACTAACCAATGTTCATTTTGAGAAAGACAGGGTTTATAGCGCATGTCAGGCAGGGAAGCAAGTTGGTGTCCATCATCCACACAAGAACATCATGACGACCGACATGCCACTTGAGCTACTCCACATGGATCTATTCGACCCGATAGCTTACATAAGCATCGACGGGAGTAAGTATTGTCTTGTAATTGTGGATGATTATTCTTGCTTCACTTGGGTGTTCTTTTTGCAGGAAAAATCACAAACCTAAGAAACTTTAAAAGGATTCTTGAGACAGGCTCAAAATGAGTTCAGATTAAGGATCAAGAAAATAAGAAGCGACAACAGGACGAAGTTCAAGAACTCTCAAATAGAAGGCTTTCTTGAGGACGAGGGCATCAAGCATGAGTTCTCTTCTCCCTACACACCTCAATAAAATGGTGTAGTGGAGAGGAAGAATAGAACTCTACATGACATGGCGAGGATCATGCTTGATGAGTACAAGACTTCGGATCGGTTTTGGGCAGAAGCAATCAACACTGCTTGCTACTCCATCAACCGGCTCTACCTTCACCGAATCCTCAAGAAGACATCCTATGAACTCCTCACCGGTAAAAAGCCCAATGTTTCATATTTTAGAGTCTTTGGTAGCAAATTTTTTATTTGTCGGTGACCATAATTAGGGGTATCCTCAAGGCTCCTAATTCTCAGCTGGTAACCCCCATCAGCATAAAGCTGCAAAGGCCTGATGGGTGCGATTAAGTCAGGGATCAGTCCATTCGAGCGACTCGATCACGCCTCGCCCGAGCCTAGCCTCGGACAAGGGCAGCCGACCCCGGAGGATTTCCGTCTCGCCCGAGGCCCCCCTCCAACGGCGAACATATTTCCGGCTCGCCCGAGGCCCTGCCTTCGCTAAGAAGCAACCCTGACCAAATCGCCGCACCAACCGACCAAATCGCAGGAGCATTTAATGCAAAGGTGGCCTGACGCCTTTATCCCGACGTGCGCCCCCCAGCCGGCAGAGCCGAAGTGACCGCCGTCACTTCGCCGCTCCACTGACCGGCCTGACAGAAGGACAGCGCCGCCTACGCCACTCCGACTGCGGTGCCACTTGACAGAGTGAGACTGACAGGCAGTCAGGCCCTGCCGAAGGCACCATACGAAGCTCCGCTTCGCCCGACCCAGGGCTCGGACTCGGGCTCAGCCCCGGAAGATGGCGAACTCCGCTCCGACCGACCCAGGGCTCGGACTCGGGCTAAGTCCCGGAAGACGGCGAACTCCGCTCCGCCCGACCCAGGGCTCGGACTTGGGCTCAGCCCCGGAAGACGGAGAACTCCGCTCTGCCCGACCCAGGGCTCGGACTTGGGCTCAGCCCCAGAAGACGACGAACTCCGCTCCGCCCGACCCAGGGCTCGGACTTGGGCTCAGCCCTAGAAGACGGCGAACTCTGCCTCGCCCGACCCAGGGGCTCGGACTCGACCTCGGCCACGGAAGACAGACTCGACCTCGGCTTCGGAGGAGCTTCCACATCGCCCAACCTAGGGCCCAGACCAACCACGTCGACAGGAGGCGCCATCATCACCCTACCCCGAGCTGACTCGGGCCGTAGGGAACAAGACCGGCGTCCCATCTGGCTAGCTCCACCAGATAGGCAATGATGGCGCCCTGCGTACTCTGTGACGACGGCGGCTCTCAGCCCCCTTACGGAAGCAAGAGGACGTCAGCAAGGACTCAACCGCTCCGACAGCTGTCCCTCCGCCAGGCTCCATCGCTCCTCCGACGGCCACGACATCACACCAGCTGGGTGCCAAAATCTCTCCGGCTGCCACAACGGCATGTACTTAGGGCGCTAGCTCTCCTCCGCTAGACACGTAGCACTCTGCTACACCCCCCATTGTACACCTGGATCCTCTCCTTACGCCTATAAAAGGAAGGACCAGGGCCCTCTTAGAGAGGGTTGGCCGCGCGGGGACGAGGACGAGACAGGCGCTCGCCTAGAGCCGCTCGCTCCCTCTCCCGCGTGGACGCTTGTAACCCCCTACTGCAAGCGCACCCGACCTGGGCGCGGGACGAACACGAAGGCCGCGGGATTCCCACCTCTCTCACGCCGGTCTCCGGCCGCCTCGCTCTCCCCCCTTCGCGCTCGCCCTCGCGCTCGACCCATCTGGGCTGGGGCACGCGGCGACATTCACTCGTCGGCCCAGGGACCCCCCGGTCTCGAAACGCCGACAGTTGGCGCGCCAGGTAGGGGCCTGCTGCGTGTTGACGAACAACTTCCCGTCAAGCTCCAGATGGGCAGTCTCCAGCAACCTCTCCAACCCGGGACGGTGCTCCGTTTCGGGAGTCTTGAGTTCATGTCCCTCGACGACGGCTACGACATGATACTCCTTCCACCGCCGCGCGACAACGACAATGGCGGCCGACAGCCCGCCCGCCGGCGGCGGAATCAACGACGTCTTCCCCGCGTGGTGGAAGAACAACCTTCGAGCTCATCCCGCCCTTTTTCCCGCCGACGGAGGGGAAGGCAGGGCGACCAAGGCCAAGCAGGAGGCAGCGCCTCGTTGGCTGTCGAGCGAGTCGACAGCGCCGGCACCCCAACGGGGGGCGCACCAGGTATCGACTTCGCGCTTGAGACGAAGACGAGCGCCGTCTCCACGCAACACGCCAATCCCGAGCAAGCAGACGACGCCAGCGCGCTCGCGAAAAGCTTGCTGGACGTCACCCTCGTACCTGAGACGACGGTGCAGTCAGTCCCCGATGTGACTTTATCGCCGCTCGTCGATCAAGAGGTACCGACCGATTCCCATCCCACGTCATTTGGATTCAGCCTCAACCCGCCTAGCGACCTCGCTTTGCCGGGCGCTCTCGTAGAGGCGAGTCCAAACCCTCTGGGGTTTCACATGCGGTCGCCTTGGGACCGGCTGACGGACGTCTCGACCTACAGGCCCTCTAGGTCCGAGGAAGACGACGAGCCCAACATCTGTTGGGATTTCTCTGGACTTGGCAACCCTAGTGCCATGCGGGACTTCATGACCGCATGTGACTACTGCCTCTCCGACTATTCCGACGGTAGCCGCAGCCTCGGCGACGAGGACTGCGGCCCAAGCCGCGAATGTTTCCACGTCGATTTAGGGGTCCCTCCGAAGGCAATCATCTCGGTATGCCGGAGGACGGTGATCTCCCTAGGCTGGTGCCCCGCGTTGACATCCCACGGGAGCTAGCTGTGGTCCCCGTTCAGGCGGGGGGCCATGACCCACAGCTCGAGCAAATCCGCGGGGTGCAGGCCAGGCTCGACGAGGGAGCAGGAGCGCTTGAGCCGATCCGCCGAGACGTCGGGCAGGCATGGGCGGGCCAACCCCCGGCCGGAGAAATACGTCATCTACCCCAGGGCTTCCAGCACCGCGTCGCCGACGACGTCAGGGTCAGGCCACCACCCGCATCTAGTGGGGTTGGCCAGAACCTGGCTGCAACAGCGATGCTTCTCCGCGCGATGCCGGAGCCATCAACCACCGAGGGCCGGCGAATCCAGGGGGAGCTCAAGAATCTCCTGGAAGGCGCCGCGGTCCGACGGGCAGAGAGCTCTGCCTCCCGAAGGCAGGGGTACCCCTCAGAACCTCATGCCGCGACTTCCCGATTCATGCGGGAAGCCTCGGTCTACACCGGGCGCACGCGCAACACCGCGCCTGCGGCCCCGGGCCGCCTCGGCAACGAGCACCATCACCGCGACCGTCGGGCCCACCTCGACGAGAGGGAGCGCCGAGGCTACCACCCCAGGCGTGGGGGACGCTACGACAGCGGGGAGGATCAGAGTCTCTCGCCCAAACCACCTGGTCCGCAGGCCTTCAGCCGGGCCATCCGACGGGCACCGTTCCCGACCCGGTTCCGACCCCCGACTACTATCACAAAGTACTCGGGGGAGACGAGACCGGAACTGTGGCTCGCGGACTACCGTCTGGCCTGCCAACTGGGTGGAACGGACTATGACAACCTCATCATCCGCAACCTCCCCCTGTTCCTCTCCGACACCGCTCGCGCCTAGTTGGAGCACCTGCCTCCGGGGCAGATCTCCAACTGGGACGACCTAGTCCAAGATTTCGCCGGCAATTTCCAGGGCACGTACGTGCGCCCCGGGAATTCCTGGGACCTCCGAAGCTGCCGGCAGCAGCCGGGAGAGTCTCTCCAGGACTACATCTGGCGATTCTCGAAGCAGCGCACCGAGCTGCCCAACATCACCGACTCGGATGTCATCGGCGCGTTCCTCGCCGGCACCACCTGCCGCGACCTGGTGAGCAAGTTGGGTCGCAAGACCCCCACCAGGGCGAGCGAGCTGATGGACATCGCCACCAAGTTCGCCTCCGGCCAAGAGGCGGTCGAGGCTATCTTCCGAAAGGACAAGCAGCCCCAGGGCCACCCACCGGAAGATGCTCCCGAGGCGTCGACTCAGCGCGGCGCCAAGAAGAAAGGCAAGAAGAAGTCGCAAGCGAAACACGACGTCGCCGACGCGGACCTTGTCGCCGCCGCCGAGTACAAGAACCCTCGGAAACCCCCCGGAGGTGCCAACCTCTTCGACAAGATGCTCAAGGAGCCGTGCCCCTATCACTAGGGGCCCGTCAAGCACACCCTCGAGGAGTGCGTCATGCTTCGGCGTCACTTCCACAGGACCGGGCCACCCGCGGAGGGTGGCAGGGCCCGCGACGATGACAAGAAGGAAGATCACCAAGCAAGAGAGTTCCCCGAGGTCCGCGACTGCTTCATGATCTACGGTGGGCAAGCGGCGAATGCCTCGGCTCGGCACCGCAAGCAAGAGCGCCGGGAGGTCTGCTCGGTGAAGGTGGCGGCGCCAGTCTACCTAGACTGGTCCGACAAGCCCATCACCTTCGACCAAGCCGACCACCCTGACCACGTGCCGAGCCCGGGGAAATACCTGCTCGTCGTCAACCCCGTCATCGGCGACGTCAGGCTCACCAAGGTCCTTATGGACGGGGGCAGCAGCCTCAACATCATCTACGCCGAGACCCTCGGGCTCCTGTGTGTCGATCTGTCCTCCGTCCGAGCAGGCGCTGCGCCCTTCCATGGGATCATTCCCGGGAAGCGCGTCCAGCCCCTCGGAGAACTCGACCTTCCCGTCTGCTTCGGAACGCCCTCCAACTTCCGAAGGGAGACCCTGACGTTCGAGGTGGTCGGGTTCCGAGGAACCTACCACGCGGTACTGGGAAGACCATGCTACGCGAAGTTCATGGCCGTCCCCAACTACACCTACCTGAAGCTCAAGATGCCGGGCCCCAACGGGTTATCACCGTCGGCCCCACATACAAACACGCGTTCGAATGCGACGTGGAGTGCGTGGAGTACGCCGAGGCCCTCGCCAAGTCCGAGGCCCTCATCATCGACCTGGAAAGCCTCTCTAAGGAGGTGCCAGACGTGAAACGTCATGCCGGCAACTTCGAGCCAGTGGAGACGGTTAAGGCCGTCCCCCTCGACCCCAGCGGCGACGCCTCCAAGCAGATCCGGATCGGCTCCGGGCTCGATCCCAAATAGGAAGCAGTGCTCGTCGACTTTCTCCGCGCGAACGCCGACGTCTTCGCGTGGAGTCCCTCGGACATGCCCGACATACCGAGGGATGTCGCCGAGCACTCGCTGGATATTCGGGCCGGAGCCCGACCCGTCAAGCAGCCTCTGCGCCGATTCGACGAGGAGAAGCACAGAGCGATAGGCGAGGAGATCCACAAGCTAATGGCGGCGGAGTCCATCAAAGAGGCGAAAGGCGTCAAGCTCAACCCCGAAAAGTGGGTCTTCGGGGTGCCCCAGGGCATGGTCTTGGGGTTCATCATCTCCAAGCGGGGCATCGAAGCCCACTCGGAGAAGATCGCGACCATCGCACAGCACCCCGAGCCCTTGTTGGGGGCACCCGCGGGCTACACGCACCCCCAGGAAGGGCCGCTTGTCATCGCCAAAGTTCTGAAGCTCGGAACGTACAAGCTGGCCAACAGTCAAGGCGAGGTCTACGGCAACACTTGGAACATCCAACAACTACGTTGCTTCTACCCTTAATATGTTTTCAAGTTGTTCGTATACCTCGCTCCCACGCAAGTCTTAGTCGTCAAGGAAGGGTCAGCCTCGCCTCGGTAGAGCCTGACCCTCCCTTGGGGGCTAAAAAGGGGGGAACCCCTCTGCGTCAAGATTGGGGAACCTCTCTGCGTCCAAAATTTTCAATCAAAAAGGCTTTTTGCGTTCCCCGGCTATGTCAGAAGCAGGACCCCAAGGAGCGAACGTGGGTGCACGTAAGTGGCAAGGCCGACTGAGCCGAGGGACTCCCATGCCTCCGGGTTAGGGACACCTCACTCGTCACACGCCACGAAAAGTGACCCCTACTTGGGAAAGCCACCCTGTTACTAACAGGCGAAGCCGGACACGCAAAATAAAAGGAAAAGGAGTACGACTTCATGCAACGGTAACAAAGTGTTCAGGCCTCAGCGGCCGCAGAAAGACACACGCACATCCAACAGAAACTGTTCCAACAGAGTTAGGCGTCGCCTTGGGAAGGAGCCGCGCCTTCAGCTCCGTCCCCACCTTCGGCAAAGCCCATCTCGGCTTCCGGCGACGGTGCAGGAGGGAGGATCTCCGCCTCAAAGGTGGTCGCCAGCACTGCGCTCGGACCCGCGGCGGCCGCATCGAGCCTCTGGACTTCTGCCAGGGCGGCTTCATCTTCGTCGGGAAGGCAATACCCCTCGCTAACCCGCTCCAGGTCCACAACGTAGTGGGAAGCGAGCACGGCGAAGGCCCGCCTGACGCCGTGGTGTAGCGCCTCGCGGAGTCTGCCGCGCACATGATCGCCCAAGACTTGAAGGCGACTTTGAGGGGAGCTTCCTGAGGGGACGTCACCGGAGCCAAGGACCCGGTAAACGTCCGAGACGGCCTCGGACATGGCCGCGTGGTCGGCCTCCCTCTGCTCGGCCGCCCCGGCAAGCGCCTCGGCAAGCGCCTTGGCGGACTCATCAAGGGCGGACTCAAGCTCTGCGAACAGCCAGAAGAAAGATCTCAAACACAAGCAGAGGAAACAAGCAGGAACGAAAACCAAGGATGGCCAAGGCGTACCTCCGGCTCGGGCACGCTGCTCCGAGACTGCGACCTGGGCTACGGCTAAGTCGGCTGCAAGGGTTTTGGCCCGGCTTTCGGCCTCGGCAGCCCGACCCCGAGATTGGTCCCGCTCCTCGACGACCCGGTCGAACTCCGACCGCTGTCGTTGCGCTTCTGCGCGCGCCGCGGCCGCCTCCGCGCGCGCCGCTGCCGCCTCGGCTCTCAGATCGGTGCAGAGCAACTGAAGGTCCGCTACCTCGGCACCCTGCTAAGAGAGGCGCGCAGTAGCCCCGGCGAGCGAGGTCCTCAGGGATCGCAGCGAGCCCCAGACGTCGACCTTGCGGCGGATGAACGACGACTTGGCGGCGCTCCGATCCGTCAGATCCTGAGGGAAGGAAGCGGGGCGTCACGAAAGACGCCTTGGTCACAGAAGAGGAAAGGTATGCCTGAAACCGTTACCTGGAGGATTTTGGGGACGTCCCTGCAGAAAACCTCCAGCGACGACCGGAGCGACCCCACCGTTGCTTCGGCACACTCGCGGAGCTCGTCCCAGGACTGATCCTCCCGTTCATCGTCGAGAACGAAGACGGGATTCGAGGCCTCACGGGTCCGGAACCGGAGCAACTGGCGCCGGCCCTCGGAGCTCCACCGCACAGCGACGAGGCTGCCGCCCGGTGGGATGGATCGCGTCTCCACGCCCCCCTCTTCCGAGGCACCGAGCGCCGATGCATCAGCCGTCTCAACGTCGGCAGCGACCGGTCGCTCTCCGACTGGGACGGCGACGACTTCAGTAGCGGCAGGCGCCGGCATGGCCGGCACGTCCGGTGGGCTCGGGGCCACGTCCGCGTCAGCCGCCTCCCCTATCACAATGGCCGCCTCAGCAGAGGAGCCAGCCTCGGGAACCCGCTCCACGGCGACTGGTGCCGCCTGAGCCCCCTGCTGTGGAACGCCTTGCGAGAAGGTCGGCTGAACGGCAAGGCCCGGAGCGGCGCTGGCCGCGCAAGCCGGCGCCGTCTTAAGGGCCTTCCGGGGCGCCAGGTCGGTCAGGCCATGGCTCCGCTTGCTGAGGGAAAAAGGAAAATCACGACCGGGACATATGAATGAAAAGCCAGGACGAAGACATTCCGAGATACTTACCCGCTCCGGGCCATGATCAACCGCGCCTGGGGGGAAGTCTCTTGGATCTCGACCCCCGGAACCGCCGCCGAGGTCCGCTTCGCCGGCAGCTTCGGCACCACCCTTGCTTTGAACGCCCTGGACACCCGGGGAGCGGACTGCCCAGGCACTGTCACGGCGACCTGAGGGTCGCTCCCCTGCGCTGCCGGCGCGGGCGGCGGCTCTCGGGGAGCAGACGCCCCGGCTTGGCTCCCCGAGGTCGCCTCAGCTCCTCCAGCCGAGGGGTCAGGTACCCTCTCGGATTGCCCCCGCCCCTTGGGCCGGGACCCCGGCGTCCCGACTCTGGGGACTGACGGCATCAGCCCGCTCGTGTCACACCCGGTTTTTAGAAGGTAAACCGAATGCGAACCATGTACGTGCCAGGATCAGTTATTCACGTACACAGCAGTTACATAACATGGACATCATCACACAGTGCTCAAATAGTATTAAAAGGGGAAATAATAGTCGATTACATCATACGTCTGAGACGTCCATATAGTTCTTACAATAAATCAAAGTGCGAAAACGAAACGTAGATAACACGGCCTTCACAGGCAGCCGACTGGGGGTTGCCGCTAACCCACACCTAGAACTCGTCGTAGTCTTGGAACTCCTGGAAGTCTCCTTCCACAGCTTCATCTTCTCCTGAGCAGTGGTTACAATGCTGACAACCTGGGGGGGGGGTTTGGTGTGTAGAGCAAGGGTGAGTACACATCAACATACTCAGCAAGTATCCTGTTTGGCTGTAGTGGACTAGCTTTATGTGGGGATCAGTCAAGCAGTTGCTTTTAGTTGGTCAGGTTATTACTTACTAGTAGAAAGCCAGGTTTTAACATTAACCCAAGTTATTAACCCAATGTATCCTTTCCAAACGGAAAGAATACCACTTACCAATACCATAATCATAACCAGAACCATCAATCTCATTGCCACCTGTACCAAAATATCTCTGATCAAGTATCACTAATCTCTGGAGCTCCCTTGGCCGCTCATAACCGTGAGCACGGCTGATATATCAGTTTCATAACACTCTGCAGAGGTTGTGCACTTTACCCACAAGCCGTGATTCCCTCTTGCCTCGGGCCGATCAAACCCTTAAACACTACCAAGGTGAATAGGCAGGGTTTCACTACGTAGCCTTTACAAAGATTCCCCGGGGCTGTAGCCACCCGTTAGGTTTCCTAAATGCACCGCACTCCTCCCCAAGGGGCGAACCCAAACTTGGCAGAGCGAGCCGCATACACCGAGCCCCATTGACGGCACGACGGCTAAGTGAACTACATCCCGGATCCTCTAATTATTCAGCTAAGGGCACCCCATTCCACCCTCATGGTTGCACTGTTTTCCCGGGCGGTCATCCATAGAACAGGTCCTTACGGAGAGGCACTCGAGAAACCGCTCGAGTCCCCTTGAAAACCACAAGTATAATCATAAAGAAGAACGGGAAAACAGCGTATCATAGATAATCACATCATGTTCATTGATTAGAGTTGAGCAATAGCATCAGACTAAGTAGTAATAATCCGACCCAAATAGGTAAACAAGGACATGGATAACAAAAGCTAGTCAATCCTTAGGTATAAATGTATAATGCGGGAGGTGAATTAAAGAATGAATAGGACAGAGATAGGTCAAAGGACACTTGCCTCCACCAACCGACTGCTGCTCAGGGGCTTCTCCTGCGAATTCCTCGGGCTCTTCGACCGGATCGTTCTCTATGCGAGCGCAAACATACATACATCCATCCACATATTTAATACAAAAGAACAGTACACCATACCAGATAACAAATAAAGTGAATATGCACCAAGTATGACATTCGATAACGCATTTGTTATGGTTAGAAAGAAACGGGAAAGGTCTCGCAGGGGGTTAAATCTTATGCACTAATGACACAATTGGTTTTTAACAAAATAATTCTGCTATATATATTTATATATACTAATGGAAACCTAATCACTTTTAGTTGATCAACATTGCACAGGGTAAACAATTAACTACGTGAATCAATAACATAACGGAATTTTAAATTAAACTTCCTATTTTCCCATAGCATGAACAGTGATTAGCCTACTTAAAATACAGTAATTATGATCACAGAAAGTAAATAAAGTAAAATAAAAAATAAAAAAAAAACAGAGGGGGGGGGGCGGTTGAACCGGCCCTAGGGGCGGTTGAACCGGCCCGGGGGCAGGCGGCCGAGCTGGGGCGGCCGAGCGCGAGGGGCGGCCGAGCTGGGGCCGGGGGCGGCTGAGCCGGGGCCGAGGCCGGCTGAACCGGCCCGGGACAGGGGGGCGCGGCCAGGGGGCCAGGCGGCCGGGGCGCGGGCTAGGGGCGGCTGCCGGCGCGGCCAGGGGGCGCGCGGGGGTGGGGAGAGAAGAGGGGAGGGGGGAGAGGGAGGAGGGGGAGGGGGCTCACCGGCGGGGATCGACGGCGAGAGGCGGCCGGCGGCAGGGGGCGGCGCGGCGGCCTAGGGTAGGGGGCAGGGGCGGCGGCGACTTAGGGTGAGGGGGCAGGGGCGGCGGCGGCTTAGGGTGAGGGAGAGAAAATGAGAGAAAATGAGAGGGAGGGAGAGAGAATTGGGAAAAATAGAGGGGGTGGGGGGGGGCGGCTTGGGCCAATTGGGCCCAAGGGGGGGGGCGCCAGGGGGCGGCTGGGCCGGCCGGGGTCGGCCCAGGGCGCGGGAGAGAGAGAAAGGGGAGAGAGAAAGAGAGAGAAAGAAAGATAAAAGATTTTCCGCTTGTTCTCGAAATCCGATCTTTTAGATGAATGCGATTGCACTTTCAAACAACCAAAAATGCAAGGGCGGCATGGTGCATCAAACAACATAAAGTATTTAGGGTTTTTTTTATACCTACGGGAATTCCAAACCGAATCCCGCTAAACTTTGAAAAAGGTCAAGGTTTAGCGAGGGGAAAAAGAAAAGGGAAAGGTAACGCCCGAATTTTGGCGAGTAAAGAAAAGAAAAAATTCAACTGCAAAATTCGGGGCGTTACAAACCTATCCCCCTTAAAAGAATCTCGCCCTCGAGATTCAGGGCTGGCTAGCAAAGAGCTCCGGGTACTTGGCCATCAGATCATCTTCACGCTCCCAGGTTGCTTCTTCCTCAGAGTGGTGACTCCATCTGACTTTGCACATTCTGACGGTCTTCCTTCGGGTGACTCTATCTGCAACCTCAAGGATCTGAGCTGGCTTCTCAATATAGGTCAAGTCCTCCTGGACTTCAAGACCTTCCACTGGCAACTGCTCTTCTGGCACACGCAAACACTTCTTCAATTGAGACACATGAAAGACATCATGCACATCAGACAAATTCTCTGGCAGGCTGAGCTGATAAGCCACTTCTCCACGCTTTGAGAGAATTTGATACGGACCAATGTAGCGGGGTGCCAGCTTGCCTTTGACTCCGAATCTTCTGACTCCTCTGATCGGTGACACTTTCAGATAGACAAAGTCTCCGACTTCGAAACTCAGCTCTCTTCTTCTTGTGTCTGCATAGCTTCGCTGCCTTGATTGCGCTATCTTCAGATTCTCTCGGACCATCTTGATGTTCTCTTCGGCTTCAAGCAAAATATCTGGCCCAAACACCTGCTTCTCTCCAGGCTGATCCCATTGCAACGGAGTTCTGCAACTCCTTCCATACAGCGCTTGAAACGGTGACATCTTCAAACTGGCCTGGTAACTGTTGTTATAGGAAAACTCCGCATAAGGCAATCGCTTGTCCCATCCGGACTGATCTTGCAACGCACAGGCTCTCAACATATCTTCAAGAATTTGATTGGTTCTTTCAGTCTGACCATCTGTCTGCGGGTGATAAGCTGAACTGAAATTCAGATGCGTGCCCAAGGCTTCATGCAACTGCTGCCAGAAATGAGAGGTGAACTGCGTTCCTCTGTCTGACACTATCTTCTTTGGCACACCATGAAGACAAACGATCCGAGACATATACAATTCTGCCAATACTGCACTGTTGTAGTTGGTCTTGACAGGTATGAAGTGGGCTGACTTGGTCAAGCGGTCCACTACTACCCAAATGGAATCGTAGCCGGCTCGAGTGCGAGGCAATCCGACTATGAAATCCATACCAATTTCATCCCATTTCCACTGAGGGATCTGCAACGGTTGCAACAATCCAGCTGGTCTCTGGTGTTCTGCCTTAATTCTTCGACAACTATCGCACATAGCCACATGCTCTGCGATTTCTCTTTTCATTCCGTACCACCAGAATTTCTTCTTCAGATCCTGATACATCTTCTCACTGCCAGGGTGAATCGAATAAGCTGTCTCATGAGCTTCCTTAAGAATCAACTCCCGAATAGACTGGACATTGGGAACACACAAGCGGTCTTTGAACCATACCACACCTTCTGCATCTTCTCGAAAGTCTTTGCCTCTGCCATCTAGAATCAATCGCCGAATCTCACTGATCTTCTCATCATTTTTCTGCGCTTCTTTGATTTCGCGCTCCAAGGTAGGTTCCAATTCAACTGTGACTCCTCGCGAATTGTTCAGAAACCCGAGACTCAACCTGTCAAACTCTTTGGCCAACTCATAAGGCATCGGACGAGCGACCATCAGATTGACTTGACTCTTTCTGCTCAAAGCATCTGCCACTACGTTCGCTTTTCCTGGATGGTAATGAATCTCCAACTCATAGTCTTTGATCAATTCTAACCATCTTCGTTGCCTCATGTTCAATTCTGACTGAGTGAATATGTACTTCAGACTCTTGTGGTCTGTGTAAACATCGCATTTCTGTCCATACAGATAGTGCCTCCATGTCTTCAGTGCGTGAACCACTGCTGCCAACTCTAGATCATGGATCGGGTAGTTCTTCTCATGAACCTTCAGCTGTCGGGACGAGTAAGCCACAACTCTTCCCTCTTGCATCAACACACATCCCAAACCTGTGTAACAAGCATCGCAATACACCGAGAAGGGCTTGTGCACATCAGGCAAGACTAGGACAGGCGCTGTTGTCAACTTCTCTTTCAGCGCTTCAAAGGCCTCTTGGCATTTCTGGGTCCACTTGAACTCAACTTTGTTGCCTAGCAACGCTGTCATTGGTTTCGCAATCTTCGAAAACCCTTCAATGAATCGCCGATAATATCCGGCCATTCCAATGAAGCTCTTGATTCCTCGAGCATCCGTTGGCGCTTTCCAGTTTAGAATGTCTGCCACTTTCTTCGGATCCACAGCCAATCCTTCTTTGTTGATTATGTGACCCAAGAACAGGACTTCACTGATCCAGAACTCACACTTGCTCAACTTTGCATACAACTGGTGCTCTCGCAATCTCTGCAATACCATCCTCAAATGATCTGCGTGCTCCTCTTCGCTTTGAGAATAAACCAGAATGTCATCAATGAATACCACCACAAACTTATCAAGGTAATCCATGAATACACTGTTCATCAAGTTCATGAAGAATGCTGGCGCATTGGTCAAACCAAAAGACATCACTGTGAACTCATATAAACCATACTTGGTAATGAATGCCGTCTTCGGAATGTCCGAAGGTCGGATCCTGAGCTGATGATAACCTGACCTCAGATCGATCTTGGAGAACACACTGGCTCCTCTCAACTGGTCGAACAGATCTTCTATTCTGGGCAAAGGATACTTGTTCTTGATCGTGACTTCATTCAAAGCTCGATAATCGATACACATCCTCTTGGTGCCATCTTTCTTCTCCACAAACAAGACAGGGGCGGCCCAAGGCGAGGTGCTTGGCCGGATGTAACCTTTCTCTGACAGCTCATCAATCTGCTTCTTAAGCTCAACCAACTCTGGTCCAGATATTCTGTAAGCTCTCTTAGAGATGGGGGCGGTTCCAGGAAGAAGCTCTATAGCAAATTCAACTTTCCGCTCTGGTGGCATACCCGGTAAATCCTTTGGAAACACATCTGGGAATTCAGACACAACCTTGATACTCTCAATTGGGTCTGCTTCACTGCTATCGACAGCCATCTGATAACAACTTCCTTTCTTTGGCTCAGGCGGGACTAACTCGGTCACCACTTCCTCTCCTAGTGGGGACACCAACTTGATTGTCCTTTTATCACAACTGATAACTGCCTGATACTTATCTAACCAATTCATCCCTAGGATGACATCTATTCCCTGAGTACCCATTACTATAAGGTTGGCGGGAAACGCTATCCCCCTTATTTCCACACTTACATTTAAACAAATGCTATCAGCTCGAATTCTACCACCGGCTGAGTCAATTTGAATAGGGGTTGACATGGTAGTAATTGGAAGATTATGTGCTTCTACCCATGATGCAGTAATGAAAGAATGTGTTGCTCCAGTATCAAATAACACTTCTGCAATATGGGAGTCGACTGGGAACATACCTACTATCATGTCGGGGGTCTCCTGAACTGCTTCAGCCTCCAAGTGGTTCAGCCTTCCATGATTATAGCGCGGCTGAGGGCGATTGCCTGCTCCAGGCTGAGACACATTCTGCTTTGCTGGGGCATTGGGGCCTGACTGCTGCTGGGCTGCCTTCTTCGGACATTGCATCACCCAATGGCCTTGCTCTCCACAGTGGAAACATGCCCTGTTTCCAACCTGAGCTGGTGCTGCCTGACTGTTCTGCTGATTTGCTGGGGCAGGAAGACGAGGTGTCTGCTGATTCTGCCTCTGAAACTGACCTCCTCCTGACTGATTGCTCTGACGATTCTGGTACTGATGCTGAGGATACTGCCTTTGGAACTGCTGATACTGCTGACGCTGCTGATGCTGCTGAGGTGGACGCTGGTTCTGCCTGAACTGCTGAGGTTGATTGCCTGAGAAACGGGGACGGCTGCTGCTTCCAGGCTGGGGTCCACTGATCTTGCGCTTACGATCTTCCATCTCCTTACGCTTCCTTTCTGTCATGATTGCTCTGTCAATCAGGTGCTGGAATGTCGAGAAGGTGTGATTCATCAGTTGGTACTGCAGAGGGTCAACCAAGCCTCTCAGGAAACGGTACTGTCGCTTGGCGTCGGTGTTGACATCTTCAGGAGCATAGCGAGACAATTGCAGAAATCTGTCTCGGTACTCACTGACAGATGATGGCCCTTGCTTGAGAGCCAGGAACTCCTCTTTCTTCACTGTCATCAGACCTGCAGGCACATGGTACTGACGAAAGCTACCTCTGAATTCTTCCCAGGTGATGGTGTCGGGGTCGGCATGGGTGGCGAGGTAAGACTCCCACCATGATTGGGCTGCTCCTCTCAACAGACGGGGACCATACAGAACTTTCTCCCTGTCATCGCACTGAGCGGTATGCAACTCCCGCTCCACAGTGCGCAGCCAATCTTCAGCATCCATGGGGTCAGAAGAATGAGCGAACGTTGGTGGATGACCTCTCATGAATTCAGCACGCTTATCTCTAGGCATCTGAGGCATCTGAGGCTGGGGTGGAGCCTGCTGCTGCTGCTGCTGCTGAATGGCGGCCAGAGTCTGACCGATGGCTTGAACTGCCTGAGTCTGCATCAGAAACATCTGCTCAATCGACATCGGGGGCGGGGGCGGCAGCTGCTGCTGCTGGGGCGCCTCATCTTGCTGACCGGCTTGCTCCTGCTGAGCACGCCTTCCTCCTCTGCGCCTGTTCTCTGACATCTGCAGAACGCAACCACACATCAGAACTGATCTGGCAAAGCTTGCAGCATAAGAAAAGAGTATAGAATTCTCCAACAGCACTGAACAGATGAGCATCTTCACTGATCTCCAACACAGACCACACAGCTTCTCAGATAAAGAGGAAAGTAGAATAAAGGTTTTCCCAACTATATAACTAACTTTATTGACATAGTATGTAAACCAAAATGCAGGGGATACCCACACTCTGGTGACAATCATTACAAAGATCCAAACCAATCATAGTTCATCATGACAAACATAAATGCACAGGATATAGCAAACTACCCTGTCTAACTAAGACTAACTAAGACTGAGACTAACGCTAAGACTGAAGCTTCTATGTATATATATTTCGTATTAATTACAAGATCCAACTCTAACGATCTATGGTTCTAGGTTGATCTTGGTCTTGCAGTCGGGATTGCCATAAGACTGGTGTCCACGCTGAGGTGAGCGGTACGGGTGCTAAGTCCCAACGGGAGCGGGGGAACCACCGTCCAGGTGACGACGTTCCGCGCGCTCAGCCCGCAGCAGGGCGATCTCAGCACGAGCCCTACTCAGCTCGTCTAATGCATGGTCCAGCTCCGTGTTTAGCACGGCGGCTAGGTTGACTGTGCTGCTCAACCTAGGATTGCCCTCACCGACAGGTGAGACAATCACGCCTCCTGTGCTGCCAGATGAACGGCGGGGGTAATACTTCAGGTCAAGGCCGTCAGCTGCCCCACCGAAAACCGAGCAGTAGTGCGAAAGCGCACGCCGTGCAGCATCTTGCATGGCTGCCTCAGCTGAGTCCCGCTCAGAGATAGAATAGTGCTCTGAGCAAGCCTCCGCTCCCTGGAGACTGTTCTCCGGGCAGCGCACCAAGCAAGTTGCCTCCCAGCGATCCGGGTAGACCCCGCGACTGTGCTGGTAGACCACACAGCGATACTCGACGGACCAAGTATGCCGGTCAAATGCCCGACGTAACAGGGTGTCGAGCGCATCATGGAAGTGACACCCGCGAGCAGCGTCGCGAGTGATGGGTCGAGCAACCCATCCTTCCGGCTCAGGGTTAGCAGAGAAGTCGGTGTCGTGGCTCGAGCTGTCGTCGCCATCTCCGTCGTCTGGGTCTCCTCCAGCAGCTACTCCAGAAGCTGGGACGCCCAGTGGTGGTGCAGGGGGCGCCTCCAGGGGAAGCACAGGAGAGCAGCTCCTCACAGACTCTATCTCCTGGTGGAGCGAGAAGGAAGAGCTCTGCTGCTCCTGTCGTCGACGTTCCTGCTCCTCACGCAGGCGGTGGTGTAGTCTCTCCAAGTGGCTGGACTGTCCGGCCACAGGACGGCGAAGCGGACGCTCAGCAAGGCGGGAGGGTAAGAAGGGGATGACTGACTTTCGTGCAGTGTGTCTAAGTCGAGCCATCTACAAAAGACATCGCAAGCAAAAGGGTGAGATCAGAATTAATATGACCAGCAAGTAATGAATCATAAATAAATGAAGGATCAGAATAAAACATAATTTTCAGCAAGGTATAATATGTAGTAGAACATAGGTTTGGTCAGTAGGACCAACTTTTGAAGGGATACCAAAGTCAAGGCAGGGACAGAGGTCTATAATCCTTAGAACGACCATTCTACTCTAGGTTAGCGGTCCTACAGTCAGCACGGCTTTGATACCACTTATGTCACACCCGGTTTTTAGAAGGTAAACCGAATGCGAACCATGTACGTGCCAGGATCAGTTATTCACGTACACAGCAGTTACATAACATGGACATCATCACACAGTGCTCAAATAGTATTAAAAGGGGAAATAATAGTCGATTACATCATACGTCTGAGACGTCCATATAGTTCTTACAATAAATCAAAGTGCGAAAACGAAACGTAGATAACACGGCCTTCACAGGCAGCCGACTGGGGGTTGCCGCTAACCCACACCTAGAACTCGTCGTAGTCTTGGAACTCCTGGAAGTCTCCTTCCACAGCTTCATCTTCTCCTGAGCAGTGGTTACAATGCTGACAACCTGGGGGGGGGTTTGGTGTGTAGAGCAAGGGTGAGTACACATCAACATACTCAGCAAGTATCCTGTTTGGCTGTAGTGGACTAGCTTTATGTGGGGATCAGTCAAGCAGTTGCTTTTAGTTGGTCAGGTTATTACTTACTAGTAGAAAGCCAGGTTTTAACATTAACCCAAGTTATTAACCCAATGTATCCTTTCCAAACGGAAAGAATACCACTTACCAATACCATAATCATAACCAGAACCATCAATCTCATTGCCACCTGTACCAAAATATCTCTGATCAAGTATCACTAATCTCTGGAGCTCCCTTGGCCGCTCATAACCGTGAGCACGGCTGATATATCAGTTTCATAACACTCTGCAGAGGTTGTGCACTTTACCCACAAGCCGTGATTCCCTCTTGCCTCGGGCCGATCAAACCCTTAAACACTACCAAGGTGAATAGGCAGGGTTTCACTACGTAGCCTTTACAAAGATTCCCCGGGGCTGTAGCCACCCGTTAGGTTTCCTAAATGCACCGCACTCCTCCCCAAGGGGCGAACCCAAACTTGGCAGAGCGAGCCGCATACACCGAGCCCCATTGACGGCACGACGGCTAAGTGAACTACATCCCGGATCCTCTAATTATTCAGCTAAGGGCACCCCATTCCACCCTCATGGTTGCACTGTTTTCCCGGGCGGTCATCCATAGAACAGGTCCTTACGGAGAGGCACTCGAGAAACCGCTCGAGTCCCCTTGAAAACCACAAGTATAATCATAAAGAAGAACGGGAAAACAGCGTATCATAGATAATCACATCATGTTCATTGATTAGAGTTGAGCAATAGCATCAGACTAAGTAGTAATAATCCGACCCAAATAGGTAAACAAGGACATGGATAACAAAAGCTAGTCAATCCTTAGGTATAAATGTATAATGCGGGAGGTGAATTAAAGAATGAATAGGACAGAGATAGGTCAAAGGACACTTGCCTCCACCAACCGACTGCTGCTCAGGGGCTTCTCCTGCGAATTCCTCGGGCTCTTCGACCGGATCGTTCTCTATGCGAGCACAAACATACATACATCCATCCACATATTTAATACAAAAGAACAGTACACCATACCAGATAACAAATAAAGTGAATATGCACCAAGTATGACATTCGATAACGCATTTGTTATGGTTAGAAAGAAACGGGAAAGGTCTCGCAGGGGGTTAAATCTTATGCACTAATGACACAATTGGTTTTTAACAAAATAATTCTGCTATATATATTTATATATACTAATGGAAACCTAATCACTTTTAGTTGATCAACATTGCACAGGGTAAACAATTAACTACGTGAATCAATAACATAACGGAATTTTAAATTAAACTTCCTATTTTCCCATAGCATGAACAGTGATTAGCCTACTTAAAATACAGTAATTATGATCACAGAAAGTAAATAAAATAAAATAAAAAAAAATAAAAAAAAACAGAGGGGGGGGGGGGCGGTTGAACCGGCCCTAGGGGCGGTTGAACCGGCCCGGGGGCAGGCGGCCGAGCTGGGGCGGCCGAGCGCGAGGGGCGGCCGAGCTGGGGCCGGGGGCGGCTGAGCCGGGGCCGAGGCCGGCTGAACCGGCCCGGGACAGGGGGGCGCGGCCAGGGGGCCAGGCGGCCGGGGCGCGGGCTAGGGGCGGCTGCCGGCGCGGCCAGGGGGCGCGCGGGGGTGGGGAGAGAAGAGGGGAGGGGGGAGAGGGAGGAGGGGGAGGGGGCTCACCGGCGGGGATCGATGGCGAGAGGCGGCCGGCGGCAGGGGGCGGCGCGGCGGCCTAGGGTAGGGGGCAGGGGCGGCGGCGGCTTAGGGTGAGGGGGCAGGGGCGGCGGCGGCTTAGGGTGAGGGAGAGAAAATGAGAGAAAATGAGAGGGAGGGAGAGAGAATTGGGAAAAATAGAGGGGGTGGGGGGGGCGGCTTGGGCCAATTGGGCCCAAGGGGGGGGGGGCGCCAGGGGGCGGCTGGGCCGGCCGGGGTCGGCCCAGGGCGCGGGAGAGAGAGAAAGGGGAGAGAGAAAGAGAGAGAAAGAAAGATAAAAGATTTTCCGCTTGTTCTCGAAATCCGATCTTTTAGATGAATGCGATTGCACTTTCAAACAACCAAAAATGCAAGGGCGGCATGGTGCATCAAACAACATAAAGTATTTAGGGTTTTTTTTATACCTACGGGAATTCCAAACCGAATCCCGCTAAACTTTGAAAAAGGTCAAGGTTTAGCGAGGGGAAAAAGAAAAGGGAAAGGTAACGCCCGAATTTTGGCGAGTAAAGAAAAGAAAAAATTCAACTGCAAAATTCGGGGCGTTACAGCTCGGGGGCTGGTTTGACGGCTCCTGGCCAAACCCCAAGCCGGGGCTGAGGCCAAGGCGGGCAGCCATGTCGTCCTCCTCGTCATCATCTTCATCATCGTCGTCGTCGTCGGGCGTTTCCGGCGCTGGCTCCCTCGGGAGCCCATCCCTCTCCTGCCGGCGACGAAGCTTTTCCAAGGCGTCTCGAGCCCGCCTCCGCTCGCGGGACCGGGCCTTCTCCACGTCCTTCTTCTTCTTATTCTCCTCTATGGCGACCCGCCGCGCTGCTCGGTCCACCGCATCCTGTGGGACCCGTGGCAGGGAAGGCTTGTGCCACCCCACCTCCTGAAGAAGGGGGAAAACCCCAATCGTAAGAACCAGGAGCAACCCGATGCAAGAGAAAGGAAGAAGCGGACACTCACCAGAGTCACGCACCCTTGGTCTGGGCGCATCAAAAGCTGGGAGAAGGTGTTGGGGTCCGGCTTCCCCAACGCGACGGACACCCGCCCGTGGAGGACGTCGAAGGGAAGAGGATCAGAGGACATCCGCGAGCCCTCCAAGTCAGCCTCCGGTGTCATCTCCCAAAGCGACAGACGTCGCTTCGCCAAGGGAAGCACCCTCCGACGGTGGATGGCGGCAATCACTCCCGCAGCGGTGAGTCCCCCCTTCCGCAATGCCTCCAAGGCCTTGAGAAGGGGTTCGAGGTTCTTTTGTCTTTCGTGCGGGGTCCCGTGGCGCCAAGCATCGGTGGCGGTGGTGACTACTCGCTGGGAGAACGACGGGAGCAACTCGCCGTCATTCCGGAGGTAGAACCACCGGCGCTGCCACCCCTTGTTCGAGGACGCGAGGATGGCGGGAATATACAGCGACGCCCGCGACTGCCTCAGCAGGAGGATGCAGCTGCCGGCCCGCATCGCTGCGCGGACCTTCCTCTCCCCCGTCGGCGAGGCAAAAAGCTCCGCGAAAAAGAGATGGCTCCACAAATCCCAATGGGGGGCGATCCCCAAGTACCCCTCGCACACCGCTACGAAGATGGCGGCCTGCGAGATGGAGTTGGGGCTGAGGTTGTGCAACTCCACCCCGTAGTGGTACAGGATCGCCCGCATGAAGCGGCTCGCCGGATCCCCGCTCGTGGAAGGAGACGAAGCTCACGATGTACCCCGGCGGTGGGGACGGAGCGGCTCCGCCCACGGGAGGAATCCATTCCGGTCGCTGCTCATCGGTGAGAGGGCGAAGTAAACCCTCGCCAACAAGATCCTCCAGATCACTCGCTGTCACCGTGGAAAAAGGCCATGGGTCGCACGGCGAGATGATGGTCACCCGGTCAGCCATCACCAAGCGGAAGGGGTGGCGGCGCAAGGAGCAAGGAGGGCGGTTTCCTCTTCTCTGGCGAAGTCTCTCGGGTTGCGAAAACCTAAGAGGGAGGCAGGAAGCGGAGCAAAGAACCGTCACCAGACCCTCTCCCGGGTATATAAAGACTGAGGCGAGACCGGTTCAAACGTTCCGCCCGGACCGGACGCGGGATTTTAAAACGCAAAGCGAAACAACCGTTCCCCGGACGGCTCGCGCACGCGCAACGGCCGCCCCGCGAACCACTCGCCCCGTCGCATTAACTCTGCGGCGGGACAGGCGGCGCCTCTGGCATGAGAAGCAGGCGACGCTTCGCCTTCGCCATAATAACCGCGCCAAAAAAGGTACGCCGCGTCGTTCGATTTCGTATCCTTTTCCTTTTTTCCTCTTTCTCTCTCCTGCAACAGGGACCGGGAAAGGGGGATACCCCGAAAAGGATCCTTCCCCATGAAGGAACCAGGCTCCGAGCCTCCCTACTGATCAGAGGTTCGAAGGCTGGCCCCCCGGAAGGGTTCGACAGCCGCCTCAGATCGCGTGGGCCCTACACCCACTACTGGTCAGAGGTTCGAAGGACGGCCCCTCGGAAGGGTTCCACGGCCGCCTCAGGCTACTCGGGCTCCGCACCCATTACTGATCAGGGGTTCGAAGGCTGGCCCCCGAAGGGTTCACAGCCGCCTCAGACGCCGAGCGAGGGATGACCATGGGTACGTTCGATACATAACCAAGGCTCGGGCTACGCTCCCGAGGTACCCTAGGACATTTCCGAGACCAGCGGGAGCGATCTTGTAACGGAATCCCATCGGAGGGAGGCATCGAGCCCTCGGACCCCGTCGCCAGGGGACTGGGCCCGGCAGATCACCCGCAGGTACTTTTGGGCGTGCCTCTGGGCCCCTAGCCGACCCTAACGAACGGGGCACGAACGTCCACTCGGATTACCCGCTTGCAGCTCACCGGAGACACCATGTTCGGCGCCCATCGAGGGCAACATGGCGCTTCCCCCCTCCTCCTTGCGGAAAGGTGACGCAGGGGCGTATGTAAAAAAGCCGAGTCTGTCCCTGATCGCCCTCTCGCCCTGTGCAGAGGCTCGGAGGCTGCTCTCGCAAACCCGGCTCCGGCCGAACCGTTGACAGCGTCAACATACCAGCCCGAGAACTTGGGACCCGACCGTACACCCGGGCTACGACCAGCTCGCATGAGGGAACAACCAGACCAGCCGAAGCATTACGCGAGGCATTAAGACCTCGAAGGAGTGAAACCACTCCTCCGAGGCCTCGGGGGCTACACCCGGCGGGTGCGCTCGCGCGCACCCACCGGAACAAAACGCAACCGAGAAAGGCTGGTCCCCTTGCAAAAAAGTGCGACGAAAGCCTCCAAGCGAGTGCTAACACTCCCTTCGAGGCTCGGGGGCTACTGTCGGGGACCATAATTAGGGGTATCCTCATGGCTCCTAATTCTCAGTTGGTAACCCCCATCAGCATAAAGCTGCAAAGGCCTGATGGGTGCGATTAAGTCAGGGATCAGTCCATTCGAGCGACTCGATCACGCCTCGCCCGAGCCTAGCCTCGGACAAGGGCAGCCGACCCCGGAGGATTTCCGTCTCGCCCGAGGCCCCCCTCCAACGGCGAACATATTTTCGGCTCGCCCGAGGCCCTGCCTTCGCTAAGAAGCAACCCTGACTAAATCGCCGCACCAACCGACCAAATCGCAGGAGCATTTAATGCAAAGGTGGCCTGACGCCTTTATCCTGACGCGCGCCCCCCAGCCGGCAGAGCCGAAGTGACCGCCATCACTTCGCAGCTCCACTAACCGGCCTGACAGAAGGACAGCGCCGCCTGCGCCACTCCGACTGCGGTGCCACTTGACAGAGTGAGACTGACAGACAGTCAGGCCCTGCCGAAGGCACCATAGGAAGCTCCGCTTCGCCCGACCTAGGGCTCGGACTCGGGCTCAGCCCCGGAAGATGGCGAACTCCGCTCCGCCCGACCCAGGGCTCGGACTCGGGCTAAGTCCCGGAAGACGGCGAACTCCGCTCCGCCCGACCTAGGGCTCGGACTCGGGCTAAGTCCCGGAAGACGGCGAACTCCGCTCCGCCCGACCCAGGGCTCGGACTCGGGCTAAGTCCCGGAAGACGGCGAACTCCGCTCCGCCCGACCCAGGGCTCGGACTCGGGCTCAGCCCCGGAAGACGGCGAACTCCGCTCTACCCGACCCAGGGCTCGGACGTGGGCTCAGCCCCAGAAGACGACGAACTCCGCTCCGCCCGACCCAGGGCTCGGACTTGGGCTCAGCCCTAGAAGACGGCGAACTCCGCCTCGCCCGACCCAGGGGCTCGGACTCGACCTCGGCCACGGAAGACAGACTCGACCTCGTCTTCGGAGGAGCTTCCACATCGCCCAACCTAGGGCGCAGACCAGCCACATCGACAGGAGGCGCCATCATCACCCTACCCCGAGCTGACTTGGGCCGCAGGGAACAAGACCGGCGTCCCATCTGGCTAGCTCCGCCAGATAGGCAATGATGGCGCCCCGCGTACTCCGTGTCGACGGCGGCTCTCAGCCCCCTTACGGAAGCAAGAGGACGTCAGCAAGGACTCAACCGCTCCGACAGCTGTCCCTCCGCCAGGCTCCATCGCTCCTCCGACGGCCACGACATCACACCAGCTGGGTGCCAAAATCTCTCCGGCTGCCACCACGACATGTACTTAGGGCGCTAGCTCTCCTCCGCTAGACACGTAGCACTCTGCTACACCCCCATTGTACACCTGGATCCTCTCCTTACGCCTATAAAAGGAAGGACCAGGGCCCTCTTAGAGAGGGTTGGCCGCGCGGGGACGAGGACGAGACAGGCGCTCGCCTGGAGCCGCTCGTTCCCTCTCCCGCGTGGACGCTTGTAACCCCCTACTGCAAGCGCACCCGACCTGGACGCGGGACGAACACGAAGGCCGCTTCCCACCTCTCTCACGCCGGTCTCCGGCTGCCTCGCTCTCCCCCCTTCGCGCTCGCCCTCGCGCTCGACCCATCTGGGCTGGGGCACGCGGCGACATTCACTCGTCGGCCCAGGGACCCCCCGGTCTCGAAACGCCGACATTATTCTTGTTAAAAGAGGTAGAAAATCTAGATTTGCTCCTAAGGCTGTAGAAGGCTTTTTACTTGGTTATGACTCAAACACAAGGGCATATAGAGTCTTCAACAAATCCACAGGATTAGTTGAAGTTTCTTGTGACATTGTGTTTGATGAGACTAACAGCTCCCAAGTAGAGCAAGTTGATCTTGATGAGCTAGATGATGAAGAGGCTCCGTGCATTGCGCTAAGGAACATGTCCATTGGGGATGTGTGTCCTAAGGAATCCAAAGAGCCTACAAAAGCACAAGATCAACCATCATTTTCCAATCAAGCATCTTCACCAACTCAAGATGAGGACCAAGCTCAAGATGATGAAAATGAAGATCAAGAAAAGCCACCTCAAGAGGAGGACAATGTAACACCCTGATTTTTTTGAGACGTCAAAATTTTCCAAATTTAGTTTAATTTGTTAAGGTTTAAGTGATTTAGGATCACGAAACAACGATATTAAGTATTTTTATTTTATTAATAAGTCAACTAAAATAAATCTTAAGGTCTTCATATTTTATTGCATTTCATGCTGATGCATACTCTTTTATGATTGTTTGGGTGCTTTAATCTCTAATTAATTTACTTTGGTCTCAACTCCAAAGATAAATCCCTAAACTTATCTTTTTTTTCTCACGTACATGGCATGGAGGTATTTGTTATCTTTTTCCTTGCATGTGGTTCGTATATGCATGTGATGGTGGTTGGAGTCTGCAGTTTTCCCGCAAGCCTCTTTGCATGCATGGTCACGACGCCACGATTCCTTGGCAACTGCCCCTACGGCAAGAGCACCATTTTAATCCCCACGTTTCCCCATACCTCGCGATCCTCTCTCTCATTCTTGCATGGTCAGCCCAGTGCCCTCTCGTGCTCGCCTCCCCGCACAACTGTAGCCGCCGCACCACATATCCACCGCTCGAGCCATTGCGCCATCGCCTGCCGGGGCGTCGTCGAGCTCGCGCTCGCCGCGTGCGTTCGTCATCGACGCACTGTGCCGAGGCATCCTCGCTGCGCCATCATCCTTGCTTCGGAGATCCACCGTTCGCTGCGCCGGCCACTTCAGAGCTCGTCCCCAACGTCTGCGTCCTCGCCCGAAGCTCGCCATGTTATGTGTTCGTGCCTCGCCTTGTCGCCTTGACGTTCGTCATCATCCGAGGTGAGCGCCTTTTCATTGTTTAACCCATAGAAAATCTACCCGTAAGTGTCTACTCCTGCGCGAAGCTCCTTGTCTCGTTGTCTGTCGCGCAGCCGCAGCCACGACGCCCTCGCTGCGCGCGTGTTCATGCCGCACGGCTGGCCCAACCCCTCGCCGGTGCGGCCTGGCGTAGCCCGCGCGACCAGTCCGCCTCGCCCCCAGCCGAGCTCACGCGGTAGTTTCCTGCACGAGCCGCCTGGCCATCTGCTGCGTGCTGGCCGAGCCCTGGTCCCAGCAAGCCACGCGCCGTGCCGAGCCTCCCCTGCAGGCACTGCCTAGGTGCGGCCAACTTGATCCCCCTCGTCGGCGGCTCCCCGGCCACCGGTCAAATCCCACAGCCGGCCATTCTCCTGCCTGCGCGCCGATAGATGGAGAAAAAACCATTTTGCATGCGTTCAGTTGAGAAGATGGATGAAGAGACTGCCATGTGGGCCCCACCGCATGTTATCTCCTTGCGCTCGATCTGCGGCCAAGAAAATAGCACCCCACTTGCATGGCGATTTCCACTCGATGATTTCTTGCCTTGCGTTTAAGGAAACCACGGTGGCCCCATCGCATGCACGTCATCTTGCATGCAGATACAAAGCTGCGGCAAGATTGCAGCAATTATAAAACTGCCCCCACACGTTCCTTCACGGATCTTCTACGCCTGCAGTATTTATGGCCATCCTCTAACCAATCATATTGCGCCATGTCAACTAATTCGCTAATAACTCATTATCATCGCATTATAAATATGTTTCAGCCTATTCTCGTTGTGTTAACTTTATAATAATGTTTCCTACGTATTAGTAACATTATTTCGTCGCGAGGCGTGTTTTAATTAATTAGTTGATTATTTATTTATCCGAATTATTAAAGTAGTAGTTTACTTAAACTAATTTATAATTTTAGCCACACTTTATTTATATCTGTTAATAGGATTATATCTACTCAAATGTTTTAATTAATATTTGTTTAGTATAAGCACGACGTAACTTAATAATTCTCTTGTGTTGTGTCGTTCGGCGTCAAGTCGCCGCGCGTCGTTCGCGCTCGTTCCGCGCATGTCGTGCGCGTAGTCGCGCTGACTCGCGCGCTGTCGTGCACATGGTTTCGCGTGTGTCGCGCACGCTGTTTTCGCGTGTCACGCATAATGTCGTGTGTCGTTCGCGTGCATCGCACGCCGTCCGCGCATATTAATTAATCGTTTCATTATAATCGTTCACTTATAATCACTCTGGTCAGTTAATTAATTATTAGTTTAATCGTCCACCATTAAAACAGTAATTTAGTCAAAACTAAATTGTAGTTGTTAATTTTCATTTGATTAATGTCAATCAATATAATTATGCCGAACTAATGTTCTAACATTACTTGTTTAGTGTAATCTCGTTATCTGTTAGCGGGTATCGCGCGTTGTCGCGCACATTATTTCGTGTATCAGTCGTGCGCCGTGTGCGCATCATCGTGTTGTTCGTGCCGTAGCGGTGTCGCGCGTGCTGTTCCACACGTGGTGGCGTGCTGATTCGCGCGTCATTCGCGTTGGTCGCGCGTGCTGTTTCGTGTGTTGTCAGCGTGCTGTGTCGCGCGTGTCCGTGCGTCGTTTTCACGCTGTCGTGTTATTTCGTGTATCGTAAGTTCGCCTCGCGTAGAATCTCTCGTGTTAATTAAATTACTTATTTGACTGACATTCGCTAGCATAGCGGATTAATCAAACTAAATTATAGATATTACTTATAGTTTACAATGTCAAATTAGATATTATAATTAACACTCGTTTAGTGTGGACGCGATAACCTCTGGACCGTAGCCTCGACCGTCGCGTTTCTTTGTCCTCGTGTGACCGTAGTAACACGCTCTATTTTATTTTGCGTATTTTATTATGTTTTACTTGAATGGTGTAATGTTCTTATGCATATATATGGTTGTTTGTTTGTGCCTGTTTGTATTCGCTGTGCGACGCGAATAGATTGCGATCTGTTCCTGAGCTTCGAGGAATCGACGGTCAAGCTTCGGCGACCAAGTGATCTAGCTCTTCGAGTTCCACGAAGTTGAAGACCCTGAGCATCTGTTTGGTGAAGGCAAGTGTCCTCTGACCCATTATGTCCCATTTACTTTATAATACACTGTCCCGCATACTATGAACAACCTAAGGATTTACTAGCTTTCTATTTACCTGGTCCTTGATTTACCTTTTGGGTTACTATGGTTAGCTACATGCTAGCGCTTTACTTTAATCAATGAACATGATGAGATACAATGATGATACTATGATTTTATTCTAGATATGATGATATACTTGTGGCATTTTAGGGGACTCGGGCTGTTTCCTGAGTACCTCTCCGTAAGGACCTGTTCGTTGAGAGACCACCCGAGATAACAGTGCAACCATGAGGGTGAAATGAGACGCCCTTAGCTAATTAATTAGAGGAACTAGAGGTGTAGTTGCTTCGCCGTCGTGCCGTCAATGGGGTCCAGGCACAGTGCTTGCTCTGTCGAGGCTGGGTGCTGAGGTTCTTTCGTTTTGCTTTTGTTAGTCACCCTCCTGTGGGGAGAGGTACTGTGTTTATCAAACTGGAGAAACCTAACGGGCGGAAATGACCTCTAGGGAATCTTTGTAAAAGCTACGTAGTGATACCCTGCCGGACCACCTAGGAAGTGATCAATGGGGAGTCATGATCCCCGGGCAAAACGGGAATCACGGCTCATGGGTAAAGTGTGCGACCTCTGTAGAGGGTTAGAAACTGATATATCAGCCGTGCTTGCGGTTATGAGCGGCCTTGGGATCCTCTTTGATTAGAGATACTTGATCAGAGATGGTTGGTTTATAGGTGGTGACAAGGATGATGGTTATGACTATGGTAATGGTAAGTGGTATTCTTTCCGTTTGGAAAGGGTACTTTGGGTTAATAACTTGGGTTAATGTTAAAACCTGGCTCTCAATGAGTAATAATAACCTGACCAAATAAAAGCAACTGCTTGAGCTTAACTCCACATAAAGCTAGTCCACCTCAGCCAAACGGGACATTTGCTGAGTACGTTGATGTGTACTCACCCTTGCTTTCACAAAACACCAGGTTGCCTTTGGTGCAATCTATGCTCAGGTAAAGAAGAATGCGTCGAGGTGGATCTCCAGGAGTTCCAGGACGTTGATGAGTTCGAGGATTAGGCTAGCGACCTCCCCCAGTCAGCTGCCTGTGGTGGGTTGTTTACGTTGGCTACGTTTCGATTCTGTGTACTTTGATTTATATTATGTAAATGACTCTAGTTTGTAATATTATTACTTACTCTTTATTGTAATTCGAAGCATTGTGCTATGATGAGTCATTTATGTAATCGCTGTGTACGTGAATTTCTGATCCTGGCACGTACATGGTTCGCATTCGGTTTCCCTTCTAAAACCGGGTGTGACATAAGTGGTATTAAAGCCGTGCTGACTATAGGACCGCTGACCTAGAGTAGCATTGGCCATTTTAAGAACTTATTGACTTTTACTTCACCCCATCCTTGATGCTGCTTCAAAATATTAGTCACCTCGACTAATTCTATGTTGTGCTCCTATATGCCCCCTTGCCAAAAGTATTTTATTCTAGTATGGTCTATACTTCTCTCAATCTATTAGAACTGATCTCACTCTTGTGCTTGCGACATCTTTGTAGATGCCCCCAGACCATAACCTTCTTGTCTTTTGGGATTATTTCCTCTTTCGTCATTAAATTGTATCATTTGGCAAACTCTAGTCCTTCGGTATTGACATACTCATATCTCTGAATTCTTCAATTCTCTTGTTTCAAATACTTGCCTCTAAATTTTTACTGCCTATTTAAACATTTCAGTTTATATGTCCATGATCTTACTGTCTTTTGAGACCCTTTCATATTCTATTGTTAAGTCGTTATCTTTTTGGCAATTTGTACTCTCTTGGTCTTCGTATGCTCGTACCATTGGAATCTTGCATACTCTTATTTTTATATATGCTTATCTTTATATCCCAATATCTGTTTGAGACATTTCAGTTAACATGCCCTTGACCACCCTTGTGTCTCGATGATCCATGAGCATTCATTTTATTTCGCACATCCTTGGTGATCTCGTTAATTCCTTGTAACTTCTTTCGGTAATAAATTTTTACTTCAACTCCTCTGTCGGAACCTCACTTATCTATTCCTTGATTGTTTTCTCCACTTTGTCACTTTGCGAGTCTTGCCTTAACTCTATCCTTGATTAAGATTTTCATGATTATCATCTTTACCCTTGTCACCTCTACATCTTACCTTGATGCTTATGTTATACCTATCCTTTAAAACCTTCTTGTAAGGAAAATGGACCCCGGGCCATTTGGCTAATTGAGTTTTGGTGTTTGACGAACAACACAATCCGTGAACTAATAAGTTTTCTAGTGTTTGTGTTTGTAGTTCACAGGATGCGAAGAGAATTGGACCAAGGCAATAAGGATGCAACACCTCAAAAGAAGACATAAAAAGATGCATAGGAGTCCAATACTCAAGAACAAAGAAGCCCGAAGAAATTAGCAAAGAAATCCAAGATAAGGGCTGTCAGCCAGCGCCTGGTGGCGCACCGGACATTGGTGTCCGGTGTGCACCGGACTGTCCGGTGAGGCATCGGACAGTCTGCGCAGAGAGGCCACGGACAGGCGCTCTCTGGCTGTAGCACCGGACTGTCCGGTGTGCACCGGACTGTCCGGTGTGCACCGGACTGTCCGGTGTGCCAACGGGCAGACGACAACGGTCGGATCCAACGGTCGACTGCTACAGGCGCCAACGGTCGGCTGACGTGGCGTGCACCGGACATCTACTGTGCAGTGTCCGGTGGTGCACCGGACTGTCCGGTGCACCCGACGACAGAAAGCTGCTGCTTTCTGTCCAACGGCTAGTTTGGGGTGTGGATGCTATAAATACCACCCCAACCGGCCATTCTCATGTGTGGGAGCCCAAGCAACATACCAAGGCATATTGTAGACATTTCCAAGTGCTCAAACACCCAAGTGCTTAATAGAATCACTCGGTGATTAGCGTAGGTGCTTTGCGAAGTGCTTAGGTTAGTTAGACCGCTTTAGCGCTTGCTCTAGGTGAACCCTAGATTGTTGAGTGAGTTTAGATAAACCTCACAACCCCTTGGCTCTTGCGTGAGCCATTGTAATTGTACCGAGTGGGGCGAGAGTCTTGCGAGACCGTGACAACCGCGTTTGTGTCACGGCCGCCACCGTGTACCGGAGGGAACGAGGCCCGCGGCGTTTCGGCCGGAAGCTCGATAGTGGAGACGGCGGGGAGCGTCCGAGAGGAGCCGGAAGCGGAGCACCACTTGCGTGTGGAGAAGGCCCGCGGCTCTCTACGGAGTTACTCGACCGAGGTGCTTGGCCCTCGCGTGGGCTTTCCTTCGCGTAGGGGCACCAACGAGGATTAGTCGGGACCTTGCACGGTTCCGGATACCTCGGTAAAAATACCGGCGTCATCCACGAGAGTTTGCTTCTCTACTTTGCTCTTTAAGTTTCCGCATTTATATTAAGCATTTAAGTTTCAATCTTGTATTCATACATATCTAGTGTAGATTGAAACTTAGCCTTTGCGGTAGAGATAGCAACACTTAGACAAAACCTAGTTTGCACATTCTAGTTTGACTATTTGCATAGGTTTTGCTCTAGGGATTTAATTGTGGCCTAGTTTAGCGAAAGTTTTAGAAGTCCTAATTCACCCCCCCTCTTAGGCGTCACCCGTTTCCTACAAGTGGTATCAGAGGCTGGTTTGGCTCATTTGAAACGTTTTAGCTTCACCGCTAAAAGAGCCGACGCTTTTTAGAGGAAGGGATGGATACCCATAGGCCACCACACTTCGACGGCACTAACTTCCCATATTATAGTGCTAGAATGGCTTGCTACCTAGAGGCCGTTGATCTAGGTGTTTGGAGAGTCACTCGTGATGGGATGAAACCCCTCAAGAATCCCGAGAAACCAACCACGAGTGAGGAAAAAGAAATTCACTTAAATGCTAGAGCCAAAAATTGCTTGTATGAATCTCTTAGCATGGATATTTTTAATCAAGTATTTACCTTGAAAACTGCTAATGAGATTTGGCTAAAATTGCATGAGCTCCATGACGGCACATCCAATGTCCGTGAGCAAAAACATTGCCTAGTCTTAAATGAGTATAATTCTTTTGCTATGAAAGATGATGAGCTTGTTAGAGACATGTATTCTCGTTTGAATCTAATTATCAATGAGCTCAATTCTATTGGCATTAATAAGCTAGGTGGTGCGGACATTGTGAGGAAGATTATCTCCCTACTACCACAACGAAGATATGGGAGCATCATCACTATCCTTCACAACATGGAGGACTTGGGTAACATGACCCCAACCATTGTAATTGGAAAAATCGCGGCTTTTGAGATGTCGCGAAAAATGTGTCGGGGAGAGGAGCCAACTTCCTCAAGGCCATATGCTTTTGCATGTGATGAAAGGAAGGGCAAAAAGAAGGCTCCCACTCCAAGTTCCTCAAGTGAAGAAGAGGAAGAAGAAGAAATTGATGATGATGAAGATAATCAACCATGCACATCATCCTCCGAGGACGAAGAAACAATCCGACGCGTCGGAAAGGTAATGGGGATGATCCGCAAGATTAACCTAATGGGTGTGCCCCTGCAGGTCGAAGATCTTCTCTTTAACATTGACAGGAAAAAGCAAAGGAAGAGAGGATGCTTCGCATGTGGGGAGAAGGGCCACTTCAGGGACAACTGTCCAACTATGGCCGAACCCAAAAAGGAGAGGAGCAAAGGCAAGGCGCTAACAAGTGTTAGAACTTGGGATGACTCTTCAAGTGAAGATGAACCTCCAAGGACGCGCAGCCACCGGTCCTCATCACGCTCATCACGGTCATCACACAAATGCCTTATGGCAAGAGGTAACAAAAGCATTCCATCCTCTAGTGATGAAAGTAGTAGTGATGATGAAGGTGAGGGAAAGCCCTCTATAGATGAGCTTGCGGAAGCCGTAGAATTTTTCCAGGATGTTTGCACTAAGCAAAAAGCTCAACTTAAAACTTTGAAAAATAAGTTGATTAGCTCCCAAAATGATTATAAAGGTTTGCTAGAAAAATTTGAAACTTTTGCAAACTTAAATAGTGAGCTGTCAACTAAAATTGAGCTATTAGAGTCTAGTGCTCCATCCACTACTACCGATGATAGCCTTATTAAAAAGAATGAAAAACTTAAGGCTAAGTTAGATAGCTCCCAAGAAGCTATTGAAAATTTGCTAGAGAAAATGGAAATTCTTAGCATACACAATAATGAGCTAACTACTAAGCTAGAAAACATTGGTAGCACCCCAGCAGCATCTTTAGTTGAAATACCTGAAATAATTAAGAAAGATGCTTCTACTTCCTGCTTTGATTTAATTGATGATTCTAACTCCTGCAACCAAGTCGTTGTTGAGAATATTGTTGTAGAGAAATGTTCGGATGGGGTTGCAAAGGAAAATGAACAATTAAAGCAAGAAGTGGCTCGCCTTGGAAAGGCTTTGTATGACAAGAAAGGCAAAGCCAAACAAATCCGACCTCCACAGGATAACACCACTGCGGGAGTGAACAAGCCTGTAGAGGGAGAAACTATGATTTGTAGGCTATGCCACATGGAAGGCCACAAGTCTTTCCAATGCAAGGTGATGACCGGGGATAATCGAAGGCAAAAGCTCAAGCAAAAGCCATCAAGCAAAATCTCCAGCACCTACATCAAAAAGGTGAACAAAAAGGATGCTACACCATATTTGATCAAGAAGAAAAAGAATGGAAAGGTGATAGCAATCAAGGCCAACAAGCAAGGCAACAAAGGAAAGGGGGCCAAACGCATCTGGGTGCCAAAGGAAATAATTTCAATTATGAAAAGCACCAAGAAGGTTTGGATCCCGAAAGGGAAGTGAGTGGTCCGAAGGACTGCGGGAAATTTGGAGACTTGGCAAAGTTGGGATGTATATCATGGGATACATCATATTGGATCAAGTTTATTGCCAAGTGGGTTAGTGAAAATTTTGGACCCAAATTTCCCACCCATGACTAAGGTAACTAGATTTATTGTATCTCTTGTTTTTAGATATGCATATCTATTTATCTTTCATCTAGTTTACCTTTCTTGCCTAGTATTACATTTGTTATGTACTTTTGTTTAAAATCATGCATACTAGGTAAATCATATGGTAGGATTGCCTGTTTTTAATTCATACACTTAAGCAAACCTACATGGCTTAAAATATTTATTTAAGCACGGCACATAGCTTCTATATCACTCCATAGTAAATGATGCATCAATTGAAAATTTTGATTTCTACAAAGTTGTATCATTTAACTTATATGTGCCAAAGTTCGGATTATAGACAATTTGCCCCTCTTGATATCAAATCAAAGTGCATGTCTCCAACAAGTATTCAAAACTTGTATGCACATCTTCAGGGGGAGGATACTCTATAATCTAATACTTTGAGACTAACACCTTTTCAAGTCTATTTCATGTGATAGTCTCATTGTAAGGAAAATGAGGTCCCCGGAGAAAGACAACAATCTTCCACTGCAAAATCTCCAAGAACTCTCATGTCTCTCAAGCTCGCCATTGATCTTCAATTGGTATTTTTTGAGACTACATTCAGTATTATTTACATGTCTTCTCCAATATTTGATTAGATTATATTTCATATCATATGCTTCCATGTTGCTAAAAATGCATAAGTAGTTAACTCATATTCTGTTACCTATGCATAAGGGAAGTTAGTCTTTTCAAATCATGTCTTGCACATCTAATTTTCACATGCTTTTTCCTAAGTAGAGGATCTCTGTCAAGGGGAGTATTTCTTCATCTCTAAAGGGGGAGAAAAACTCTTTCTAAAGGAGACAACTCATTTTGGGGGAGTAATCTTTTGAGGACTCCTTCAAGTGGTATCATTCACATAGTTTAATTTAATATCCTTCTAGTGATATCATTTGGTACAATTCTTGATGAGGGCAAGCTTTTATTTACTTCCTACATGCTTTTAATGTCTTCCTTTTCGGTGGTTGATGCCAAAGGGGGAGAAGTTTAGGGACCAAAGCAATGAAAACTATATCTAACACCAAACACCACCAATTTAAAATTTTATATCTACAAATGGCTTTTCAAGTGGTTTTGGTTATTTGGTCCAAAAATAGGAAGTAAGTGAATTATGGAGTTAGGGGGAGGCTTAAGTCCATAATATCACATTGTGGGGACAACCATGCATCTTAGCAAGTAGATTGCATATTTTCACTCAAATACTTGTATTATTTGCTTGCTTTGGTTGTGTTGTCATCAATCACCAAAAAGGGGGAGATTGTAAGGAAAATGGACCCCGGGCCATTTGGCTAATTGAGTTTTGGTGTTTGACGAACAACACAATCCGTGAACTAATAAGTTTTCTAGTGTTTGTGTTTGTAGTTCACAGGATGCGAAGAGAATTGGACCAAGGCAATAAGGATGCAACACCTCAAAAGAAGACATAAAAAGATGCATAGGAGTCCAATACTCAAGAACAAAGAAGCCCGAAGAAATTAGCAAAGAAATCCAAGATAAGGGCTGTCAGCCAGCGCCTGGTGGCGCACCGGACTGTCCGGTGAGGCACCGGACAGTCTGCGCAGAGAGGCCACGGACAGGCGCTCTCTGGCTGTAGCACCGGACTGTCCGGTGTGCCAACGGGCAGACGGCAACGGTCGGATCCAACGATCGACTGCTACAGGCGCCAACGGTCGGCTGACGTGGCGTGCACCGGACATCTACTGTGCAGTGTCCGGTGGTGCACCGGACTGTCCGGTGCACCCGACGACAGAAAGCTGCTGCTTTCTGTCCAACGGCTAGTTTGGGGTGTGGAGGCTATAAATACCACCCCAACCGGCCATTCTCATGTGTGGGAGCCCAAGCAACATACCAAGGCATATTGTAGACATTTCCAAGTGCTCAAACACCCAAGTGCTTAATAGAATCACTCGGTGATTAGCGTAGGTGCTTTGCGAAGTGCTTAGGTTAGTTAGACCGCTTTAGCGCTTGCTCTAGGTGAACCCTAGATTGTTGAGTGAGTTTAGATAAACCTCACAACCCCTTGGCTCTTGCGTGAGCCATTGTAATTGTACCGAGTGGGGCGAGAGTCTTGCGAGACCGTGACAACCGCGTTTGTGTCACGGCCGCCACCGTGTACCGGAGGGAACGAGGCCCGCGGCGTTTCGGCCGGAAGCTCGATAGTGGAGACGGCGGGGAGCGTCCGAGAGGAGCCGGAAGCGGAGCACCACTTGCATGTGGAGAAGGCCCGTGGCTCTCTACGGAGTTACTCGACCGAGGTGCTTGGCCCTCGCGTGGGCTTCCCTTCGCGTAGGGGCACCTACGAGGATTAGTCGGGACCTTGCACGGTTCCGGATACCTCGGTAAAAATACCGGCGTCATCCACGAGAGTTTGCTTCTCTACTTTGCTCTTTAAGTTTCCGCATTTATATTAAGCATTTAAGTTTCAATCTTGTATTCATACATATCTAGTGTAGATTGAAACTTAGCCTTTGCGGTAGAGATAGCAACACTTAGACAAAACCTAGTTTGCACATTCTAGTTTGACTATTTGCATAGGTTTTGCTCTAGGGATTTAATTGTGGCCTAGTTTAGCGAAAGTTTTAGAAGTCCTAATTCACCCCCCCTCTTAGGCGTCACCCGTTTCCTACACTTCTCTCTTCCTTCTCAATTTTATAGTTGTATTTTACATATTTCCCTTTGTCTGTATCCTCTTCCCTGTTGCTTGCGAGTTTTTTTAACTCCATCCTTTGTTGTGTTCCAGCTGGGTATTACCTTTACCTTTCTCGTCTCTCGATCTTACCTTAGTGATTACACTCTGTTCATTCTCTAAGATCTCTAATCTCCTATCCTAATTTGAGAGCGGTGTTTTACTTATCCTACCCTTGGCAATATCCTCTTCTTATCACGTGAAAGCCTGGATGTGACCCCCATTCTTTGTTGTACTCATACCACGGGTTATTCAATGCCTTCATCTTTTCTCTCATACCCTTGTCTGTTATCGCCTTTGACCCTTGCAATATTTATGTCTTCTACTTAAACGCTTACCTTGAACCTATCCTTTAGAAGCCTCCCCTTTCTTTCAACCCAGTTTGAGAGTTGTGAGTTACGCATCACTTCCTTGATTTCTTTTCACTCCTTGTCGCCTTACAGGTTATGTCCCTATTCCATCCTTTGATGTGTTTTTATTTGCTATCACCATTCCCTGGTCATCTATCGATCTTGCCTTGATACTCACCTTTAAGCCTAATTCTTAAAAATCCCCTCTCCTCCACCTCAATTGGAGAGTGGCAGTTTACTTATCTGGCCCTTGGACGTACCCTCTTTTTTTACTTGTATGTCCTGTCTTAACTCCACCCTCTGTGCTATTTATATCCTTCGTTCTTATACCCATTTACCTCCTCTCCTACATCCTTGTCTGTTATCACCTTTACACCCACATGATATCTATTCCCTTGCCTTCCGCTTACCTTGAACCTACCCTTTGAAGCCTCCTCTTTTCCATCCCTGTTCGGAGATAATGCCTCACCTACTTCATCATTGACTGCTTCCCCTTCTTTGACACCTTGCAAGTCCTGTTTAAAAAACATCCTTTGTTGTGTGTTTGTCCATTATCACCTTAACCCTTGTCATCCCTCGATCTTTACCTTGATGTTTACCTGCATTTTAAAGCTGCCTCTCCCATTTCATTCCAAGAGTGATGTCTTGCCTATCTCGCTCTTGTTTGTTCCCTTTTCCTCTATCGTGTTGCAAGTCTTAACTTTTGCTTGATATCACCCTTACCTTCCTAATATGTAGATCCTTCCATGATGCTTATCCTATGCCTACCCCTTTTGAAATATCATCTTTCCTCCATTTGAGAATTGTGTTTTACCTATCCTGACCTTGGTTGCATTTTCTCCCTTACCGGTTACAATTCTTGCTTTAGCTTCATCCTTTACTATGCTCATGCCCCTACCTTGCATGTCTTATTATTCCCCTTGTCTTTCGATAGCCTTAGAGTAGTTTCCCCTTGGTAAGGAAAGACCACCATCTAGTTAACATTAACGTATAGCAACGAGATGTTTGTTGTTGTGTGCTCATGATGTTTGTCTGTGTGTTATGACTGATTTGCTTCTTTGAAATGGGTGTTGATGTGTTGTGGCCCTTGGTCCGCAATGGCATCAGTTTACTAGGTGAGTGCCATAGAGTTAGGTAGTTGGGTGATCTCCATTTTCTCTCTTTAATCCATCTATTCTTACCTTTTCTATCTATACCCTTTCCTCTTGCACCTGTCCGGTTGGCAACCTGCAGCTCCTCCAAATCAATCAAGATCAGAGTCGACAACATCTTCCCCAGGTTTGTATCAATGCTCATGTTAAGGGGGTTAGCCGCTAACCCCAATGAAGACAATGCGATCAACATCAACAAACAAGATCAAAGTGGCGCAGCGGAAGCGTGTGTGGGTCCTAACCCACAGGTCCAAGGGATCCTCAAGGATTGCATCAATTGGTCTCGAGTATCTAAATGTCAAAGCAACCAGTCAACAAGTTAAAGTTGCCAAAGTCAAAGTTGAGTCGGAAGAAGCTATGAACAACTAATGAACCAATCTTGTTTTTCTTGCTAGCATCTTCTTGAATCTCGGGGGCGAGATTCTGTTAAGGGGGTTAGGTTTGTAACACTCTGATTTTTTTGAGGCGTCAAAATTTTCCAAATTTAGTTTAATTTGTTAAGGTTTAAGTGATTTAGGATCACGAAACAACGATATTAAGTATTTTTATTTTATTAATAAGTCAACTAAAATAAATCTTAAGGTCTTCATATTTTATTGCATTTCATGCTGATGCATACTCTTTTATGATTGTTTGGGTGCTTTAATCTCTAATTAATTTACTTTGGTCTCAACTCCAAAGATAAATCCCTAAACTTATCTTTTTTTTTCTCACGTACATGGCATGGAGGTATTTGTTATCTTTTTCCTTGCATGTGGTTCGTATATGCATGTGATGGTGGTTGGAGTCTGCAGTTTTCCCGCAAACCTCTTTGCATGCATGGTCACGACGCCACGATTCCTTGGCAACTGCCCCTACGGCAAGAGCACCATTTTAATCCCCACGTTTCCCCATACCTCGCGATCCTCTCTCTCATTCTTGCATGGTCAGCCCAGTGCCCTCTCGTGCTCGCCTCCCCGCACAACTGTAGCCGCCGCACCACATATCCACCGCTTGAGCCATTGCGCCATCGCCTGCCGGGGCGTCGTCGAGCTCGCGCTCGCCGCGTGCGTTCGTCATCGACGCACTGTGCCGAGGCATCCTCGCTGCGCCATCATCCTTGCTTCGGAGATCCACCGTTCGCTGCGCCGGCCACTTCAGAGCTCGTCCCCAACGTCTGCGTCCTCGCCCGAAGCTCGCCATGTTATGTGTTCGTGCCTCGCCTTGTCGCCTTGACGTTCGTCATCATCCGAGGTGAGCGCCTTTTCATTGTCTACCCCATAGAAAATCTACCCGTAAGTGTCTACTCCTGCGCGAAGCTCCTTGTCTCGTTGTCTGTCGCGCAGCCGCAGCCACGACGCCCTCGCTGCGCGCGTGTTCATGCCGCACGGCTGGCCCAACCCCTCGCCGGTGCGGCCTGGCGTAGCCCGCGCGGCCAGTCCGCCTCGCCCCCAGCCGAGCTCACGCGGTAGTTTCCTGCACGAGCCGCCTGGCCACCTGCTGCGCGCTGGCCGAGCCCTGGTCCCAGCAAGCCACGCGCCGTGCCGAGCCTCCCCTGCAGGCACTGCCTAGGTGCGGCCAACTTGATCCCCCTCGTCGGCGGCTCCCCGGCCACCGGTCAAATCCCACAGCCGGCCATTCTCCTGCCTGCGCGCCGATAGATGGAGAAAAAACCATTTTGCATGCGTTCAGTTGAGAAGATGGAGGAAGAGACTTCCATGTGGGCCCCACCGCATGTTATCTCCTTGCGCTCGATCTGCGGCCAAGAAAATAGCACCCCACTTGCATGGCGATTTCCACTCCATGATTTCTTGCCTTGCGTTTAAGGAAACCACGGTGGCCCCATCGCATGCACGTCATCTTGCATGCAGATACAAAGCTGCGGCAAGATTGCAGCAATTATAAAACTGCCCCCACACGTTCCTTCACGGATCTTCTACGCCTGCAGTATTTATGGCCATCCTCTAACCAATCATATTGCGCCATGTCAACTAATTCGCTAATAACTCATTATCATCGCATTATAAATATGTTTCAGCCTATTCTCGTTGTGTTAACTTTATAATAATGTTTCCTACGTATTAGTAACATTATTTCGTCGCGAGGCGTGTTTTAATTAATTAGTTGATTATTTATTTATCCGAATTATTAAAGTAGTAGTTTACTTAAACTAATTTATAATTTTAGCAACACTTTATTTATATCTGTTAATAGGATTATATCTACTCAAATGTTTTAATTAATATTTGTTTAATATAAGCACGACGTAACTTAATAATTCTCTTGTGTTGTGTCGTTCGGCGTCAAGTCGCCGCGCGTCGTTCGCGCTCGTTCCGCGCATGTCGTGCGCGTAGTCGCGCTGACTCGCGCGCTGTCGTGCACATGGTTTCGCGTGTGTCGCGCACGCTGTTTTCGCGTGTCGCGCATAATGCCATGTGTCGTTCGCGTGCATCGCACGCCGTCCGCGCATATTAATTAATCGTTTCATTATAATCGTTCACTTATAATCACTCTGGTCAGTTAATTAATTATTAGTTTAATCGTCCACCATTAAAACAGTAATTTAGTCAAAACTAAATTGTAGTTGTTAATTTTCATTTGATAAATGTCAATCAATATAATTATGCCGAACTAATGTTATAACAATACTTGTTTAGTGTAATCTCGTTATCTGTTAGCGGGTATCGCGCGTTGTCGCGCACATTATTTCGTGTATCAGTCGTGCGCCGTGTGCGCATCATCGTGTTGTTCGTGCCGTAGCGGTGTCGCGCGTGCTGTTCCACACGTGGTGGCGTGCTGATTCGCGCGTCATTCGCGTTGGTCGCGCGTGCTGTTTCGTGTGTTGTCAGCGTGCTGTGTCGCGCGTGTCCGTGCGTCGTTTTCACGCTGTCGTGTTATTTCGTGTATCGTAAGTTCGTCTCATGTAGAATCTCTCGTGTTAATTAAATTACTTATTTGACTGACATTCGCTAGCATAGCGGATTAATCGAACTAAATTATAGATATTACTTATAGTTTACAATGTCAAATTAGATATTATAATTAACACTCGTTTAGTGTGGACGCGATAACCTCTGGACCGTGGCCTCGACCGTCGCGTTTCTTTGTCCTCGTGTGACCGTAGTAACACGCTCTATTTTATTTTGCGTATTTTATTATGTTTTACTTGAATGGTGTAATGTTCTTATGCATATATATGGTTGTTTGTTTGTGCCTGTTTGTATTCGCTGTGCGACGCGAATAGATTGTGATCTGTTCCTGAGCTTCGAGGAATCGACGGTCAAGCTTCGGCGACCAAGTGATCTAGCTCTTCGAGTTCCACGAAGTTGAAGACCCTGAGCATCTGTTTGGTGAAGGCAAGTGTCCTCTGACCCATTATGTCCCATTTACTTTATAATACACTGTCCCGCATACTATGAACAACCTAAGGATTTACTAGCTTTCTATTTACCTGGTCCTTGATTTACCTTTTGGGTTACTATGGTTAGCTACATGCTAGCGCTTTACTTTAATCAATGAACATGATGAGATACAATGATGATACTATGATTTTATTCTAGATATGATGATATACTTGTGGCATTTTAGGGGACTCGGGCTGTTTCCTGAGTACCTCTCCGTAAGGACCTGTTCGTTGAGAGACCACCCGAGATAACAGTGCAACCATGAGGGTGAAATGAGACGCCCTTAGCTAATTAATTAGAGGAACTAGAGGTGTAGTTGCTTCGCCGTCGTGCCGTCAATGGGGTCCAGGCACAGTGCTTGCTCTGCCGAGGCTGGGTGCTGAGGTTCTTTCGTTTTGCTTTTGTTAGTCACCCTCCTGTGGGGAGAGGTACTGTGTTTATCAAACTGGAGAAACCTAACGGGCGGCTATGACCTCTAGGGAATCTTTGTAAAAGCTATGTAGTGATACCCTGCCGGACCACCTAGGAAGTGATCAATGGGGAGTCATGATCCCCGGGCAAAACGGGAATCACGGCTCATGGGTAAAGTGTGCGACCTCTGCAGAGGGTTAGAAACTGATATATCAGCCGTGCTTGCGGTTATGAGCGGCCTTGGGATCCTCTTTGATTAGAGATACTTGATCAGAGATGGTTGGTTTATAGGTGGTGACAAGGATGATGGTTATGACTATGGTAATGGTAAGTGGTATTCTTTCCGTTTGGAAAGGGTACTTTGGGTTAATAACTTGGGTTAATGTTAAAACCTGGCTCTCAATGAGTAATAATAACCTGACCAAATAAAAGCAACTGCTTGAGCTTAACTCCACATAAAGCTAGTCCACCTCAGCCAAACGGGACATTTGCTGAGTACGTTGATGTGTACTCACCCTTGCTTTCACAAAACACCAGGTTGCCTTTGGTGCAATCTATGCTCAGGTAAAGAAGAAGGCGTCGAGGTGGATCTCCAGGAGTTCCAGGACGTTGATGAGTTCGAGGATTAGGCTAGCGACCTCCCCCAGTCAGCTGCCTGTGGTGGGTTGTTTACGTTGGCTACGTTTCGATTCTGCGTACTTTGATTTATATTATGTAAATGACTCTAGTTTGTAATATTATTACTTACTCTTTATTGTAATTCGAAGCATTGTGCTATGATGAGTCATTTATGTAATCGCTGTGTACGTGAATTTCTGATCCTGGCACGTACATGGTTCGCATTCGGTTTCCCTTCTAAAACCGGGTGTGACAGACAACGATCAAGGGGGAGATGAAGTTGGTCAAGACAAGGAAGATGATCAGGGTCCAAGACCGCCACATCCAAGAGTCCACCAAGCGATACAACGAGATCAACCCGTGAACTCCATCCTCGGTGATATTCATAAGGGGGTAATAACTCGATCTCGTATCGCTCATTTTTGTGAACATTACTCTTTTGTGTCTTCTATTGAGCCATACAGGGTGGAAGATACACTAAGAGATTCGGATTGGGTGTTGGCAATGCAAGAGGAACTCAACAACTTCACGAGGAATGAGGTATGACATTTAGTTCTACGTCCTAACCAAAATGTTGTAGGAACCAAGTGGGTTTTCCGCAACAAGCAAGATGAGCATGGTGTGGTGACAAGGAACAAAGCCTGACTTGTGGCCAAGGGATATTCACAAGTCGAAGGTTTGGATTTCGGTGAAACCTATGCACCCGTAGCTAGGCTTGAGTCAATTCGTATATTACTTGCCTATGCTACTTACCATGGCTTCAAGCTTTATCAAATGGACGTGAAAAGTGCCTTCCTCAATGGACCAATCAAGGAAGATGTCTATGTTGAGCAACCTCCCAGCTTTGAAGATAGTGAGTATCCTAACCATGTGTACAAACTCTTTAAGGCGCTTTATGGGCTTAAGCAAGCTCCAAGAGCATGGTATGAATGCCTAAGAGATTTTCTTATCAATAATGGCTTCAAAGTCGGTAAAGCCGATCCTACACTCTTTACTAAAACCATTGCAAATGATTTGTTTGTATGCCAAATTTATGTTGATGATATCATATTTGGGTCTACTAACAAATCTACATGTGAAGAGTTTAGTAGGATTATGATTCAAAAATTCGAGATGTCTATGATGGGAGAGTTGAAGTATTTCTTAGGATTTCAGATCAAGCAACTCCAAGAGGGCACCTTAATCAGCCAAACCAAGTATATTCAAGACATACTCACCAAGTTTGGAATGAAGGATGCCAAGCCCATCAAGACACCCATGGGAACCAATGGACATCTCGACCTCGACACGGGAGGTAAATCCGTAGATCAAAAGGTATACCAGTCGATGATAGGATCTCTACTCTATTTATGTGCATCTCGACCGGATATTATGCTTTCCGTATGCATGTGTGCAAGATTCCAAGCCGATCCTAAGGAAGTTCACCTTAGGGCCATGACAAGAATCTTGAGATATTTAGTTCATACACCTAAGTTTGGTCTTTGGTACCCCAAGGGATCTACTTTTGATTTAATAGGTTATTCAGATGCAGATTGGGCAGGGTGTAAAATTGATAGAAAGAGCACATCAGGGATTTGTGAGTTCTTGGGAAGATCCTTGGTGTCTTGGGCTTCAAAGAAACAAAATTCAGTAGCTCTTTCTACCGCCAAAGCCGAGTACATTGCCGCAGGCCATTGTTACGCGCAATTGCTTTGGATGAGGCAAACCCTTAGGGACTATGGCTACAAATTAACCAAAGTCCCTCTCCTATGTGATAATGAGAGTGCAATCCGCATGGCGGATAATCCCGTTGAGCACAGCCGCACTAAGCACATAGCCATTCGGTATCACTTTTTGAGGGATCACCAACAAAGGGGGGATATCGAGATTGCTTATGTTAGCACCAAAGAACAATTAGCCGATATCTTTACCAAACCACTAGATGATAAAACCTTTACCAAACTTAGGAATGAGCTAAACATTCTTGATTCTAGGAACTTTGATTGATACTTTGCACACATAGCTCATTTATGTACCTTTGATCATATCTCTTTTATGTCTACGACTAATGTGTTTTCAAGGGTATTCCTATGCTAAGTCGTAGATTGAAAGGGAAATGGAGTCTTCGGCGAAGGCAAGGCTTCCACTCCACTCTATCAGTATTATTTAACCTTCGCCGTCACTCCGCACCGCTCTCCATTTTGGTATAATCTTCACTCTTATTTAATTGTAACATTGCGGAGAAAGTAAAAAGGGCTCTAAAGACTCCATTTTTGGCGATTAATGCCAAAGGGGGAGAGAGTATTAGCCCAAAGCAAAAGGACCGCACCACCACGCCAATTTCAAAATTTTTCGAAACAAAGTTTTGAATATTTTCAATTGATATCTTTCAAATTAGTATTCCTCTAAGAAATTCTACTCAATTGGTATCTATATATTAAGGAGGAGTTTTTCAAAAATCGGTATCTAAAATATATCGATCCTCTTTCAATTGGTAAAAACCCTCTTGAACACTAAGAGGAGAATTTCATTAAGGGGGAGTTTTATTTAGTCAAAGGAAAAGGCATTTGAAACAGGGGGAGAAAATTTCAAATCTTGAAAATGCTTCTCGAAATCTTATTCATTTACCTTTGACTATTTGCAATAAGACTTTGAAAAGAATTTCCAAAAAGATTTGCAAAAACAAAACAAGTGGTGCAAATGTGGTCCAAAATATTAAAAGAAAGAAAGCAATCCATGCATATCTTATGAAAGTATAAATTGGTTTAATTCTAAGCAACCTTTGCACTTACCTTACGCAAACTAGTTCAATTCTGCACTTATATATTTGCTTTGGTTTGTGTTGGCATCAATCACCAAAAAGGGGGAGGTTGAAAGGGAAATAGGGTCAAACCTTTTCCTAAATGATTTTGGTGGTTGAATTTCCCAACACAAATAATTGGACTAACTAGTTTGCTCTAGAATATAAGTTCTACAGGTGCCAAAGGTTCAACACAAACCAATAAAAAAATCCGAGTTAGGGTTCAAAAGAAAGGAGCAAAAGAAACCAAAGAGAACCCTGGTCTGGCGCACCGGACAGTGTCCGGTGCACCAGGGAGGATCGACTTCAAATTCTTCACCTTCGGGTTTCTCCAGGCGCACTCCGCTATAATTCACCGGACTGTCCGGTGTGCCACCGGACTGTCCGGTGCACCAAGCGGAGCAACGACTATCAACGCAATGGTCGACTGCACAGTGCCCTGACAGAGCTACAGTTCGCGGCAGAAGTCAGAGTAGGCACCAGAGGCGCACCGGACAGTGAACAGTGCCTGTCCGGTGCGGCACCGGACTGTCCGGTGCACCAAGATGTCAGAGCTCCAACGGTTGAAACCGTCAGAACCCTAACGGTTGGGTGACGTGGCTGGCGCACCGGACTGTCCGGTGCGCCTATTGACAGCAGCCCAACCCCAACGGTTGGTTTGGTGGTTGGGGCTATAAATACCCCCAACCACCACCATTCAAGGCATCCAAGTTTTCAGCCATTGCATTCAATACAAAAACTCTAGACTTCACTCCAAGACACAAACAAGAGATCAAATCCTCTCCCAAGTCCAAAATCACTCCCAACACTTAGTGACTAGTGAGAGAGAGATTTTCGTGTGCATTTGAGTTCTTGTCGCTTGGATTGCTTTTCTTCTTCCCCATTCTTGTTCTCAACACCTTTGTAATCAAAGCAAGAGACACCAAGTTATGGTGATCCTTGTGGGGTCTAAGTGACCCATTTGATTGAGGAGAAAAGCTCACTCGGTCTAGGTGACCGTTTGAGAGAGGGAAAGGGTTGAAAGAAACCCGGTCTTTGTGACCACCTCAATGGGGACTAGGTTTGCAAGAACCGAACCTCGGTAAAACAAATCGTCGTGTCATCCGCTCTATTTCTTTGGTTGATTTGTTTTCACCCTCTCTTTCGGACTCGGTTTGATTTCTAACGCTAACCCGGCTTGTAGTTGTGCTTAAAGTTTATAAATTTTAGATTTGCTTATTCACCCCCCTCTAGGCGACTTTCAAGAGAAATGTTGACTGATGGACGAAACCTAGATAGAACTGGACAAAACCTTTACTTACTTACCTTTGCTACTCTTTTTCTTTCTAAACTTACCTTAATATTTTCTCATCTATTTCATCTCTACTCTGATTATTCTTACCTTTTCTTTTCTAAAGACAAAAGTGGATTTCACACTTTGAAATCTTGTACCTAAAGGAATAAGAGACCCAACCTTAGGAACAAAAACAAAACTATTTTTGTAGGTATTTATACGCTTGAATGTTTTGGTCTTATGATAACTGTTTGATTTAGTTCTTTGACTGAGTGTGATGAGTTGTGGAGTAATGTCCATAATTGCATCTGCATATACATATAGGCATGAAAATATGTTTATATGATAACTAGCCAACCTAGATTAACCCCCATTAAAATATAGCTAGTATCACATGCCTATCTTATCTTAGCAGATTCTATCTTATCCTTGGAGATTCATCTTAACAACATGGTTATCCTGATTTACACACGAAACAACAGATCAAAACTTTGTCTAAGATCCTTCAATTTATGACCAGTTACTAGGCTATCTGTTCTACCTACTAAATTATTCCCCTTGCAAAACTATCTTACCATATGTCTCTAACCCAGATGGTTAATACCGGGAGGGGAGGAGGTGTTGATCTACCTGCACGAATTCGTCGAAGAAGGGCTGTAGCTAATCTGGAACCAACAATGAATCCTCCTCTGAATCCCCCGCCTGTTAATGATATGACTGCTGCTCAAATGCGACTACTATAACAAATGGCCAACACAATGACAGAAATGCAAGCACAGACTTGTCAAGAACGACAGGAAATGAGGCAAGAACGCCAAGAACGGCAGGAACGACATCAACTACCACCCCCACCACCACCACCTCCGCCCAGGGATAAGCACCGGGAGTTTATGAGCCATAAGCCACCGACATTCTCTAACTCGGACCCACTACAAGCTGATGACTAGTTAAAGTCCATGGACAAGATGCTCAACATAGCTCAGTGCTCCGACATGGAGAAAGTACTCTATGCATCGGGTCGCCTTACTGGCCCCGCTGCGGATTGGTGGGATGCATACTGCGCTGCTCAAGCTGTTGCTAACACCATCTCCTGGGCAGAATTCTCCACTCACTTCAGGAATTACCATATTCCTGTTGTCCTTATGAAGATTAAAAAGGAGTTCCTATCCCTCAAACATGGAGGGATGTCAATAAGCGAATACAGGGACAAGTTCATCCAGTTATCCCGATATGCTTCTGGTGAAGTTGATGATGATGAGAAAAAGCAGGAGCTATTTCTAGAAGGTTTGATTGGGCCACTACAATACCAGCTGATATCACACACATTCCCGTCCTTCCAGAGACTACTGGACAAAGCTATTGCTCTGGAAAACAAGAGGGTTGAGCTTGGAGAAAAGAGGAAAGCTACTAATCAGGGACAAACTGGAATTAGTACCCGTCCCCGTTATACTACTCCTCAAAGTACACATGCTCGTGGCAGTTCCGGGCAACAAACTCAACAGACCCAATCTGCTCGTCCTCAAGCAAACACTACAGCTGGACCTGTTGTTCCTAATACATCCACAAATAGGTCGTGCTTCAAGTGTGGGCAGGCTGGACATTATACCAACAACTGTCCCAACAGGGTTGCTTACACCACTCGAGCTATGATGAAGCAAGGACAAGCCTCAGGAGGCAAGAGTCAGGCTTTATCAGTCAATCGAGGTAAGGTCAACCATGTGGAAGCAAAAACTGAACCTGGTGAACCTAAAAACCCAGAAGAAGTGCCGGTTGAAGGTGAAGAGGCCAGTGAAGAAGGCAACAAGCAACAAGATTAGAGCATATATATACATATATTTCTATAGTATTTGTAAGACCTAAATAATACCTTAGGTAGTAGCTAGTATTATATATGTTAGGAATAATAATAAGGTCTATTTGAACCTATGTTTTAATAACAAGTTATGCATCATGTCGCGATTCTTGATTGTGCATATGTTTTGGAGACGAGATTGTGATACATCCCTTTTCTTACTAATCTCGATGACGAGATTCCTTTTAAGGGGGTAGGATTTGTAAACCCTAGAATCTAGCCTCTAAAGCTCTAGTCACTTGAGAAATAATAGAGGAGTCATTTTAATTATGTATCTTACTAAAGAGGCATATTTCTTTTAAACAAATACCAAATAAACACATGAAATCATGCATCATGCTGGAACCCTTTTTGTTTGTGCATCAAACACAAACTTATAATTAAAACAAACCTACCTTCGAATTCAAATTTGAGCTCTGAAAAATATAGGAACAAAAGAGTGGAATAATACTAACAATAATCTCTACTACTTATTAAGGCAGTAAGAGGTAGGCTGTCATTCCCTGTTCTGCCATTCTCATTCCCTGTCCTTTCTCATTCTCCCCTCCCCACAAAGGCCATTCCCATTCCCATGTACATCCCACGCCTAGCTAAAATTAAATTAAAAAAAACAAGCCTGTTGGGGACTTGTTCTCAAAAGCTAACAGTTAAGAACAAGGCAACATAAAGTGTTAAACATTAAATCCCTTCGTCCTTCGAAGCATTATCTCCCTTCGGATATAATGAATTTCGGACGAAGGTTATGAAGGACATACCTTCATAAGCACGATAAATGATGAAGAAAGATTTATATACAGAATATGGAAAAATGGCATAATCACTTTAAACATTATTATCAATTTATTTATATTTACAATATTTGTACAAACAATAACAAATTACAAATGTACCTTCGGTTTAAGGGAAAGCAAGGGTACAAGTGTGACGCGAGGGCCAATGCTAAGTCAGCGTGAACAGTACGGGAGTACTGTTCATCTATTTATAGGCAAGGGACGCAGCCCATGTAGAATTACATTTATGCCCTTTACATTTATCAATAACTCTATAGTAATTCTTTGAGGTCTAATTTGCCTTTTCATCTTTAAGTCGGTTCCCCTTCTCTGCTGTTATGCCGAAGCTTTTCTACGCACAGCTTCATGATCACCTTATCCTTCGTCATAATCGCCTTTCGTCTCGCTCAGGCTTCGTCCTGACCATGCTCTTGTATACTCATGACCCGATTCCGAAGATGCCTGTTCACATATTTCACTTGGAAAACATTGTCAAATTATGTTTTTGAGGACCTTCGGAAGCCAAAGGCCCCCAATAGTAGCCCCTCGCAATATTAATTTACTAGAATGATAAATTCATATTGCGATATGGACGAAGGCCTTAAGCCAAAGGTCCGAAAAAACACCTTCCCTTTGCTAGAATAGCAACAGTCATTGACAAGCGGGACCCTCCAGTTTTCAACGCACTAGGTGTATAAATAAGAGCTCACCACGAGTTTATTTGGCACACTTTCTTGCCATCTGCTCTTGCTCACTCGACTTTTAGCCTGTGCGCAACAACACTTGCTTGGCATTTTTAAATTTTTAAGCTTCGGTTTCGAGAGCACTTTCTCAGCATTTTCGAAGATGTCTGAAGATAAGAAGGCTGTTGCTGAATTGAAGCTGAGCCTGTCCGAGGAGATGCATCTCAACTTTCTTCAATCAATAGAAAAGACAAATACAGAGAAGATTACTAGGGAGATTTTAGAGGGTTTGTCTGAAGACACTGGTGACAGTGACAATTATGATGTGGATAGTGGTGGTGAAGATTCCGAAGATCGACCTTGGCGACCAAGGCATGCGATTTTTGGTAAATCAAGTATTAAACAAAGCCACCTTGTCAATTTGAGGGGTAGATATTTTCGGGACTTGTCTATTGTGAGGGCTGACGAAGGAGAGAAACCTTGTCCAACTCCCGAGGAGAATGAAGTCGTGATATTCCGAAGCTTCTTAAAGGCTGGGCTGCGGTTTCCCTTGAGCAGTTTTGTCATGGAAGTACTGAAGATTTTTGAAATCTGCCTTCACCAACTTACTCTTGAAGCAATCATAAGGATAGGCATCTTCGTCTGGGCCGTGAGGAGCCAAGGTTTAGAACCAAATGCAAAAAGTTTCTGCAACATACATGAGCTATTGTATGAGACAAAACCCTGGGGTAAAGAGCAGTATCACAACAATTTTGGCTGCTACAGCTTCGGCGCCCGGTCTGGGTCAAGCTGTCCCGTGCCAACCTTTTGAAAGAGGTGGCCCGGCGACTAGATGACGGAATGGTTTTATGTGAAGAATGATTTGAAAACACGGGAAGATATTAAAGATATCATTATGCGCCCTATCTGGCAACGCTTCGGCCTCCGGAGGCCGAAGGTGGAAATGGATGAAGCAGCCGAAGAATGCCAGAGAGCCTTCGGCGTGGTTTGCTCTTTTATTGGGACAAGGGATTTGGTCCAAGAACACATTGCCTTCAGAGTATGGCCACTTGTAGAAAAGTGGGAAATGCCGAAGGAGACCGTTAAGGAAACTGACGAAGGTGGATTAGTTAGGCTAAAATACACATTCCAATATGGAGATAAATTCGTCGAGCCAGATGATGACTGGCTAAAAAGTATTGAGGCCATAAGTGATGAATTGCTTGGATTATACTCGAAGGCCGAAGACACTGCGCTATCAGCAGCCTTCGGAGGCCGAAAGAAGAAGAGACTCAACCGAGTATTTGATGCAATTGGGTTTGTCTACCCCAACTACCGTTATCCAACGCGGGGTCAAAAAAGAAAGAATACATCTTCCGCGAAGGAAGTTGCTTCAGCCGCTCCTAGCGAGCCGGCGCCGAAGAGGAGAAGGGTAAAGGTTCTCACACACCGGCCACGCTATATTGAACCGGCCATAGTGCCTGAATATGTCGGTGAAACCTCTTCGGCCACCGAAGCCAAGGGGCCGACTCCCCTACCGAATGTTGAAGAGCCAATTATAATGTCGGAAATGAAGAAAATAGAAGAACCGGAGGCTACAGAAACAAGGACATATGAAATTTTAAGTCCTTCAGCAAAAATTGAAGCAGCAAAAAGCCAAAAGGGTACAACAGTGAGCCCCAAAAGAAAAAGGATGGTTAATGTGCTGGATGTTTTGGAGACAATAAAGTCCTCAAGCATGACTCCGAAGAAAATTGTTGAAACTTCCGAAGTGCATATTGAAGCATTGGATACCGAAGCTTCAAAACATCAATCTGAGACTGAAGCTGGGCCTTCAGAGCCCTCCAAGGTGAAATCCTTGGAAGCCGAAGAAACAGAAATAGCAGAACAAATTTCGGCTGAAAAAACTGGCACTGCCGCCCCCGAAGCATCTTCCGAAGCCTTCGATTATATTTTACGTCATGCTTCGGGGAAAAAATTGACTGAAAAAGAAAGGCAAGAGGCCCAGTTTTACGCCCAAAAACTGAAATATCCAAAGGGGGCGTTGATATTCAACGGTAGTGGAGAAGAAGACTTTTTGTATTGTCTCTCTGACAGCAAGGAGATTTCTGTCTGTCGGGAGATGAGCAAGAGCTTCAGATTCCCAACACTAGAAAACAGGCTCTCGGTGCTATCAAAAGACGAGCTAGCCGACAGCTTGGCGTACAATAGCTTAAAGGTGCGAAAATGAGGTTTTTGTATTATTTCTTGAAATCAAAAATTTTCATTTGTTTATTTTTATTGAAACCAAACTTTTTGCAGGGTCTTATACTTAGCAATGCCCTCAGGGCTAAAAAAGATGCTGAAGACGAAGGGTGTGTTATGGCCCTGAGCAACCTTCGTTCCGAAGTAATTGAACTAAGGAACGAAGGTCTCGAAAAAGATAAAATATTATATTCATTGATAAATAGAATAAAAGAAGACGAAGCTACTTTTAAAGCTCAAGCTGAGGCTCAGAAGCGTGAAATTGAAGATCTTCGAGAACAACTAGCCAGAGCTAAAGAGGAGCGCACACTTGAAGAAACAAAACGAGAAATCAGTGAACAATGGGCAAATCATTTGGAGAAAAATGTTGAAGAGCTTCGTGCATTTAAGAAAAGATGCTATGAAAAATCTATAGAATGTGTTAAGAAAGTAAAAACCAGCTTCGCCAACGTTGGCGCTTTTTCAAGTGAAGAGAACTTCATAAGGGGTGACCCCGAAGGCCCAATCGAATGGATCAGCCACGAAGCTGAGGCCTTTGAAGAAATTTTGAATAGCCGCGGGGACATATGTGCCTTTTCGGGTGCCAGGGGGATTGCTACCATTTTGGAGAGGAAAGGCTGTGAGCATGTGAAATTTTTGGCACAATCCGAAGCCGCCTTATCCTCCAAAGATATAAAAGACCCCTCGGCCGAAGCAAGCCTGGTCAGTGGAAAATTTTTCATCGACATCTGGGACAACGGTGGTCGGGAAATGGCCCAAGAAATTATACGAAAAAGAGAAAAAGGCATCCATGACGCTAGAAAAGTAGCAGAGGCCGCTGAGGAAAGTGCGGAGCTCGAAGGGCAATTAGGTATTAACTAGTGGTTTTTGGCTCTTTGTTGTAATTTTTTGATTTCGAACTTGTTTACGGTTTGTAATAGTAATATAGCCGTATCTTCTCCTCCCTCAGAACTTGCTGAGCCATCTGCGGGCCCCCACGCGAAGGGGGATGACGAAATTAGGAAAATGGCCGAAGCCATCATGGATAAAGTTGTTGATCAGCTACTAAACGAAGCTGTAGAAGTAGTTCTAAGGGAAGATTAGATGCTGTTGTAAAAACATTTAGAATGTAATGTTTGTTGAGAAACGTGTGTAATATTTTGTAACTTTGAATGTAATATATTAACTATTTATGGTTCTATTCTTTACGATGCATGAAACTTCATATACATACTGTTTTTGAGCCTTCGGCGAAAAAACACCTTCCCTTCTTTTCATGATTCGTAAATAATATCTGTGTTCTCATAAGATCAGTAACCAATCCTCCTAAAATCAATAACCAATAGATCTTTCCATTTCAGAGTTTGACGAAGGTATAACTCTTCAATAGCTATTTTTTGTGCCTTGTCACTATTTCTTCGAAACAATTTTCGAATGTCAATACTGAGACCCCCTTCTTGCGTTGTTGATGCAATATGATGTATGATGTTATGCTATGCGAATGATGTAATGATGTGATGTTATGCAAAATGATATTTGCCGAAGGTCGACGTTTTTTCACTGCAAGCCTCCCTTAGGAGCTTCTTCGCCTTTTACTTCAGTGGAATCATCATTTATTTTTCGCTGTAAGCCTCCCTTAGGAGCTTCTTCGCCTTTTACTTTCAGCAGAATCAGCGTTTATTTTTCGCTGTAAGCCTCCCTTAGGAGCTTCTTCGCCTTTTACTTTCAGCGGAATCAACGTTTATTTTTCGTTGTAAGCCTCCCTTAGGAGCTTCTTCGCCTTTTACTTTCAGCGGAATAAGCGTTTATTTTTCGCTGTAAGCTCTGCATTCCCTTCGAAACGACTTTTGAGCAAAAAACTTACACTGCGCTCCCTTAGGAACGACTTTTTGCTGCTTCGAAGAAATTACGCTGTGTTCCTTAGAACAATTTTTTTTGATAATTCGAAGGTCCTCCTTGCCACCATAAATCCTTATGCTTCGGCAACTTAAGCCTATGGAGAAGATATATTTTCATTATGCTAAAAAGCGAAACTGTTACAAGAGATTAAAAACGACAAAAAGCACTTAAGCCTCCCATAAGTGTTCCTTATTAAAAAGAAAATAATACTGAATGCGAAAAACTGCTGTCGGGGTAGGATATTTGTCAGTAAATATGCTTCGACTCTGGCACAGTGCTATTGACTGTGCGAGCTTCGGACTCTTCTCTGAAGTCCCATTGGAGGTGATTGTGCTGACTCCCTTCTGGTTGCTGGCCTCGTTGCGTTGGTGGTGGAGGTGGAGGTTGTTGCCAAGATGCTTGGGGTTGGCTTGCCGAAGCAACAGAAGCTGCAGGGTGGTTGCCTACATATTCTGGAATGTAAGGCGAATGGTATGAAGCAGTATGCATGACTTGCTTCGGCTGACTCTGTTGTGCTGCAGCTTCTGCTATCTCCTTTTGCTTCTGGATGGTAACATGGCACATCCTGGTGGTATGGCCCTTGTCCTCACCACAGAATAGACAATAAATTTTCCTTGGCTGATCCCCAAATCTTCCTCCGAAGCCCCTGGCGCCTCTGCCCCTTGGAGCTAGCGACCGGAAAGAGCTTTGCTGCTGCCCCGAAGCTTGCGAGGAGTACTGTGGCCTTTGCTGTTGACTCCCTCTATCGTCACTCTGAGTAGAGTTGTGAATTGACCTGACGTGCCTCGGATGGAATCTTCCTACGAAGCCCCTAGTCATTTCAGAGAACCTGTATGCTTCCTCCCTTCTTTGGCGGAAATCATTGTCAGCTCGAATATACTCGTCCATCTTCTGGAGCAGCTTTTCAAAAGTTTGAGGAGGCTTCTTGGCAAAGTATTGAGCTAAAGGTCCCGACCGAAGCCCCTTAATCATGGCCTCAATGACAATTTCATTGGGCACTGTTGGTGCTTGTGCCCTCAAACGCAGAACCTTCGGACATACGCCTGAAGGTATTCTTCGTGGTCCTGGGTGCACTGGAATAAAGCTTGAGCAGTGACCGGCTTCGTTTGAAACCCTTGGAAGCTGGTTATCAGCATGTCCTTCAGCTTTTGCCATGAGGTGATTGTTCCTGGCCGAAGAGAGGAGTACCAGGTTTGTGCAACACTCTTGACAGCCATGACGAAAGATTTTGCCATGACTGCAGTATTGCCACCATACGAAGATATGGTTGCTTCATAACTCATCAAGAATTGCTTCGGGTCTGAATGACCATCGTACATGGGGAGCTGGGGTGGCTTGTAAGACTGGGGCCAAGGTGTAGCCTGCAGTTCTGTTGACAGAGGAGAAGTATCATCAAAAGCAAAATTTCCATGATGGAAATCTTCATACCAGTCATCCTCGTTGTAGAAGCCCTCCTGATGAAGTTCTCTGTGCGGAGGCCTTCGGTTCTGGTCATCTTGAGCAAGATGACGAACTTCTTCAGAGGCTTCGTCTATCTGCCTTTGCAGGTCAGCTAGACGAGCCATCTTTTCCTTCTTCCGTTGGACCTGTTGATGGAGTATCTCCAAATTTTGGATTTCTTGATCCAAGTCGTCCTCCGGAGGTGTTGGACTGGTGGCCTTCCTCTTCTGGCTTCGGGCCTCCCTAAGAGAAAGGACATCCTAATTGGGATCCAGCGGCTGCAGAGCGGCAGCCCCTGTTGCTGAAGCTTTCTTCGGCGGCATGACAAAGGTGATGCTTGCCGAAGGTGTTCAAAACTCAAAAAATGGAAGTGAGTTCACCGGAGGTGGGCGCCAATGTTGGGGACTTGTTCTCAAAATCTAACAGTTAAGAACAAGGCAACATAAAGTGTTAAACATTAAATCCCTTCGTCCTTCAAAGCATTATCTCCCTTCGGATATAATGAATTTCGGACGAAGGTTATGAAAGACATACCTTCATAAGCACGATAAATGATGAAGAAAGATTTATATACAGAATATGGAAAAATGGCATAATCACTTTAAACATTATTATCAATTTATTTCTATTTACAATATTTGTACAAACAATAACAAATTACAAATGTACCTTCGGTTTAAGGGAAAGCAAGGGTACAAGTGTGACACGAGGGCCAATGCTAAGTCAGCGTGAACAGTACGGGAGTACTGTTCATCTATTTAAAGGTAAGGGACACAGCCCATGTAGAATTACATTCATGCCCTTTACATTTATCAATAACTCTATAGTAATTCTTCGAGGTCTAATTTGCCTTTTCATCTTTAAGTCGGTTCCCCTTTTCTGCTGTTATGCTGAAGCTTTTCTACGCACAACTTCGTGATCACCTTATCCTTCGTCATAATCGCCTTTCGTCTCGCTCAGGCTTCGTCCTGACCATGCTCTTGTATACTCATGACCCGATTCCGAAGATGCCTGTTCACATATTTCACTTGGAAAACATTGTCAAATTATGTTTTTGAGGACCTTCGGAAGCCGAAGGCCCCCAACAAAGCCCCAAGGGGATTCGAACCCGCGACACTTCAAGCAAATATGCTCATAGCTACCACTACACCACACGTGTGTTTATGTCTACATCTATTATAGTAAAAACATATACTACATCTCTCCCGAAGCCCACCTGCTACCCTTGCACAATGTGTAGTAGTAGATAAGTATCACCGAGATTATTAAATTATATTTTTGGATTGAGAGAGTAGTATTTCAAGAAGAGCCTTGCATACAATTTATTTTGTTTGAATAATGTTTTCAACTTAAATTCCTTTTTTGTATGTGTGACATTTATTCTCCGTAATATTTTTTCTTTGGATCTGACTTATAAGTCATATTCATAAACCAATGCCAAAGATGAATCCATATTTCTTACTTGGAAACCCCGAACAAACACCACTAGCACGAGGCGCTCGCGTTGGCGTCGCTCATCGACGACGAGAAGAAGCTAGGCAACTGCCAGTTCGACCTCTGGAAGCAGTCCTACGTGGCTCATGCGCCGCTGTGTACGACAAACTCCGGCGCAGCCGCCGCTTGGACGTGGTCCAGAGCGGCTGCATCGCGCTGTCCATCGTCAAACATGGGGACCTCATGGTTGTCGCCAATGCCGACGACTCTCGGGTTGTTCTGGGCACCGCAACCGACGACGGTGCCATCACGCCGTCCAGCTCATCATCCACCTGAAGCCCAACCCGCCAGTAAGTCGCTACTGACCGGCCATGAATTCTTGTACGATGGGATGACTGTCATTGTTGCTGTTGTGTGAGTGGTCTCGAACAAGATGTATGTAGAGGAGTAGTACATCCGGTGGTGCAACGACCAGGTGTACTACCTCGCTGATGAGCCCATGGTACAATTCATTTGGCAGCCCAGCCAAGAGTCATCGTACTCACCATGTCGCGCGCGTTCGACGACTACTATATCAAGGATTATGGCGTCATCTCGGCGCCGGAGGTGACACAGAGGAGGACCGACAACAATGATCAATCGCCATTGTCGGGGTAGCTTTTGTGCCGGCCTACCTTTAATTCTCTTCGCAAACACACACTTGCCTTTTTGTTTAAGCAAGCGTGTATGATGATGCGTGCCTAATGACTAACGATGTACAACAGAACTTCTACCGGCAGGTGTGGCACGTGCTCTCCAATGATGAGACCATGCAAATCATGACATATATCGAAGTCTGCATGATATTAATGGTTGCAATGTAGTAGTGAAACAACTAAATTAAAATAACAAAATTTATGTATAGTTAGGATCACAAATGGATTATGAAACATTTTCTTATAACAATATAAGACACATTTTGTATATAAGTTATCATGATATTATATGTTGCCATTGCAACGCACGGGTACTCACCTAGTAATAAATAAATAATATTATCGCAAGCAGTAGGAGTATTGTTCCTACTAGACTTTTGTTTGATATTTGGAGTTCAAAACAAGAATTTAAAATTAGTTTGAATTTGAAATAGGGATTTGAAATATGAAAATTTAAAGGAAATCAGAAAAAATAAAGAGAATAAGCACTGATTTCCCCATATCTCGGCCCACTCTGCCTCTGTCTGACATGTGAACCGCCCCTGTCAGTTGCACGTGACACGCGCGCGCTCTCGAGTTTGGCTCGTCGAAGGGTGGGCCTCGGACGCTGTTTCTCTTCACCTCCGCGCCGCGCCTTTGTAGGATGGTTGAAACGGCTGGCAAATCGTGCGGGCATTAGCTGGTAGGCGCCGCTCCTCGCGTCCACCGTTAAGCACCCCGTCGCCAGCAGAGAAGTGTGGCCGGACGGCCGCCGTTGGAGTCACCTGGCAGTCGTCTCTCGAACCTCGTTCACAGACTAGGGAGCATCATAGGCGCGCCAGGAACCAATTTCGTGCAAGCGCGCGCGAGGGAGGCCACGGCGCGATGAAATCTCTCACCGGCGCCACGTGGATTGCACTTACCGCTCACCCATCGCGACCAGGAGACCTCCGCTTCGTGTCCTAGTAAGAATGCCCTCTGTTCGACTCCCTCGTGTCGCCTGGTCATTTAGCAACCGTTAATCTTAAGCTTGGTGACCTCCCTGGGGTAACATGTGGCACCTGCCGCAGCGCGCCATGGTCCGGGGCCTGCGCTAGGCTATCGTCAACAAATGGTAGGAGATTAGGTTTGTGGAGGCATGGGCTTCATAAAAACCCGTGTGAATTGGAGTCTCGCGCTCGGGGCTGCCTGATTCGTCATCTCTGGCGACCCCGCCGCCGCACGACGTCTCACTCCACATCTGGCCAGAGGATGAAGGGGTAGGGGACCGTTCGATCCACATCTGGCGGATATGAATTGATCAGAAGACAACCCTTCGCGTGGTTGATCCGGTCCGTCGGGTCGGGATCGGGTGGCTCAGAGTGGAGCAAAGGCATTCTATTAAATCACTACCATGGATAGGAAATCGGACGGGTCAGGCTTGACACTGGTGTGCAATGACTGGTATTTATTCCACGCCGTAGATCTGGAATCCTGCGGCCAGGATTCCTAGATACCTTTTCGCCAAGCCAGATTTGTAAAAGAGGCCCTTGATTATGTTATAATTGACCCACGGTCCACCGCAATAGAAGAACCATCGCCAATAGGTCCTAGACTTTATGTTTTAAATCCTTAAATTGGTTAAAATAGTGTCCGCAGTCCATAGTTCATGAATTAAGTACAATAATTTTGAGATAATGATTATTAGTATACAAATAATTCCAGAAACTTGTTTAATTCATAATTAATTCATTTTAACTCCTTTTTGATCTATTTTAGTTGCATTAGATTCATATTACTATTGTTTATCATCTTGTAACTTTGTTTTGTTATGAAATATAGATTAACTAGGAAGGTGCCCGTGCGATGCCACGAAACACAAATTGCGAGCCTCTAATGGACTTAGAGCCCTGGCGACGGGCGGCGTGAATACAATGGTGAGTGCCCGTGCGTTGCGACGGAAGTAAAAAAATTTGTATGAAATATATAAACGGAACGACAAATATCACTATGATATGTAAAATCCATGTGGTGATTCATCTCACTGACTGTAAGATTATTGTATACATGACTGTAGATATTTAGTCTTCAAACTGTCCAGAACAACAGCCTGGTGGTTCCATGTCCCTGAACCAGCACACTGCACAGTCTGTGGAATCATGACCCCCTCTTTTTTTGGTGCTACTAAGCCGTTATTTGTCAAACTGAAGACTGAATTCCAATGATACCTGCAAATTATTCACAGCCAGATGTATTTGTAAGTGTCATTGATCATACGACTTAGTAAAACAATTAAATATTTTGATAGATCACTGGGTCTTTTGCTAGTCGAATATTCTGAGAGCAAACGAACCACGCACGGGTCATATTTTTAGTTGATCCAATTCTCATGTCTACATATCTTAGTGCCGAATGTGCGTCAAGTAAACGTGTGATACTTGCTCCAGGACTAAGAGTGCCTCAATTAACCATTCACGGAGTAGCTGCACAGTCGCCTTTTTTGTTCAACTTTTTTCTCATGATCCTTTTGAGAATCTAGCTGCGGTGAGAATTTAGTTATGAAGACCGGAGAGAATTCTAATATTATGCAGATTACGTGTGGTAGGGTTTAGAATGTATAAAATGACGGTTTTCTATTATCGCAACGAGTCGACTGATACCATATTTACGTTGATTTTGGACGATTTTGACTAAACTGGTACTTATAGAAGCGAGCTGAAAAGCTGAGCGTTTGGCTGTCTGTAGCAGCTTCTGTTGGCCACAAGCTGAAAAAGGTTGAAACAAACAGATCATTGTAGCGCTAAATTGGTTTAGAGTTTGACTCGAGCTTATACACCAATCAATGTACCATGAACACCGCCATCAGCTGTTCATGTAGTCATAGAACACAATGAACAAAAATTTGAATGTAGGAGGAACAAAATTGCACATATATATTAGCAAAAGGAGGCGTTATCGTTACATACATATCTGACCTATTCACTGGCACTGTACTCCGGGCAGATTAACTCCGTCTCAGGCTCTCAGCTCACTCACTGACTACTTATAATTATTACTACCGATCTGACGAGAAGTCAGGCCTCGTTACTCATCAGTGGGTCATACATAAATTATTTATTGCGTAGATGCTGATCGATCACGATGCTACTGGGGACGCCAAACTCAAAGAGCTCTCTCTCCCGCTTACGACGAACCCTTCACATTTTCACAGAGCAACATCGCCACCCATGCTCCTCGGTCCTCACCGATGCTGCGGCAAGCTGATGTTGCCTATCTCCTGGAACGGCGACCGCTTTGAGAGCACACTGTTGGGTGAGCGCTTCACGCGGCAGATGAGGACGTGCTTCTTGATCTCCTCCTTGCTGGATTCCTGGGACCACGGGTGCTGAGGCTTTGCTCTTGGGTACTCCATCTTGCACTCATCCGACCATTGCTTTTGGTTAGGAATAGCAGCTGGGGCTCGTAAGTGGGCTTTGAAAGTGTGTAGCTTGCTTTCGAGCTCTGAAATCTCCCTATGCAGCTCTTCCACACGTTGTTCGGACGCTTGTGCCCAGTTTTTCCACTCCAGTACCTGCCACATGTTGAAAATTTTCGATTAGATTGACTATCTCATTGACTGAAATTGACAAAATGGATACTTCGGGCACGCATTGATTACTTGATATTAAAAACCTCAATGCCAGAAGCATTCAGGGTTCAGTACTTCAATGCCAGAAATTCTGAAGTTCTTTTCGACAAATAGTGTTGTTCAGCAGAATTCTTGAGTAAGAATTATGATAGCAAATGCAGTGAAAAATTCAGATAAATTTTCGTTAAGTACTCAAGTGTTGTCATCGATTCACCACAGGTCCACAGCCTTCACAATGCAGCACCTTGGTTACCATGAGTCTAATAGACACCAAAATGCCCATTCAAAATTGATCTACGCTCAGTACTTCAGTGCATTTACGTTTGACACGAATAAATTCAATTATGAAGGCATAAGCATAGCTGCCTAGAACCTCTACTTACTTGGGAATTAAAGGAGCGTAGACTAATGTCAGAAGCCATAGCCCGATGCTGCCATGCATCTCTGGAAGCCTGCATCTCTTGCATAATACTAAAGCTAAACCAAGGTGAAAAAGGATGTGACATCACATAGATGCCTCTTGCATAAGATTGATTTCTATGGATACGAAGGGTTCACAACAAGATTGGTTATATTTTTCAATAACCTCTTGCACAATAAGATTGAAACAGAGGGAGGGGGAACAAACCACTTACCATAGTTGAGATGAGCAACACGATCCATAGCATCAATGCCTTCTGCATGCATCCTTAATAGAATGAAACATACCTTGTTAACAAATAGCTCTAAAAATGTGAGCTCCCCCCAAATCTGGTACAAATAAATAAAAAAACTAATGAATTCCAGTTATAAAACTAACATGACATATAAAAATCAACAAATGTTCATTAATCAAGTCACTGGGCATCACTTATTGCTCAGGTGGCTCACCTAGAATCTTCCCTTGTCAAAATCGATAATGTTGCACTTGCACAGGATGATGCAACCCTTAGTCCTTCTTTAGTAGCTAAAAATGCTACCTGCAAGAATAGTAAGACCAGAGATATAAATAGATCTTTACACTGATTAACCATTGACACAAATATTAGGATTCCATAGAAAACTACATGGTATGCAAGTACAATCACAGCTTGCGAGGGTTTACTAACAAAACTTATGAACATATTTGTTCCTTTTGTTCACCTTAATATAATGCTTCCAAGTCCAACCCGATGGCCCCTGTTTCAGAGTTAGCATCTTCAAACTGGAATATGGTTATTCACTACATATTCCCCCAATAAGTGTACACACATGGATTTTCAATTATAAACATGTTGTTTAGCGAAACTTGGGAGAACAGGACAACATCAACAAGCAATCAACATGATTTTTTTTCTTTTTGAATCATTGGAAGAAGGCAGACAGAGTAATCAAACCAATGGTTGTCCATCTACTACTATAGCTACCCCTGATCTATATTGGGACTCAAGTTCAACATCTAGCATCTAGCATCTAGCATCTAGCATCTAGCATCTAGCAGTAAGGTCATTAAAAATGCAACAAAAATAAGTATTCATGGCAGCCTGTGGTTCATGTTGAAATAACAAATGTGGTAGACTTTAAGCATCATATAATTATGTAGAGGTGCAGAGACAATGACATGATGTTTCAGGACTACTTTAGTATATTTAATCCATTACTGAACTAATGGTAGGTTTAATAAGAAAAAACAGATAGACTTCGGTAGCATTGAAGGGAATGAATTGTCGAATGCCACATTGTACTGCACCTGCACTCATAAAAAGGATTTCTTGAAAACATGTTTCAATCTATTGCGCAGGCTAATGGAATATGCAATATTGGAGTGAAAAATGGGGGAAATCAACACCTGTAGATCCGATTTCACCTTGAATTATCTAACCATTCAACATCATGTCAGGGAGGCACTTACTTTTTAGATACTTTGAAGTGCATGGCAACCTTTCAGGAGCTGTCATCATCGAAAGTAATCAACAAGCATGATACAGTTAAATATAATATAAACCAACTGAAGCGCTAGTCTAAAAAAGCAATGCTACCCTGCACTGCAATAACAATCACTACACACACATTCCCTCAAAATTGATTTCGTGAAAACATGTTTCTTTCTGTTGTGCAGGCTAATGAAATATGCAATATTGGATTGAAAAAATGGGGAAATCAACACCTGCATATCAGATATCACCCTGTCATTTCATTTCGTCGACCCAGAGTACTTACAGTCAAGGAAACCTAAAGCCCTCGCCTCTCTCGTGGGACAGGGCAAACCGTTGTGGCGCCATCATGGCAAGCACATGTCCCTGCAAAACAACACCATGATCTACGCAAAACAACAACAACGGTAAACGAATCCAGACATCTAGTTGTTTATCATCAAAAAAGTGCATGTATGTTCAGTTGTATGTAATTGATAACTGTGCAGTCAACTCTAAAAGTTGAGCAGAACCGTGGGTGAAGAGGCCAAATGACCGGACCTTAATGATTGCCCCCAATGGTAGAATCGACACTAGTGGCCACTGCCACGTAGATGGCGTAGTTCTCGTCCACCCCAGCGCCAGCTATGTACATACATGAAACCAAAGACAGAAAACGTCTCATGGACCCGCACTGACGGAGTGATTCAGATTAAAGCAGCCAACAAGCAAGTTGCGCTACGCACCGTGTCGTTGGTGGAGGCGACGACGACTATGGGTCTGGTGACATCGTACCGCACCGCCCCGCACGCACGACGTGCGCCCACAACGCAAACACGAGGCCCATTTACTGCTGGAAACACTTGGCCGTAGGTTGAGGGGAAAAGCGGCGGTGGCGTAGTGCAATCGTGCAGGCAACAAATCGAGCACCTGGCGGTCGACCATGCGTGGACCGCGCCACTGGCGCCTAGAGCGAGTGAGTAGGCGAGTGGGGGTCATACGCGTGCGTACCTGAAGCTGAAGGTGAGGCAACGTCTCCAGTGGGATGCGAACGACGCTAAAGCCGCGGAGCCGAGACGCGGCGAGTCCTGGGATGGTTGTTGGGTGGAGGCAACTGCGCGCATGGCGGTGGGGGGCGGGAGCGGGAGCGAGGCATGCAGGGGCGCGAGGATGGATGGCAGATGAGGCGTGCGGGGGTGGATCCGGCAATCGGACGGTCGGGATGGAGGCGGGGGCATGGTTGTGCCAAGTCTACAATATTGTCTTAAGGATTAGTAGAGAAATTATGCACATATTTTGTTTTATATCTAACACTTAATTCTTTAGAAAATCATAACTCTTTAACCGTAACTTCGAATTTAGTGATTCTCGAACCTACGATCTCGTTGCGATTCATAGAACATTATTATGTAGTTTGTTATTATGTTTTGTGTGATGTTAATTTTGCCTATACCATGTTTGTTTGTATTGCTACGAGTAGCAGCAAGGTTACGAGTCACTTGAAGACCAAGTGGTACATGAGAATGTCGAGTCTAAGGCAAGTTGTGCCCTTGATCACTCCTCTTTACCCAACAATGTTCCTGTTAATTACTGTGACATGCTCCGGTTAATTTGATGGGACCTAATAAGTTTCTCTAGACTTGTTTATCCTAAACCTTGTTTACCACTAAACTTTTGGGTAGTTTTGCTATTGCTCTACCTGGTTTTGGGATTAATGTTACATTATGATCATGTTCCAGTTATGTTGTTGTTTTAATTATTGTTCATGACAAGATCATTGTGTTAATTAGAACATGGAGCTTAACTTGAGATATACGTGCTACCACAAGGGTGGAATGGGACGCCATTGACTGACTAATTAGGAAAGCTAGTGGTGGACTACCTTAACTAAAAGGGGCAAGGGTGGTAGAGGAGTTGCATATAGGGAGGTTCTCAGGTCGATCATGCTGCAATGGCTTTTCGGACGAGGGATTCCTATATTGCCCTTCTCAGAAACTGTACCAGGTTTTTTGAAGCTAGTGGAACTTTGTAAAGGCCTCGTAGTGCTACCCTGCCTCGCCTCCTCGGTAGAGGTGTATGGGGTCCGTACAATCCCATGAAAACTGGGTAACACAACTTGTGGGTAAAGGGCACAACTTCTGCAGAGTGTAAAACTGGTATATCAGCCGTGCTCACGGTCAAGAGCGACTTAGGACTCTCGCATGAGTAATTTATGGAACTAAACTTAATTTGTCATTTGCAATGCATTGTGGATGTTATTATTGTAACACCCCTGGTGTTACTGTTACTAAAACTTGAGCATAACATCATGAGCATCAGCATTTCATATGTTTGATACACCTAGGATGCATTCACTAGGTAAAAATTTCAAACAAGTTGTATTGTTATAGCATTTTGCAAATAAGACCCTAGTGTAGGGTACTTAACCCTAAATGGGGATTAGAAGGGTAAAACAGGGACTAAATGGAGAAAACCCCAAAGACTAAGTAAAATAGTCATAAAATATTATTAAGGATGGGTTTAAGTTACATTTACACCCTAAGATACCAGAAACCCTAATTGAAACCCTGGAAAACCCTAAATCCAAACCCTAGAGGGTTATGTGCAAAATTAGTCCACTTTTGGACTAAAGTGCAAAAACCATGATAAATGTGTATCCTAAGTCATTTGGTTCACAAATGTGTGGATTTGTAAGCTAAATCTTGGATTTTGGACTTATTTGCAAAATGGACCTCATTTGAGTTCTATGCTAAGTCTGAAATCAGGGTTATAGGCTCAACTTTTGAGCTATGTAACTTTCAAGATAGTGAGAATTCACCTTAGGGCACCACATCAAATCTGTAGCTCTATGATAGGGGAACAACTTTGCTTAAGAGTGTAAGCCATGTTGTTATGAAGAATTAGGAGAAAAACACACTCAAAGTCGAGCTGTCAGGTTAGTGGAGTCTGAAAATTCAGACTAACAGTGGTACAAAGTCAACTTTGGAGCCCTGTAGATTGAGAGATTCAAAGAATTTGCCCCAAGTCAATATAGCAAAGTTGTAGAACCATTGTAGAGGAACAACTTTGTTATAAGCGTTTGGGCTTGGTACCATATGGAATTGGGAGAAAATCTGGTTTCAAATCGCTCGGTCAGGCCAACTGAATGGAGCTCGCCATGGTACAGTGTCCCGAAATGGATCAGACCGCTAGCGCCAAAAAAATCTCACCACCGGTGACTCGCCGCCGCAATTCGTGCCGCCACCGTTCCAATTTGGGCTCGGTAAGGAACGGATAACGCCGGAGTTAGATAACGCGTACGTGGCACCATACCTCGAGTCCAGCCGGAGTTATTCACCAGCGGCCACCGTGACTCAGTGAGCTCTCGCCCGCTGTCACACATGCTTCGATTTACCTCACTGTACCTCTCCTCTACGTGCTAGGCATGCACTAAAGAAGTTATCCATGGCTGGGAAGTGATCGCCGGACCGCCGCGACTATAAATAGCCCATGATCCACGACGAGGTATGAACATCCCGCACACAGTGAGTTGAACCGAAGCAAGAATTCGCGCTACCTCTGCCCCCTTCTCTCAAATTAAGTGTGCGCAGTAAAACTAGAGTTCTTTGTGAAGCCATAGCACTCGCTCCCACCCTTAATCATTCACCTGAGCTCTTGAATTTCAAACTTCCCCCAAACTGGTCTCCGCCATCACGAAGAGCAGCTCAACCGTGGCCAATCCATTATGGTAAGACACCGTCCAAATCAAACATTGTTTTCATGTCTCTGTATGCTTGTGAAGCTCACGGTGGCACTCGTTTACCTAGTTCGGCCATGAGTTGGCGGGAACGCGTGTTCCTGAGCTCGGTTTCCACCATGATCATGGACGGATAATTTCTAGTAGGGGTTGTGTCAAATAAAGGGGTGTACCTAGGTCACCTTAGGTCAGCGATGCCTCCCCTGTAGTTAGCCTTAACAGCCATTGCCGGCCATGGCCTGTACAAGCCATGTCTGGGGTGATGTAACGCCCTGAATTTGGGGGTAGAATTTTTTTCTTCTTTTCTCTCACCAAATTCAGGCGTTACCCTTTTCTTTTCTCGTTCTCTCGCTAAACCTTGACCTTTTCCAAAGTTTTAGCGGGGATCGGCTTGGAATTCCCGTGTTAAGCAAAACCTTAAAATACTTTATGTTGTTTGATGCACCATGCCGAACCACGCATTCTTTCGATTGCTTAAAAATGTAAGTGCATTCATCCAGGAAAAAACGGATTTCGAAAAGGAGAAAACCTTTTCTTTATTTTTCTTTTCTTTTCTTTCTTTTTCCCTTCTCTCTCTCCTCCCTTTTTCTCTCTCCCGCGCCGTGGGCCGCCCCTGGCCGGCCCAGCCGCCCCCCCCGCGCGCCCCCTTTGGGCCCAGCTGGCCCAGCCGCCCCTCCCTCTTCCCCCCAAATCCCTCTCTCTCCCTCCCTTTCTCCCATTTTCTCTCTAGCCACCGCCCCCTGCCCTAGTCGCCGCCCCCTGCCCTAGCTGCCGCCCTTGCTCGTCGCCGGTTCGGCCGCCCGTCCCCGTCCCCGGTGAGGTCCCCCTCCCCCTCTCCTCCCTCCCCCATCTCCCCTCCCCTTCCCCCTACCCGGCTCGGCCCCGCCGCTCGGCCGCCCCTGCGCCCCGGTCCGGCCGCCCGCCCGCCCAGCTCGGCCGCCGGCTCGGCCGCCGCCTTGGCCGGCCCAGCCCCCGCCGGTTCGGCCGCCCCTGCCCGGCCGCCCCTGCGCGCCCAGCACGGCCGCCCCTGCGCGCCCGGCCTCGGCCGCCCCGACCCCGGCTCGGCCGCCTCGGCTCGGCCGCTCGCGCCCCGGCCCCGGCCCAACCGCCCGCCCCAGCTCGGCCGCCCCCCTGCGCGCCCAGCCGCCCCAGCTCGGCCGCCCCGCGCCCGCGCCCTGCCCAGCCGCCCCTGCCCCAGGCCGGTTCAACCGCCCCCTGGCCGGTTCAACCGCCCCCCTTTTTTTATTTTATTTTATTTTCTTTCATTACTGTTATTTATTTTATTTTAGGCAGATTAATCATTGTTCATGTTACTGAAATAGGAAACTTAATTTAGAATTCTGTTACGCTAGTTAATTCATATAATCAATTGTTTATCCAGTTCAATGTTGATCAACTAAAAATGACTAGGTTTCCATTAGTGCATATAACTAAATTCTTTTGTTAGAACCAATTGTAACTAATCATTAGTGCATAAGCTTTAACCCCCCCGCGAGACCTTTTCCCGTTTCTTTCTAACCATAACGAATGCGATATCGAATGTCATACTTGATGCATGGTCACTTTATTTGTTCCCTTGTATGATGTACTGTTTGTTTCCCAATTTGAATGGATGAATGTATGTATGCTTGCAATCACATAGAGAACGATCCGGTCGAAGAGCCCGAGGAACTCGCAGGAGAAGCCCCTGAGCAGCAGTCGGTTGGTGGAGGCAAGTGTCCCTTGACCTATCTCTGTCCTATTCATTATTTAATTCACCTCCCGCTCTACACATTTATGCCTAAGGATTGACTAGCTTTTGTTATCCATATCCTTGTTTACCTATTTGGGTTGGATTATTATTGTTTAGCTTTATGCTATTGCTCAAACTCTAATCAATGAACATGATGAGATTATCTATGATACGCTGTTTTCCCTGCTCTTATTATGATGTTGTACTTGTGGTCACCAAGGGGGCTCAAGCGGTTTCTCGAGTGCCTCTCCGTATGGACCTGTTCTATGGATGACCGCCCGGGAAAACAGTGCAACCATGAGGGTGGAATGGGATGCCCTTAGCTGAATAATTAGAGGATCCGGGGTGTAGTTCACTTAGCCGTCGTGCCGTCAATGGGGCTCGGTGTATGCGGCTCGCTCTGCCAAGTTTGGGTTCGCCCCTTGGGGAGGAGTGCGGTGCATTTAGGAAACCTAACGGGTGGCTACAGCCCCGGGGAATCTTTGTAAAGGCTACATAGTGATGCCCTGCTGGGTCACCTTGGTAGTGATCAATGGAGACTCATGATCTCCGGGCAGAATGGGAATCACGGCTTGTGGGTAAAGTGCACAACCTCTGCAGAGTGTTTGAAAACTGATATATCAGCCGTGCTCACGGTTATGAGCGGCCAAGGGAGCTCCAGTGATTAGTGGTACTTGATCAGAGATACTTTGGTACAGGTGGCTATGAGATCGATGGTTTTGGCTATGACTATGGTGCTGGTAAGTGGTATTCTTTCCGTTTGGAAAGGGTACATCGGGTTAATAACTTGGGTTAATGCTAAAACCTGGCTTTCTATTAGTAAATAATAATCTGACCAACTAAAAGCAACTGCTTGACTTATCCCCACATAAAGCTAGTCCACTACAGCCAAACAGGATACTTGCTGAGTATGTTGATGTGTACTCACCCTTGCTCTACACACCAAACCCCCCCATCCCCAGGTTGTCAGCGTTGCAACCACTGCTCAGGCGAAGATGAAGCTGTGGAAGGAGACTTCCAGGAGTTCCAAGACTACGACGAGTTCTAGGTGTGGGTTAGCGGCAACCCCCAGTCGGCTGCCTGTGAAGGCCGCGGTTATCTACGTTTCTTTTCCGCACTTTGATTTATTGTAAGGACTATATGGACGTCTCAGACGTATGATGTAATCGACTATTTCCCTTCTTAATACTATTTTGAGCACTGTGTGATGATGTCCATGTTATGTAACTGCTGTGTACGTGAATAACTGATCCTGGCACGTACATGGTTCGCATTCGGTTTGCCTTCTAAAACCGGGTGTGACATAAGTGGTATCAAAGCCGTGCTGACTGTAGGACCGCTAACCTAGAATAGAATGGTCGTTCTAAGGACTATAGACCTCTGTCCCTGCCTTGACTTTGATATCCCTTCAAAAGTTGGTCATACCGACCAAACCTATGTTCTACTATATAATATACCTTGCTGAAAATTATGTTTTATTCTAATCCTTCATTTATATATGGTTCATTACTTGCTGGTCATATTATTTCTGTTCTCACTCTTTTGCTTGCGGTGTCTTTTGTAGATGGCTCGACTTAGACACACTGCACGAAAGTCCGTCATCCCCTTCTTACCCTCCCGCCTTGCTGAGCGTCCGCTTCGCCGTCCCGTGGCCGGACAGTCCAGCCACTTGGAGAGACTGCACCACCGCCTGCGTGAGGAGCAGGAGCGTCGACGATAGGAGCAGCAGGGCTCTTCCTTCTCGCTCCACCAGGAGATAGAGTCTGTGAGGAGCTGCTCCCCTGTGCTTCCTCTGGAGGCGCCCCCTGCACCACCACTGGGCGCCCCAGCTTCTGGAGTAGCTGCTGGAGGAGACCCAGACGACGGAGGTGGCGACGACAGCTCGAGCCACGACATCGACTTCTCTGCTAACCATGAGCCGGAAGGATGGGTTGCTCGACCCATCACTCGCGACGCTGCTCGCGGGTGTCACTTCCACGATGCGCTCGACACCCTGCTACGTCGGGCATTTAACCGGCATACTTGGTCCATCGAGTATCGCTGTGTGGTCTACTAGCACAGTCGCGGGGTCTACCCGGACCGCTGGGAGGCAACCTGCTTGGTGCGCCGCCCGGGGAACAGTCTCCAGGGTGCGGAGGCCTGCTCAGAGCACTATTCTATCTCTGAGCGGGACTCAGCTGAGGCAGCCATGCAAGATGCTGCATGGCGTGCGCTTTCGCACTACTGCTCGGTTTTCGGTGGGGTAGCTGACGGCCTTGACCTGAAGTATTACCCCCGCCGTCCATCTGGTAGCACAAGAGGCATGATTGTCTCACCTGTCGGTGAGGGCAATCCTAGGTTGAGCAGCACAGTCAACCTAGCCGCCGTGCTAAACACGGAGCTGGACCATGCATTAGACGAGCTGAGTAGGGCTCGTGCTGAGATCGCCCTGCTGCGGGCTGAGCGCGCGGAACGTCGTCACCTGGATGATGGTTCCCCCGCTCCCGTCGGGACTCAGCACCCGTACCGCTCACCTCGGCGTGGACACCAGTCTTATGGCAATCCCGACTGCAAGACCAAGATAAATCTAGAACCATAGATCGTTAGAGTTGGATCTTGTAATTAATACGAAATATATACGTAGAAGCTACAGTCTTAGCGTTAGTCTCGGTTTTAGTTAGTCTTAGTTAGACAGGGTAGTTTGCTATATCCTGTGCATTTATGGTTGTCATGATGAATTATGTTTGGTTTGGATCTTTGTAATGACTGTCACCAGAGTGTGGGTATCCCCTGCATTTTGGTTTACCTATTATGTTAATGGAGTTAGTTATATGGTTGGGAAACCTTTTATTCCACTTTCCTCTTTATCTGAGAACCTGTCTGGTCTGTGTTGGAGATCAGTGAAGATGCTCATCTGTTCAATGCTGTTGAAGAATTCTATACTCTTTTCTTATGCTGCAAGATTTGCCAGATCAGTTCTGATGTGTGGTTGCATTCTGCAGATGTCAGAGAACAGGCGCAGAGGAGGAAGGCGTGCTCAGCAGGAGCGAGCCGCTCAACAGGAGGAGGTGCCCCAGCAGCAGCACCTGCCGCCCCCGCCCCCGATGTCCATCGAGCAGATGTTTCTGATGCAGACTCAGGCAGTTCAAGCCATCGGTCAGACTTTGGCCGCCATTCAGCAGCAGCAGCAACAATAGCAGCAGGCCCCACCTCAGCCCAGATGCCTCAGATGCCTAGAGACAAGCGTGCTGAATTCATGAGAGGTCATCCACCAACGTTCGCTCATTCTTCTGACCCCATGGATGCTAAAGACTGGCTGCGCACTGTGGAGCGGGAGTTGCATACCGCTCAGTGTGATGATAGGGAGAAAGTCCTGTATGGTCCCCGTCCGTTGAGAGGAGCAGCCCAGTCATGGTGGGAGTCTTACCTCGCCACCCATGCCCACCCTGACGCCATCACCTGGGAAGAGTTCAGAGGAAGCTTCCGTCAGTACCATGTTCCTGCAGGTCTGATGACAGTGAAGAAGGAGGAGTTCCTGGCCCTCAAGCAAGGGCCATTGTCTGTTAGTGAGTACCGAGACAGGTTTCTGCAATTGTCTCGCTATGCTCCTGAAGATGTCAACACCGACGCCAAGCGACAGTATCGTTTCTTGAGAGGCTTGGTTGTCCCTCTGCAGTACCAACTGATGAATCACACCTTCCCGACATTTCAGCACCTAATTGACAGAGCAATCATGACAGAAAGAAAGCGTAAGGAGATGGAGGATCGTAAGCGCGAGATCAGTGGACCCCAGCCTGGAAGCAGCAATCGTCCTCGTTTCTCAGGCAATCAACCTCAGCTGTTCAGGCAGAACCAACGTCCACCTCAGCAGCATCAGCAATTCCAGAGGCAGTATCCTCAGCACCAGTACCAGAACCGTCAGAGCAATTAGTCAGGAGGTCAGTTTCAGAGGCAGAATCAGCAAGCACCTCGTCTTCCTGCCCCAGCAAACCAGCAGAACAGTCAAGCAGCACCAGCTCAGGTTGGAAACAGAGCATGTTTCCACTGTGGAGAGCAAGGCCACTGGGTGATGCAATGTCCGAAGAAGGCAGCCCAGCAGCTGTCAGGCCCCAATGCCCCAGCGAAGCAGAATGTGCCTCAGCCTGGAGCAGGCAATCGCTCTCAGCCGCGCTATAACCATGGAAGGCTGAACCACTTGGAGGCTGAAGCAGTTCAGGAGACCCCCGGCATGATAGTAGGTATGTTCCCAGTCGACTCCCATATTGCAGAAGTGTTATTTGATACTGGAGCAACACATTCTTTCATTACTGCATCATGGGTAGAAGCACATAATCTTCCAATTACTACCATGTCAACCCCCATTCAAATTGACTCAGCCGGTGGTAGAATTCGAGCCGATAGCATTTGTTTGAATATAAGTGTGGAAATAAGGGGGATAGCGTTTCCCGCCAACCTTATAGTAATGGGTACTCAGGGAATAGATGTCATCCTAGGGATGAATTGGCTAGATAAGTATCAGGCAGTTATTAGTTGTGATAAAAGGACCATCAAGTTGGTGTCCCCACTAGGAGAGGAAGTGGTGACCGAGTTAGTCCCGCCTGAGCCAAAGAAAGGAAGTTGTTATCAGATAGCTGTTGTTGGGGACTTGTTCTCAAGTGCTATGAGTTAAGAACAAGGCAACATAGAAAATGTTAATCGTTAAAGTCCTTCGTCCTCCGAAGCATTATTTCCCTTAGGATGTAATGGCTTGCAGACGAAGGTTATGAAGGACATACCTTCATAAATTCATCAAACAATGACGAAGGTTGAAATATAAAGAATGTAAAAGACAACATGAACAATCATATATTATTATCGGGCATAAACAAAAACATTGTTGAATTACAAGTGTACCTTCAATCGGAAGGAGATGACAATACAAGCGTGACGCAAAAAGCGAATGCCAAGTCCGCGTGAACAGTACGGGGGTACTGTTCACCTATTTATAGGCACGGGGCACAGCCCATACAAAATTACATTCATACCCTTTACATTTGATAATAATTCTATAGTAATCTATCGAGGTCTGAATAGCCTTTTCATCTTTATGTCGGTTTCATTTTCTGCAACCACGCCGAAGCTCTCCTGCTAACATCTTCGGCGTTGTATCAAGACCTTCGTATTATCCTGGTCTTCTCCTGCCGTGATACCGACTTGAGTTCGAAGGTACCTGCTCACACATTATACTTCCAGAAATACTGTTAAATCCTGTTTTTGAGGACCTTCGGATGCCGAAGGTCCCCAACAGTAGCCCCTCGCAATATTAATTTGTTTAAAACAACGAATTTAGATTGCGACATGAACGAAGGCTTTACGCCGAAGGTCCGAAAAAACACCTTCCCTTTGCTAGAATAGCAACAATCACTGACAAGCGGGGTCTTTGAATTTTCAACGCTCTTGGCGTATAAATACGGGCATACCGCAAACTCATTTGACACGCTTTCTGGCCAACTGCTCCCGCTTACTCAATTTTTAGCTCTTGTGCACTGCGATTTGCTAGGCTTTTGGTTTTGAAGCTTCGGCTTTGAAAATAGTTTTTTAGCGTCTCCGAAGATGTCTGAAGAGAAGAAGGCTGTTGCTGAGATGAAGCTGAGCCTTGACGAAGAGAAAAACTTGGGGTTTCTTATAGCGATGTCAAAGACCAATACAGAAAAGATTACCAAGGAGATTCTGGAAGGTTTGTCCGAAGATACTGGTGACAGTGACAACTATGATGTGGACAGTGGTGGCGAGGACTCCAAAGATCGTCCCTGGCGACCGAGCCATTCAGTTTATGGTAAATCAACTATCAAAGAGAATCATCTTGTCAACATGAGAGGAAGGTATTTCCGGGATTTGTCCATTGTGAGGGCCGATGAAGGTGAAAAAACTTGCCCACACCCTGAAGAGAATGAAGTCGTAGTGTACCGAAGCTTTTTGAAAGCTGGACTGCGATTTCCCTTGAGCAGCTTCGTTGTGGAGGTACTGAAAATATTCGAAGTTTATCTCCATCAACTTACCCCCGAGGCAATTATAAGGCTAAATATCTTCGTGTGGGCCGTGAGAAGCCAAGGTCTGAAGCCTGATGCAAAAAGTTTCTGCAATATACACGAATTATCATACGAAACAAAACCTTGGGGTAAGGAACAGTATCACAATAATTTTGGCTGCTACAATTTCGTTTCTCGGTCCGGGTCAAGCTGTCCCGTGCCGACCTTTCGGAAGAGATGGCCCGGCGACTGGATGACAGAATGGTTTTATGTGAAGAATGATCTGACAGCGCGAGAAGATATCAAAGGTATAATTATGCGCCCTATTTGGCAAAGCTTTGGCCTTCGGAGGCCGAAGGTTGAAATGAGTGAGGCTGCCGAAGAATGCCAGAGGGCCTTCAGTGTTATCTGTTCTTTTATTGGAACGAGGGATTTAGTACAAGAGCATATCGCCTTCAGGGTATGGCCGCTTGCGGAGAAATGGGAAATGCCACAAGAAACCATAAAAGAGGCCGACGAAGGTGGACTTATCAGGTTGAAGTATACCTTCAAGTTTGGAGATAAATTCGTTGAGCCAGATGATGACTGGTTAAAAAGTATTGAAAATTTAAGTGATGAGCTGCTTGGGACCTATTCGAAGGCCGAAGACACTGCAATGTCAGCAGCCTTCGGAGGCCGAAAAAAGAAGAGGTTGAATCGGGTATTTGATGCCATCGGGTTTGTCTACCCTGACTATTGCTATCCCATTCGAAGGCAGAAGAGAAAAAACACAACCTCTGCAAAAGAAGAAGCTGCAACTGCTCCTAGCGAGCCAGAACCGAAAAGGAAGAAGATAAAGGTCCTTACGCATCGGCCGCGCTATATTGAACCAGCTTCGGTGCCTGAGTTTACCGGAGAAACCTCTTCGGCAACCGAAGCTGAAAAACCAACCGAGCCAACTTTGCTGCCAGAAGTCGCAGAAATGGCCGAAGTGCCACCAAAGATAGAATTGGAACAATCAAAGATTTTGTTATCAGAAACGAAAGAGAAGGCCGAAGCGCCGTCCACAGAAAAAATGGAAGAGGTAAAAGAAGCAACTGAGGGCTCCAAAACATCAGAAGTTTTGAGTCCTGCAGCAAACATTGAGACAGTAAAAAATCAAAAAGTGCCAGCAGTGACTCCGAAAAGAAAGAGAATGACTAATGTGCTAGATGTACTGGAAACGATCAAATCTTCAAGCACACCTCCGAAGAAGGCTGCTGTCACTCCTGAAACAACAGTTGAAACTTCTGGTTCTAAAGCTCCAGAGCAAGAGACTGAAGCCGAAGCTGGGCCCTCAGAGCCCACAAAGATAAAACCCTTGGAAAATGAGACAGAAAAAATAACAAAGCCAACTTTTGTTGAAGAAACCGGTGTTATTGCCCCCGAAGCATCCCCCAAAGTTCGTGATTATATTGTTCGTCATGCTTCGGGGAAAAAACTATCAGAAAAAGAAGAACAAGAGGCCCAGCACTACGCCCAAAAACTGAAATATCCAAAGGGGGCGTTAATATTCAATGGCAGTGGAGAAGAAGACTTCTTGTACTGTCTTCCCGACAGCAAGGAGATTTCTGTCTGTCGGGAGATGAGCAAGAGCTTCGAATTCCCAACTTTAGAAGACGGGCTCTCGGTGCTGTCGAAGAACGATCTGGCCGACAGCCTGGCTTACAATAGCTTAAAGGTGCGACAAATGAAATCCTTGTATTTTTTTTGTTGAATCCAAAATTTTTCGTTTGTTAAAACCTATTGACACACACATATTCCTCTTCGCAGGGCCTGATACTTAGCAATGCCCTCAGGGCAAAGAAAGATGCTAAAGACGAAGGGTGTACTATAGCCCTGAGCAACCTTCGTTCCGAAGTAATTGAACTGAGGAACGAAGGTCTCGAAAAAGATAAAATATTATACTCATTGATAAATAAAATAAAGGAAGACGAAGCTGCTTTTAAAAGTCAAGCTGAAGCTCAGAAGCGCGAAATTGAAGACCTTCGGAAACAACTGGCCAGAGCCAAGGAAGAACGCATACTTGAAGAAACAAAGCGTGAACTCAGCGATCAATGGGCAGATCACCTAGAAGTGACTGTTGAAGAGCTTCGTTCGTCCAAAAAGAGATGCTATAACAAATCTATAGATTGTGTTAAGAAGTTAAAGGCTAGCTTTGCCAAGGTCGGCGCATTTTCAAGTGAGGAAAACTTTTCGAGAGGCAACCCCGAAGGTGTCATCGAATGGATTGACCACGAAGCTGAAGCCTTCGAAGAAATTTTAAATAGCCGAGGAGATATATGTGCCTTCTCTGGCGCCAGAGGGATTGCCACCATCTTAGAGAAGAAGGGCTGCGAACATGTAAAAATTTTAGCTCAATCCGAAGCTGCTTTGCCCTTTGAAGATGCAAGAGATCCTTCGGCTGAAGCTAGTATAATTGGTGGAAATTTTTTTACTGATATCTGGGACAATGGTGGCCGAGAAATGGCCGGAGAAATTATTCGAAGAAGTGAAAAAGGCATTCACGATGCTAGAGAAGTAGCTGAGGCTGCCGAAAAAAGCGCAGAGACCGAAGGTCAATTAGGTATTAACTAATGGCTTTTATCGTGTTGTAATCTTAGGTTTTAAGATTTGTTTGTGATTTGTAATAGCAATGTAGCCGTATCCTGTCTTGCTTTAGATCCGACTAAAGCGTCTTCGGGCCCTCAGCCGAAGGGAGACGACGAAATTAAAAAGATGGCTGAAGATATTATGGACGAAGTCGTCAACCGGCTCCTGAACGAGGCTGCAGAAGTCGTTTTGAGGGAAGATTAAGTATTTTTGTGAAAACTTCTGAAATGTAATATAGTGTAACATTTTGTAACCCCAAATGTAATATATCTATTTTTGTTACTCAATTCTTTACGATGCATGAAACTTTACACGTACCGCTTTTTGAGTCTTTGACGAAAAAACACCTTCCCTTCTTTTCATGCTTCGTGAAGAAAATATCCAATGTTCTGATGAAAAATATCCAGGCTTCGTGAAAATATTTTCCGAAGCTACATTTCCGAAGATCAATGATGTATCTTTTTGTGACTATGATTTCTCCCTTTCAAACCGTTCTTCTGTAGATTAATAATGTATCCAGCTCTTGTGCCATGTGCAAAATGATGTATGATGCTTAATCCTATGCGAGATGATGTGATGATGTTATGTTATGTGAGATGATGTTTATTCCGAAGATACATACACATCCCTGCAATAAAACACAATCTTTTATAAGCCTCCCTTAGGAGCTTCTTCGCCTTTTACTTCAGCGGAATCAGCGTTTATTTTTCGCTGTAAGCCTCCCTTAGGAGCTTCTTCGCCTTTTACTTTCAGCGGTATTCGCGTTGACTTTTCGCGCTTCGCCTTTTACTTAGGCGGTATCAGCGTTGACTTTTCGCTGTATGCTCTGCATTCCCTTTGGAACGACTTTGGAGCAGAAAACTTACACTGCGCTCCCTTTGGAACGACTTTTTGTGACTTCGTCAAACTTACTCTGCGTTCCTTAGAACGACTTTTTGTTGCTTCGAAGAATTTTCGATAGTTCGAAGGTCCTTTTTATTATCACAAGCCTGTGAAGAAAACATATTTTTCTTGTAGGAATCAACGAAACTAATTACATGAAACCTAAACAATGTCCTTTATTACAGAAAATAAAACTGAATGAAAAAGATTGTTATTAAGGTAGGATATTCGTCAATAGATGTGCTTTGACTCTGGCACAGTGCTATTGACTGTACGAGCTTCAGACTGCTCTCTGAAATCCCTCTGGTGTGGAGCATACTGGCTCCCTTCTGGCTGCTGGCCTTGTTGCAATGGGGGTGGAGGCGGAGGCTGTTGCCAGGAAGCTTGAGGCTGACTCGCCGAAGCAACAGAAACTGCAGGATGGTTGCCCACATATTCTGGGATGTAGGGCGAATGATACGAAGCTGTATGCATGACCTGCTTCGGCTGAGCTTGTTGTGCTGCGGCTTCAGCTATTTCCTTTTGCTTCTGAATGGTAACATGGCACATCCTGGTAGTATGGCCTTTGTTCTCACCGCAGAATAAGCAAAAGATTCTTCTCGGTTGATCTCCAAATCTTCCTCCAAAGCCCCTGGTGCCTCTGCCTCTTGGAGCTGGTGGTCGGAAGGAGCTTTGCTGTTGCCCCGAAGCCTGTGAGGAGCATTGTGGCCTTTGCTGCTGGCTTCCTCTGTCATCATTTTGTGTAGAGTTATGAATTGATCTCACGTGCCTCGGGTAGAACCTCCCTCCGAAGCCCCTGGTCATTTCAGAAAACCTGAAAGCCTCCTCCCTTCTTTGGCGAAAATCATTATCGGCCCGAATGTACTCATCCATCTTCTGGAGAAGCTTCTCCAAAGTTTGAGGAGGCTTCCTGGCGAAGTACTGAGCTGACGGACCTAGCCGAAGCCCCTTGATCATGGCCTCGATGACAATTTCATTGGGCACCGTTGGTGCCTGTGCCCTCAAACGCAAGAACCTTCGGACATACGCCTGAAGGTATTCTTCATGATCCTGAGTGCACTGGAACAGAGCCTGAGCAGTGACCGGCTTCGTCTGAAATCCTTGAAAGCTAGTTAACAACAAGTCCTTCAGCTTCTGCCATGAAGTGATCGTTCCTGGTCGAAGGGAGGAATACCAGGTTTGAGCAACACTTCTGACAGCCATAACGAAAGATTTGGCCATGACTGAAGCATTGCCACCATACGAAGACACTGTTGCTTCGTAGCTCATCAAAAACTGCTTCGGGTCTGAGTGGCCATCGAATACGGGGAGCTGAGGCGGCTTGTAGGACGGAGGCCAAGGTGTAGCCTGCAGCTCAGCGGACAGAGGAGAAGCATCATAAAAAACAAAATTCCCATGATGGAAATTGTCATACCAGTCATCTTCGTTGGGAAAACCCTCCTGATGAAGGTCTTGATGCTGAGGCCTTCGGTGTTGCTCATCCTGAGCAAGATGACGAACTTCTTCAGAGGCTTTGTCTATCTGCCTCTGCAGTTCAGCTAGCCTGGCCATCTTTTCTTTCTTCCTCTGTACTTGTTGATGAGGCATCTCCATATCTCTGATTTCTTGATCTATCTCGTCCTCTGGTGGTGTCGGACTGACAGCCTTCCTTTTCTGGCTTCGGGCCTCCCGCAGGGAGACTGTCTCCTGATTGTGGTCCAGTGGTTGCAGAGCTGCAGCCCCAGTCGCTGAAGCCTTCTTCGGCGCCATGACGAAGGTTTATGATCGCCGAAGGTGTTCAAAAAACTTAGAGTGGAAGTGAGTTCACCGGAGGTGGGCGCCAATGTTGGGGACTTGTTCTCAAGTGCTATGAGTTAAGAACAAGGCAACATAGAAAATGTTAATCGTTAAAGTCCTTCGTCCTCCGAAGCATTATTTCCCTTAGGATGTAATGGCTTGCGGACGAAGGTTATGAAGGACATACCTTCATAAATTCATCAAACAATGACGAAGGTTGAAATATAAAGAATGTAAAAGACAACATGAACAATCATATATTATTATCGGGCATAAACAAAAACATTGTTGAATTACAAGTGTACCTTCAATCGGAAGGAGATGACAATACAAGCGTGACGCAAAAAGCGAATGCCAAGTCCGCGTGAACAGTACGGGGGTACTGTTCACCTATTTATAGGCACGGGGCACAGCCCATACAAAATTACATTCATACCCTTTACATTTGATAATAATTCTATAGTAATCTATCGAGGTCTGAATAGCCTTTTCATCTTTATGTCGGTTTCATTTTCTGCAACCACGCCGAAGCTCTCCTGCTAACATCTTCGGCGTTGTATCAAGACCTTCGTATTATCCTGGTCTTCTCCTGCCGTGATACTGACTTGAGTTCGAAGGTACCTGCTCACACATTATACTTCCAGAAATACTGTTAAATCCTGTTTTTGAGGACCTTCGGATGCCGAAGGTCCCCAACAGCTGTTGATAGCAGTGAAGCAGACCCGATCGAGAGTATTAGGGTTGTGTCCGAATTCCCAGATGTGTTTCCAAAGGACTTACCGGGTATGCCACCAGAGCGGAAAGTTGAGTTTGCTATAGAGCTTCTTCCTGGAACCGCCCCTATCTTCAAGAGAGCTTACAGAATATCTGGACCAGAGTTGGTTGAGCTTAAGGAGCAGATTGATGAGTTGTCAGAGAAAGGTTACATCCGGCCAAGCACCTCGCCTTGGGCCGCCCCTGTCCTATTTGTGGAGAAGAAAGATGGCACCAAGAGGATGTGTATCGATTACCGAGCTTTGAATGAAGGCACGATCAAGAACAAGTACCCTTTGCCCAGAATAGAAGATCTGTTCGACCAGTTGAGAGGAGCCAGTGTGTTCTCCAAGATTGATCTGAGGTCAGGTTATCATCAGCTCAGGATCCGACCTTCGGACATTCCGAAGACGGCATTCATTACCAAGTATGGTTTGTATGAGTTCACAGTGATGTCTTTTGGTTTGACCAATGCGCCAGCGTTCTTCATGAACTTGATGAACAGTGTATTCATGGATTACCTTGATAAGTTTGTGGTAGTATTCATTGATGACATTCTGGTTTATTCTCAAAGCGAAGAAGAGCACGCACATCATTTGAAGATGGTATTGCAGAGATTGCGAGAGCACCAGCTGTATGCAAAGTTGAGCAAGTGTGAGTTCTGGATCAATGAAGTCCTGTTCTTGGGTCACATAATCAACAAAGAAGGATTGGTTGTGGATCCGAAGAAAGTGGCAGACATTTTGAACTGGGAAGCGCCAACAGATGCCCGAGGAATCAAGAGCTTCATTGGAATGGCCGGATACTATCGGCAATTCATTGAAGGGTTTTCGAAGATTGCGAAACCAATGACAGCGTTGCTAGGCAACAAAGTTGAGTTCAAGTGGACCCAGAAATGTCAAGAGGCCTTTGAAGCGCTGAAAGAGAAGTTGACTACAGCGCCTGTCCTAGTCTTGCCTGATGTGCACAAGCCCTTCTCGGTGTATTGCGATGCTTGTTACACAGGTTTGGGATGTGTGTTGATGCAAGAGGGAAGAGTTGTGGCTTACTCGTCCCGACAGCTGAAGGTTCATGAGAAGAATTACCCAATCCATGATCTAGAGTTGGCAGCAGTGGTTCACGCACTGAAGACATGGAGGCACTATCTGTATGGACAGAAATGCGATGTTTACACAGATCACAAGAGTCTGAAGTACATATTCACTCAGTCAGAGTTGAACATGAGGCAACGAAGATGGTTAGAGTTGATCAAAGATTATGAGTTGGAGATTCATTACCATCCAGGCAAAGCAAACGTAGTGGCAGATGCTTTGAGCAGAAAGAGTCAAGTCAATTTGATGGTCGCTCGTCCGATGCCTTATGAGTTGGCCAAGGAGTTTGACAGGTTGAGTCTCGGATTTCTGAACAATTCGCGAGGAGTCACAGTTGAGTTGGAACCTACCTTAGAGCGCGAAATCAAAGAGGCGCAGAAGAATGATGAGAAAATCAGTGAGATCCGGCGACTGATTCTAGGTGGCAGAGGCAAAGATTTTCGAGAAGACGCAGAAGGCGTGATATGGTTCAAAGACCGCTTGTGTGTTCCCAATGTCCAGTCCATTCGGGAGTTGATTCTCAAGGAAGCTCATGAGACAGCCTATTCGATTCACCCTGGCAGTGAGAAGATGTATCAGGATCTGAAGAAGAAATTCTGGTGGTACGGAATGAAGAGGGAAATCGCAGAGCATGTGGCTATGTGCGATAGTTGCCGAAGAATTAAGGCAGAGCACCAGAGACCTGCTGGATTGTTGCAACCGTTGCAGATCCCTCAGTGGAAATGGGATGAAATTGGTATGGATTTCATAGTCGGATTGCCTCGCACTCGAGCTGGCTACGATTCCATTTGGGTAGTAGTGGACCGTTTGACCAAGTCAGCCCACTTCATACCTGTCAAGACCAACTATAGCAGTGCCGTATTGGCAGAATTATATATGTCTCGGATCGTTTGTCTTCATGGTGTGCCAAAGAAGATAGTGTCAGACAGAGGAACGCAGTTCACCTCTCATTTCTGGCGGCAGTTGCATGAAGCTTTGGGCACGCATCCGAATTTCAGTTCAGCTTATCATCCGCAGACAGATGGCCAGACCGAAAGGACCAACCAAATTCTTGAAGACATGTTGAGAGCCTGTGCGTTGCAAGATCAGTCCGGATGGGATAAGAGATTGCCCTATGCAGAGTTTTCCTATAACAACAGTTACCAGGCCAGTTTGAAGATGTCACCATTTCAGGCGCTCTATGGGAGGAGTTGCAGAACTCCGTTGCAATGGGATCAGCCTGGAGAGAAGCAAGTGTTTGGGCCAGACATTTTGCTTGAAGCCGAAGAGAACATCAGGATGGTCCGAGAGAATCTGAAGATAGCGCAATCGAGGCAGCGAAGCTATGCAGACACAAGAAGAAGAGAGCTGAGTTTCGAAGTCGGAGACTTTGTCTATCTGAAAGTGTCACCGATCAGAGGAGTCAAGAGGTTCGGAGTCAAAGGCAAGCTAGCACCCCGCTACATTGGTCCGTATCAGATTCTTGCAAGACGTGGAGAAGTGGCCTATCAGCTCAGTTTGCCCGAGAATTTGTCTGCTGTGCATGATGTCTTTCATGTGTCTCAGTTGAAGAAGTGCTTGCGTGTGCCAGAAGAGCAGTTGCCAGTGGAAGGTCTTGAGGTCCAGGAGGACTTGACCTACGTTGAGAAGCCAGTGAAGATCCTTGAGGTTGCAGACAGAGTCACCCGAAGGAAGACCATCAGAATGTGCAAGGTCAGATGGAATCATCACTCTGAGGAAGAAGCAACCTGGGAGCGTGAAGATGACCTGATGGCTAAATACCCTGAGCTCTTTGCTAGCCAACCCTGAATCTCGAGGGCGAGATTCTTTTAAGGGGGATAGGTTTGTAACGCCCTGAATTTGGGGGTAGAATTTTTTTCTTCTTTTCTCTCACCAAATTCAGGCGTTACCCTTTTCTTTTCTCGTTCTCTCACTAAACCTTGACCTTTTCCAAAGTTTTAGCGGGGATCGGCTTGGAATTCCCGTGTTAAGCAAAACCTTAAAATACTTTATGTTGTTTGATGCACCATGCCGAACCATGCATTCTTTCGATTGCTTAAAAATGTAAGTGCATTCATCCAGGAAAAAACGGATTTCGAAAAGGAGAAAAACCTTTTCTTTAATTTTCTTTTCTTTTCTTTCTTTTTCCCTTCTCTCTCTCCTCCCTTTTTCTCTCTCCCGCGCCGTGGGCCGCCCCTGGCCGGCCCAGCCGCCCCCCCCGCGCGCCCCCTTTGGGCCCAGCTGGCCCAGCCGCCCCTCCCTCTTCCCCCCAAATCCCTCTCTCTCCCTCCCTTTCTCCCATTTTCTCTCTAGCCGCCGCCCCCTGCCCTAGCCGCCGCCCCTGCTCGTCGCCGGTTCGGCCGCCCGTCCCCGTCCCCGGTGAGGTCCCCCTCCCCCTCTCCTCCCTCCCCCATCTCCCCTCCCCTTCCCCCTACCCGGCTCGGCCCCGCCGCTCGGCCGCCCCTGCGCCCCGGTCCGGCCGCCCGCCCGCCCAGCTCGGCCGCCGGCTCGGCTGCCGGCTCGGCCGCCGCCTTGGCCGGCCCAGCCCCCGCCGGTTCGGCCGCCCCTGCCCGGCCGCCCCTGCGCGCCCAGCCCGGCCGCCCCTGCGCGCCCGGCCTCGGCCGCCCCGGCCCCGGCTCGGCCGCTCGCACCCCGGCCCCGGCCCAACCGCCCGCCCCAGCTCGGCCGCCCCGCGCCCGCGCCCTGCCTAGCCGCCCCTGCCCCAGGCCGGTTCAACCGCCCCCTGGCCGGTTCAACCGCCCCCCTTTTTTTATATTTTATTTTCTTTCATTACTGTTATTTATTTTATTTTAGGCAGATTAATCATTGTTCATGTTATTGAAATAGGAAACTTAATTTAGAATTCCGTTACGCTAGTTAATTCATATAATCAATTGTTTATCTAGTTCAATGTTGATCAACTAAAAATGACTAGGTTTCCATTAGTGCATATAACTAAATTCTTTTGTTAGAACCAATTGTAACTAATCATTAGTGCATAAGCTTTAACCCCCCCCCCCCCCCCCGCGAGACCTTTTCCCGTTTCTTTCTAACCATAACGAATGCGATATCGAATGTCATACTTGATGCATGGTCACTTTATTTGTTCCCTTGTATGATGTACTGTTTGTTTCCCAATTTGAATGGATGAATGTATGTATGCTTGCAATCGCATAGAGAACGATCCGGTCGAAGAGCCCAAGGAACTCGCAGGAGAAGCCCCTGAGCAGCAGTCGGTTGGTGGAGGCAAGTGTCCCTTGACCTATCTCTGTCCTATTCATTATTTAATTCACCTCCCGCTCTACACATTTATGCCTAAGGATTGACTAGCTTTTGTTATCCATATCCTTGTTTACCTATTTGGGTTGGATTATTATTGTTTAGCTTTATGCTATTGCTCAAACTCTAATCAATGAACATGATGAGATTATCTATGATACGCTGTTTTCCCTGCTCTTATTATGATGTTGTACTTGTGGTCACCAAGGGGGCTCGAGCGGTTTCTCGAGTGCCTCTCCGTAAGGACCTGTTCTATGGATGACCGCCCGGGAAAACAGTGCAACCATGAGGGTGGAATGGGATGCCCTTAGCTGAATAATTAGAGGATCCGGGGTGTAGTTCACTTAGCCGTCGTGCCGTCAATGGGGCTCGGTGTATGCGGCTCGCTCTGCCAAGTTTGGGTTCGCCCCTTGGGGAGGAGTGCGGTGCATTTAGGAAACCTAATGGGTGGCTACAGCCCCGGGGAATCTTTGTAAAGGCTACGTAGTGATGCCCTGCTGGGTCACCTTGGTAGTGATCAATGGAGACTCATGATCTCCGGGCAGAATGGGAATCACGGCTTGTGGGTAAAGTGCACAACCTCTGCAGAGTGTTTGAAAACTGATATATCAGCCGTGCTCACGGTTATGAGCGGCCAAGGGAGCTCCAGTGATTAGTGGTACTTGATCAGAGATACTTTGGTACAGGTGGCTATGAGATCGATGGTTTTGGCTATGACTATGGTGCTGGTAAGTGGTATTCTTTCCGTTTGGAAAGGGTACATCGGGTTAATAACTTGGGTTAATGCTAAAACCTGGCTTTCTATTAGTAAATAATAATCTGACCAACTAAAAGCAATTGCTTGACTTATCCCCACATAAAGCTAGTCCACTACAGCCAACACAGGATACTTGCTGAGTATGTTGATGTGTACTCACCCTTGCTCTACACACCAAACCCCCCCATCCCCAGGTTGTCAGCGTTGCAACCACTGCTCAGGCGAAGATGAAGCTGTGGAAGGAGACTTCCAGGAGTTCCAAGACTACGACGAGTTCTAGGTGTGGGTTAGCGGCAACCCCCAGTCGGCTGCCTGTGAAGGCCGCGGTTATCTACGTTTCTTTTCCGCACTTTGATTTATTGTAAGGACTATATGGACGTCTCAGACGTATGATGTAATCGACTATTTCCCTTCTTAATACTATTTTGAGCACTGTGTGATGATGTCCATGTTATGTAACTGCTGTGTACGTGAATAACTGATCCTGGCACGTACATGGTTCGCATTCGGTTTGCCTTCTAAAACCGGGTGTGACAGGTGATCAGCGAGCGTGTCGCGGTCAGGGAGCTCCTTGGAGAAGAAACAAAACCCAGGGACCTTTGTGTAACTGTCAGAGAGAGGGTAAACAGTAGCTAAGGACTCTTAATGAAATATTCATTCAACATGGGCCTCTGTGCAAATTTGCCAGAGCGCGCGCGGGCGCGCCCCCTATTCCCTGTGTTGTTGGGCCGTCCGGGCTAGAATTGGCCCAGTACTGTTGAAGTTTTTCCTTTTTCTTTTTCAGTAGAACTTTGAAAAGCTGTAGAGAATTATTGAAAAATCCTAAAAATGTCAAACTAATTTTCTTAGATTCCTAATTTTCCATAGAATTTAATAAAAATAGTTTTATGATTTTAGGACAAATAGGGAATTTTGGGTTATTTAAAATAGTCTAAAGCATTGCTTCTGGATTTTTAGAAAATAGATAATAATTCCAAAAATTCCCAAACTTTTTATATGAACTTAAAACATTATTTAGAAGCTTTGGGTAGAATTTGGTTTGATTTGGACCTTGTTTGATAATTAGAACCCAAAACCCCCACCCCCTGCTCTTTGAACTTCACTAATGACTTCGGAAACCCTAAGTTCTCGGAGTTCCATGAAGGAAAGTTGTATTCAAGACTTTAGATAATAAACTATTATTATCTTTGCACTCTCATGAGCATTACATGGCATTCATTCTTATATATATACCTATATGGTTATATTTAGAAAATGAGGAAGAGGTTGAGATAGAAGAAGAGAAGACTGCACCGCCACCACCTGCGGAACATCAGGCAGGGAATTGTTTTTACTTTGACATCTGCGGATCCGAGCCTGACTCACCTATAAACGAAGGCAAGCCCCGGTGCATTTGCCACCTCCTTGATGCTTTTAAAATCTTTCTCACTTGTTTGATGCATTAGGTGATAGGAGTTGATTGCTAAAACAATTCTTGCATTACCTTCCTTGAATTTGATTACCTTCCTTGATCACCCGTTTTACAAAAAGATTTTGATGCTTAGCCTTGCTTTAGAAAAACAAAATGTTTTGTTTTACAAAAGATGATGTGGCAAAAGTGGGTGGGATGTTTTCGAAAATAAAACTTGATGGTGGATCCATCATGGCCGTGATGGGTTCAACATCGGAAAAGATGTACCTCTGCCAGGTACCAAACTTTGGGTTTGAAATGATTAAGCTGAGGCCGGGCGGGTGACTTGCATGAGAAAGGAGTCTCGGTGTAGTGTCTCCGTCTGAGTCGATTAAGGACTGTCTCGATGTAGGCTTGATGACCGAGGACCCTTTAACTGGTCACATGCCTCGTCATGGGTAAGCTTTGCCTCGGGCAGACTAAGGCCAGAATAAGATAACACGCAATGGGTGTGGAGCGGTGGCGAGAGTAGCGTGTACCCTCCGTGGCAAGAGGCTGGACGGTGGTGTAGCTGTGCTCTCGGTTGATGTGAACCTGATCTGGTCTTAAGAACCCCGGTGGCGGGTTGACATATGCAAGGGTTAAGTGCTACATATGTCGTGTGATTGGAGATCCTTAGCTGAGTATAATCGATTCGGATCGCTGTACCTTCACGGTTATGAAGACTTGGTCACTGCCCTATACGTAGAATTCCAGTAAAGATGAAGGGTTTGTTAAGAAATTGGCTAGTGCAGGTCAAGTGTTTGAACTAGGGTAGAAAGAACTCTAGATGCAGGTAATTTTACCTAACCTGACAATAAAACTGGATTTTTAAGGATCCACTCTTAGTAAGCATTTTTGCAAAACAGAGTCTTTGATCATTGAGAAACCTTACCTTGACTCCCTTAAACCAGCATACCCTTGAGAGTCTTTTCTTTAGTCGGGTAAGACTTGTGTTGGAACTTGCTCTCTGGTGCAAGGGGATCCAACGGGGGTGTGTAGTAACGTAAACAGGGTTCTCGCACGAGATGGCAATAGCTCTGTTAATCTAGCCTCTCAAGGGCACTTTGCGGGGGTATTTATAGGTATCTGAGTGCCCAGCATCCTGTGTTAAGGACGCATGTGCCCTCAGACACCTAGGTTATCCCCGGAATATTCCCATAAAGCGGGGTTACAGACCGTAATTACAGGGATGCCTTTTACAAACTAGGCCTGTAACGCGCAGCGGCCATCAGGGCCTGTTACAATGGGCCGGATCACACGTGGGCCTCCATGCTGAACGAGGTCGCAAGATGGGACGACCTCGTCGCAGGTCTTCGTCCGATGACGTATGAGACGAAGGGTGAGCCTGTCCGTTGTCTTGTCTCCGTTGGTCCAACAATTCCGGCGAAGGCATCGAGCGAAGGGTGGCGTCTTCGCCTTCGCCCCAACATTTGCCCTCCGAGGGACCGGTTCGACTAAGTCATCTGGTGCCGAAGACGTCGCTAGATGGCGGAGACGCTGCCCTCGCTCAAAGTGGTTCCGCGGGGGTTTTTGACATGACCGTTGATTGACACTGTACTGTTGGACTGCGGGTTTCCCGAAGCGCCGCGCCCTGTGTATAAAAGGAGGGCGGGGGGCGGCACATTTTAAACTTTATCTTTCCGCGCTCCGTGAAAACCCTAGCCGCCTTTTCCACCTTCTTGCTGCTCGTTTGCCCTCCTTGCTCCTGTTCGCCGGAGATCTGGCTCGAGTGAAGCAGACAGCCCGCCGCCGCCGACGGTACGTAGCGATGCCGACCTCTTCTTCTTCTGCTGCCGCTACGTCGCCGGCCGACGCGTCGTCTGAGGAGACGCTGAGCACTGTTGCGGCGGAGGAGTTGCGCGCCGGCGATACGGTGGATTTCGGCGTGTCGCGGATGTCCTCGGTGCGCTTGCAAGATATGCAGCGGCTTGGTTACTTTGGCGGCGGAGTCGCTCGTGTCCCTGGGACGGAGGAGGTCCCCGAGCCGGAAGGCGAGTTGGTTGTGTTCGAGGCGTTCTTTGCCGCTGGTCTTCGCCTGCCTGCGCACCGATTTGTGGGAGAAGTCCTGCGCAGATTTGACGTTCAGATCCATCAGCTGACTCCGAATGCCGTGGTGGCTCTGTCGAAGTATGTCTGGGCGACGACTTCGTACGGCGGACAGCCATCAGTCGAAGTCTTTGCGAAGTACTATTGCCTGCACTGGCAGAAGAGGATGATCGGAAATGAAGTTGCCCAGTTTGGGTCCTGTACATTTACGCCGAAGACCGGCAAGACCTCGATGGAGGTAGTTGAGTTGGTTCCTTGCGCCCGCAACAAGTGGGGCAACTGGCATGAGTTTTGGTTCTACGTCGCGGAGGGCACAGTCGAAGACCATACGGGGCTCCCCGTGTCCGAGATGTGCTCACATTATTACTCAGCATACCCGCCGTTTGAAGTGGCAGAGGAGGATGCAGACGAAGGGGCCCTTCGGTGCGCCGCCGGCCTGAGCAGCGGGCGCGATTTGGTCGAGGAGTTTGTGGCATACGGGGTATGGCCTTTGGCGCATGGCTGGGCGTTGGGCGAAGTATGCCCTCGCCAGATGCCTTCCCATGGTGGGAAACTGGTGCGAAGTCCCGCCTTCGCGCTGCATCTGCATAGCCGCGATCCGGCCGCCTTTGTGCGTGAGGCGGAGGATGGGGCGGTGCGGATCGTCGGTCGGTACGTGCCGAAGATAGAGGGCCAGCGTAGCTGGGATATTCGTGGGTCTAATGACCGCTTGAACAGGGTTTTCGAGTTGAACCGTCTGCCGTATGGCGGTTATTCCGGCCAAGACGATGTGGATCGTCGCGGGAAGAAACCGGTGGTAGAGACTGGAGACGACCCCGCGCCGGCGGCCGCCCCGTCCTCTAAGAAGAGGAAACTAGGTATTGCTATGGGAGGACTGTGGGTTTCTGATGGTTTTGCTAGGGAATTGATGAGGACATGCGCGACCCCGGGGGGAAGGATGTCTTCGCCCGAGCTCCGGGAGTCTTCGGCGCGGATGCTGAGGGTTACCGGGGGTTGGTGGCCTAGGAATGTTCCTATCCCCCGCGCGGCCGGCGGAGACTTTTTTACCTCTCGTATGGTTCGTGATTGGAAAGTGTTTCCTTACGGGCGGAATATTGCTGCTGTTGTGACGACAGTGATGGACAAGGATCGTCAGGGAGCTACGCAGAAGCGCCAGGCGGTCGTCAGGCTTCATGAGGCCAGGCCGAAGAGGCAGCGGGGGACTGCGAAGGCTGCTGCCCCTGGCGGAATCCAGCCGCCGCTGGCGGCGAAGTTGACCGCCCCAGCATCCAGCAGGGCGCCGGAGGCTGCGAAGGCTGCTGCCGCCGGTGGTTCCAAGTCTGCGAAGGCTGCCCCTATGTCCGGCAGGGTGCCGGAGGCTGTGAAGGCGGCCCGAGAGTTGCCGCCGCTGGGCAAGCGCGTCGCTGACTTCGCCACCGACATTAGTGTGGACGATTATCTTGTTGGTAAGTCGTTGCCTCGAGGTTTTTTTTGTTTTTTGTTTTTTTAATCTGTTGATACGTTGTGGGGTCAGACGAAGGCCAACTTGTTGTTGTTCCGCCTGTCGTGGCGACCGCGGCGGCTTCCGTGGTGCCCAGGGCGAAGGGCAGTGCTCTTAGTGCCGTCGGCGAGATACCGGCACTCACTGCCGTTAGGGACGAGGCGGGTGCTGTGTCCCACCGGCTGAAGGAGATGAAGCAAGCACTAAGTCAGGTACGTTGAGCTAGACTTCAGTTTTTTACCGGCTTCGTTGGGGCTGCGGCCTTATGTGTGTCTTGTAGGCGGCTGACTTCGCAGACCGCGCGGCGTCGAGGGCCCTCACGGCAGTTGTGTCTGCCGAAGTCGAGAGATTTCGGACGCAACATGCTGACGCCGTCCGTGAAAAATCGGCCGCCGACAGTAAATGCCGCAAGCTGGCGGATAAGGTGACCGCGCTGGAGGGTGAGAAGACTGACCTCCGGCGCCAACTGGCGGAGGAGAGGAAGGAGGCCAATGAGGCCCTCGCCAAGGCGCAGTCTGCGCAGGCGAAGGCCAATTTGGCGCGAGCGGAGGGCAGACTTGCCAAGCAGCGCGCCGAGCAGTTGGAGGAGCGGCTCAGCGCTCTGCAGGCTTGTGTGGAGAGGGCCGAGGCCTCGACGCGCTCGGAGGCTGAGCGGACACGCAAACTGCTTATGGATTCATACCATGAGCTGGGCGCGCGGACCGCTGACTTCGAAGTGCTGGACCGAGAGCCCGGACTTCGCTGCCTCGAGTGGATACAGGAGGAGTTGGTGGCGCTTCCCGCCATCGTGGAGGGGTTTATGTCATATGCCTCCCTGGTCACCTGCGAGGGGGCGGTGAACGCGCTCTCTCGCGAAGGGTGCCGGCACTATGAGGTCTTCGACCAAGCTGATGAGGATTTCGAGCGCGATATCTACAAGGTTGAAGACCCTGTGGTGAAGGAATCCGCGGGAGCCCTCTACGACCGGATGTGGGGCCCCCATGGTCGGGAGGTGGTCAGGGAGCGGGCCGAGACGGCGAGGGGTCAGGTAATGTTTGGCTTTTGCTTGGTGTTAGTTGAATGTGGGCTATATGTGGGTTTGCTGAATCTGTGTGCTGTGTCTCAGGCGGCGCGTGGCGAGAAGGTGGATGACTTCGGGGCGTTGAACAGCGTGCTGCCTGACCCGGAGCCGAACCCGGCGGTGGCTGTGTCCGAGGCCGCCCCACAGCCGCCCCCGGAAACCGCCGAAGGCGTTCCTGATGCCCCGCAGCCACTGCGGCCGGCGGAGGCCCGTCGCCAACTGCCGCGCCGAGGGCTGAGGATCCTGTGAAGGTGGCGGCGGAGCCGACAGCGGAGGATCCCGCGACGGCTGGGTCTTCGCAGGTGGCGTAGTGGGTGTGGGTAGTTAGGGAATTTTGGATATGTTACTGAATCTTGGTTGCTGCGCAGGTTCAAGATTTTGGGCCTGCGCACGCAACCGCTACTACTAATTTTTTGGCGGCTTCGACCGTGGATGATGGTAATGAATCGGATGGGTCTGCATCTAAGTTTTCTGATTTTGGTGACTCTAGGAGCTCGGTTGAGTGGACTGAGGAGTCGTCGGATGAGGACTTGGACTACTTTGCGGCCTTAAATGTGGCAGCGGCGGAGGCTTCGCCGCATGCTGCGGATGCTGAAGTTGTGCCTGGTCCGAGTACTGGGCGCAGGCGGCGAAGGGCGGTTGCGAAGCGTAGAGTGAGTGGGGCGGACGGCGGTCGGCTTCGTGTGAGTAGGGCTGGCAGGCAGGAACTGTTGTCCTTGCCGGCCGCTGTGAGTGCAGGTGAGGGGGAGTTGCGAAGTCTTTTTGCGGGTGAGGAGCTTAGGATAATGTTATTTAACTATAGGGAGATGGGAATTATTCCGAAGGTTGAGCCGATGTAGAGTGTGATGCCCTCACTTGTACATGTGTAATGGCTTGTATGATGAGGTTGTGTGCCTTCGCACATTCGGCTATGCTCGCGAAGGCGTTACGTACTTGGTCTGGTGTATTTGTTATGTTGGTCTGGTGCGCATGTAGTCGGTCTTTGCGAGGACAGTTTGGTGTAGTCGTTTTCGCACTTATTAAGCTTCGTCCGGCTGCGCCCTTAGGCAATTGTTGCACGGATAGTCTTCGCGGAAGACTTCGATTTTTCGCACTTGTTGTGCTAGCTCGGCTGCACCCGTAGGTGATTTCTGCACGGATAGTCTGTGCGAAAGACCGCGATTTTTCGCACTTGTTGTGCTAGTCCGGCTGCACCCTTAGGCGACTTCTGCACGGATAGTCTTCGCGGAAGACCACGATGTTTCGCACTTGTTGTGCTAGTCCGACTGCACCCTTAGGCGACTTCTGCACGGATAGTCTGTGCGGAAGACCGCGATTTTTCGCACTTGTTGTGCTAGTCCGGCTGCACCCTTAGGCGACTTCTGCACGGATAGTCTTCGCGGAAGACCACGATTTTTCGCACTTATTGTGCTAGTCCGGCTGCACCCTTAGGCGACTTCTGCACGGATAGTCTTCGCGGAAGACTACGATGTTTCGCACTTGTTGTGCTAGTCCGGCTGCACCCTTAGGCGACTTTTGCGCGGAGTTGTCGCACGCGAGGGTGCCTAGCGCTGAGCCTCGCGGTGACTTTGTATTGGTCGAATGTCGAAGACCGTCGGCGCGGTCTTTTTTCGACGCAGGTTTTTGTGGGGGATTTTTCACTTGTATATTACATGACTCCGCCTCGTTAAAAACCTCACCCCCCGGGAGGAAAAGAGTGCGGGCCAGAATAAAATTGTTTTTGCGAATTACAAGGGCGAATCGGCCCAGATGAGTCAAACAAAAAATTTGCGGAGATTGTCGATGTTCCAGGAGTGCTCCAGGTCTTCGCCGTTTGGCGTTGCGAGCCTGTAAGCGCTGGGGAAGCCTTCGTCTTGACAATGAAAGGGCCCTCCCACTTGGGCTCCAGCTTGCCCCTTGACTCTATCCGAGCTGTTCGGACGAGTACGAGGTCCCCTTCGCTGAACTCCCTCGGGATGACCGCGTGGTCGCGCCATGCTTTTGTCTGGGCTTGGTATTTATTTAGAGCCTGTAGGGCGAAGACTCGGTCTCCATCGATGAGATCCTTCGAAGTGGGCTCGTCCACGTCGGGGACGGCTGACGGAACTGTTCGTGGGGATCCATGTTTTATTTCTTGCGGGGTCATGGCCTCCGATCCATATAGAAGGCGGAAAGGGGTGAACCCGGTCGCCCTGCACTCAGTCGTGTTTAGCGCCTAGACCGCCTCGGGTAACAAGTCGGTCCACCTGCCCTTTTTTCGTCGAGGAACATCTTTTTGACAGCTGTGAAAATTTTTCCATTGGCGCATTCCACAACTCCGTTGGACTGCGGGTGATATACTGAGGCGAAGGCAAGCTTGGTGCCAATGGAGAAGCAAAAATCCTTGAAGTCTTGGCTGTCAAACTGCTTGCCGTTGTCAACTGTTAGTTCGGACGGTACTCCGAAGCGGCAAACAATGTTTTGCCAAAAGAATTTCTATGCAGTCTTTGATGTTATTGTGGAAACAGCCCTCGCCTCGATCCATTTGGTAAAGTATTCGACAGCGACGAAGGCGAACTTAAGGTTCCCCTGAGCCGTGGGCAGGGGCCCAACGATGTCCAGGCCACAGTGCTGGAGAGGCCATGTGTGGGCGATCAGTTTTGTGAATTGCGAGGGGCTGCCTGATCGAGGAGAAAACTTCTGGCAGGCTTCGCAGGACCTTGCAACCCGGTTTGCGGCGCAGATCATTGTGGGCCAGTAGAAACCTTGGCGGATCACCTTTGCGGCTAGGGCCCTTGGCCCCGCGTGAGAGCCGCAAGTACCACTGTGGACTTCGCGCAGGATTTGAACGCCTTCAGTCTCGGTGACACATTTAAGCATTGGCTGACTGACCCCTTTCTTGTAGAGTTGGCCCTCAATCAGTGTGAAGTCCCGGCTTCGATGTTTGAGGCGCTTGGCCTCGTTGATGTCGGTTGGGTGGTAGTACCCCTATAGGAACAGGGTTATTGGTGCCCGCCAGTCTTCGGTCATAATAAGGTTGACTATGCGGTGGCCCTCGCTGTCATTGGTTATTTGGAGCCCTTCGGGGCTCCGGACGGCTGGCGTGCCGATGACATGGTAGAACACGTCGGAGGGCAGGGACTCGCCTCTGGCAGCAGCCTTGGACAATGCGTCGGCCTCTTCATTCTTGGCCCGGTCCACATGCTGCAAGGTGAATCCCTTGAATTGTTTCTCGAGACTTCGGATGGCCGCGAGGTATTGCATAAGTGTGGGGTCCTTTGCTGCATAATCTTTTTCGACATGGCCGGCAACTACCTTGGAGTCTGTTCTGATAATGCAGGCGGTGACACCAAGGGCCCGCAGCTTGCGGAGGCCGAGGATGACTGCTTCGTATTCTGCTATGTTGTTTGTGCATCTGTCAGACTCCAGAGCGAAGCTGAGGCGTGCCGCGTATCTGTGCTTGATCCCGGCGGGTGAGGTGATGACTGCGGCGGCGCCTGCCCCCGCGTGGCACCATGCGCCGTCGCAGTGAATCGTCCAAACCTTCTCTGCGGACGGGTCCGGCTGTGTTATTGGCCCAGTCCAGTCGACGACAAAGTCTACCAGGACTTGTGACTTGATGGCTGTCCTGGGCTCGAAATTGATGTGGTAGCCGGATAGTTCGGCCGCCCACTTGGCAATCCTGACCGATGCCTCCGAGTTTCGGAACAATTCACCTAGTCCCCTGTCTGAGGTGACTCGGACCTTGAATGCTTCGAAATAATGGCGCAATTTGCGTGAAGACATAACAACTGCATAGGAAATCTTCTCGAGCTCTGTCATGTTACATTTGGATGGTGTTAGCACTTCGGAGACATAATAGACTGGGCACTGCCTGATCACGCCGTCAACTGTCTGCTCCTGCACCAGTGCCGCGCTGACCGCATGTGGCGAAGCCGCAACATAGAGCAACAGGGGTAGCGAAGAGTCGGGGCTTGTAAGGACTGCCAACTCCGACAGGTACTCTTTTAAGGAGGCGAAGGCCGCTGCCTGCTCTGGTCCCCAAGCGAAGTCTTTTGTACCACGGAGAGTTTTGAGGAAGGGGAGACTTCGCTCAGCAGATTTGGAGATGAATCTGTTGAGGGCGGCCAACCTGCCTGTCAGGCGCTGGACGTCTCTGGCGGACTGCGGAGGCGTCATGTTGATGATGGCCTGAATTTTGGTTGGTGGTTGGCCTTGATGCCGTGGTGTGATACTAGGTAGCCCAATATTTTCCCTTGGCGAACGCCGAAGACGCACTTTTCCGGGTTTAGGCGAAGTCGTGCGTCTCGCATGTTCGCGAATGTCTCGGCGAGGTCAGAGAGATGGTCCTCCTTGCTCCTGCTGGCGACGACGATGTCGTCCACATATGTGAATATATTTCTACCAACTTGCCCCTCGAGCACTGTTTTGGTAAGCCGGGAGAAAGTGGATCCGGCGTTCTTGAGTCCCTCCGGCATTCTGATGAAGCAATATGTGCCGAAGGGTGTTATAAAGCTGGTGCTAGCCTTGTCTTCCTCCTTCATGTATATTTGGTGGTATCCGGAGAAGCAGTCGAGGAGTGACATGACTTCGCATCCGACCGCGCTATCGACTATTTTGTCGATTCGCGGCAACGGGAAGTTGTCCTTTGGGCAGGCCTTGTTGAGACCGGTGAAGTCGATGCACATTCGCCACTTGCCGCTCTTTTTCTGCACCATCACAACATTGGAGAGCCACGTGGGGTAAGCCACTGGCTCGATAAATTTGGCTTCCAGGAGGCGGTGTACCTCTGCCTTGGCGGCCTCTGTCTTCTCGTCGGACATTTTGCGAAGCCGCTGTTTTCTTGGTCTCACCGAGGGGTCGATTCCCAAGCTGTGCTCAATTATGGATCGGCTGACCCCGACCAGGTCGAGGGCTGACCAGGCGAAGACGTCTTTGTTCTTGGACAAGCAGCAGAGGAGTTTCTCCTCTTCATGCGAACTGAGGTCTTCGCTGATAGTGACTGTCTGCTTGGGCGTGGCCTGGTCGAGGGGAACAGTCTTGGTCCCATCGTTGCTCTGCAGCTGTGCCTTTTCGTGCTCTTTGTCGGTTGGGCTAGCGGACGCAGGGACCTCGCGCTGGGCCGTGAGGCAGTGCACATTTCTTTGTCCGGGGATGAAGTCCCGCTCTATGTTGCGTGCAGTCTGTTGATTGCCGTAGACCGCAATGGCGCCTAACGGACCTGGTATCTTCATGCACAGGTAGAGTCCGTGAATGGCTGCCTCAAACTTGTTGATAGAGCCCCGGCCCATGATGGCGTTGTACAGATACACCATATCGACGATATCAAAGGTTATTTGCTCACTTCGGGCATTGGGTGCTACACCGAAGGAGAGAGGCAGCTCTATTTTACCAACAGGAAAAGTGCCCTTGCCGCCGAAACCATACAATGGGTTGTCCGAAGGCTTGAGCAGGCTATGGCTTATGCCCATGCGGTCAAAGGCATGGAGGAAGATGATGTCTGCTTGACTGCCATTGTCGACTAGGACTTTGTGCAGGTCCCAGCCTGCTACGCTGCAGTTAATAACCATGGCGTCAATGTGGGGGCGCTGCGCAGGTCGACGTCTCGTGCTTCGAAGGTTAGCGGTATGTGGGACCACTTCGTCTGCACGACTGGGCCGGTGATGGCGACGTGGTTGATGCTGCGGTAGTGGTCCTGCTTCTGCCGCTTTGTGTCGAAGTCGTTGCTAGACCCCCTAGTGATCATATGAATGACTCCGCGATACGGATGATCGGCGAAGTCTTCTTGTTTCGGGGCGTGAGGGTGGGGGATATTCTGATGTTGCTGGTGTGGAGGTGGGGGTGGGGGAGGTACGATTTGTACTTCCTAGTGGTGTTGGTATGCGTGGTGCGGTGGATGCGGGGCGGGGGCGTGGATGTATGGTGGAGGGGGTTGCTGATAAGTGTGCGCGACAACTCTGAGATTGTCGGCTGGCTGTGCCCGTGCCATCCTGTCTTTGGTGGCCTTCGTTTCTGGGCAGTCTCTGGTTTGGTGGGCGCAGTCTTCGCCATGAAAAAGACAGTAGAATCGGCGCGGCGGCTGAGCACGCCCCCGACCCCTACCGCGAGTTCCGTTTCCGCGGCCCTGGGGGGGGGGATACTCCTGGCGGCGAGGGGTGTCAGCAGCGGGGTGCTGGTTGGTGATGTTGTGTACTTGCTGCTGATTGCGGCCGTCTCGACCGGAGTATGGCTGCGGAGTCCTCGTCCACGTGCGGCTGGACTGTGGAGCATCTTTGGGTTTCTGCTGGGACTCAACCTCGCGCTGGTGGAGCTCTTCGGATTTGGCATATTTTTCAAAGAGCTGATATAATTCCTAGAGGTTCTTGGGCGGGTCCCTGATGCAGTGGCTGTAAAGGACGCCGGCGCGAAGGCCACTGATGGCGTAGTGGATGGCGATCTGGTCATCAACTCAGGGCAGCTGTGACTTGAGTGTTAGAAACTTGCGGTAATACTCCCGCAGAGTCTCTTTTTCCAGCTGCTTGCAGAGTGAGAGTTCGGCCAAGGCGTCAGTGTCTGGGCGGTACCCTTGGAAGTTGAGCAGGAATTTGTCCCGGAGGCTTCTCCAGGAGTCAATAGACAGCGGGGGCAACCTGGTGAACCAGGTGAGAGCTGGGCCTTCGAGGGCGATGATGAAAGACTTGGCCATTGTGGCGTCGTCCCCTCCGGCAGATGCAACGGCGACCTGATAACTCATGATGTACTGTGCTGGGTCCGTGCTGCCGTTGTACTTGGGATAGGTCCCTGCTCGGAAGTTGGCAGACCAGGGTGTCACTTGCAGGTGTGGCGCCATGGGACTTCGCTCGTCGAGGTAGTTGACCCCTTGGAAAGGCGCGGCGTGTGGGAAGGCGTGGTCGCGCTGGGGGAAGCGCAGGTCTTCCAGTTGCGCGCGCTGTTGCAGGGGTGGCCCATGCTGCAGGCCTAGGTGGCCTTCGCGTATGTCTTCCAGTTGTGCGCGCTGTTGCAGGGGTGGCCCGTGCTGCAGGCCGAGGTGGCCTTCGCGCTGCATCAGCGCAATCTTCCGCTCGAGGTCCTGGGCCTTCTGCTCTTCGTCGCGTATCATTTGTCGCACCTTGTGCGGACACGCGCTGGCGCTTGGCCTCCAGTATCTCCTTTTGCCTCTGGAGATTGCGGTTCTTGATGCGCAAAGCACGCAGCTGTAACTGTTCTTCCGCTGAGACGCCGAGGACCTCGCCGTCCTCGGTGAGGTCCGCGCCCACCGGTGGGGCGAAGCCTGGGGGAGGTTGCGGTTGTCCTTCGGGGCCGCAGGTGCGGAGAGCGTCGTCTTCGCAGGTGCGGAGAACGTCATCTTCAGTAGCCTCTTGGTGGGTGGAGTGGGTGAGGGCGAGGGCCTTGCCCTTTTTTGTGGCAAGCAGTGCTGCCTTCGCAGCCTCGTCAGCCTTCGAGTTAGCTTTCTTGGGTGCCATCGCGGGTGGTTTTTTCGTAGCACGAACGGTGGGCGCCAAATGTTGGAACTTGCTCTCTGGTGCAAGGGGATCCAACGGGGGTGTGTAGTAACGTAAACAGGGTTCTCGCATGGGATGGCAATAGCTCTGTTAATCTAGCCTCTCAAGGGCACTATGCGGGGGTATTTATAGGTATCTGTGTGCCCAGCGTCCTGTGTTAAGGACGCATGTGCCCTCAGACACCTAGGTTATCCCCGGAATATTCCTATAAAGCGGGGTTACAGACCGTAATTACAGGGATGCCTTTTACAAACTAGGCCCGTAACGCGCAGCGGCCATCAGGGCCTGTTACAATGGGCCGGATCACACGTGGGCCTCCATGCTGAACGAGGTCGCAAGATGGGACGACCTCGTCGCAGGTCTTCGTCCGATGACGTATGAGACGAAGGGTGAGCCTGTCTGTTGTCTTGTCTCCGTTGGTCCAACAATTCCGGCGAAGGCATCGAGCGAAGGGTGGCGTCTTCGCCTTCGCCCCAACAACTTGCTGAGTAATTCGATACTCAGGGTTTTATTCCCCGTTGTTTTTAGGTGAGGAAGCGACAAACTTTTGTTGCATCTATTCTAAGGTGGTACCGAAGGAAGAACACCAGGAATGAAGTGCGGGAGGAAAGGATCCTCCATAAGAACTTTTGTTTAAAACTTTTTGGGAGGAGTTTTTGCCTCCCTTGGTGTGTAATAATACTACTCTGCACTCATAGGATATATTCTGGTCTGTAAATATTCAACTCTATCTTACTTTTAAATAAAGGTAAGTTCATGTAATTGCTTCCGCATTCTCGTAACTCCGATGCTTGTAATGTCTGCGTGACGGGTGAAACGCTCTTGGGAAAGGTAAAGAAAAGCAGATACCGAACTTGTCAAGTGATTCAGGGGCACCTATAGGGTTGTCTGAGGTCCGTTGGACAAGGACAACTGTAGGTGGGCCTATTTACTTGGGAGGTTCCGTCACAATTATTAATTTGATCTCTTATTTATTTGGGTTGGTATCTACTTATACTTAGTATCTGCTAATAAAATTTTGACAAACTCTAAAAGCAATGCTCAGCTTAAACCATCTCCTTTGGTAAGACTTACACTTCACATGAGCTCCCACCTTTGATGAGTTCATGCACATTATTCCCCACAACTTGTTGAGCGATGAACGTACATGAGCTCACCCTTGCTGTACTCACATTCCCCCCAGGTTAAGAGCAGGTACCACAGGATGAGGCGCATGAAGGATGTTTTGATGAGTTCGTGAGTGGTCTAGGTCATCGTCTCCTAGTCAACTATGGTTGCTGGATCGTTGTCTTCGTATGATGTATTTATTTAATTATTTTGTACAGAACTCCATTATATATAAATGATGTGACATTCGTTTCTGTACCATGAATCATCATATGTGTGAGACTTGATCCTAGCACACTTGGTGATTATTTCGCGCCCGGGTTTTGGACCCCTAAAACCTGAGTGTGACACAAACTTAGGAAGTCCAAGCGATTGGCCAGACACTAGCAGCTATGCAACAGGTGCAGCAGCAGCAACCTCCACCTCAACCTCAGATGCAAGTGTAGATGTCGCAGATGCCCAGGGACAAGCGTGGGGAATTCATGAGGAGTAATCCCCCTGTATTTGCCCACTCTGCAGACCACATGGACGCCGAAGACTGGTTGCGCACAGTGGAGCGGGAGCTGCATACCGCTCAGTGCAATGACCGTGAGAAGGTTTTGTATGGTCCTTGTCTGCTAAGGGGAGCAGCCCAGTCCTGGTGGGAGTCATACCTCGCCATCCATGCCGACCCTGATGCCATTACTTGGGAGGAGTTCAGAAACAATTTCCCCCAGTACCACGTGCCTGAAGGTTTGATGATAGTGAGGAAGGAAGAATTCCTAGCATTGAAGCAAGGGCCCTGACTGTTAGTGAGTACAGGGACAAGTTTCTACAGTTATCTCGTTATGCACCTGAGGATGTCAACACTGATGCCAAGAGGCACTATATGTTCTTGAGTGGTTTGGTTGACCCCCTTCATTACGAGCTGATGAACCATACATTCCCTAACTTTCAGCATCTGATCGATAGAGCTATCATGACTGAGAGGAAGCACCGGGAGATGGAAGACCAGAAGTGCAAGATCGGTTGACCGCAGGCTGGGAGCAGTAGCCGTCCTCGTTTCTCAGGTAATCCACCCTAGCAGTTCAAGCAAATTCACCCCCAAGGGCAACTTCACTAGCATCAAAGCCAACATCAATAGTAGTTCTAGAGGCAGTTCCCTCAGCAGCAGCAGCAGTACCGCTAGCACAACCAGCAGGGAGGAAGTCAGTATGAGCGGCAGAATAACCAGGCACCTCGCCTTGCTGCCCCAACCACCAACCAGAACAACCAGGCAGCGCCAGGGCAAGGAGGAGGTCGTGGATGTTTCCACTATGGGGAACAAGGTCACTGGGTGAATCATTGCTCGAAGAAAGTAGCTCAGCAGCAGCCAGTTGCCAACACCTCAGCAAGACAAGGAGCACCACAACAAGCACCAAGAGGTCGTGTCCAGGCTTACAACCATGGAAAGGTGAACCACTTGGAGGCCGAAGCAATCCAGGATGCACCAGACGTGGCAGTAGGTATGTTTTAGTCGAATCCCATCCAGCAAAAGTACTATTTGATACTGGTGCCACACATTCTTTTGTTTCTACATCATGGGTAGAAGCACATAACATCCCCATAGAACCGATGATTCCACCTCTAAGAGTTAATTCTGTTAGGGAAAAGTTCAGTCCGATAAGATGTGCTCGAATCTAAGGATTGAAATAAGGGGATAGATTTCCCCGCTAACCTAGTAGTAATGGGTACTCAAGGGTTAGATATCATCCTAGGGATGAATTGGCTGCACAGAAACCAAGCAACTGTCAGCTGTGACAAGAGGAGAGTAAAGTTAGTATCCCCATCCAGGAAAGAAGTAGTAACTGAACTGTTCATGCCCGATCTAGAAGAAGGAGCCTGTCACCATATGTCCGTAGATGGTAAGGAGGCCAACCTTCTTGAAGCTATTAGAGTTGTGTCGGAGTTCCCTGACGTGTTCCCGAGGACTTTCCAAGCATGCCACCCGAGCGTAAAGTTGAGTTTTCCATAGAGCTTGAACCTGGAGCCGCCCCTATTTCCAAGAGAGCCTATAGAGTGTCTAGACTAGAATTGGTAGAAGTCAAGAAGCAGATCGATGAGCTATTAGAGAATGGCTATATCAGGCCAAGTACTTCGCCATGGGCCACTCTAGTTCTATTTATGGAGAACAAAGATGGTACCAAGAGGATGTGCAGTGATTACAGATCTTTGAATGAAGTCACCATCAAGAACAACTACCCTCTGCCAAGAATAGAAGATCTATTTGATTAGTTGAAAGGAGCCAAAGTGTTCTCAAAGATAGATCTGAGGTCAAGTTACCATCAGCTTAGGATCCAACCTTCAGATATACCGAAGACAACATTTATCACTAAGTATGGGCTATATGAGTACACAGTAATGTCATTCGGATTGACAAATGCACCAGCTTTCTTTATGTACTTGATGAATAGTGTGTTCATGGACTACCTTGATAAGTTCGTAGTGGTGTTCATCGATGATATTCTCATATAATCTCAAAATGAGGAGGAACATGAGTAGCATTTGAAGATGATATTGCAACAGTTATATGAGCATCAGTTGTATGCCAAGCTGATCAAGTGTGAGTTCTGGATCAGCGAAGTCCTATTCTTGGGTCATATGATAAATCGAGATGGATTAGCTGTGGATCTGAAGAACGTAGCAGATATCCTGGACTGGAAAGCACCAAGAGATGTCTGGGGAATCAAGAGTTTCATTGGAATGGCCGGATACTATTGGCGTTTTATTGAAGGTTTCTCCAAGATTGCTAGACCAATAACAGACCTGCTAGCAAAGAAAGTTGAGTTCAAGTGGACCCCAGAGTGCCAAGAGTCTTTTGAAACATTAAAGAAGAAGTTGACTACAATACCTGTGTTGATTCTACCAAATGTTCATAAACCATTCTCAGTGTATCGTGATGCTTCATAAACATGCAAGAAGGGAGAGTAGTGGAATACTCATCCCAACAGTTGAAGATTCATGAAAGGAATTACCCCACACATGACCTAGATTAGCAGCAATGGTTCATGCGTTGAAGACCTTGAGGCACTATCTATTTGGGCAGAAGTGTGATGTTTACACAGACCACAAGAGTCTTTAGTACATATTCACCCAGTTAGAGTTAAACATGAGGCAACGAAGATGGTTGGAGTTGATCAAAGACTATGAGCTCGAGATACATTATCACCCAGGCAAAGCTAATGTGGTTGCAAATGCTTTAAGCAGAAAAATTCAAGTCAACATGATGGTCGCTCATCGGATGCCATATGAACTAGCAAAGGAATTCAACAGGCAGAGTCTCGAATTTCTAAACAACACCTAATGAGTGATAGTTGAGCTAGAGCCCACTCTAGATCGAGAGATCAAGGATGGACAGAAAGATGATGAGAAGATCAATGAAATTCGACAGCTAATCTTAGATGGGAAAGACAAGTATTTCTGGGAAGACGCGGAAGGCGTGGTATGTTTTAAAGATAGGCTATGCGTTCCTGACATCAAATCGATTCGGGAGCTGATTCTCATGGAAGCTCATGAGACCGCTTATTCCATACACCATGGCAGCGAGAAAATGTACCAAGACCTAAAGAAAAATATTCTGGTGGTATGGTATGAAAAGGGAGATCGCAGAGTATGTTTCCATATGTGACAGTTGTTAGACAATCAAGGCAAAGGATCAGAGCCCGTAGGCTAGTTGTAGCCGTTGCAGATTCTTTAATGGAAATGGGATGAGACTGGGATGGAGTTATTGTCGGTTTGCCTCGTACTGGAGCCAGTTATGACTCCATCTGGGTAGTAGTGGACCGCTTGACAAAGGCGGCCCATTTCATACCAGTCAATACCACCTATAATAGTGCAGTGTTGGCAGAGCTATACATGTCCTAGGTTGTATGTTTGCATGGTGTTCCTAAGAAGATAGTGTATGACCGAGGAAACCAGTTTATCTCTCATTTTTTGCAGCAGTTGCATGATGCTTTGGGCACGCATTTGAAGTTCAGTTTAGCTTATCACCTGCAAACAGATGGTCAGACTGAGAGAACCAACCAGATCTTAAAAGACATGTTGAGGGCTTGTGCTTTGCATGACAAGTCTGGTTGGGACAAAAGGCTACCCTATGTGGAATTCTCCTACAACAACAGTTATCAAGCCAGTTTGAAGATGTCACCGTTCCAAGCACTCTACGGAAGGAATTGTCGAACTCCGTTACATTGGGACCAGCCCGGCGAAAGGTAGGTGTTCGGTCCGAATATTTTTCTTGAAGCCGAAGACAATATCAGAATGGTTCGAGAGAATCAAAAGACAGTGCAGTTCAGGCAGCGAAGCTATGCTGACACCAAAAGAAGAGAGTTGAGCTTCTAAGTGGGAGATTATGTTTACCTGAAGGTGTCACCCATCAAAGGAATCAAAAGGTTCATAGTCAAGGGCAATCTAGCACCTCGATACATCGGATCGTACCAGATTCAGGCAAGGCGTGGAGAAGTGGCATATCAGCTCAGCCTACTAGAAAGTCTGTTAGCATGCATGATGTGTTCCATTTGTCTCAGTTGAAGAAGTGTTTGTGAGTGTCAGAAGAGCAATTGCCAACCAAGGATCTCGAGGTTCAAGAAGACTTAACATATATTGAGAAGCCAACTCAAATTATAGAGACAACAGACAGAGTCACTCGCAGAAGCACCATCAAAATGTGTAAGGTTAAGTGGGGCCATCATTCAGAGGAAGAAACAACCTGGGGAAGAGAAGATGATCTAAAAGCCAAATACCCCGAACTCTTTGCTAGCCAACCCTGAATCTCGAGGGCGAGATTCTTTTTAAGGGGGATATGTTTGTAACACCCTGAATTTGGGGTATAAAATTTCTTTAATGCCTACCAAATTCAGGTGTTACCTCTTGTTTGTCTCTCTAGACTTCTTCTCTCTTCCTTTTTATTAGAATTATGTGAATTAGGTGAGGGATTACCTATTTATTTAATATAGCAAAACCTATGTGATTCATGAAATGTTGCATCATGCTGAGCCCAAATTATTCTTTTGTTTGATGCACATGTTTGGATTATTTGAATTTGAATTGGGTTTGAATTCCATAGAGAAAATAAAAAGAAAATCATTTGGAAATCACAAAAATTAGGAAAAACCCAATTTGTCCCGTTAAGCCCAACCCAGCCCAGCCAGGCCGCGCGCGCGCCCGCTCCGCTTGACAGGCACCTGTCAGCGCTAGCGTTCGCCCGCGTGCTCTCTCCCTCTCTCCCTCCCGCTGCCCAGTGGGGCCAGCATGTCGGCGCCGATTTCTTCGCGCGCATGCTCACTCCCTCTCGCTGCCTGGTGGGTCCACCCTGTCAGCGTTGACTGCTCGTCACGAGCTCGCTCTCGCTGGCCCACGGACCCCACCTGTCAACCACCTCCCCTACCCTGACCTCCTGCACGCACACCCCGCCGTGGACGCGCCCACATCGCGCATTTCCCGGCCACTCCCGCCACGCGCTCGACCTCCTTTTGAGCCCGCGCCCACTCACTCACTCCCCTCGCTCAGTAGCTCTCCTATGCAGACCCCCTCGTACCCCTCTCTCGCACTGCGCACGAGCCCATGGAGCACTGTCGCCGTCCGCCTTGACCTCAGGTCCGTTCCACGGCCGCCGTCGAGCTCCTGTTGCGTCCGTTGCCCCGATGAGCTCCGCCTCCTTACCAGCAACTCAAGACACCCTTTGGTTTCCCCCATCCCCTCTAGTTCCCTCTGTTCGCGCTCACTGGACATCTCGCCGTGCAGCCGTGTCTCTGCCGCCGTCGACCAGGGCCCTCGCTGTGTCCTTGCCGTCGCTCAAGTGCTCCAGAGCCATCTCTCGAGGTAACCAACCACCCCATGCCCTTAATTTACCTTGTCCTACCCTGTTGTTCGCGCAATCGCTTGCCGGAGTTGAGCTTCGCCGCCGTCGGGCCACTCCACCACGGACCGGTGCCCTCTGGTGCCTTAGCGTCGATGTCGTGTCCACGGCCGGGTCCGCCATGTCCCCCCAAACTCGCTTGAGCCCTTTCCTAGTGCCCCAGACCCTTGATGTGGCCGCGCCCTCGCCTCTAGTGAAACTCCGCCGCGAAATCGGGCGGCACCGCCTACGGGGGACGGATATCCCCCGGGTCCACTAGAAGGATAAAAGACCTCACGAAAGGCCTGTGGGCCCAATAATTCACAAGGTCACCTCTTCGTGGGCCGAGGGAGGAATACCCGCTAAAGTAGGTTGACACAAGAATGGACTGACGCAGGCCCAGACGGCCCGATGAGTTTGAATGGCAACCGCAACAAGGACCCGACCTTCCCGTGCAGGGGCCTCATACACCGGAACAGAGCAGGGATAGGTCGGCAGAATTATAGGAGGATAGACTCAATCGGTTCACTATTACTTAGGCACACATTGTTATCATATCCACATGTAACACCCCACGGTCGAGTATATAAGGCCTAGGGGGCACCCCCTCAGAAGCATCTCACCACTAAGCCATCCATCCAGTTCTCTATCATCCTTGGCATTAGAGAATCTCCTTGTAACTCACCACACAAAGTATTCATGCCAGGACGTAGGGTGTTACGCATCTCAAAGCGGCCTGAACCTGTACAAAATTGTCCACTGTCTCTCGTGCATCTAGCGCGAACCATCGAGCTACAGTCGGTAACACCGTCCTACTCCAAAAAGCACCTCGAGGGGCAACCCCGGGTGCACGGTCGGACCCAAAACACCGACAGCTGGCGCGCCAGGTAGGGGGTGTGTCACCGATCCAAGCTAGCTCAATGGCCGTCACTTTCCAGCACAAGATCGTCCTCCACCGTGGGTTCGTGTTCTGCTTCGGAACCATTTCGTCCGTAGCATATGAAGAAGGAACTCTACATCGCATCGCGGATCAGCCGGAGAGAAAGTCTCCCTCAAAAATCTCCGGGAAAGTCGGAGCGAAGCAGGAAAAAGCGCAACCTACAGCGCTCCGAGCAAAGACCACCTTCAGCAAGCTAGGAGCCGAGGGTCCGTCTACCCAGAGAACTCCGCTGTCCACCTCTCCGACGGAAAAATGGACACGAATCACAAGGAAAAAGGAAGCGAACAAGGTAAAGGATTGTCAAACTGCTCTTTCGGTGCCTCCGTCCTCAAAGGAGAATGGAAAGAAGCTCGTCACAGCGGCGGTTCCATTCTACCCTAACGTTCTCTTCATCGGGAGAGTGGAGTCGCCCCCCATCTCCAACGATGAACCAACTGCGCCCGGGGAAGAACCTCCTCAGCGGGAATCCCGCCGACGAAGGAATCGACGCCGATATATTCGGCGACATCACGAGGCCGGAGAGCGGGACCCGGTGCAGCCCGTATCACGAGACGAGGTCTCGGAGATAGGAGAAACTCCAGAAGAATGGGTCTTCAGGGAAAGGAGGAATTCTCGACGACGTGACCGTCGGCAAGCTCAAGAGCAGGCTGAGCAGGAAGCGAGGCAACACCGAGAGAATCCACTTTTCGAACGCAACCTGAACCCCGACTTCGCCTGAGACATGAACACACCGAGTGAAGTTGGTGGAGTATTGGCTCGGATAGCCGATGGCCTCCCCCGGACTCCAGACGCCGAGGGATATTGGCGGCTGTTCACCCGGGCAGCCAATCACCTTCTACCTCTCGCTCATCCACCGAGTGATCTACGACATGCCATCAACAGTCGGCGAGACGCACGGAGCTCCATCAACGCCTCGCTTGAACGACGACATGAGAACGAGATCCGGCGCCAGGAAGAATATGACCAGGATCACGGCATCCCTGCGTGGAGTTAGGCCACCAAAACTGAGTCGGCAACGGCTTCGACTGGTGGCACGACCCAGGGACGGTCGAGGCACCACGACAACAACTCCCCTCCCCGAGACAGACATCATCGTCGACGACAGGAGGACACGTGTGGAGTATCGGCGCTCACTCCACGCCTCAGGGCCATTCAATGGCCCCCTAACTTCAAAGTCTCCAACGTCGACAAGTACGAGCCTAAGCAGGATCCAGGAGGCTGGTTGGCCGTCTACACCACCGCCACCCGAGCCGCTAGGGCAACCGAAGATGTGATGACCGCATACTTGCTTATCGTCCTCGGGCAGGATGCACTGCAATGGCTGCGACACCTACCCCGACACTGCATCGACGACTGGAGTGATTTCAGTCGGCGCTTCACCGCCAACTTCCAATCTCTCTCCGACAAACTGGCGCAGCCATGGGACCTCAAATCCATCAAGCGCCGAGGGGATGAGACTCTCCGGTCATACCTCAAAAGATCTCAGACCATGAGAAATCGTATCCCCGAGGTCGCAGAAGCAGCAATGATCGAGGACTTTTACCGGGGATCTAATGACTCGGCCTTCGTCCGCGCCATACTGCAGAAAGCACCGACTACCTTCGAGCAGCTGTTCCGGGAAGCCGACCTCTACATCACCACCGATGAACGAGCTCAGGACCTCATCGGAGGAGCAAAGCCTGCACCGCAGCACCGCGACGCGACACGAACCAACAACCCGACAAATGTTGGGAGAAGAGGCCTCGTGAAGAAGTCCACGTCGCCGGACCACCCGCCTCTCGTGCCCGAGGAGGACCTCGCGGAGGCAAACGCACGCGGGACGACATCCTCGATGCCCAGTGCCCGTACCACAAGGACATGCACCACACCCTTCGGAACTGCAGAGACTTCAAGCATTCTGTGGGGAACGGCCGACCCTTCCAACCTCTGCCGCCTCCCCCAACACGAGGAGGACCTGGAGAACCTCGACAACCCCAACAACAGGAGGGGGAGGAGGTGGAGCCTTCCCACGCGTGGATGTAGAAGTCAACGTCATCTTCGGTGGACATGGGTCGCAAGAAAGCAAGAGGAAACAAAAGCTCAATGACCGTTAGATACTGGTGGCGACCGTTGGTCCTCCCGCCCCGTATCGATGGTCCGAGCACCCGATCACCTTCACTCGGGCGGATCAGTGGCTCAACTTTGACCACCCGGGCAAGTACTCGCTCCTCGTTGATCCGGTGATCCGAGAAAGCAGGGTAAAAAATGTACTAGTGGACAGGGGAAGAAGCATCAACGTCACCTTCCCCCGGACGCTCCAAGGCTTGGGAGTTCCCCTCAAAGAGCTCCATGAGTCGGACACTCCTTTCTTTGGCATCGTGTCGACTGAAGGAGAATATCCACTGGGACACATCTACATGTCGGTCATCTTCGGAACTCCGGAAAACTATAGAACCGAGTTCCTGAGGTTCGAGGTGGCAAACTTCGACTACGGGTACAACGCCATCATCAGCAGGCCAGGATTGGCAAAGTTTATGGCCATTCCACATTATACGTACATGATATTGAAGATGCCAAGACCACAAGGAATCATAACTGTGCGCGCTAACTTCCAAGGCACCACAGAATGTTTCCGAGTGGCCATTCAGGCGGCCCTCACCACCAAACCGTCGGCGACTTCTTCTACGCAGGCGATCTCAAAGCCTGAGGAAGACCTTGTGGTACCCGCGAATGAAGCTCAAGCCGTGACATCTATGCGGCCGACCGATGAAACCAAGAGAATCAACCTTGGGTTCGCCGATGAGCGCAATACTGCCATCATCAGTTCCAGCCTAGATGACAAATAGGAAGGCGCGCTCGTCCAGTTTCTGCAAGATAACCAAGACGTATTCGCATGGCAACCTGCGGATATGCCGGGAGTCCTGAGGGAACTGGCCGAGCACAAACTGAAGGTCTACCCCCAAGCGAGGCCGATCCGACAAAAAATACGTCGTTTCACGCCCGACAAGAGAGAATCCATCCGTGCAGAGCTGGCTCGCTTGGTCGCGGCCAGATTCATTAGAGAAGTGTTACACCCCGAGTGGTTGGCAAATCCTGTTCTTGTACTCAAAAAGAATAAAGTGGATTGGCGCATGTGCGTCGACTATACGGACCTCAACAAACATTGTCCGAAGGATCCCTTCGGACTCCCTAGAATAGACCAGGTGGTAGACTCAACTGCTGGGTGTTCTATGTTGTCTTTCTTGGATTGCTATTTTGGATATCATCAGATCAGCTTAGCAAAAGAAGACGAGGAAAAAACAGCATTCATCACCCCGTTTGGAGCCTTCTGCTATACCTCCATGCCGTTTGGCCTCAAAAACACTGGAGCGACTTACCAGAGGGCTATTCAGACATGTTTAGCTGACCACTAGGGCGAGCGGGTGGAAGCTTATGTAGATGACGTGGTGATCAAGACAGAAAACTCAGAAAATTTCATTGAAGATTTACAGCTGGTCTTCAACAGTCTACGACGATATTGATGGAAACTCAATCCTGAAAAATGCGTCTTTGGAGTACCAGCAGGAAAATTGCTCGGGTTTATTGTCAGCCACCGGGGAATTGAGGCCAATCCAGAAAAGATCGAGGCTATCATGATAATGGAAGCACCACGATCACAGAAGAAAGTACAAAGACTTACCGGATGCATGGCAGCCCTAAGCAGATTCATATCAAGGTTGGGAGAAAAAGGCCTACCATTCTACAAGTTGCTCAAGAAGGTAGATAAGTTCCAGTGGACTTCAGAGGCTCAGGAAGCTCTAGACGCACTGAAGAAATTCCTGACAACACCACCAGTGCTAAAACTGCCGCGCCGAGTCAACCGACTGAAGATCTGCTGTTATACATCTCTTGCACGACTCACGTGGTGAGCACCGCGTTAGTAGTCAAGCGAGCAGAAGAAGGACACGCATACCCTGTGCAACATCCCGTCTATTTCATCAGTGAAGTCCTGGGTCCCTCGAAGAAGAAATATCCTCAAGTTCAAAAGCTATTGTATGCAGTACTTCTAACTGCACGCAAGCTCCGTCACTACTTCGATGACCACAAAGTCATAATAGTCACCGGATTTCCAATAGGGGATATTCTCCACAATAAAGAAGCCATCGAAAGAATAGCCAAGTGGGCCTGTGAGCTGGGAGCTCATGACATTGAGTTTCGACCTCGTACTGCAATCAAGACTCAAGCACTAGTTGACTTCGTATTAGAATGGACCGAGCAACAAGTGCCAGATAACCTGGAAACTGCAGAAGTATGGCGAATGTATTTCGATGGCTCGTTGAAGCTGCAAGGGGGTAGGTGCAAGGATCCTCTTCATTACACCTGGAGGTGAACAACTCAAATATGCTCTTCAATTGTTATTCCCAGCGTCCAACAATGCAGCAGAATATGAAGCTTTGATTCATGGACTGAACATTGCCATATCACTGAGCATCAAGAGACTGATGGTATATGGGGATTCTCTGGTGGTCATAAGTTAGATAAACAAAGAGTGGGATTGCTCGAATGATTCCATGGGGAAATACTGCATTGCCATCCGAAAGCTAGAAGACAAGTTTGAAGGGCTGGAATTTCATCATGTGGAGACAGATCGCAACGCGACAGCTGATGCATTGTCAAAGCTAGGATCCGGTCGGACTCAGGTCCCGCCTGGAGTCTTTGTCCAAGAAGTACTGTGCCCGAGCATCTCATTAGATCGGGCAGAAGAGTGCAATGTTCTGAGCCAACCAGAGTCAGATTCTGATGACTGGAGGGAGCCGATCATCAGATACATAAAGAATGAGGAAGAGCTGGATGACAAAAATGCAGCGGAGCGTATTGCAAGGCAGTCAACTCACTACACTCTCATTGGGGAAACACTATACAGAGGGGGCGCGACAGGAGTCCTCATGAAATGCATTCTTTCGGCTACCGGGAAGCAACTGCTAGACGAGGTCCATGCTGGGCAATGCAGGATACATGCAGCATCCAGGACTCTGGTTGGGAAGGTCTTCAGGTCTGGTTTCTACTGGCCAACGGCAAAGAGTGATGCAGTCGAGTTAGTCCAAAGGTGCGAGACTTGTCAGTACTTATCAAAACATCAACATTTACCAGCACAACAACTGCAAACCATACCTATAACTTGGTCGTTCGCGTGCTGGGGACTGGATATGATTGGACCCTTCAAGAAGGCTCAAGGAGGATACACTCATGTACTGGTTGCTATCGACAAATTCACTAAGTGGATAGAGTTCAAGCCCATTGCCTATCTAACTTCAGCTAAGGCAGTGGAATTCATACATGACTTAATATTCAGGTTCGGGATACCGAACAGCATCATAACCGACCTGGGATCCAATTTTACTAGCTCGGAGTTCTTTGATTTCTGCGAACAAAAATGCATCCAGATCAAATATGCATCAGTGGCACACCCAAGAGCCAACGGGCAGGTAGAAAGAGCCAACGGAATGATACTGGAAGCACTAAGAAAGAAAGTGTTCGAGAAGAATGAAAAGTTTGCAGGAAAGTGGATTAGAGAGTTGCCGTATGTTGTCTGGAGCCTGAGAACTCAACCTAGCCGAGCTCTACATGGAAACACTCCTTTCTTTATGGTCTATGGTTCGAAGGCAGTGCTACCCGCTGATCTCAAGTTTGGGGCACTGAGATTAATCTTCGAAAACATAGCATAAGCTGAGGCTACTAGACTAGAGGATGTTGATATACTAGAAGAAGAACGATTGAATACGGTGATTCAGTCAGCCCGGTATCAGCAATCTCTAAGGCGCTATCATGATAAGGCCATACGACATCGATCCTTCGCAGTGGGAGATCTCGTCCTCCGCCGAATTCTAACGGGGGAAGGACGGCACAAATTGTCGCCACTATGGGAAGGGCCATTCATAGTAGCAGAAGTCACTCGGCCTGCATCATATCGTCTTACTCAAGTGGACGACACGGAAATTGGGAACTCATGGAATATAGAACATCTTAGGAAGTTTTACCCCTAGCTAGATTTCAGAAGCTATTGGGATGGCCTTGTATTCTGTAAATTGGAAAATACATCATCAATAAAAAGACTTCATTCTCAAAGGCACTCAAACTGTTTACTATCAACCTCATGCTTACTTAACTCAGGGTGACCACTATACCCTACTAACGGAGCAATCGACTTAAGTCGGCGATGACTTAAGGCGGTGTGACATGCTCACGCTTAACTCAGGGTGACCACTATACCCTACTAACGGAGCAGTCAATTTAAGTCAGTAGTGACTTAAATCGGCACGACGCGCTCACGTCTACTCGATCCAACACAATCACACTTGCGATTACTCATCTCAAGGCGATCTCTATGCCTCGTGAAATGAAAAGAAGTCTCAAAACCATCACACTGCACTTACTTCTGCAATTATAACTACTGTTGGATTCTAACAACAGGAAAATAATAATGGCATTCAGTACTGAAAATACTTTCTGACAGAATGTTCGAGCACACTAACCACATACACAACACATTCAGTGTTTCTACTTGGTAATGTTTTTCTTAGGAGCGACCGATGAAGAAGGGCGACTCGAAGAATCAGGAGCAGCATTGACATCCACAACTATGTCATCAGGAACAATCAAACCGGGCCTCCTCATCAAGATTTGCCCCGCGCGAATGGCTTTGTTCATAGCCTTGTCGCGCTAGGCCTTCAAAGTAGTGGAAGTGTCTTCAGCAGCCTTGACAGCCAGCCAAGCAGCCTCTAGCTCCTGGACGACTGATCTTTTGGAAGCACGCAGATCCTTGATGACAGAATCTTTGCCTAACACCAATTGCCTAACACGAATGAGTTAATCCAAGGACTCTTGAAGCTTGTAACGATGATTATCCAAGTCTGCCATGGTGAAAGAATTGCTGGCGTCGCGATACAACTTGTCAAGGTTGTCACGAGAAGTTGCAAGGGCAGACAAGAATCAGTTCTCGAACATCAAGCAGGCAGTAAGAACGCAGCAGAGAAAATCAAGTAAAGCTTAATTCATTGACCACCTTTTCAGAGTCAAGCTGAGCATTGAGAGAGGAATTCAACATGTTGGCATCATTCAGAGAAGCAAAAAACCAGGCCAAGTCTGTCTGACCTTGAGAATATTTCTCCTCAAGATCAGAATACCGCCGGGCCATATCTGGCAAGAAACGGTTAAACAAGGATATTCAGCCAAAAAGCAGATTAACTTTGTAGCCAAGGATGAAACAAAAGGCACTAACCAGCATTTGCCATCTCTAAATCAGATACCCGCTGCTGAAGCAGCACTAGATTCCAATGTGTTAGAGACAGAGCTCTTGCCGGGACAGAGGCACCCTGCGATCTCAGCTGACCAGCCATCTCGTCAACCAAAGCCTGACATTGAAAACAAATGAGTGCAAAGACAGTATTTCACCCGTAGTATAGTCAGATCGGGAAAAGCCAAATTACCTGGAGATTGGAGAAGAACGAAGGAAGCCCCAAATCATGAGAAGTCAGTTGGTGACTTGACGAAGGATTATCAATTGAGGCAATCTGCAGAGCATCATTGGGGACCAACTCAGCATCACCAGCAGGAATCAAAACTCTAGCATCAGGTGCATCAGCCTCTAAGGCGACTTCCTGACCCAAGGCACGTGCTGCTGCCATGCAATCAGAATGTAGAGGAGAAGACCCGACGTGGACATCCATGGAAGTATGAGAAGGGGAACACGCTCGGACACCCTCGAGGGCTGGGTCATAGCTCGCGCTGCCCACCCGAGCCGGATCATTACCGGCAACACCCTCGGGGGCTGGGTAAACGCTGGCGCCATCCTTAGGGACCGAGTTCTCTGCAGCAGCCACCACTAAGGCTGAAGGATTTTCAGCCACTTCCATGGGAACAGAGCAATCTAGATCAGCCTCTTGACTCTTAAGACCGCGCTCCAAGGTCGATGAGGCACGAGACACTGCTCGGGATAATTCTAACCCGACATCAGGAATATCAGTGCAAACGTCCATCATACCACCATCTGTCGGCTCGGACAGCAGATCTTCAGGGACCACATCCTCGAGAGCCTGGTCAAAATTTGCTAGAGACAATTCTTGCAGACCAACGAGAGCAGACAAAGATGGAGAAGGAATATCACTACTCTCTCCACTGACTAAATAACGCCGACTGTTTTTCCGAATTAAGGGGATTTCCTCCTCTTTTTCCTCATCCTTGTCAATAATACGAACAACACACCCATTGGGATCAGCTCTGGCCGGATTGCACCCATTGGGTTCAGCATCATCAAGGTCACACCCATTGGGGTCAGCATCAGCCGGGTCACACCCATTAGGATCAGCTCCAGTAAAAATCTCCACTGGCACTTCCTCGACAGCAGGAGCAGAAGGGCCAGCATCCTGATTCAAGCATGACACTCGCCGAAGCCGTCTCTTTTTCTTTTTCTTCCCCTCAGCAGGAGAAATTGGATGAATGGCCTGGCGAGGACGCTTCGGGCGAGTGCTATCAGATCTCTGAGTGTCCAAGGTTTTTCTAGGCTCTGGGATAGTTGCTACAGCTAGTGTTTAAGCAGGGACCGAATCAGAGGAATCCTTAGCCAACATGTCCAGCATAGCACTTATTTTTGCATCGCTCGGGTTTATAGGCATCTCAAAATGAACCTGCCTCTCATCATTGGGGATTTCACCAAGCGAAACAACCAAAGCCTCAACCTCTTCGGGAGAGGGTCGTACTCTAAGACCCAAACCACTGTCACCAGCAGGAGGATTTGACACAAAACTGATGAAAGTCTTGGGAGGAGGCAGATTCCAGGCAGAATACGCAATAGGAGCACCGATGTTTGACACCTTGCCTCTAAAAATCATCTCAAGTCGGCTTACCAGATCCACAGCAGGAATCCTTCTGTTGGTAACCCGGGTTGAGTCCGTAATACCATGATACAGATAAGCCAGGTACGCTCTGTCCTTCAATGGCTGAATGTTCTTAAAAACAAAATCGGCGACTACAACTTCAGCAGTCAGACCTTTCTCCTTCAACGAACCAACTTCGGCAAGCAGAACCCTGGCCTCGGCTATCTCCAAGTTTGTGGGGGATTCAGTCCAACTTGGAGCACAAACATCCGACTGTCTCCCTGACCGAGGGGGGAGAGACTTGCCGTGATTCTCTACAATAAAAACCATTCCAGGCGCCATCCTTTGATGCTGTCCTTGAGTGGGATGTCGAGGTACTCTATCTTCCTCCCACGGTGCATCTCCAAACTCGCACCACCCACAAGCTGGTGCTGCCCCCAGCCATTCCAGGCCGACAGTGATACAAGTACTTCCACAAGCCAAAATGTGGCAGAACACCAAGGTAGGCTTCACACAAATGAACAAAAATAGAAACTTGCATAATAGAATTGGGATTCAGATGGGTTAGATTCAGATGGTAGAAATCAAGGAGACCGTGGAAGAAAGGATAAATAGGAAGAGCAATGCCGCGGATGAGAAAAGGAATATAAATAACGGACTCGTGGGTGTCCTCCGTCGGGACAGTGACCCCGCGACAGATCCGCCAAGAACAAAGCTCCTTCGGTGGAAGAACTCTGACGAAGACAAGATGAAGAAGGTCGAACTTAGAAACAACAGACATGTGATTACCTGCAAAAGGCAACTGGCTGTTGGGATCGATGGGAGGAATGATCGCGGCAGAGGAATTCTGACTCTTCCGCTTGGGCACCATCTCAATCTCGCTGGTGAACTAAGCGGAAGTGAGATCACAAGGAAGCAGAGAAGGTCTGGAAGCAGAAAAGCAGGGCTAGGGCTCAGAATGCAGAGGCATGCGACGACACGGTACAAATGGGGTTTTCCCGGGCCAGATGCCATCTCTAAAAAGTGCCCAGTCATCACTCGGCATTTGTTTCCAAAAACTCCGACGTGGCCCAATATAACTCAGCTGTTATTTCTAAAACACTGACGTGCCAAGTCATCACTCGGCCGTTATTTCCAAAACGGCCGACGTGGCCCAATATAACTCAGCTATTATTTCTAAAACGTTGGCGTTACCAGTCTTCACTCGGTCATTATTTCTAAGACACCGACGTGGCCCGTTATCACTCGGCTGTTATTTCTAAAACACCGACGTCACCAGTAATCACTCGGCCGTTATTTCTAAAACGACGACGTGGCTCAAAAGGACTCGGCTGTTACCTCTAAAATGCAGGCATCGCAAAAAAGAACCACTCGGTTACTACCTCTGAAAATACTAACAGTAAATCAGCCGTTTTATCTCTACGAATATGCAGGCAAATCTAAAATGCGACTCGACGATTCCAAGTCATTACTCAAGCATTACTTCCAAGAACAACGACTACATTAAGCATAAGCATGATCGACCGACCGACTGAAAAAAGGAGCAATGGGAAAGCAAAGAAACGCACACAGAATGTGATGAAATCTTCTTCATTATGAAAGGAGTGGAAGTGTTACCAAACTTGAAAACCAACTCATTATGAGTCGGTCTTCTTCCCACTGTTCGATACATTACACTACTACTTTACATTTCACTACACTATACTACTAACTACTACTACATTATTCTACTAATACTACTTCTACTACTAATCTATACTAACATTTAAAACCAGTGGCGCCTAGCCACTGGCCTTGTTGCTGCCCTTGCTGCTGCCCTTGCTGTCGTCCTTGCCGCCACCTTCGCCGCCGTCGCCATCGCCGTCGCCTCCGTCGTCGTCGTCGCCCTCGCCATCGCTGTCACCGCCGCCCTCCTCGGACAAGTCCGAGGAGTTCTCCTCATCCGAGGAGTCCTCCGACTCATCCGAGCCCTCAAGCCCGGCATGCTCGATGGCCCGGATGTAGGTCCACACCTCTGCTGCGATCCCCTGGGAGTCGTCTGAGTCGTCAGACGACGCCAGGGGAGAGGCATGGACCGGCGAACCCTTGGACTCAGAGGAGAACTCCTCCTTTGAGTACTCGGAATCACCGAAGTCCTCCGAGGGAGGAGTCGGCTCGCGCTTCTGCTTATCGCCGGAATGGTGTGAGGAACTTCCACCTTTCTTGCTCTTGCCCATGGTGGAGTAGAAGAGAAGAGAAGAGAGTAAGCAACAAGCGGCAGTAAGATATGTGAAGATGCCGGAGAAGCAAGCACACTATTTATAGAAGAAGAAGGCAACTACTCACCTCCTACCACGGCCACCGAACAGTCGCAAAATTCAATATGCAATTCAAACCGTCTGGAAACACGTCAGGCGGCTGGCGTCGTTCCACGTAACACGACACCCATTGAGACTCAAGTCAACTGCTTGGACGATATGATTACACCTGCGGTCACGTCAAGTTACTACTCAGGGGCAGTTTGCTAAACGCTCAGTTTAGCAAGCCGTCCCTTGCCCACACCCATTGGGGGGGGACGTCTAGGAATTTTCAATAGATTTTCCCTAGCAGTCACATCCACACAGTATACACAATGAATGTATCAAGACAGAAGGAAGATATCAACGGAGATCAGAGGAAAGACAAAAATAGCCGATGAGGTACAAGTCAAATCAACAGAAGTATTGAAGCACAAAGTGATATGAAGACTAGCCAAAGGCCATCTACCGAACATCCAATCTATCGCAGATCAAATAAATTTCAAGACCTAACAAGATATGGGCAGATCGCGTGCTTGATCTCAAAGGCAAAACTATATGCTAACCTCTAAAGCATAAAGTTGATGATATAATGCTGATCTCTAAGGCATTCGACAAAAAGGAAAGGATGATTTCTGAAAAGCAGCATGAGATGAAGACCTTCGAGTGGATTATTTTCAGTAATCCACTCAAAGCTCGGGGGCTAACCCATTGGGTGCACCTTCGGTGCACCCAATGAATCATCAACCCCAAGAGACATAATGCTGATTTCTAAAGCATAAGATGAAACTAAGACAAGGCTGACTTCTAAAAACACGAGTAGAAGATAAAAATGATTTCTGAGAAGACTTGAAATGAAGACCTTCGAGTGGATTATTTACAAAAATCCACTTGAAGCTCAGGGGCTACACCCAATGAATTTTGAATTCTAAAGAGAAAAATGCTGACCTCCAAAGCATAAATCCGAGACAGGGCACTGATTTTTGAGGAATAAAGCGAAGGCCGACGAATAATGGCAGAAGAAGACAACAGAAGATCGTTTTTACCGAGTCACTCAGAGTTCAGAAGCAATGGCTTGACAGACTTATTTTCAAGGCATTCCTTATCAAAATCAAAAACTGCAAGCTAGACCTAGAATCTTTGTGCCGTTTATTTCAAAATCAACCCAAAGATTGGGGGCTTGTGGGGGACGGATATCCCCCGGGTCCACTGGAAGGATAAAAGACCTCACGAAAGGCCCGTGGGCCCAATAATTCACAAGGTCACCTCTTCGTGGGCCGAGGGAGGAACACCCACTAAAGTAGGTTGACACAAGATTGGACTGACGCAGGCCCAGACGGCCCGATGAGTTTGAATGGCAACCGCAACAAGGACCCGACCTTCCCGCGTAGGGGCCTCTTACATCGTAACAGAGCGGGGATAGGTCGGCAGAATTATAGGAGGATAGACTCAATCGGTTCACTATTACTTAGGCACACGTTGTTATCATATCCACATGTAACGCCCCACGGTCGAGTATATAAGGCCTAGGGGCACCCCCTCAAAAGCATCTCACCACTTAGCCATCCATCCAGTTCTCTAACATCCTTGGCATTAGAGAATCTCCTTGTAACTCACCACACAAAGTATTCACGCCAGGACGTAGGGTGTTACGCATCTCAAAGCGGCTCGAACTTGTACAAAATTGTCCACTATCTCTCGTGCATCTAGCGTGAACCATCGAGCTACAGTCGGTAACACCGTCCTACTCCAAAAAGCACCTCGAGGGGCAACCCCGGGTGCGCGGTCGGACCCAAAACACCGACACCGCCGCTGGCAGCCCAGCAACCCATCCTGAGCTCACCATTAGATCTCAGGCGTCCATCTGAGATCTGACGGCCTGACTGTAATTAAACCCGACTGATCCTAGCCGTCCGATGGGGATCTGGCCGCTCGGATCCGCTCCATCATCCGCGTCCTGCAGCTGGGCCCGGCCCATCAGGCCACCTCGCCCCTAGGTTGCTGACTCCCTTGGCCCATTTGTCAGCCTGTGCTCGCGCCCGCGTGCGCACGCTCGCTTAGACCTGATCGCGGATGTTCGTCTGCGATCGGATGGATGAGATTACCCCGTACCCCTTCACGTGGTAGTTTTGTAAAGAGACCCTCGGCTTTCTAAAAATGAACCTGATGTCCCTGGTTTTCGTGCATAGGCCCCTGTGTTTTTCCAAAAAAGCCCCTGACCTTTTAGTTTATCACAGAATTAGACCTAATTTTGTATTTTGAATTTGAAAACTTATTTATTTCATATCTTTTGCATATGAACTCCAAATTGAGTGATTCAAATTGCAAAATGTTTATAAAATTATTCTCTATCTGTTTATATTATAATCATTCACTGTCTGTTGTATTAATTTTATGTCTAGGCTATAGGTGCATGTAGAGTAATGGTTTAGTTATTAAAAAGGGAAACACTAATAATAATTAAGTGATTAACTTTGTGAAGTTAATGTCATGTAGTGTATGATCTCATCTCTGGAATAACTTTAACTTGGTAATTAGTTCCTTAAGATAAATGAGGTTAAGCTATGTGATCCCTAAGATAAGCAGTACTTAGAGAACCACGAACCTCTAGGTGTATTAGTCCACCCTAGGACCTAGGTTTCCCTCTTGTGTTTATATTGTTCTTTCGAGCTTGTGTTCACTTGATTGTACATGGTTGGTGTATTGTTTCTTTGTCATTATTCAAATGTGTTGAATGCACGATCGCTTTGCGTAGACAACAAGTAGCCCGTGGTTCCCGAGTGTGTTGCCGAAGACTTCCCTGAGCAACAACCTGGTGAAGGAAAGTGTCCTCTGACCCATTATGTCCTACTTACTTTATAATTCACTGTCCCGCATTACTTAATTGAAACCTAAGGATTGACTAGTCTGTATTTACCTTGTCCTTGATTACCTTTTGGGTTATTATGGTTAGCTTCATGCTATTGCTATACTTTAATCAACGAATATGATGCAAATATTTATGATACGATGATGTTATCTTGATTAAGATAATGATCTGTGATACTTTAGGGGACTGAGGTTGTTTCCTGAGTACCTCTCTGTAAGGACCTATTCGTTGAGAGACCACCTAGGATAACAGTACAACTATGAGGGGGAATGGGACGCCTTTAGTTGAATAATTAGAGGAACTTAAGGTGTAGTCGACTTTGCCGTACGACCGTCAATGGGGTCCGAGCACGGTACTTGCTCTGTCGAGGCTGGTTGCCGGGGTTCTTTCGATTTGGTTTTGTTAGTCACCCATCCTGTGGGGAGAAGTACTGTGTTTATCAAACTAGAGAAATCTAACGGGCGGCTATGACCTCTGGGGAATCTTTGTAAAGGCTACGTAGTGAAACCTTGCCTACTCACCTTGGTAGTGTTTGAGGGTTTGATTGACCCGAGTCAAAAAGGGATCACAACTCGTGGATAAAGTGTGCAACCTCTGCAGAGTGTTAGAAACTGGTATATCAGCCGTGCTCACGGTTAAGAGTAGTCTTGGTATCCTTTTTGATTAGAATAACTCTGGATACTATATGATGATTAATGGTGATGATTATAACTATGGTCTCTAGTATTTCCTCTTGGAGGGAGTACTTTTGGGTAATAACTTGGATTTAAACTTGGCTCTACTACTAGGTAATAAATATCTGACCAACAAAAAGCAACTTCTTTAACCTTAACTCCACATACAGCTAGTCCACAGCCAAACGAGACATTTGCTGAGTACATTAATGTGTACTCACCCTTGCTTTAAAAACCACCCACCCCTAGGTTGTCCCCATTTCAATCAGTGCTCAGGAGGAGATGCAGGCAACATGGAGGACTTTGAGGAGTTTTAGGACTACGATGAGTTCTAGTTATGCTAGTGGCAAACCTCTAGTCAGCTGCATGTGAAGGCCTTATCTACTATGTTTCGTATTCCGCACTTTGATTACGTTAATGACTATGTTATGTTAACAACTCTGTGGATGTCTTGGTCATCTTGATGTAATAAAGTACTATTTCTGCTTTTATTTTGAGCAATGTGTGATGACGTCCAACTATGTAATCGCTGTGTACGTAAGTTTCTGATCCTGGCACGTACATGGTTCGCATTAGGTTTGCCTTCCAAAACCGGGTGTGACTTCTACTGATACGACCACCCCATTAAGCAACATGTTACAACCTCCAAGTCAAGCTATATCAACTCATGTACAGCCAACATCATCACAAACCCAAGTCTTTGATGGACCAATTACACGTAGCCGAGCTAAGAAGCTACAACGAGAGATGAACGTGCTACTTTATGAATTTCAATTAAACACTAATGAGAACTTTATGATACCTAAGTCATGTATGTTGATATTGCTTAGGTTCACCAAAGAGGAAGCACAAATCATATCAAGGGCGAATCGAGAGAAGAGCTATGTTCGAGTTAGTCCAGCACAACAGAATCGTCCAAAAGAAACAGTCATATCTTTTGATTCCCAAAAGCTATGAAGTCCCATAAGTACTTTTTGGAAAGCTCTTGAAGTCTAATTTCCAATGCTTCTAAGGCCGACTTAATCAAAACTACGAGAAAGGCGGACGACCTACTTTAGTGCTGACTAGTCAGAAGGTCAATAGTTTGTTTGATGACCAAGTTTCCATATTAAACTGCATCATTCTATGAAGTTTAATTAAGCATGCAGCCCCATGTCATTTGGAGATTTTTAGGAGAAGTTATTATCAAAATACTAAAGGCTGCACTGAAGTCAAACAACCGCCCGTAATTCGGCTTTGCAGATCTCCCGAAGAGGCCCCTTCACATTAGCACGTTAAAATACTTTCTTTTCGTGTTTATACCTTTCTAAGGCTAGTTGTTGCTAGTATAAATACCACCTATGTCTATGATGTATGACAACTTTTGGATAATCTAAAAACAGAACCCTTTTGTTCAGTTGTGTGCTAACAAATATTGAGAGTGATCTCTACCCCTTTGCTCTTGTGAATTCCTTCGTGGGATTGCAGAAGCAGCAGCTTCATCCGCTCCCAAGTGGTGCTCCTACTCCCTTCGAGGTCTCCTCGATTGATTGTAGGCTGTGTTGGTTGGTTCTTTGAGAGTGGTTGGGCGAATCCTCGATTCAGGTTGCTGGTTAAAGATGGTGGTTGGCTTTGAGTTTTATTTGTTAGGTTGCACTAGTTATCACTGCTTGCAACAAGTTATCTTGGCTTCTTCGAAGCTAGTTATCTGAAGATTGATCCTACGTCGTGAAGATCGGGCATCGTGACGCATCATCTGGTATCAAAGCCTCAGTTGCCACGGTAGGATTCTTTACGCTTAGCTACATCTATTTTGTGTTTGTCTTATCCACCAAAAGCCACAAAATATTTTGCCATAGCCCTTTGTTTCAATCTGTTGTTCCAGTGAGTTTTGTTAAGTTTCAGTCCTTAGAGTCTGTTGGGGCAAAGGCGAAGACACCACCCTTCGCTCGAGGCCTTCGCCGTGGTCGTTGGTCCAACGGAGACAAGACAACGGGCAAGGACACCCTTCGCTCCAGCATGGAGGCCCACGTGTGATCCGGCCCATTGTAACAGGCCCTGCGTGGCCGCTGCGTGTTACAGGCCTAAATTGTAAAGGCGCCTCTGTAATTACAGTCTGTAACCCCGCTTTATGGGAATATTCTGGGGATAACCTAGGTGTCTGAGGACACATGCGTCCTTAACACGAGACGCTGGGCACTCAGATACCTATAAATACCCCCGCACAGTGCCCTAAAGAGGCTAGATGAACAGAGCTATTGCCATCTTGCGCGAGAACCCTGTTACCGTCACTGTTCACCCTCGTTGGATCCCCTTGCAACTGAGAGCAAGTTCCAACATTTGGCGCCCACCGTTCGTGCTACGAAAAAACCACCCGCGATGGCACCCAAGAAAACTAACTCGAAGGTTGACGAGGCTGCGAAGGCAGCACTACTTGCCGCAAGAAAGGGCAAGGCCCTCGCCCTCACCCAATCCACCCACCAAGAGGCCACTGAAGACGACGTTCTCCGCACCTGCGAAGACGACACTCTCCGCACCTGCGGCCCTGAAGGACAATCGCAGCCTCCCCCAGGCTTCGCCCCACCAGAGGGCGCGGACCTCGCCGAGGATGGTGAAGTCCTTGGCGTCTCAGCGGAAGAACAGCTACAGCTGCGCGCCCTGCGCCTCAAGAACCGCAATCTGCAGAGGCAGAAGGAGATACTGGAGGCCAAGCGCCAGCGCGTGTCCGCGCTAGCCAAGGTGCGGCAAATGATACGCGACGAAGAGCAGAAGGCCCAAGACCTCGAGCGGGAGATCACGCTGATGCAGCGCGAAGGCCACCTCGGCCTGCAGCACGGGCCACCCCTGCAACAGCGCGCACAACTGGAAGACACGCGCGAAGGCCACCTCGACCTGCAGCATGGGCCACCTCTGCAACAGCGCGCACAACCGGAAGACCCGCGTTTCCCCCAGCGCGACCACACCTTCCCGCACGCCGCGCCATTCCAAGGGGTCAACTACCTCGACGAGCGAAGTCCCCTGGCGCCACATCTGCAAGTGATGCCTTGGCCCGCAAACTTCCGGGCAGGGACCTATCCCAAGTACAACAGCAGCACCGACCCAGCACAATACATAATGAGTTATCAGGTCGACGTTGCATCTTCCGGAGGGGACGACGCCACAATGGCCAAGTCTTTCATCATCGCCCTCGAAGGCCCAGCTCTCACCTGGTTCACCAGGTTGCCTCCGCTGTCCATTGATTCCTGGAAAAGCCTCCGGGACAAGTTCCTGCTCAACTTCCAAGGGTACCGCCCAGACACCGACGCCTTGGCCAAACTCTCGCTCTGCAAGCAGCTGGAAAAGGAGACCCTGTGGGAGTATTACCGCAAATTTCTAACACTCAAGTCACAACTGCCCTCAGTCGATGACCAGATCGCCATCCACTACGCCATCAGTGGCCTTCTCGCCGGCGTCCTCTATAGCCACTGCATCAGAGATCCGCCCAGGAACCTCCAGGAATTATATCAGCTATTTGAAAAATACGCCAAATCCGAAGAGCTCCACCAGCGCAAGGTTGAGTCTCAAAGGAAGCCCAAAGATGCTCCACAGTCCAGCCGCACGTGGACGAGGACTCCGCAGCAAGACTCCGGTCGAGATGGCCGCAATCAACAGCAAGTGCACAACATCGCCAACCAGCACCCCGCTGCTGACGCCCCTCGCCGCCAGGAATATCCCCCCCAGGGCCGCGGAAATGGAACTCGCGGTAGGGGTCGGGGGCGTGCGCAGCCGCCGCGCCGATTCTACTGTCTCTTCCATGGCGAAGACTGCGCCCACCAAACCAAAGACTGCCCAGAAACGAAGGCCACCAGAGACAGGATGGCACGGGCGCAGCCAGCCGACAACCCCAGAGTTGTCGCGCACACTTATCAGCAACCCCCTCCACCCTACATCCACGCCCCCGCCCCGCATCCACCGCACCACGCATACCAACACCACCAGGAAGTGCAAATCGTACCTCCTCCACCGCCACCTCCACACCAGCAACATCAGAACATCCCCCACCCCCACGCCCCAAAACAAGAAGACTTCGCCGATCAGCCGTATCGCGGAGTCATTCATATGATCACTGGGGGGTCCAGCTCCGACTTCGACACAAAGCGGCAGAAGCGGGACCACTACCGCAGCATCAACCACGTCGCCATCACCGGCCCAGTCGTGCAGACGAAGTGGTCCCACGTACCGCTAACCTTCGACGCACGAGACGTCGACCTGCGCAGCGCCCCCCACATCGACGCCATGGTTATCAACTGCAGCGTGGCAGGCTGGGATCTGCACAAAGTCCTAGTCGACAATGGCAGTCAAGCAGACATCATTTTCCTCCATGCCTTCGACCGCATGGGCATAAGCCACAGCCTGCTCAATCCTTCGGACAACCCGTTGTATGGCTTCGGCGGCAAGGGCACTTTTCCTGTCGGCAAAATAGAGCTGCCTCTCTCCTTCGGTGTAGCACCCAATGCCCGAAGTGAGCAAGTGACCTTTGATATTGTGGATATGGTATATCCGTACAACGCCATCATGGGTCGGGGCTCCATCAACAAGTTTGAGGCAGCTATTCATGAACTGTACCTGTGCATGAAGATACCAGGTCCATTAGGCGCCATTGCGGTCTACGGCAATCAACAGACCGCGCGCAACATAGAGCGGGACTTCGTCCTCGGACAAAGAAACGTGCACTGCCTCACGGCCCAGCGCGAGGTCCCTGCGTTCGTCAGCCCAACCGACAGAGAGCACGACAAGGCACAGCTGCAGAGCAACGACGGGACCAAGACTGTCCCCCTCGACCAGGCCACGCCCAAGCAGACAGTCACTATCAGCGAAGACCTCACTTCGCATGAAGAGGAGAAACTCCTCTGCTACCTGTCCAAGAACAAAGATGTCTTCGCCTGGTCAGCCCTCGACCTGGTCGGGGTCAACCGATCCATAATTGAGCACAGCTTGGGAATTGACCCTTCGGTGAGACCGAAAAACAGCGGCTTCGCAAAATGTCCGACGAGAAGGCAGAGGCCGCCAAGGCAGAGGTGCACCGCCTCCTGGAAGCCAAATTCATCGAGCCGGTGGCTTACCCCACGTGGCTCTCCAACGTTGTGATGGTGCAGAAAAAGAGCGGGAAGTGGCGAATGTGCATCGACTTCACCAGTCTCAACAAGGCCTGCCCAAAGGACAACTTCTCGTTGCCGCGGATCGACAAAATTGTCGATAGCGCAGCCGGATGCGAAGTCATGTCACTCCTCGACTGCTTCTCCAGTTACCACCAGATATACATGAAGGAGGAAGACAATGCTAGCACCAGCTTTATAACACCCTTCGGCACATATTGCTTCATCAGAATGCCGGAGGGACTCAAGAACGCCGGGTCCACCTTCTCCAGGCTTACCAAGACAGTGCTCGAAGGGCAAGTTGGCAGAAATATATTCACATACGTGGACGACATCGTCGTCACCAGCAAGAGCAAGGAGGACCATCTCGCTGACCTCGCCGAGACATTCGCAAACATGCGAGACGCACGACTCCGCCTAAACCCAGAAAAGTGCGTCTTCGGCGTTCGCCAAGGCAAAATATTGGGCTACCTGGTATCACACCGCGGCATCGAGGCCAACCCAACTAAAATTCAGGCCATCATAAACATGACGCCTCCGCAGTCCGCCAGAGACGTCCAGCGCCTGACGGGCAGATTGGCTGCCCTCAACAGATTCATCTCCAGATCAGCTGAGCGAAGTCTTCCTTTCCTCAAAACTCTCCGTGGCGCAAAAGACTTCGCGTGGGGACCAGAGCAGGCAGCGGCCTTCGCCTCTTTAAAACAGTACCTGTCGGACTTGGCCGTCCTTACAAGCCCCGACTCTTCGCTACGACTATTGCTCTATGTTGCGGCTTCGCCTCATGCAGTCAGCGCGGCACTGGTGCAGGAGCAGACAGTTTTGGGCGTGATCAGGCAGTGCCCAGTTTATTACGTCTCCGAAGTGCTGACACCGTCCAAATGTAACACGACAGAACTGGAGAAGATTTCCTACGCAGTTGTTATGTCTTCGCACAAATTGCGCCATTATTTTGAAGCATTTAAGGTCCGAGTCACCTCAGACAGGGAACTCGGTGAATTGTTCAGAAACCCGAAAGCATCGGTGAGGATTGCCAAGTGGGCGGCCGAACTCTGCGGCTACCACATCAATTTCGAGCCCAGGACAGCCATCAAGTCACAAGTCCTGGCAGACTTCGTCGTCGACTGGACTGGGCCAATAACACAGTCGGACCCGTCCGCAGAGAAGGTTTGGACGATCCACTGCGACCGCGCATGGTGCCATGCGGGGGCAGGCGCCGCTGCAGTCATCACCTCACCAGCCGGGGTCAAGCACAGATATGCAGCACGCCTCAGCTTCGCTCTGGAATCTGACAGATGCACAAATAACATAGCAGAATACGAAGCAGTCATCCTTGGCCTCCGCAAGCTGAGGGCCCTTGGGGTCACCACCTGCATCATCAGAACAGACTCCAAGGTAGTTGCTGGCCAGGTGGAGAAAGACTATGCAGCAAAGGACCCCGCACTCATGCAATACCTCGCGGCCATCCGAAGTCTCGAGAGACAATTCAAGGGATTCACCTTGCAGCATGTGGACCGGGCCAAGAATGAAGAGGCCGACGCATTGGCCAAGGCTGCCGCCAAAGGCGAGTCCCTGCCCTCCGACGTGTTCTACCATGTCATCGGCACACCAGCCGTCCGGAGCCCCGAAGGGCTCCAAATAACCAATGACAGCGAGGGCCACCGCATAGTCAACCTCATCATGACCGAAGACTGGCGGGCACCAATAACCCTGTTCCTACAGGGGTTCTATCATCCAACCGACATCAGCGAGGCCAAGCGCCTCAAACATCGAAGCCGAGACTTCGCACTGATTGAGGGCCAACTCTACAAGAAGGGGGTCAGTCAGCCAATGCTTAAATGCGTCACCGAAACCGAAGGCGTCCAGATCCTACGCGAAGTCCACAGTGGTACCTGCGGCTCACACGCAGGGCCAAGGGCCCTAGCTGCTAAGGTGATCCGCCAAGGTTTTTACTGGCCCGCAATGATCTGCGCCGCAAATCGGGTCACAAGGTCCTGCGAAGCCTGCCAGAAGTTTTCTCCTCGATCAGGTAGCCCCTCGCAATTTATGAAGCTGATCGCCCACACATGGCCCCTCCAGCGCTGGGGCCTGGACATTGTCGGGCCCCTGCCCACGGCTCAGGGGAACCTTAAGTTCGCCTTCGTCGCTGTCGAGTACTTCACCAAATGGATCGAGGCAAGGGCTGTTTCCACAATAACATCAAAGACTGCCCAAAAATTCTTTTGGCAAAACATTGTTTGCCGCTTCGAAGTACCGTCCGAACTAACAGTTGACAACGGCAAGCAGTTTGACAGCCAAGACTTCAAGGATTTTTGCTTCTCCATTGGCACCAAGCTTGCCTTCGCCTCAATCTATCACCCGCAGTCCAACGGAGTTGTGGAACGCGCCAATGGAAAAATCTTCACAACTGTCAAAAAGATGCTCCTCGACGAAAAAAGGGCAGGTGGACCGATTTATTACCCGAGGCGGTCTGGGCGCTAAACACGACTGAATGCAGGGCGACCGGGTTCACTCCTTTCCGCCTTCTATATGGATCGGAGGCCATGACCCCACAAGAAATAAAACATGGGTCCCCGCGAACAGTTCCGTCAGCCGTCCCCGACGTGGACGAGCCCACTTCGAAGGATCTCATTGATGGAGACCGAGTCTTCGCCTTACAGGCTCTAAATAAATACCAAGCCCAGACAAAAGCATGGCGCGACCACGCAGTCATCCCGAGGGAATTCAGCGAAGGGGACCTCGTACTCGTCCGAACAGCTCGGACAGAGTCCAGGGGCAAGCTGGAGCCCAAGTGGGAGGGCCCCTTCATTGTCAAGACGAAAGCTTCCCCCAGCGCTTACAGGCTCGCAACGCCAAACGACGAAGACCTGGAGCACTCCTGGAACATCGACAATCTCCGCAAATTTTTTGTTTGACTCATCAGGGCCGATTCGCCCTTGTAATTCGCAAAAACAATTTTATTCTGGCCCGCACTCTTTTCCTCCCGGGGGGTGAGGTTTTTAACGAGGCGGAGCCATGTAATATACAAGTGAATAATCTCCCGCAAAAACATGCGTCGAAAAAAGACCGCGACGACGGTCTTCGACATTCGACCAATACAAAGTCACCGCGAGGCTCAGCGCTAGCCATCCTCGCGTGCGACAAATCCGCACAGAAGTCGCCTAAGGGTGCAGCCGGACTAGCACAACAAGTGTGAAAAATCAAAGTCTACCGCGAAGACTATCCGTGCAGAAGTCGCCTAAGGGTGCAGCCGGACTAGCACAACAAGTGCGAAAAATCGAAGTCTACCGCGAAGACTATCCGCGCAGAAGTCGCCTAAGGGTGCAGCCGGACTAGCACAACATGTGCGAAAAACCAAAGTCTACCGCGAAGGCTATCCGTGCAGAAGTCGCCTAAGGGTGCAGCCGGACTAGCACAACAAGTGCGAAAATTCGAAGTCTGCTGTGAAGACTATCCGTGCAGAAGTCGCCTAAGGGTGCAGCCGGACTAGCACAACAAAGTGCGAAAAACCGAAGTCTACCACGGAGACTATCCGTGCAACAGTTGCCCGAAGGCACAGCCGGACGAAGCGTAACAAAAGCGAAAACGACCACACCAAACTGTCCGCGCAAAGACCGACTACATGCGCACCAGTTCAGCATAACAATTACACCTGACCAAGTACGTAACGCCTTTGCGAGCATAGCCGAATGTGCGAGGGCACACAACTTCATCATACAAGCCATGACACATGTACAAGCGAGGGCATCACACTCTACATCGGCTTAACCTTCGGAATAATTCCCATCTCCCTATAGTTAAATAACATTATCCTAAGCTCCTCACCCGCAAAAAGACTTCGCAATTCCCCCTCACCTGTACTCACGGCGGCCGGCAAGGACAACAGTTCTTGCCGACCAGCCCTACTCACACGAAGCCGACCGCCCTCCGCCCCACTCACTCTACGCTTCGCAACCGTCCTTCGCCGCCTACGCCCAGTACTCAGACCAGGCACATCTTCTGCATCTGCAGCGTGCGGTGAAGCCTCCGCCGCTGCCACATCCAAGGCCGCGAAGTAGTCCAAGTCCTCATCCGACGACTCTTTAGTCCACTCAACCGAGCTCCCAGAGTCACCAAAATCAGAAAACTAAGATGAAGATCCATTCGATTTATTACCATCACCGACGGTCGAAGCCGCCAAAAAATTAGTAGTGGCGGTTGCGTGCGCAGGCCCAAAATCTTGAACCTGTGCAGCAACCAAGATTCAGCAACATATCCAAAATTCCCTAACTACCCACACCCACTACGCCACCTGCGAAGACCCAGCCGTCGCAGGAGCCTCCGCTGTCGCCTCCGCCGCCACCGTCACAGGATCCTCAGCTCTCGGCGCAGCGGCTGCGGGGGCATCAGGAGTGCCTTCGGCGGGCTCCGGGGGCGGGCCTCCGCCGGCCGCAGCGGCTGCGGGGGCATCAGAAGCGCCTTCGGCGGTTTCCGGGGGCGGCTCAAGGGCGGCCTCGAACACAGCCTCCGCCGGGTTCGACTCCGGGTCAGGTAGCACGCTGTTCAAAGCCCCAAAGTCATCCACCCTCTCGCCACGCGCCGCCTGAGACACAGCACACAAATTCAGCAAACCCATACATAGCCCACATCCAACAAACATCAAACAAAAGCCAAGCGTTACCTGATCCCTCGCCGTCTCGGCCCGCTCCCTGACCACCTCTCGACCGTGCGGGCCCCACATCCGGTCGTAGATGGCTCCGGCGGATTCCTTCACTATAGGGTCCTCAACCTTGTAGATATCACGCTCGAAATCCTCATCAGCTTGGTCGAAGAACTCATAGTGCCGGCACCCTTCGCGAGAGAGCGCATTCATCGCCCCCTCGCAGGTGACCAGGGAGGCATAAGACATGAACCCCTCCACGATAGTGGGGAGTGCCTGCAACTCCTCCTGTACCCACTCCAGGCAGCGAAGTCCGGGCTCTCTGTCCGGCACTTCGAAGTCAGCGGTCCTCGCGCCCAGCTCATGGTATGAATCCATAAGCTGTTTGCGCGTCCGCTCAGCCTCCGTGCGCGTCACGGCCTCGGCCCTCTCCACACGGCTCTGCAGGGCGTTGAGCCGCTCCTCCAGCTGCTCGGCGCGCTCCCTGGCAAGACTGCCCTCCACCCGTGCCAAATTGGCCTCCGCCAGCGCAGCCTGCGCCTTGGCGAGGGCCTCATTGGCCTCCCTCCTCTCCTCTGCCAGTTGGCGCCGGAGGTCAGTCTTCTCCCCCTCCAGCGCGGCCACCTTGTCCGCCAACTTGCGGCACTTACTGTCGGCGGCCGATTTTTCCCGGACGGCGTCAGCATGTTGCGTCCGAAGTCTCTCGACTTCGGCAGACACAACTGCCGTGAGGGCCCTCGACGCCGCGCGGTCTGCGAAGTCAGCCGCCTGCAAAACACACGTAAGACCACAGCCCCAACAGAGCTAAAAAACCCCCGAAGTCTAGCTCAATGTACCTGACTTAGTGCCTCCTTCATCTCCTTCAACCGGCGGGACACAGCGCCCGCCTCGTCCCTGACAGCAGCGAGCGCCGGCATCTCCCCACCGGCACTAAGAGCACCTCCCTTCGCGTTTGGCACTACGGCAGCCGCCGTGGTCGCCGCGGCAGGCGGAACAACGACGAGTTGGCCTTCGCCCGACCCTGCGACGTATCAACAAATTAAAAAAAAGAAAAAAAAGAGAGGAAAGAAAATCGAGCCAACGACTTACCAACAAGATAGTCGTCCACGCTAATGTCGGTGGCGAAGTCGGCAACGCGCTTGCCCGGCGGCGGCAACTCCCGGGCCGCCTTCGCGGCCTCCGGCACCCTGCTGGACGCCGGTGCAGCCTTCGCAGACTTGGAACCACCAGCGGCAGCCGCAGCCTCAGGCGCCTTGCCGGATGCAGGGACGGCCGACTTCGCCGCCAGCGGAGGCAAGCCCCCCGCTGCCTTTTCGGCCTGGCTTCATGAAGCCTGACGACCGCCTGGCGCTTCTGTGCATCTCCCTGGCGATCCTTGTCCATCACTACCGACACAACAGCAGCAATATTCCGCCCGTAAGGAAACACTTTCCATTCACGAACCATACGAGATGTAAAAAAGTCTTCGCCGGCCGCGCGGGGGATAGGAACATTCTTAGGCCACCAACCCCCAGTAACCCTCAGCATACGCGCCGAAGACTCCCGGAGCTCGGGCGAAGACATCCTTCCCCCGGGGCCGCGCATGTCCTCATCAATTCTCTAGCAAAACCATCGGAAACCCCAAGTCCTCCCATAGCAGTACCTAGTTTCCTCTTCTTAGAGGACGGGGCGGCCGCCGGCGCGGGGTTGTCTCCAGACTCTACCACCGGTTTCTTCCCGCGACGATCCACATCGTCTTGGCCGGGATAACCGCCATATGGCAGACGATTCAACTCAAAAACCCTGTTCAAGCGGTCATTCGACCCGCGAATATCCCAGCTACGCTGGCCCTCTGTCCTCGGCACGTACCGACCAACGATCCGCACCGCCCCATCCTCCGCCTCACGCACAAAGGCGGCCGGATCGCGGCTATGCAGATCAAGCGCGAAGGCAGGACTTCGCACCAGCTTCCCACCATGGTAAGGCATCTGGCGAGGGCACACTTCGCCCAACGCCCAGCCATGCGCCAAAGGCCATACCCCGTACGCCACAAATTCCTCAACCAAATCGCGCCCGCTGCTCAGGCCGGCGGCGCACCGAAGGGCCCCTTCGTCCGCATCATCCTTCGCCACTTCAAAAGGCGGGTATGCTGAGTAAAGATGCGAACACATCTCGGACACGGGGAGCCCCGGATGGTCTTCGACTGTACCCTCCGCAATGTAAAACCAAAACTCATTCCAATTGCCCCACTTGTTGCGGGCGCAAGGAACCAACTCAACTACCTCCATCGTGGTCTTGCCGGTCTTCGGCGTAAATGTACAGGACCCAAATTGGGCAACTTCATCTCCAATCATCCTCTTATGCCAGTGCAGGCAATAGTACTTCGCGAAGACTTCAACTGATGGCTGTCCGCCGTACGAAGTCGTCGCCCAGACGTACTTCGACAGAGCCACCACAGCATTCGGAGTCAACTGAGGACTTCTCCAACAAATCGGTGCGCAGGCAGGCGGAGACCGGCGGCGAAGAACGCCTCGAACACAACCAACTCGCCCTCCGGCTCGAGGACTTCCTCCGTCCCCGGGACACGAGCGACTCCACCGCCAAAGTAACCCAGCCGCTGCATATCTTGCACGCGGACCGACGACATCCGCGACACACCAAAATCCACCGTATCGCCGGCGCGCAACTCCTCCACCGCCACAGTACTCAGCGTTTCCTCAGACGACGCGTCGGTCGGCGGCGTAGCCACAGCAGAAGAAGAAGAGGTCGGCATCGCAACGTACCGTCGGCGGCGGCGGGCGGTTTGCTTCACTCGAGCCAGAGCTCCGGCGAACAAGAGCAAGGAGGGCAGGCGAGCAGCAAGACGGTGGAAAAAGCGGCTAGGGTTTTCACGGAGCGCGGAAGGATAAAGTTCAAAACGCGCCGCCCCCCGCCCCCTTTTATACACAGGGCACGGCGCTTCAGGAAACCCGCAGTCCAACAGTACGGTGTCAATCAACGGTCATGTCAAAAACCCCCGCGGAACCACTTTGAGCGAGGGCAGCGTCTCCACCATCTAGCGACGTCTTCGGCACCAGATGACTTAGTCGAACTGGTCCCTCGGAGGGCAAATGTTGGGGTGAAGGCGAAGACGCTACCCTTCGCTCGAGGCCTTCGCCGTGGTCGTTGGTCCAACGGAGACAAGACAACGGGCAAGGACACCCTTCGCTCCAGCATGGAGGCCCACGTGTGATCCGGCCCATTGTAACAGGCCCTGCGTGGCCGCTGCGTGTTACGGGCCTAAATTGTAAAGGCGCCTCTGTAATTACAGTCTGTAACCCCGCTTTATGGGAATATTCTGGGGATAACCTAGGTGTCTGAGGGCACATGCGTCCTTAACACGAGACGCTGGGCACTCAGATACCTATAAATACCCCCGCACAGTGCCCTAGAGAGGCTAGATGAACAGAGCTATTGCCATCTTGTGCGAGAACCCTGTTACCGTCACTGTTCACCCTCGTTGGATCCCCTTGCAACTGAGAGCAAGTTCCAATAGAGTCTTTGTTTAGTTGTTGGTCACTCTCTCCTTTGTGTTTTCTTTTAGCCACTTATATATATATATATATATGAAAATATCCACAAAAAGAAAAATATGAAAACCCTTTTCATTTCCTTCGCATTAACTTCGATCCTATCTAAGCTATAGCTACTGGTTGAGTTCTTTGATAGTTATTATAAAGTGTGCAATATCATATCTGATCTCTGTGTTTAAGTATCAAAAAAAGAGAATAAAGAAAAGTACCAAAAAAGTGTTGAGAAAGGTTGTGAAAGAAGAGTAGAACAATCAGCTTGTTTATGTGCATAAGTGTTGAAAGTTTCATCAAGTTGTTCAACCAGTTTACTATTGTCATTTGGTGCAAAATTTTGGTTGGGTCTGATCGCAACACTTGCATTCCAATCATACTCCTTATTTGCGTCAAATCTGAAATTTCTTTTGCGCGTGTGTTTGATCTACTTACATCACTCGTATCTTGTGGTCAACACTAGGCGGGGAACTTCTAGTTGGATTGTTATTTAACTTTACAACTGTCGGTGTCTAGTGTCCGACCGCACACCCGGGGGTACCCTCGTGGTGCTTTTGGGTAAGACGGTGTTGTTGATCATAGCTCGATGGTTCATGCCAGAAGCGAGAGAGAGAGTCAGGTGATTTTCTATAGGTTCGGGCCGCTTTGAGAGGCGTAATACCCTACTTCCTAGGGTGGCTTTGTATGTGTAGTGTGTTTACAAGTGGTGTTTCCCGAATGGAGAGGTGCTAATGAGATGAAAATGATGGGGTCCCCCTAGGCCTTATATACACGACCGTGGGACACTCCCTACGCACACGCTGATCACACTCTTCCAGCTTATCTCCTAGCAAATAGCGAACTAACTTATCTTATCTTAAGGAAAACCCAACGGCTTCATCCCGATCTATCTCCGTCGTTTGTGTAACACCTCAGGTGTTACCATGGCTAGAGCACATCTATGCACTAATGACTGTGATCACATGTGGTAGAAACTTGAGAAGAACATAAGAACCTTGGAGACCATGTGTTAATCAAGATTGTTAATGACCTAAGAGTATCACTCAAGCTTTTGTGCACTTACTACCTTGGGCAAGAGGAGAGTAAACCCTAGACCTCTCTTGAACCATATCTCCCAAAACCATGGTTGAGAGGGGGGAGAGAATAAGCAAATGTGCAAATCCTGAGTTAATCTTTAACCAAACTTAAGTAACTTTATAACCAACAATTGTGGGAAGGAAATGTTGCAAAAAGACCCCTTGAGAAACCCCAAATCCATTCCCTAAGTAGAGAGAGAGCTAGAGCTCTCTATTTCTCTCTAAGTCAAAAACTACACCTACACTAAAGATCAACCGTGTTCACCTTGAAGATGGCACCAAAATCACCTAGGTTTTATACCAAAAATGTGGCATACCACCTAGGGCACCCACTGGAAAAAGTTGAGCCCAAGACCTTGACGTTTGACATGCCTTGGCATTGTTTTTGTCGCGAGGTGGGCAGAGAGACATACCTGTTTTGGCGTCCAAAGATCTCCCTACCTAGGGCATATCTGCCATGGCGACTCACGGATGAGAGACAGCCCTAGGTGCCAGGAAAAGATTCGCGCCGGATTTTTGCCAAGATTCGCACGTTTGCGACTTGGGCGAGCTGTGGAACATGGGCAGAAGAAAACATACACGTGTTCGATGTGCTCTGTGCACGCCAGAGCATGCCCGCGCGCGCCCCGTGTCGCGCCAAAGGCCAGCAGACACCATGGCCCGTGCCCGCGCCTATAAAGCCCACTCAGGCGTCGACCACACCCCTCCGCACGCGCTCAACCTCACCGGAGCTCAAACTCACCGTCGTTTGCCCGTGCACGACTTGTCCGCGGCCACCCGAGCCCCTGCCGTCGTAGACCGGCCAACCAAGTCCTTCCCAACCCCGTCCAGCCCTCGGAGAAGACTGAGCACACCTCGGTGAAGCTCCCCGAGCGAGGAATCAAAGTCTGCTTCGCCGGAGAGGCTAGTCCACGGTCGCCGGAGTTCACAACCCCGCCGGAGTGCGTGGACAGGGTAATCCACTGAACCATTTTCCGATTCCTTGTGCACACAGTCTCTACGTCACCCCGTGGAGCTCACCGTGCCATTGGATTGAACTAGGTCGCCGTGAATTGGCCGGCACACCCGCTGTCGACGAGGACACCCGCCTGCGCACGTGGAGAAGTTTATGTCCACCTACTGACCTGTTTAAAAATGCTAAACCTCTCTGTCTACCCCATCAAGTTAGTTTTTGCCATTTATCTTACAATATGCTTAAGGTTAAGAAAAATAGAAAAGGTGATTTAAATAATGAACCAGAGGGCACTCCTATTTTTGTTAGGACACTTATTCAGTATAGTTCACTAGAAAAATCTATAATACCCTGGTTTAGTATAAAATAAATAGGATACCTTTTATTTTACGCAAACAAGGAAAACTTAGAAAAACCCTACAAAAATAACCCCAAGGTGAAAACACCCCAACCCTTGGGATAACTAATGTTTTGTTATTAAGAACTTAGGAAAAATCTGAAATCTGCTGTTTGACATTTTTCAAATAACAATGTAGTAGAAAGTGCCTTTTTGGTATTAAACTTTAGAAAATCATAACTAAATAAACATCCCTTAGCTTTCTGTGATCTTTAGCACAGAAGCTTATTATTACTGTTAGATGCCAACAAAAATAACCCTTAGGACAGAACCCACCCCAGATTAAGAGATGTAGTGTAAAGTGGCCCATTTTACACAACTTTTGCTATTTTTTTCTAAAGCATAGCCCATATATTTTAAACCTCAAATTCCTAGAACAGGCTATAATGACAAATGGCAACCCACTGTAATTTTTACAGAATTTTTGGAAAAAGTTAAACCACTGTTGTAGTTTAAACCTACACTAGAAACCATAAATAGAAAATAAAGAAAGGGAAAATGAATAAAAGGAATTAGTGTCATCCTAAAACCCTTTATAACTTGTCCACTGACATATATAAAGGCAATACCAATTCACTATGTCTATCCTTAACAAAACCTAAACCTAGAGTGATAAGCATAAACCACTAAAGGCCACGTATGACCAAGAAACCCTAAAGTTACTAACTTACTTAGTTTTTCTTCTTTTAGCATAATGTTGTTAAATCCTGCATAATCATGACATACATATTCATTGCATTCGATAGATTGCAACCTCACTGACGAAGAGTACATCCTCGTGCCGGAGCAAGGAGCTGCTCAGGAGGTAGCCCCGGATCCAGCACCAGAGCCTGCACCAGAGGATCTGCCTGCCACAGCCTCGGAAGGCAAGCCCCGGTTTATGCATAACCTATTATTTATGCTATTTTACTACAGTTATTGATTGTAGGATTGAATGTGCACTTAAGTGTAGGAGTTGTTTGAAACCCTAGTTGCATGATCTCATGAATCCTGTTGAGATGAATACTAGTATGCTAGGTCGAGTAGCTGCTTTATTAATTAGGATCTCGGTAGAAGTCGAGTGATTTTTCTAGCACTCGCGCGAGGTCAGGAAATTGATTGTATCCACTTTCTTATCGTAATGATGCTGGTTTGTGGACAACACTCCATGGGGATTTGTTGTCCACGTGATAAAAATTGGAATAAGGATTAAGGTGTGGTACCGTGTGTCAAGCGCTTGAACGTACTAAACACATACCGAGAAATATGGTAAATCGGTAAGCCTAGTACCTGAGTGAACCTGCCCACAGATTGCCCTCCTCACGCGACCTGAGACGTGGTCTCCCATTCCGGTTATGGTGGGTACAAGTGCGGTCACTGCACGACAGCAGTCGGGGTCAGTGAGGCATTGTACGCCAAGGCAGTGAGCCCCTTTCTGTTGCCAGGGAATCGATGGGGACGGTTGATGTGTGTGGGGACGGAGTGCCTCGCCATGTCGTGTGTTTAGGTTTACCTTGCAAAGATAAAAACTCGATTCGAATCGTCTGCTTCTCGCAGCTAATGAGACTGCTTGATCCATGCTGCTACATTGAGTAACAAGTGGAATTGTGATGAGATGATACAAGATGTTGATTGCTAAAAATGTTTGCTACTATGTATGAGTAGATAGTACATCTTTAGCCTTAAGAGAGTCACACTTAATTTGACAAAGTTAAAAACTTGATTTAGAAACTCAGCTAGTGCTTTTGGCAACCAAACCCCACAGCCAAACAGCTGCATGTCTAGAGGTAGAGGAGTAGACTCCTCACACCGGGTAAGTCTAGCTGAGTATTAGTATACTCAGCCTTGCTTGTGGCATAATTTTACAGGTTCTCTGGAGGACATGGTTGCTGGAGTGACTTGGCCGTCCATCTTGCCACCGGGTTGGACTGTCGAGTGGGACCCTACCTCGGCTGAGGAGGAGCATGGGGAGTGATGGGACATGCTTCCCCATCTCTCTGTTTATTTACCATTAGTTTTATTCCGCTGCACTTCGAACATTGATGACTACTTTTGCAAAACTCCGATGGTAATGTAATAATTTAATACTCTTACATGCATGGTTTTACGCTTTATTGTATTTGCTCTGTGACTCACCATCGAGTGAGATTGTGGTACTTGATCCTGTTAGTGGCCGTGTCGGACTAGATCCGAGGGATTGACGGGTTATTCCCATTTAAGTGTGGTCTAGCCTCTAAGGCGGGACTTAGGCACTTAAGTTGGAATAATTCGGGTAGTTCCGCCACAGCTGGTATCGGAGCTTGTACCACCACAGAGGAATCAATAAACTATAAATACCATCCTTTTTCCAAAATAAAACTTGATAGAAACAAATGTTGGATAGATCGTAGGTCGATCAGGATAGACCTAGGACGTGAAGCCTTAGGATGGTAGAAGGGTAGCTAGGTGGCTAAGTGACTAAGCCCTACAGGCTACTATAAGGGATGGGAGTTCTTCCCTATTTCCCTTTACATTGCTGTGAGGTCGTTCAGGATGAGCATGCATGCATTCTTAAATTAAATAAATGGATAATTGAGTAAAGATTTAAATACAAAATGATGACCAACTAAGTACCCCAATACCATTTTTATTGTTGGAGAGAAGCTGAGTCTTATTTTTCGTGTTCTTTTTATAATTCTTTTTCTTTTACTTACGCTTAACCGTACACAGATGGCTTCCCACGGATCCTCAGACGACGGGAATGCATTGTCCCACACTTACGGGCTTGCACGAGAGGGCTTTCCTCGTATTTTGTGGGAGGTACTTCAGGGGGCCGGATACATGACGCCTCCTCAGTACGCGGTGCAGCAGTTCGAGAAGCACCGGGTGCCCCGCTGTAGGGTGAGGATGACCCTGGAGCCTCATCCCCTACAGCCAGGCTGGCGTTCACTGGACTCTGAGTCCTTTGGATACCGGGCTGAGGACACGATCGAGGCGATTGCTCTGCACGGGTTGACCACGTTCTGTGGATTCCACCCCTTGGAGCTATCTACCCACCCCATTGGCTTGTTCCCCGCGGAAAGGGAAGACGACCCAATGTGGAAGGATCGGGTGGAGCATGCCAAGGACATCTGGGCTATCTACCCGGGCCAGACTGCTCACTTGATAGTACGGTGCATGAATGCCCTGTACCGTCTGCAAGTGATGCGTGGTGAGGCAATGTCTCATCTGATGGCACTATTGGAGGCAACAAAGATCACCTTGGACAACAGAGAGGAGCTTGTGGTTGATTTGTCCACTGAGATGGTGGAAAAAGACTTGCAGGTGGAGCAGCTATCCAATGAGATCCAAGAGCTGGAAGAATTAGTTGGGACCAGGGAGAACACCATCGAGGTTCTCGAGGATCAACTTATTAACACTCAACAGCAGCTTGCTGAGGCTAATGAGCACCTGGATATGCATCACCAAGAGATCCAGGATATGGAAGCTAACGAGGACGTCGACATCGAGGGAGGACACTGCTGGCTCAGGGAGACCACCTTCCCCCGAGTCGAGTGTTGCCTCGTTCGCTCACTAGGTGTCAGGGATAGAGTTAGAAGTCGGTGACGGTAGGACTCCTCACAGCTAGCTTAGCTTTTACACCATTGGGGTACTAGGCTGGATAGAGTTGAGTCTTTTTGGGACCATTGATGTAATCGTGATAAACTCTCTTGGAAGCATGGTTGATGGATGCTGTTAGCCTTAATTTGGGAAGAAAAGTTTATGCCTTTTTAAATCCTTTATGTTATGTCAAGAATCTATCAATTTGCCTTTTGACTCTTTCGCCGCGAGTAAACCGTAAACTTGAAGATGTGTTATTGAGGATATATGTGAATTTTCAGATGGCCGGGAGACAGCGACGTGGCCAGAATGAGCGAGTTCCTCCACCGCCGCCACCGCTTCCCACTCTGCAGGAGCTAATGGCTCAGCAGAATGAGATCTTGAGGCAGCTAGCTCAGCGTCAGCCACCACCTCAGCACTATGGTGGTGGAGACCATCAGCATCACCCCGCGGCAGCTACCTACCAGGAGTTCCTCAGTACCCAGCCTCCGTTGTTCACAACGGCAGAGGACCCACTTGATGCAGATGTATGGTTGAGAGTAGTGGAATCCAAATTCCCACTACTCCATGGAGCTTGTTCAGAGGTCACTAAAGTCAGTTCGCCACCCAGCAGCTTCGAAGACCCGCAAGGATTTGGTGGGACCATTTTCTTGCTATGCAGCCAGAGGACCGAGAGGTGGAATGGAGAGAGTTCAAGGCAGCTTTTAGGGGACACCACATACCAGCCGGGATTATGGACCGAAAGCTCAACGAGTTTCTGGCACTCACTCAGGGCAACAGGACAGTGTTGCAGTATGCTCAGGCTTTTAATGACTTGTGCCAGTATGCTGGGTATCATGCAGATACAGACGAGAAGAAGAGAGACAGGTTCAGGAGGGGGCTCAGCACTAAGCTCCGTGACCGTCTCAACACCGTCAGGGCCAATAGCTACAATGAGTTGGTCAACATGGCTATCTCCCAGGAGGACTGCATCACAGCTCGACAGGCAGAAAAGAAGAGGAAGACCCCTGTGGCAGGACCCTCAGCTTAGCCACAGCGCTTTAGGATTGTGTCCGACACTCAGAACAGGGGCCCCCAGCAGCAGCAAGGGCGATGGGTGATCCGACCACAGCAGCAGCAGCAGCAGGCACCCAACCGCGCCCAGTTTCCAGCTCAGAGGAACAATCAGCAGCAACAGCAGTATCGGCAGGCAAATGACAACAGGTGTTTCACATGCGGCAACACCAGACATTATGCCAAGAATTGCCCTAGGAACCAGCAGAGGCAGGGGCAGAATGTTAATCAGAATCAAGGCAAGAGGCAAAAGGTGCAAGTAAGGCAGGGCAGGCTGAACTTCACCACCATGGCTGATATTCCGGAGGGAGCACCCGTCATGACTGGTATCTTTACAGTTTTGAATTATCCTGCTATTATTCTTTTTGATTCTAGGGCATCGCATAGTTTTATCAGTGCCAAATTTAGTGCCAAGTGCCAGTTGCCCTTTCACCACACCGATGGGGGCATTACTATTTCAACACCAGGAGGCAGGGTTGCCACTTATCAAATCAACAGGCAAGTGCCTATAAAATTTGGTAGTCTTGTGATTAGAACCACCCTTCTCATCTTAGGATTGGATAGCGTGGATATTATATTGGGAGCTGACTGGTTGACCAGGCATCAGGCAGTATTGGATATTGCAGCCAGGGCCATTGAAATTCATTCCCCTGCTTATGGCGAGACTGTTTTATATTTGCCCAACCAGGGATGCATTCGTTCTTGTGCCTTCGTTATGATAGAATCCCCAGTGGAAAGGATCCCAGTGGTCTGTGACTACCCGGATGTTTTTCCGGATGAATTGCCAGGGATGCCACCTGACCGAGACATCGAGTTCGCAATCGAATTGCAACCCGGGTGTAACACCCCTGGTGTTACTATAACTAAAACTTGAGCATGGCATCATAGCATTGGCATTGCATATGTTTGACACACCTAGAGTGCATTCACTAGGCAAAAATTTCAAACAAGTTATATTGTTTTAATGTTTTTGCAAATAAACCCTCGTTAAAGGACTTAACCCTAAATAGTGGTTAAAGGGGTAAAACTTAACCCAAGTTAAGAAAACCTAAAGACTTTAGGGTAAAAGTCATAAAATGACCCCAAGAATAAACTTGAATCACTTTTATACCCTGGGATACCAGAAACCCTAATTGGAACCCCGGAAAACCCTAAAACTAAACCCTAAGGGCTTATGTGCAAAAGTGATGAACCTTTGGACTAAAGTGTAAAAACTACTATGTTTAAACATATAAAGTCCTTTGGTTCACAAATATGTGGACTTGAAAGCTAAACCCTAAGTTTTGGACTCATTTGCAAAAAGGACCTTGATTTTGATTCCTATGCTAAGTCTGAAAACAGGGTTATAGGCCCAACTTTGGGGTTGTGTAGCTTTCAAAATAGTGAGAATTCAGGTTAGGTGACCACATCAAAGTTGAAGACCAAACATAGGAGAGCAACTTTGTTTAAGGGTTCAAGCCATGTTCTTATAAGAAATGTGGAGAAAATCTCAACCCAAGTTGGACTGTCAGGCTGATATAATCTGAATTTCAGATGGACAGTGACTTGGATCCAAGTTTGAGAACCAATTTAACCTTGATCCAGAGAGAATCTGTCTTGGAGTGCTATAATAAAGATGTAGCTGATTTGTAGCTCTCCAACTTTACTGCAGAGTATGGAATATGTTACCATAGGGATTTGTGAGCAAATCGAGCCTAAATATTGGCTGTCAGGCCAACTGAATGAGTTAGTCGATGGTACAGTAACCTGCTTGGGTTCAGAACACTTCACCGCCGTCGATCACTCCTCCGCCGTGATTCGTGTCACCGGGGTTAGGATTCGCGCTCGGGTGGGTGGATAACATCGCGAGATGAAAGATCTTTGTCGTCGGTGTGCTGGAAGTCACTCCGGTGACTCACCGTCACCATCTCCTTTCTGTTGTGCGGCTGAGCAGATAAGCTCGCCGGGGAACCACCGTCGCACGGCCTTGCGCCACGTATCTGAGTACCTCCACCGCATCGCCGTGCTTCGTTTTAGCTTCCCGCCGATCACCGGTGTTGTCGCCACGACGGTTGCCACGAGTTCACTTGCACCAGTAGCCTTTTCCCTCTCCGGCCGCCACCGCGCCATCATAAATTCAAGCGCCACCGCCCCCGGAAGCTATAAATTGAGCCCGCCGTTAGCTCCGCAACCTCATCACGCACCACACCATCTTGTATCGCTCCCAATCTTGCAACCGTGAGCTCCAATTTCTAGTTTCCCCCAATTCTGTTCTGATAACACCGCAGAATCGAGCTCACCGCGGCCGGCCCGATTCAGGTCAATTCATGTTGCGCTGTTGCTCGTTCTAGCATCCCTAAGCTCTTCTCAAACTCCCCGACCTTGTAGATTGAGCTAAACCGTCGTAGATCACGGGGAACACGCGATTCTATCCGATGCCTCCGCTGTTCCCGTGGGCAGGGCGGTGTAGGTCGCCATCCGTGCAATTAACTTAGGGGAAACGGTCGGAGTAGATCCAAGTTTGTGTCCGCTGCTCGGGAGCGCCGTTCTTGGCCCCCTCCGGCCGGTCTTGCTCACCGGAGCTCGGCTTCAAGCGCGGACGCCGTCGAGGTTATGTCGGGTAAAGAAATAGAAAACCGAGGACCTTACTGCAAACTGTCAGTGACACAAGAAACGGTGAAAGCACTTGTTCCCAGTTAGCTAAAAACCCGAGGGCCCTTCTGCAAGATGGCCAACGCAGGCGCGGGCGCGTGCGCGGACGCACTTCTGCGCGAGGTTGGGCCGCCTAAGCCAGTTTGAGCCCACGACTGTTGAAGTGTTTTTCTTTTTCTTTTATCTCCAGAGCCAAAACAATTATCAAAAACAGTAGAAAAATGATAAAATTGTGAAACCAATTTTCCTAGACTTCTTATTTTCCATAGTATTTAATAAAAATAGTTTCATGAATTTTAGTTTAAATAAGGAATTTTAAGGCATTTAAAATAGCTTAAATCAATAGTTCTGGATTTTTAGAAAACAAATGGTAATTCCAAAGATGCCCAAAATTTTTATATGAGTTTTATACACTATTTAGAAGCTATGGGTAGAGTTTGGTTTGATTTGAACATTGTTTGATAACTAGAACCCAAAACCCTACCCCCTGCCCTATGAACTCCTTTACCGACTCCGGAAACCCTAAATTCCCGGAACTCCGTGAAGGAAAGTTGTATTCAAGACATCGATAATAAGTTTATATTATCTTTGCATCCTCATGAGCATTCCATGGCATCCATTCTTATACATATGTATGGTTATGATTAGAACGTAAAGAAGAGAGTGAAGTGACTGAAGAGAAGACACCACCACCACCTTTGGAATCTCGGGCAAGGACTTGGCTCTACTTCGACATCTGCGAGTCCAAACCTGACTCACCTGTGAACAAAGGCAAGCCCCGGTGCATGCAACCCCTTTCCTTGTGTTTTTAAATACTTTTCGCACACTTAAGTCTAGTGAAATGTGCATTAGGTTCATAGGAATTGCTTGAAACCCTTTGATGCATTGCTTTCCTTGATATCCATACCTTTATAGATACTTCTGTGAAGTATCAAAATATGATTTACAAAAATGCTTAGCCTTGCTTAGATCTTGTGGATAGAGGTTGTCCTTAATTTAACTCGAGAAAGGATGGCTTCTACCTGCAAGAATATTTTCATTTGGAGCAATGGTGGGATCTTACTGCAAAGCTCCCTGTGATGCTCTTTTCATCCTTGGGAACAGAAACAATCCTAAGGATGGAAGTATGTAAATCGAGACTTGGGTTAGGAACAGGTGATGTTCTACCCAGGTTGATTAAGGATTAACGTGTATGTAGGCTTGATGATCGAGGACCCTTTAACTGGTCACATGCCTCGTCATGGGTAAGCCTTGCCTCGGGCAGACTAAGGTCGGAATAAGATAACACGAAATGGGCGTGGAGCGGTGGCGAGAGTAGCGTGTACCCTCCGTGGCAAGAGGCTAGACGGTGGTGTATCTGTGCTCTCGGTTTGCGTGAACCTGATCCGGTCTTAAGAACCCCGGTGGCGGGTTGACATATGCAAGGGTTAAGTGCTACATATGTCGTGTGATTGGAGATCCTCAGCTGAGTATAATCGATTCGGATCGCCGTACCTTCGCGGTTATGAAGACTTGGTCACTGCCTTGCAACCTAAAGTCAGGATGTGAACACTATGGATAAAAATGATGTTGTATTGATGAGATGATTGAAATTAGACTAGATGCAAATAGAGTCTATTAATACTTAATATGGCGTTAAAAGATTGAAAGTAAGGACTCACTTTAGTAAGCTACTTCTGCAAAAGTATAAGTTGATTTTTGCTAAAGCCTCTCCTTGACTCCTATTTATCCAGCATACCCTTGAGAGTCTTTTCCTTAGTCGGGTAAGACTTGCTGAGTAATTCCATACTCAGGGTTTATCCCTTTGTTGTTTTTAGGTGAGGAAGCGACAAAGTTTTGTTGCTTTTGCTCCAAGGTGGTATCTAATGAAGAAATAGAAGAATGAAGATGCGGGAGGACATGGTCCTCCATATAGGATCTTTTTGTTTGATAGTTATCGGGAGGAGTTTTTGCCCCCCCAGATATGTGTAATAATAATACTCAGCACTCGTTTATAGCTCTGGTCTGTAATAAGTAACTTGATCTTACTTTCTAAATAAATGTAAGTTTATGTAATTGCTTCCGCACCTCTATATCTCCGATGTTCTGTAATGTCTGCAAGACGGGTGAAACGTTCCTGGTAAGGTAAGAAAGAAGATACCGAACTTGTCAAGTAGCTTAGGAACATCTACAGGGTGTCTGATGTCTGTTAGACAAGGACAACTGTAGGTGGGCCTAATTACTTGGGAGGTTCCGTCACAGCTGGTATCGGAGCGTAGCCCTTCTTTGCAGATATTATGAGGCATCTTCAAAAGGATTTTCAAAAGTCTTACCTAAAAACTCTTTTCTCTTCTTACCTAAGTATTCTGAAGAGTCTATCTTAAAGACCAGATAGGAAGAGTGCAATGTATAGAAGGTTGAATCGACTAAGGTTGATTCTGTAATTACACATGCATCATGTCATACAAACTTTAAGTTAAACCCCCTGTGTAGCTAGTTTAGTACATGATTCATCTACCTTGTTCCTACATCCTTAGTGAATAGAGTGTATCCGTTGCCCTTCTCTATAGATGAATCAACAAGAAGCTCCTACAGGAGTTGGAGAGTTTCTACGAGATTTTGGTGTTCCAGTGGTCCTGTGGCGACTACTTCAAGAGGTCGGATATACCGAAGCACCCAAGTACCAGTGGTCACGCACTGTTCTTAGAGGACAACCATGGTATGAGGTAGTAGTGCGTATTCCAGAGCGTGCTAGAAAACCATCTTGGCCATATTGGATGTTCCATGCTGAAGGAATGACTCCTTGGGAGGGTGCTCAGGTAGCTGCCTTAGAGGTGCTAACAACCATTTGTTACCAGAAAAGGGAAGAAATACAAGCCACATCTATGAGGTTGTTCCCTGCAGTTGCCTTAAGTGACCCATTGGTGTATCATCACCAGGCCCGATTAATGGAAAGCATTCCTATTGGGCAGGATTCTGTTGAATCGGCATCTGCTCGAGTTTTGATGGCCGTGCTAGAGTTGCAACTTACTCGAGGGCACAGTCGTCAAAAGTGGCAGTAGTTGTACACTGGGAGTTATACAGCATTTAAGATGATGGAAATGGCCAAGAATAGTGCTTGTACCCAAGCACAAGAACGACTTGAGGAAACAAAGGTTCAAGCGGAACAGGTTATTGGACTAGAGCATCAGGTGACAGAACTTCAGATGCAACACCAAGCTGATCAGAATCGCATTAAGGAGCTTGAGCATCAACTAACTAATGCTCATTCTAAATTAAAAATTTTGAGTAAGCAACAAGAAGAAATTTGTCTGTATGTTGTTGCTGTTAGAGAAGACCTTAAGGAAACCATGAGCTTCATAAGCCATCAGGATCAGGCGATCAAAGAATTGAATCGTGCTCATCCCATGGAGTTTCAAGTAGCACAACGGCTTGTCAACCATCTGCAGCAAGCAGTGCATAGGCTCAATGTTGCCTTTTATCCTACTCCTGCACCGGCGGACTAAGGGTTCCTTTGAAGAATGGCAATAAACATCTGGCAGATGGTGTAGCTAGAGAAGATGTAGTAGATCAATGTAATAAGGTAGGTGTAGATAGACCAGCTTGGTAATAAAAACAGGTTAAACCTTGTTGGAAAGAGTTTTCCTGTTTCACCTGGATCATGTAACATGTGAGTTTTTATATGACTATGGTGTAAGAAACGACTGCCGGTTTCTAAGGCAACTTTTAATATCTATAGTAGTTTCTCGAAATTCAAGAGTTAAGATGGCTATTCCTTTGGATATTCCATGTGGATCACCATGTTGCTTTATTAACCTAACCTAGGAAAGACATGTTATCTATCAAAGGCCTACCAACTTAATCCTTGACCTTGTGATCCCTATGATGGGCATAGAAATATGCTTGGGCTGAATTAACAGTCTCCCATCATACTTCTTTCATCAAGTTTAGGTTATGGCCATGCCTTGTTCACTTCCTTGGGCCATGATCTATTTGGATCTCTACTTGTAATCGTTCTTACAGGTGGAGTCTCTTTTGTACCTTGTCATCCTTGATCAGTCTATTTGTGTTGCGTGAGATTCCTTATTGGTTATGTCTGGTATTGGTGTTATGACTAAAATTGATGATGCTGCGCCAAAACCGAGGGCCTCTTGTGGGTATACACACAAGGTTGTGCTGCTCGATGCACGCTTGTATCACAGTTAGTAGTCATAATCCATTATGAGATTATATCAATATGTTATCTCTACGCAAATCGTTCTTATCACGTGAGATCCATTATTGGTGCCAGTTTTGTAATGGTGTCATGGTTAAGAACTTATGGTACCGCGGCGAAACTGAGAGCCTCCTGTGAATGTACACACAGGATTCTGCTGCTTGGCGCATGTTGGTATCAAGGTCTCTGGTCATGATCCATTGTGGAACTACATTAATGTGTGACCTTCCGTGGACTCCTTCCTTGAAACAATTTCTATGTTGTTTGATAAGTTATCAAGCAACATCTGTCATTTCTATTGGATCAAAAGGGCATACCACTTTCATATGTGGTTTTATTTCTTTTGATCTTGGTAGTGACTCCTCATACAAGTTTCCTTTACATCCTTTGTGTAAAGGTGGAGCCTTGGAGCTTTTTAGTAACGAGAGACAACTGATTAGCGCTCAGAATGGAAATTGGATTTCCCTGCTACTGAAATGCAAGAGTTTGTTCATTTGCTTCCCTAATTAATCCATGTATTCCCTAACCAAGTGGATAATTCATCTTGCATGAAGAAACGGATGAACAACATGACCAAATGGATTTTTTTCCCAAATGCATGACCTTTTGCTTGCAAATGTGAACTCTCAACCTCTTGGCTTACCAATGATACTGAGAGGATTTGCTTAATGTCAAATGTAGTTCAACAAGTTGGTTTTGACTAACTTGTAACTGCCCGTTGAACGAATGCTGAGTTTAGAGATCGTTTTATCGAGTTATCTAAACTCACTTTGGTTCAACCCACCCTAAAGAAAGTACTTACCAAAGTCAAGTTGACCAGTAAATTATCGCTCTAGTCGCGCCTCGACCGTCTCACGCGTGCTTTTCCTGCATGTGTGATCATGTCGATCCATGACTAGTGCTGGATAAAATGGACTGGTTGCAAAGTCCGCATTTTTAGATCCCTCCGCTGGTGATTTTTCTTGAATCAATATCACCTTTCGTGGACTCGGATTCCTTGGCTAACACGAGTTATCCGTGATGTTATTCGACATTCACATCCGTCTCGTGTGCTATGAACTTACTGTAACCACTTGTTGGTAAACCTCTTTTGTGTTTTACACAAGGTGGTGCATCTGATTCTATTTGGGTAAAGTTGCATAATTGCCACCCAACAGACTCAGATAGTACAGTGTCATCATAAGAAGCAAGTTGCACACATAGAACCTTATGTGTTCTTCTGGTGGGCAATGATGCAAATTGAAATTGCACACTACGTGGCTAGATGTGACATTTGTAAACGTGTCAAGGCCATATATTTGAAGACTGCTGGTCCATTACAATCCTTACCTGTCCCAACATGGAAAGGGGAAGATATTATATGGACTTCATCGTGGGATTACCCAGGACTACAAAAGGGTATGACTCTATCTGGGTTATTATTGATCGGCTTACGAAAATTTCTCATTTTCTGCCAGTCAAGACCGATTCCCAGTTACTGTCTATGCCCAATTGTACATTGCTCGTATTCTTAGTCTGCACGGTGTTCCGAAGACCATAGTGTCGGATCATGGATCGCAATTCATATCCAAATTTTGGGAAGAACTTCATAAATCCCTGGATACTAAGTTGCTCCACAGTTCGGCCTATCATCTTCAAACCAGTGGGCAGACTGAGAGGGTAAACCAAATACTGGAAGATATGCTACGGGCATGTGTTCTGGAATTCCCCACCAAAATGGGATGAATGTTTGCCCTTAGCGGAGTTTTCATATAATAATAGCTATCAAGAAAATATCAAGATGGCACCCTTTGAAGCTTTATATGGACGACGATGTCGTACTCCGCTAAATTGGTCTGAACCTGGAGAAGGATACTTCTTTAGGCCTGATATGGTGAAAGAGGTCGAAGGAAAGGTTCAGAGAATTATTCATAATATGAAGAAAGCTCAGACTCGACAAAAGAGTTATGCAGACCGACGACGACAACCCATATGTTTTCTGGTAGACGATTATGTCTACTTGAAAGTTTCACCAATGAAGGGTGTATCGCGTTTCGGGGTTAAAGGGAAGCTTGCACCCAGGTACATTGGTCCATTCCTGGTGCTTGAGCAATGTGGACCAGTGGCGTACCGACTCCAACTACCCGAAACATTGTCTGCTGTGCACAATGTGTTCCACGTGTCACAATTGAAGAAGTGTCTTCGGGTTCCTGATCGAACCGTTGAAGTGACTGATGTTGTCCTGGAACCAGATTTAACATACTCGGAACATCCTATTCGAGTTCTGGATCAAAAAGACAGGATCACCCGAAGAAAGACTCTCAAGTTCTACAAGATACTGTGGAACCAACATTCTGAAGATGAAGCTACTTGGGAAACTCAAGACTTCTTGAATAAGAATTTCCCAGGCTTTTTAGCCTCTTGTAAACTGTAAAGCCTGTATAACTGTTGTAATAAAGAAGTAACCCCCACATTACCCCTGCCTTGTACCAAAACTTAAGAAATAAAAATGTGATGTGTTTCCTTTACCATTACCTACCCTAGGATCTTAATCTCGGGACGAGATTCTTTTATGGGGGGAAGGATGTAACACCCCTGGTGTTACTATAACTAAAACTTGAGCATGGCATCATAGCATTGGCATTGCATATGTTTGACACACCTAGAGTGCATTCACTAGGCAAAAATTTCAAACAAGTTGTATTGTTTTAATGTTTTTGCAAATAAACCCTCGTTAAAGGACTTAACCCTAAATAGTGGTTAAAGGGGTAAAACTTAACCCAAGTTAAGAAAACCTAAAGACTTTAGGGTAAAAGTCATAAAATGACCCCAAGAATAAACTTGAATCACTTTTATACCCTGGGATACTAGAAACCCTAATTGGAACCCTGGAAAACCCTAAAACTAAACCCTAAGGGCTTATGTGCAAAAGTGATGAACCTTTGGACTAAAGTGTAAAAACTACTATGTTTAAACATATAAAGTCCTTTGGTTCACAAATATGTGGACTTGAAAGCTAAACCCTAAGTTTTGGACTCATTTGCAAAAAGGACCTTGATTTTGATTCCTATGCTAAGTCTGAAAACAGGGTTATAGGCCCAACTTTGGGGTTGTGTAGCTTTCAAAATAGTGAGAATTCAGGTTAGGTGACCACATCAAAGTTGAAGACCAAACATAGGAGAGCAACTTTGTTTAAGGGTTCAAGCCATGTTCTTATAAGAAATGTGGAGAAAATCTCAACCCAAGTTGGACTGTCAGGCTGATATAATCTGAATTTCAGATGGACAGTGACTTGGATCCAAGTTTGAGAACCAATTTAACCTTGATCCAGAGAGAATCTGTCTTGGAGTGCTATAATAAAGATGTAGCTGATTTGTAGCTCTCCAACTTTACTGCAGAGTATGGAATATGTTACCATAGGGATTTGTGAGCAAATCGAGCCTAAATATTGGCTGTCAGGCCAACTAAATGAGTTAGTCGATGGTACAGTAACCTGCTTGGGTTCAGAACACTTCACCGCCGTCGATCACTCCTCCGCCGCGATTCGTGTCGCCGGGGTTAGGATTCGCGCTCGGGTGGGTGGATAACATCGCGAGATGAAAGATCTTTGTCGTCGGCGTGCTGGAAGTCACTCCGGTGACTCGCTGTCACCATCTCCTTTCTGTTGTGCGGCTGAGCAGATAAGCTCGCCGGGGAACCACCGTCGCACGGGCTTGCGCCACGTATCTGAGTACCTCCACCGCATCGCCGTGCTTCGTTTTAGCTTCCCGCCGATCATCGGAGTTGTCGCCACGACGGTTGCCACGAGTTCACTTGCACCAGTAGCCTTTTCCCTCTCCGGCCGCCACCGCGCCATCATAAATTCAAGCGCCACCGCCCCCGGAAGCTATAAATTGAGCCCGCCGTTAGCTCCGCAACCTCATCACGCACCACACCGTCTAGTATCGCTCCCAATCTTGCAACCGTGAGCTCCAATTTCTAGTTTCCCCCAATTCTGTTCTGAAACACCGCAGAATCGAGCTCACCGCGGCCGGCCCGATTCAGGTCAATTCATGTTGCGTTGTTGCTCGTTCTAGCATCCCTAAGCTCTTCTCAAACTCCCCGACCTTGTAGATTGAGCTAAACCTCGTAGATCACGGGGAACACGCGATTCTATCCGATGCCTCCGCTGTTCCCGTGGGCAGGGCGGTGTAGGTCGCCATCCGTGCAATTAACTTAGGGGAAACGGCCGGAGTAGATCCAAGTTTGTGTCCGCTGCTCGGGAGCGCCGTTCTTGGCCCCCTCCGGTCGGTCTTGCTCACCGGAGCTCGGCTTCAAGCGCGGACGCCGTCGAGGTTATGTCGGGTAAAGAAATAGAAAACCGAGGACCTTACTGCAAACTGTCAGTGACACAAGAAACGGTGAAAGCACTTGTTCCCAGTTAGCTAAAAACCCGAGGGCCCTTCTGCAAGATGGCCAACGCAGGCGCGGGCGCGTGCGCGGACGCGCTTCTGCGCGAGGTTGGGCCGCCTAAGCCAGTTTGAGCCCACGACTGTTGAAGTGTTTTTCTTTTTCTTTTATCTCCAGAGCCAAAACAATTATCAAAAACAGTAGAAAAATGATAAAATTGTGAAACCAATTTTCCTAGACTTCTTATTTTCCATAGTATTTAATAAAAATAGTTTCATGAATTTTAGTTTAAATAAGGAATTTTAAGGCATTTAAAATAGCTTAAATCAATAGTTCTGGATTTTTAGAAAACAAATGGTAATTCCAAAGATGCCCAAAATTTTTATATGAGTTTTGTACACTATTTAGAAGCTATGGGTAGAGTTTGGTTTGATTTGAACATTGTTTGATAACTAGAACCCAAAACCCTACCCCCTGCCCTATGAACTCCTTTACCGACTCCGGAAACCCTAAGTTCCCGGAACTCCGTGAAGGAAAGTTGTATTCAAGACATCGATAATAAGTTTATATTATCTTTGCATCCTCATGAGCATTCCATGGCATCCATTCTTATACATATGTATGGTTATGATTAGAACGTAAAGAAGAGAGTGAAGTGACTGAAGAGAAGACACCACCACCACCTTTGGAATCTCGGGCAAGGACTTGGCTCTACTTCGACATCTGCGAGTCCAAACCTGACTCACCTGTGAACAAAGGCAAGCCCCGGTGCATGCAACCCCTTTCCTTGTGTTTTTAAATACTTTTCGCACACTTAAGTCTAGTGAAATGTGCATTAGGTTCATAGGAATTGCTTGAAACCCTTTGATGCATTGCTTTCCTTGATATCCATACCTTTATAGATACTTCTGTGAAGTATCAAAATATGATTTACAAAAATGCTTAGCCTTGCTTAGATCTTGTGGATAGAGGTTGTCCTTAATTTAACTCGAGAAAGGATGGCTTCTACCTGCAAGAATATTTTCATTTGGAGCAATGGTGGGATCTTACTGCAAAGCTCCCTGTGATGCTCTTTTCATCCTTGGGAACAGAAACAATCCTAAGGATGGAAGTATGTAAATCGAGACTTGGGTTAGGAACAGGTGATGTTCTACCCAGGTTGATTAAGGATTAACGCGTATGTAGGCTTGATGATCGAGGACCCTTTAACTGGTCACATGCCTCGTCATGGGTAAGCCTTGCCTCAGGCAGACTAAGGCCGGAATAAGATAACACGAAATGAGCGTGGAGCGGTGGCGAGAGTAGCGTGTACCCTCCGTGGCAAGAGGCTGGACGGTGGTGTATCTGTGCTCTCGGTTTGCGTGAACCTGATCCGGTCTTAAGAACCTCGGTGGCGGGTTGACATATGGAAGGGTTAAGTGCTACATATGTCGTGTGATTGGAGATCCTGAGCTGAGTATAATCGATTCGGATCGCCGTACCTTCGCGGTTATGAAGACTTGGTCACTGCCCTGCAACCTAAAGTCAGGATGTGAACACTATGGATAAAAATGATGTTGTATTGATGAGATGATTGAAATTAGACTAGATGCAAATAGAGTCTATTAATACTTAATATGGCGTTAAAAGATTGAAAGTAAGGACTCACTTTAGTAAGCTACTTCTGCAAAAGTATAAGTTGATTTTTGCTAAAGCCTCTCCTTGACTCCTATTTATCCAGCATACCCTTGAGAGTCTTTTCCTTAGTCGGGTAAGACTTGCTGAGTAATTCCATACTCAGGGTTTATCCCTTTGTTGTTTTTAGGTGAGGAAGCGACAAAGTTTTGTTGCTTTTGCTCCAAGGTGGTATCTAATGAAGAAATAGAAGAATGAAGATGCGGGAGGACATGGTCCTCCATATAGGATCTTTTTGTTTGATAGTTATCGGGAGGAGTTTTTGCCCCCCCTGATATGTGTAATAATAATACTCAGCACTCGTTTATAGCTCTGGTCTGTAATAAGTAACTTGATCTTACTTTCTAAATAAATGTAAGTTTATGTAATTGCTTCCGCACTTCTATATCTCCGATGTTCTGTAATGTCTGCAAGACGGGTGAAACGTTCCTGGTAAGGTAAGAAAGAAGATACCGAACTTGTCAAGTAGCTTAGGAACATCTACAGGGTGTCTGATGTCTGTTAGACAAGGACAACTGTAGGTGGGCCTAATTACTTGGGAGGTTCTGTCACACCGGGACTGCTCCTATCTCCAAGAGACCCTATAGGATGCCTCCCGCGGAATTGGCAGAACTGAAAAAGCAATTGCAAGAGTTGTTGGACAAGGGGTTTATTCGCCCAAGTACTTCACCATGGGGATGTCCTGCCTTATTTGTGAAGAAAAAGGATGAGAGTTTGAGAATGTGTGTTGATTACCGCCCTCTCAATGCGGTGACTATCAAGAACAAATACCCACTGCCCCGCATTGATGTCTTGTTTGATCAATTGGTGGGAGCCAAGGTGTTCTCCAAGATAGATCTTCGCTCAGGCTACCACCAGATCAAGATCCGAACCAGTGATATTCCCAAGACGGCCTTCTCAACCAGATATGGGCTTTATGAGTTTTTGGTGATGTCTTTTGGGCTGACCAATGCCCCGGCTTATTTCATGTACCTGATGAACTCAGTATTTATGCCAGAGTTGGATAAATTCGTGGTCGTTTTCATTGATGATATTCTGGTTTATTCCAAGAATGAAGCCGAGCACACCAAACATTTGCATACTGTACTTTAGAGACTGCGTGACCATCAGTTGTATGCTAAATTGTCTAAATGTGAATTCTGGCTGAAGGAGATTAAATTCTTGGGTCACACAATTTCTCAGGATGGGATATCAGTTGATCCTGAGAAGGTACAAGAGGTGATGGATTGGAAACCCCCGACTACAGTGAGGCAGATTCAGAGTTTTCTGGGATTGGCAGGGTATTATCGACGATTTATTCCGGATTTCTCCAGAATTGCCAAACCAATGACTGAACTGTTGAAGAAGGGAGTAAAGTATGATTGGAGCCAGAAGTGCGAAGATGCCTTTCATACTTTGAGGCAACATTTGACAACAGCCCCAGTGCTGGCTCAACCTGATAACACCAGGCCATTTGAAGTTTATTGTGATGCTTCTGGTACGGGATTGGGATGTGTCTTAATGCAAGATAACAGAGTCATTGCTTATGCTTCCCGAGCACTCAGACCCCATGAGCAGAACTACCCTACGCATGATCTGGAGTTAGCAGCTGTGGTTCATGCTCTTAAAATATGGAGACACTACTTGATGGGAGCTCACTGTAACATTTACACAGATCACAAGAGTCTCAAATACATCTTCACTCAGGCAGATCTGAACATGAGGCAGAGGAGATTGTTAGAATTAATCAAGGACTATGATTTGGAAGTACATTACCACCCGGGCAAAGCCAATGTTGTAGCAGATGCCTTGATCAGAAAGGCCCAGTGCAATTGTATGAGCATGGATGCAAGAGTTACCACCCTGTGCGATGAATTGTGCAAGCTAAATCTGGAAGTTGTTTCTTCAGGTGACTTAGGTTATATCTCGGTAGAGCCCACATTGCAAGAGCAAATAGTCAGGGCACAGATTGAAGATAAGGGTGTTCAGGTTATCAAAGAAATGATCAAGCAGAAGGCAGAGAAATACAAGTGCTTCCGTCAGGACAGCAAGGGAATTTTATGGTTTGGAGATCGATTGGTTGTTCCCAAGGACCCTGAGCTCAGAAAGAAGATACTGGATGAAGCTCACCTTTCCAAGTTCTCCATGCACCCTGGTAGCAACAAAATGTACCATGATCTTAGATCCTTATACTGGTGGACCAGAATGAAGAGGGAAATTGCCAAGTACATATCCGAGTGTGACACCTGCGAGAGGATCAAAGCTAGTCATTTGAAGGCAGCAGACCCTTTGCAACCACTTCCCATACCATCATGGAAATGGGAGGACATTTGCATGGACTTTATCGTGGGATTGCCCAATACCTCCAGGCACCATGATTCCATTTGGGTTATTGTGGACAGGTTGACCAAGACCGCTCACTTCTTGCCAGTACACACCACCCACAGGACAGAGAAGTATGCAGAGATCTACATCGACCAGGTAGTTCATTTGCATGGGATACCAAGGACTATGGTCTCAGACAGAGGAGCACCATTTGTGGCACGATTTTGGGAACAATTGCAGGAATCACTTGGGACCCATGTAATACGAAGCTCAGCATACCATCCCCAAACAGATGGCCAGACAGAAAGGGTAAACCAGATTTTGGAAGATATGTTAAGGGCATGTGTACTACACTACGGAAAAGATTGGGATAAGTGTCTTTCCTTGGCAGAATTTTCTTATAATAACAGCTACCAGTCCAGTCTAAAGATGGCACCTTTTGAAGCTTTATATGGGAGAAGATGCAGAACCCCACTGAATTGGTCTCAAGCAGGAGAAAGGGAAATATTTGGGCCAGATTTGGTACTTGAGGCCGAGGAAAAGGTCAGGGTTATTACAAAGAACTTAGAAGCTGCTCAGGCCAGGCAAAAGAGCTATCATGACAAGAGACGGAAGCCTCTACAGTTCGAGGTGGGAGATCATGTTTATCTTAAGGTATCACCCACCAAGGGTGTCCAGAGATTCGGAATTAAGGGCAAGCTAGCTCCTCGCTACATTGGACCCTACGAGATCAAGGAAGCTTGTGGACCTGTAGCCTATCAATTGGAATTGCCACCTCACATGTCAGCAGTTCACAATGTATTTCATGTATCTCAGCTGTGGAAATGTGTCCGCCTACCCACTGAAGTGCTACCTGAACAAGACATTGAGATAGAGCCAGACTTGTCCTATCAAGAGTACCCCGTCAAGGTATTGGATCAGAAAGAAAGGTCAACGCGGGCAAGGTCAATTCGAATGTATAAGGTTCAGTGGAGTCACCATTCAACAGAGGAAGCTACATGGGAGACTGAGGATTTTCTACGCTCCCGCTTCCCCGACTTTCTGCCCAAAAGAGTCGGTACGTAACCCCAAAACCCCACCCCCACCTGCCCTTTGAATACAATTATAAGAAAAACATAGATAACAAGGATAGTCTAAGTTGTGGATTTAACTTAAAAAGGACTTCCTTCTGAAGTTGCAAAGAGAATGACATTCGAAGAGCAGTTAACAAGAGAAACTTGAGTATAAGAAGGAGTAGCCCATCAACGTGCCTTCGTAGCACCCTCTAGAGGACTCTGCCTAAAATCTCGGGACGAGATTCCTTTAAGGGGGGAGGGCTGTAACACCTCAGGTGTTACCATGGCTAGAGCACATCTATGCACTAATGACTGTGATCACATGTGGTAGAAACTTGAGAAGAACATAAGAACCTTGGAGACCATGTGTTAATCAAGATTGTTAATGACCTAAGAGTATCACTCAAGCTTTTGTGCACTTACTACCTTGGGCAAGAGGAGAGTAAACCCTAGACCTCTCTTGAACCCTATCTCCCAAAACCATGGTTGAGAGGGGGGAGAGAATAAGCAAATGTGCAAATCATGAGTTAATCTTTAACCAAACTTAAGTAACTTTATAACCAGCAATTGTGGGAAGGAAATGTTGCAAAAAGACCCCTTGAGAAACCCCAAATCCATTCCCTAAGTAGAGAGAGAGCTAGAGCTCTCTATTTCTCTCTAAGTCAAAAACTACACCTACACTAAAGATCAACCGTGTTCACCTTGAAGATGGCACCAAAACCACCTAAGTTTTATACCAAAAATGTGGCATACCACCTAGGGCACCCACTGGAAAAATTTGAGCCCGAGACCTTGACGTTTGACATGCCTTGGCATTGTTTTTGTCGCGAGGTGGGCAGAGAGACATACCTGTTTTGGCGTCCAAAGATCTCCCTACCTAGGGCATATCTGCCATGGCGACTCACGGATGAGAGACAGCCCTAGGTGTCAGGAAAAGACTCGCGCCGGATTTTTGCCAAGATTCGCACGTTTGCGACTTGGGCGAGCTGTGGAACATGGGCAGAAGAAAACATACACGTGTTCGACGCGCTCTGTGCACGCCAGAGCACGCCCGCGCGCGCCCCGCGTCGCGCCAAAGGCCAGCCGACGCCATGTCCCGCGCCCGCGCCTATAAAGCCCACTCAGGCGTCGACCACACCCCTCCGCACGCGCCCAACCTCACCAGAGCTCAAACTCACCGTCGTTTGCCCGTGCACGGCGTGTCCGCGGCCACCCGAGCCCCTGCCGCAGTAGACCGGCCAACCAAGTCCTTCCCAACCCCGTCCAGCCCTCGGAGAAGACTGAGCACACCTCGGTGAAGCTCCCCGAGCGAGGAATCGAAGTCTGCTTCGCCGGAGAGGCCAGTCCACGGTCGTCGGAGTTCACAACCCCGCCGGAGTGCGTGGACAGGGTAATCCACTGAACCATTTCCCGATTCCTTGTGCACACAGTCTCTACGTCACCCCGTGGAGCTCACCGTGCCATTGGATTGAACTAGGTCGCCGTGAATTGGCCGGCACACCCGCCGCCGACGGGGACACCCGCCTGCGCACGTGGACCGAGCGATTCCGGCCATCCCCGCCGTCGAGCCGTACATCGTTGTGACCGCTAGAGCCTCCCCGGGCCAGCCCCGCCCCTCGCTGGACCTTTCTCGCCACCGGTAAGCCGCGCCGCCCTTTTCTTTCCCGCGGGTACTGTTTACATTAGGGGAAGGACCTCGGGGAAGAAGAAGGAAAGGTCAGGGGGCTTTTTGAACTGTCAGTGACTCAAATGAATAGTAACGCGGGGGTATAACTGAGAGAGTTAGTTTGGAAATAACCCAGGGTCCTCTGTGTAAACTGCTTTTCCAGGAAACCTTTATTAAATCTGATTTTAAATTTGAATAGAACTTGAATAATTCATAACTTCTGTTTTGTTCATCCAAATTTGGTCAAACCAATTTTGTCAGACTTTAAATAATGTAAGCTACTTAGGAAAAATATAAAATCCTTATGTACTACAGAAAACTTTAGGGTTCTGATTTAATTATTGTTTTGGCCAAAAGCTAAATAATAGGAAGAAAATTAGTTGCACTATTTGACTAGGGTTAAAAAAATTTGGAGAAGTTTATGTCCACCTACTAACCTGTTTAAAAATGCTAAATCTCTCTGTCTACCCCATTAAGTTAGTTTTTGCCATTTATCTTACAATATGCTTAAGGTTAAGAAAAATAGAAAAGGTGATTTAAATAACGAACCAGAGGGCACTCCTATTTTTGTTAGGACACTTAATTAGTATAGTTCACTAGAAAAATCTATGATACCCTGGTTTAGTATAAAATAAATAGGATACCTTTTATTTTAAGCAAACAAGGAAAACTTAGAAAAACCCTACAAAAATAACCCCAAGGTGAAAACACCCTAACCCTTGGGATAACTAATGTTTTGTTATTAAGAACTTAGGAAAAATCTGAAACATGCTGTTTGACATTTTTCAAATAACAATGTAGTAGAAAGTGCCTTTTTGGCATTAAACTTTAGAAAATCATAACTAAATAACCATCCCTTAGCTTTCTATGATCTTTAGCACAGAAGCTTATTATTACTGTTAGATGCCAACAAAAATAACCTTTAGGACAGAACCCACCCCAGATTAAGAGATGTAGTGTAAAGTGGCCCATTTTACATAACTTTTGCTATTTTTGTCTAAAGCATAGCCCTTATATTTTAAACCTCAAATTCCTAGAACAGGCTATAATGACAAATGGCAATCCACTGTAATTTTTACAGAATTTTTGGAAAAAGTTAAACCACTGTTGTAGTTTAAACCTACACTAGAAACCATAAATAGAAAATAAAGAAAGGGAAAAATGAATAAAAGGAATTAGTGTCATCCTAAAACCCTTTATAACTTGTCCACTGACATATATAAAGGCAATACCAATTCACTATGTCTATCCTTAACAAAACCTAAACCTAGAGTGATAAGCATAAACCACTAAAGGCCACGTATGACCAAGAAACCCTAAAGTTACTAACTTACTTAGTTTTTCTTCTTTTAGCATAATGTTGTTAAATCCAGCATAATCATGACATACATATTCATTGCATTTTATAGATTGCAACCTCACTGACGAAGAGTACATCCTCGTGCCGGAGCAAGGAGCTGCTCAGGAGGTAGCCCCGGATCCAGCACCAGAGCCTGCACCAGAGGATCTGCCTGCCACAGCCTTGGAAGGCAAGCCCCGGTTTATGCATAACCTGTTATTTATGCTATTTTAGTACACTTATTGATTGTAGGATTGAATGTGCACTTAAGTGTAGGAGTTGTTTGAAACCCTAGTTGCATGATCTCAGGAATCCTGTTGAGATGAATACTAGTATGCTAGGTCGAGTAGCTGCTTTATTAATTAGGATCTCGGTAGAAGTCGAGTGATTTTTCTAGCACTCACGCGAGGTCAGGAAATTGATTGTATCCACTTTCTTATCGTAATGATGCTGGTTTGTGGACAACACTCCATGGGGATTTGTTGTCCACGGGATAAAAATTGGAATAAGGATTAAGGTGTGGTACCGTGTGTCAAGCGTTTGAACGTACTAAACACATACCGAGAAATATGGTAAATCGGTAAGCCTAGTACCTGAGTGAACCTGCCCGCAGATTGCCCTCCTCACGCGACCTGAGACGTGGTCTCCCATTCCGGTTATGGTGGGTACAAGTGCGGTCACTGCACGACGGCAGTCGGGGTCAGTGAGGCATTGTACGCCAAGGCGGAGAGCCCCTTTCTGTTGCCAGGGAATCGATGGGGACGGTTGATGTGTGTGGGGACGGAGTGCCTCGCCATGTCGTGTGTTTAGGTTTACCTTGCAAGGATAAAAACTCGATTCGAATCGTCTGCTTCTCGCAGCTAATGAGACTGCTTGATCCATGCTGCTACATTGAGTAATAAGTGGAATTGTGATGAGATGATACAAGATGTTGATTGCTAAAAATGTTTGCTACTATGTATGAGTAGATAGTACATCTTTAGCCTTAAGAGAGTCACACTTAATTTGACAAAGTTAAAAACTTGATTTAAAAACTCAGCTAGTGCTTTTGGCAACCAAACCCCACAGCCAAACAGCTGCATGTCTAGAGGTAGAGGAGTAGACTCCTCACACTGGGTTAGTCTAGCTGAGTATTAGTATACTCAGCCTTGCTTGTGGCATAATTTTACAGGTTCTCTGGAGGACATGGTTGCTGGAGTGACTTGGCCGTCCATCTTGCCACCGGGTTGGACTGTCGAGTGGGACCCTACCTCGGCTGAGGAGGAGCATGAGGAGTGATGGGACAGACTTCCCCATCTCTCTGTTTATTTACCGTTAGTTTTATTCCGCTGCACTTCAAACATTGATGACTACTTTTGCAAAACTCCGATGGTAATGTAATAATTTAATACTCTTACATGCATGGTTTTACGCTTTATTGTATTTGCTCTATGACTCACCATCGAGTGAGATTGTGGTACTTGATCCTGTCAGTGGCCGTGTCGGACTAGATCCGAGGGATTGACGGGTCATTCCCATTTAATTGTGGTCTAGCCTCTAAGGCGGGACTTAGGCACTTAAGTTGGAATAATTCGGGCAGTTCCGCCACAGTTTGAGGGCGCCGGGCGCGGGAAAAATGGACGGCTCCCTTAAGATTACGCATATTCCGCGGACGATCCGGGCATGAGCCTGTGACGGAACCTCCCAAGTCATTAGGCCCACCTACAGTTGTCCTTGTCCATCAGACCTCTGACAACCCTGCAGGAGCACCTGATCACTTGACAAGTTTGGTATCTGAATTCTTTACCTTGCCCAAGAGCGTTTTACCCGTCACGTAGATATTACAACACATCGGAGGTACGAGTATGCGGAAGCAGTTACAACAACTTATTTTATATTAAGGTATAGGAAGAGTATTATTATTACAGACGAGTAAAAATATAAGAGTGCTGGAGTAATATTATTACAACCCTGGGAGGCAAAAACCCCTCCCGATTAACAGTAAAAAGTTTTTAAAGGAGGACACTTCCTCCCGAGGCTTCAATCCTGGTTTTCTTCCTTAGGCACCACCTAGGAACAAAAGCAACAAAAAATTGTTGCTTCCTCACCTACAACAACATGGGTTCGAAAACCCTGAGTACAAAGTGTACTTTCGCAAGTCTTACCCGTCAAAATAAAAGACTCTCAAGGATATGCTGGCTTGAGGGAGTCAAGGTAAGGTTTAATCAATAATCAAGACTCTATTTGCAAAAATACTTACTAATAGTGGATCCTTAAAATCCAGTTTTATTAGCAAGTTAAGTCATTACCTGAATCTAGAGTTCTTTCTACCCTACTTCAATCACTTGGCCTATACTAGCCATTTTCTTATCAACCCTTCTTATTCACTGGAATGCTACGTGTAGGGCAGTGACCAAGTCTTCATGTCCGAGAAGTAACGGCGATCCAAATCGATTAATACCCAGCTGGGGATCTCCAATCACACGACATATGTAGCACTTAACCCTTGCATATTTCAACTCGCCACCGGGGTTCTTAAGACCAGATCAGGTTCACGCTAACCGAGAGCACAGATACACCACCGTCCAGCCCCTTGCTACGGAGGGTACACGCTACTCTCGCCATCTCTCCACTCCCATTGCGTGTTATCTTATTCTGGTATTAGTCTGTCCGAGGCAAAGCTTACCCATGAGATGGTCCTAAATCGACTCAGACAGAGACACTACACCGAGACTCTCTTCTCGTGCAAGTCACCCGCCCAGTCTTAGCTTTATCATATAAACCCAAAGTTTGGCACCTGAGGGAGGTACATCTTTTCTGATGTTGAACCCATCACGGCCATGATGGATCCATCATCAAGTTTTATTTTGAAAACATCCCCTCCCACTTGAAGCATCATCTTTTGTCAAAACAAAACCTTTTGTTTTTCTAGAGTAAGGCTAAGCATAAGAAAAACCTTTTTATAAAACAGGAGATCAAGGAAAGGTAATCAAATTCTCAAGGAAGGAAATGCAACAATTTGTTTAGCACACAACCCCTTATCACCTAATGCATCAAGCAAGTGAGAAAGATTTTAAAATAGCAAGGGGGTGGCAAATGCACCGGGGCTTGCCTTGTGTTATAGGGGAGTCGGGCTCTGCTCCACAAATGTCAAAATAAAAGTAGTTCCCGGCCGGTGGGTCTTCAGATGGTGGTGGTGTAGCTCTTGCTTCTTCAACTTCTACTTCTTCTTCGTTTTCTATATATCACATATATATAATCATGAATGCTCATGTAATGCTTATGAAAATTCAAAGATAATAAAAGTATATTATCTTAGGTCTTGAATACAATTTTTCTTCACGGTACTCCAGGAAACTAGGGTTTTTAGAGTCAGAACTGTAGTTCCTAGGGCAGGTATCACTAGAAGATTAGGGTTTTGAGGTTTAGGCACCAAAGATTGTCCAAATCATGCCAAACTTTGCCCAAGGCTTCTAAGTAATATTTAAAATTTATCTAAAAAGTTTAGTGATTTTTGGTGTTATTAATCAATTTCTAAAAATCCAGGAGTATATATTTTGGCTATCTTAAATACTCCATAATTCCTTATTTGGACTAAAAATCATAAAACTATTTTTATTAAATAGTATAGAATTTTAGGAGCCTACCAAAATTGATCTTATATTTTTAGCATTTTTCTACAAGTTCCTAGAAATTCTCTAATCTTGGCATAAAAAAGAAAAAAGAAAAAAAATGAATAGTACAGGGCCGAAAGATGGCCCAATACAACCCAAGCCCGGGCGAAAACACGCGCGCCCGTGCCCGCGTTGCCAACTTTGCGCCGAAGATCTTGGGTGATTTGAATAACTTGAAAAGGGGTCGCGACACTATTTCTTTGTTTCACTAACAGCTACAACCCCCCCAGGTCCACGACGTCGCACGGCAGCAGACCGAGCTCCGGCGAACCCGTACCGGCCACGACACTCAATGACCGGTGTTGGGGCGAAGGCAAAGACACTACCATTTGCTCGATGCCTTCGCCGATCTCACCGAACCAACGGAGGCAAAGCGATCGGCAGTTTCCACCCTTCGTCCAACACGCTGCAAGACGAAGGCCTACGACGAGGTCGCTCCGTCTCGCGTCCTCGTCCAACATGAAGGCCCACATGGGATTCGGCCCATTGTAACAGGCCCCACGCGGCTGAGCACATTACGAGCCCGATTTGTAAATGCTTTTCTGTAATGACAGTATGTAACCCTGCTTTATGGGAATATTCCGGGGATGACCTAGGCGCCTGAGGGCACATGCGTCCTTAATCCATGATGCTGGGTACTTATGCACCTATAAATACCCCCGCACAGTGCCCTTGAGAGGCTAGATTAACAGAGCAATTGCCTTCTTGAGCTAAAACCTTGTTTGCATTACTTTCACTCCCCCGTTGGATCATCTTGCTCGAGAGAGCGAGTTCCAACATTTGGCGCCCACCGTTCGTGCTACGAAAAACCACCCGCGATGGCACCCAAGAGAGCTAGCTCGAAGGCAGCCCCATCCGTTGATGAAGCTACAAAGGCAGCGCTGCTGGCCGAGAAAAAGGGCAAGGCCCTTGTCGACACCACCTGTGGCGGAACTGCCCGAATTATTCCAACTTAAGTGCCCAAATCCCGCCTCAGAGGCTAGACCACACTTAAATGGGAATAACCCGTCAATCCCTCGGATCTAGTCCGACACGGCCACTGACAGGATCAAGTACCACAATCTCACTCGAAGGTGAGTCACAGAGCAAATACAATAAAGCATAAAGCCATACATGTCACAATGTTAAATTATTACATCACCATCATCATCATCGGAGTTTTTGCAAAAGTAACCATCATTGTTCGAAGTGCAGCGGAATAAAACTAACGGTAATTAAACAGAGAGATGGGGAAGCCTGTCCCATCACTCCTCATGCTCCTCCTCAGCCGAGGCAGGGTCCCACTCAACAGTCCAACCCGGTGGCAAGGTGGACGGCCAAGTTATCCCAGCAACCATCTCCTCCAGAGAACCTGTAAAAATTATGCCACAAGCAAGGCTGAGTATACTAATACTCAGCTAGACTTACCCGGTGTGAGGAGTCTACTCCTCTACCTCTAGACATGCAGCTGTTTGGCTGTGGGGTTTGGTTGCCAAAAGCACTAGCTGAGTTTCTAAATCAAGATTTTAACTTAGTCAAAGTTAAGTGTGACTCTCTTAAGGCTAAAAGTGAACTATCTACTCATACATGGTAGCAAGCATTATTAACAATCAACATCTTTTCTCAACTCATCATACTTCCACTTATTACTCAATGCAGTACAATGGATCAAGCAGTCTCATTAGCTGCGAGAAGCAGACGATTCGAATCGAGTTTTCATCCTTGCAAGGTAAACCTAAACACACGACATGCAGGGGCACTCCGTCCCCACACAAATCAACCGTCCCCATCGATTCCCTGGCAACAGATCAGGGCTCACCGCCTTGGCGTACAATGCCCCACTGACCCCGACTGGCCGTCGTGCAGTGGCCGCACTTGTACCCACCATAACCGGAATGGGAGACCTCGTCTCACGTCGCGTGAGGGGTAAAGTCTGCGGGCAGGTTCACTCAGGTACTAGGCTTACCGATTTACCATATTTCTCGGTATGTGTTTAGTACGTTCAAACGCTTGACACAGGTATCCGCACGTTAATCCTTATTCCATTTTCCATCTCGCAAACAACCAATCCCCATGGATTGTTGTCCACCAACTAGTAATCATGACAGTGTGAAAGTGGGTACAATCAATTCCTTGATCTCGCGCGAGTGCTAGAAAAATCACTCGTCTTCTACCGAGATCCTACTTAAGCAAAGCAACTACTCGACCTGCCATACTAGTATTCATTTCAAAAGGATTCCTGAGATCATGCAACTAGAGTTTCAAACAATTCCTACACGTAAGTGCACAATCAATCCTACAATCATTAGGTGAAGTAAAATAGCATAAATAACAGGTTATGCATAAAATCGGGGCTTGCCTTCCAAAGCAGTGGCAGGCAGGTCCTCTGGTGCTGGCTCGGGTGCTGGATCTGGGGCTACCTCCTGAGCAGCTCCTTGCTCCGACACGAGGATGTACTCTCCGTCAGCAAGATTACAGTCTATCGAAATGCAATGAACATGTATGTCATGATTATGCAAGATTTAAGATCATTAAGCTAAGAAACTAGCCAAGAAGTAACTTAGGGTTTCTTAGTCATGCGGGGCTTCTAGTGGTACATAGATAGACTTATTACCCTTTGGACTTAAGTTTTCCTTTAGGATAACATAGGGGATTTGCATTGCTTGATCTATCTTAGTGGACAGATTACAAAGTTTTTGGGACAACATTTATTCACATCTTTCATTTCTCTTTCCTTAATCTCCATTTAGGCTTTTGTTTGAACTACAACAGGGTTTTAATAATTTCAAAAAATTCTGTAAAAATTACAGTGGGTTGTCACTGGCTATTCTAGCTTGTTCTAAGAACTTGAGGCTTAAAGTATAAAAGTTGGGCTTTAAACAAAAATAACAAAAGTTAGGCCAAATGGGCCACTTCACACTACACCTCCTAGTTAGGGGTAGGTTCTGACCTAAAGGTTATTTTTGTTGGCATCCTCTGGTAATAATAGGTCTTTGTGCTAAAAATCATAGGAAACTAAGGGGTGGTTATTTAGTTATGATTTTCTCAAGTTTAATGTCAAAAAGGCACTTTCTACTACATTATTATTTGAAAAATGTCAAACAGCAGATTTCTTATTTTTCCTAAGTTCTTATTATCAAAACATTAGTTATCCTAAGGTTTGGGGAGGTTTCACCTTAAGGTTATTTTTGTAGGGTTTTTCTAAGTTATTCTTGTTTTATTGAATTAAAAGATAGCTTTCTTATTTTACACTACAATAGGGTATGACATATTTTTCCCGTGAACTACATTGAATAAGTATCTCAACAAAAATAGGGGTGTCCTCTGGTTCCTTATTTATGTCACCTTTCCTATTTTTCTTAATCTTAAACATATTATGGAATAAGGGGTAAAATCTATCCTAATGTAGTGGACAGAGGTGTTTAACATTTTTAACTAGGTCAGTAGGTAGATAATAACTTCTCTAAATTTTTCTAACCTTAGTTAAATAATACAACCATTTTTCTTGCTATTATTAAGCTTTTGGTTCAAACTGTAATTAAATCAGGACCTTACATTTTTCTATAGTACTTATGGGGTTTTATATTTTTCTTAGACAGGTTACATTATTTAGAGTCTGGCAAAATTAGTTTGACCAAATTTGGGTAAACCAAACAGAAGTTATGGGTTTTTAAAGTTTCTGTTTGAATTTAAATCAGGTTTTAATTAAGTTTTTCTGAAAGAGTAGTTTGCGCCAAGGTCCCTAGGTTTAAACCGAATCAAACCTCGCAGATCTACCCTCGGGCCACTATTCACTCGGGTCATTGACTTTTCACTTAACCCCCTGACTTTCTCTCCCTCTCACCCGCAGTCCTTCCCTCAACTGAAACAGTAGCCGCGGGAAAGGAAAGGGTGGCGCGGCTTACCGGCGGCGAGGGAGGTCCGGCGAGGTGGTCGGTGATGTTCAGGAGGTCGCGACGGTCACGTCGATGTGTGGGTCGGCGCCAGAGGTGGTAGGAGCTCCCCTGGCCACGAACACAGGCGGCGGGGATCGTCGGCGACGCCTGCTCCGGCCAAACCACGGCGGTAGAGTTCAATTAATGGGCACGAGGAGCTTCACGGGGTGACACAGAGGCCATGCGCGCAACGAATCGGGAAATGGTGAAGGGGTTTACCCGGTCCACGTGCGCCGGCGGGTTCTTGAACTCCGGTGAGCGTGATTTGGCTACCCCGGTGACGCGGGCCCTCGGTTTAAGCTTGAGCAAGGCTCACGGCTTCACCAGGAAGCTCTCTGAAGGCTCGGATCGAACGGAAGAGGACGGGAGAGGGGCTGGCCACGGTGGTTGCTCTCGGGCGGCACTGGCGGGTCGCGGGGAGGTCGCCGGAGGCAATGGCTGGCTCGGGCAAGACAGGCGAGGTACGGAGGAGGCAATGGGGAAGGCAACCGAGCGCTGGGGCGGGTTTTATAGGCGCGGACGCGGCCGGGGCGTCGGTTCGACCGTTTGGCGCGACGCGGGCACGCGGGGCGCGCGCGGGCGTGCCCTGGCGAGCTCAGAGCGCGTCGAACACGTGGCGCGTTGCTTCTGCCCGTGTTCTTCGCTCTGCTGAGCGGCCAGGCGTACGAATCTTGCCCTACCGCCTGTGGGAGATCTCTTCCCTGCACCTAGAGCTACCTAGTTCATGTGAGTTCCAAGAGTAGATGTGGTCTGGTTGAGGAGATATGGTAGCGCCAAGTCTTGTCTGTCTGCCCTGTGCAAACCGAGACAAAACCAGTGCCAACTCGTGTCAAATGGTTTTGGCTTGGGTTCAAACTTTTCCAGGGCATTCTAGGGTTCATTTGGCGCCACTTTGTCCATTAGGTCGACAGGTTTTGAAGAGGGGATCAAGGTGAACAGGTGGGACCTTTGCTCAAGGGTTGATTTTTGACTTAGGCAAAATCTGAATTTCTCCCTTGTGTTCAACCTTTGGTGATCTTTTTAGGACCTTTCTGAAAACTTTTTGGGGGTACTTCCTTACTATTAATTGTAGGTTGTTAAGTGTACTACAACTTTTATATTTGGCCCAAACCATGATCATAAGGTTTACATGATCTTTTGATCATGGCTTCAGTTAGGGTTCCCATTGCCTATGGGGGGTTTTGCTTTAGGGTTTTGGGAGATCCCCACTTAGATGTACATGACAAGCTAGGGCATGACATCCAAGGTGGATTACACTTGCTTAGGACCTAGAATTCCAAGTTTGGTATATTTTGCCCAATTCAGTCTTCATGTGATAATGGGTAAAAGGGGGTAACCCTGGGATGGACACCCTGAGTAACACCTGGGGTGTTACAGCCCTCCCCCCTTAAAGGAATCTCGTCCCGAGATTTAGGTAGAGTCCCTCGGAGGGTGCTTGAAGGTGTGCTGGTGTTGTTTTTCCTTCACACTAAAGTTTCTCTTATTAACTGCTCTTCGAATGTCATCCTCTTTGCAACTTCAGAAGGAAGCCCTTCTTAAGTTAAATCCACAATTTAGACTATCCTTGTTATCTAAGTTTTTCTTATAATTGAATTCAAAGGGCAGGTGGGGGTGGGGTTTTGGGGTTACATACCGACTCCTTTAGGTAGAAAGTCGGGGAAGCGAGAGCGTAGAAAATCCTCAGTCTCCCATGTAGCTTCTTCTGCTGAATGGTGACTCCACTGAACCTTATACATTCTGACCGACCTTGCCCGAGTTGATCTTTCCTTCTGATCTAATACCTTGACGGGGTACTCTTGGTAGGATAAGTCTGGTTCTATCTCAATGTCTGGCTCCGGTAGCACTTCAGTGGGTAGACGAATGCATTTCCGCAGCTGAGATACATGGAACACATTATGAACTGCTGACATGTGAGGTGGCAATTCCACTTGATAGGCCACGGGTCCACAACCTGCCTTGATCTCATAGGGTCCAATGTAGCGAGGAGCTAACTTGCCCTTGATCCCGAATCTCTGAACACCCTTGGTGGGTGATACCTTAAGATAGACATGATCTCCCACCTCAAACTGTAGAGGCTTCCGCCTCTTATCATGATAGCTCCTTTGCCTGGCCTGAGCAGCTTCCAAGTTCTTGGTAATGACTCTGACTTTTGCCTCTGCCTCGAGTACCAAGTCTGGCCCAAAAATTTCCCTTTCTCCTGCTTGAGACCAATTTAGTGGAGTCCTACACCTTCTCCCATATAATGCCTCAAAAGGTGCCATCTTCAAACTGGACAGATAGCTATTGTTGTAAGAGAACTCTGCCAAAGACAGACACTTGTCCCAATCCTTTCCATAATGTAGTGCACATGCTCGCAACATGTCTTCCAAAACCTGATTTACCCTTTCTGTCTGGCCATCTGTTTGTGGGTGGTATGCTGAACTTCGGATGACATGGGTCCCAAGTGATTCTTGCAGTTTCTCCCAAAAGCGTGCCACAAACAGTGCTCCTCTGTCAGATATAATGGTCTTTGGAATACCATGCAATCTTACTATCTGATCAACATAAATTTCAGCGTACTTCTCTGTCTTATGGGTGGTGTGCACTGGCAAGAAATGAGCAGTCTTGGTCAATCTGTCCACGATAACCCAAATAGAATCATGGTGCCTGGAGGTATTGGGTAATCCCACTATGAAGTCCATGCAAATGTCCTCCCATTTCCAAGATGGTATGGGAAGGGGTTGCAAAGGGCCTGCTGCCTTCAAGTGACTAGCTTTAATTCTCTGGCAGGTGTCACATTCGGATATGTACTTGGCAATTTCCCTTTTCATTCTAGTCCACCAATATAGAGATCTGAGATCATGGTACATCTTGTTGCTACCAGGGTGCATGGAGAATTTGGAAAGGTGAGCTTCATCCAGTATCTTCTTTCTGAGCTCAGGGTCCTTGGGAACAACCAATCGATCTCCAAACCATAGAATTCCCTTGTTGTCCTGTCGGAAACACTTGTATTTTTCTGCCTTTTGCTTGATCATATCCTTGATAACCTGAACACCCTTATCCTCAACCTGTGCCCTGATTATCTGCTCTTGTAATGTGGGCTCCACCGAGATATAGCTTAGATTACCCGAAGAAACAACTTCCAGGTTTAGTTTGCACAACTCATCACACAGGGTGGTCACTCCCACATCCATGTTCATACAATTACACTGGGCCTTTCTGCTCAAGGCATCTGCCACAACATTGGCCTTACCTGGGTGGTAATGCACTTCTAAATCATAATCCTTGATCAACTCTAACCACCTCCTTTGCCTCATGTTCAGATCTGCCTGAGTGAAGATGTATTTGAGACTCTTGTGATCAGTGTAGATGTTACAGTGAGCTCCCATCAGGTAGTGTCTCCATATCTTAAGAGCATGAACTACAACTGCCAATTCTAGATCATGTGTAGGGTAGTTCTGCTCATGGGGCCTGAGTGCCCGGGAAGCATAAGCAATCACTCTGTTCTCTTGCATCAAGACACATCCCAAACCAGTACCAGAAGCATCACAGTAAACTTCAAATGGCTTGGCATTGTCGGGTTGAGCTAGCACTGGGGCTGTTGTCAGATGCTGCCTCAAGGTATGGAAGGCATTTTCACACTTTTGGCTCCACTCAAATTTGACTCCCTTCTTCAACAGTTCAGTCATTGGCTTGGCAATTCTGGAGAAATCCGGAATAAATCGTCGATAATACCCTGCCAATCCCAGAAAACTCCGAATCTGCTTTACTGTGGTCGGGGGTTTCCAATCCATGACCTCTTGTACCTTCTCAGGATCAACTGATATCCCATCCTGAGAAATTGTGTGACCCAAGAATTTAATCTCTTTCAGCCAAAACTCACACTTACTCAGCTTAGCATACAACTGATGATCACGCAGTCTCTGAAGTACAGTATGCAAGTGTTTAGTGTGCTCGGCTTCGTTCTTGGAATAAACCAGTATATCATCAATGAATACGACCACGAACTTGTCTAACTCCGGCATGAATACTGAGTTCATTAAGTACATAAAATAAGCCGGGGCATTGGTCAGCCCAAAAGACATCACCAGAAACTCATACAGTCCATATCTGGTAGAGAAAGCCGTCTTGGGAATATCGCTAGCACGGATCTTGATCTGATGGTATCCTGAGCGAAGGTCTATCTTGGAGAATACCTTGGCTCCTACCAACTGATCAAACAGAACATCAATGCGGGGCAGCGGGTATTTGTTCTTAATAGTTACCGCATTGAGAGGACGGTAGTCAACACACATCCTCAAACTCTCATCCTTTTTCTTCACAAATAAGGCTGGACATCCCCATGGTGAAGTGCTGGGACGAATAAACCCTTTGTCCAACAACTCTTGCAATTGCTTCTTCAACTCTGCCAATTCCGCGGGAGGCATCCTATAGGGCCTCTTGGAGATAGGAGCAGTCCCGGGTTGCAATTCGATGGCGAACTCAATATCCCGGTCAGGTGGCATTCCTGGCAATTCATCTGGAAAAACATCGGGGTAGTCACAGACTACTGGAATCTTTTCCACCGGGGATTCTAACATAACAAAGGCACAAGATCGGGTACAACCCTGGTCAGGTAAGATTAGGGTGGTCTCACCACAAGTTGGTGAGTGCACCTCAATGGCTCTGGCTGCAATATCCATAACTGCTTGGTGCCTGGTCAACCAGTCAGCTCCCAATATAATATCCACACTATCCAACCCCATTATCATTAGGGTAGTTTTGAAAATGAGACTACCCAGCTTAATTGGTACGTGCCTACAGATCTGATAGGAGGCAACCCTGCCTCCTGGTGTTGAGATTGTAATACCCCCATTGGTGTGGTGAAAAGGCAATTGGCACTTGGCACAAAATTTGGTACTGATAAAACTGTGTGATGCACCAGAATCAAAAAGAACAATAGCAGGATAATTCAAAACTGTAAAGATACCAGTCAAGACGGGTGCTCCCTCTGGGATATCAACCATGGTGGTGAAGTTCAGTCTGCCCTGCCTCACTTGCACCTTCTGTCTCTTGCCTTGGTTCTGATTTGCATTCTGCCCCTGCTGGTTCCTGGGGCAATTCTTGGCATAATGCCCAGTGTTGCCGCAAGTGAAGCACCTGTTGTCATTGGCTTGGCGGTACTGCTGCTGCTGCTGATTGCCCCTCTGAGCTGGAAATTGGGTGCGGTTGGGTGCCTGCTGCTGCTGCTGCTGAGGTCGGATTACCCATCGCCCTTGCTGCTGCTGGGGCCCCCTGCCCTGGGTGTCGGACACAATCCGGAAACGCTGTGGCTGAGCTGAGGGTCCTGCCACGGGGGTCTTCCTCTTTTTCTCTGCCTGCCTAGCGGTAATGCAGTCCTCTTGGGAGATAGCCATGTTGACCAACTCATTGTAGCTGTTGGCCCTGACGGTGTTGAGGCGATCCCGGAGCTTAGTGCTGAGCCCCCTTCTGAATCTGTCCCTCTTCTTCTCATCTGTATCCGCATGATATCCCGCATACTGGCACAAGTCATTAAAGGCCTGGGCATACTGCAACACTGTCCTGCTGCCCTGAGTGAGTGCCAAGAACTCATTGAGCTTCCTGTCCATGATCCCGGCTGGTATATGGTGTCCCCTGAAAGCCGCCTTGAACTCTCTCCACTCCACCTCTCGGTCCTCTGGCTGCATAGCAAGAAAATGATCCCACCAAGTCCTTGCAGGCCCGCGAAGCTGCTGGGTAGCGAACCTGACTTTGGTGACCTCTGAGCAAACTCCATGGAGCAGTGGAAATTTGGATTCCACCACTCGCAGCCACACATCTGCGTCAAGTGGGTCCTCCGCCCTTGTGAACAGTGGAGGCTGGGTGCTGAGGAATTCCTGATAGGTGGCCGCCGCGGGGTGACGTTGGTGGTCTCCACCACCATAATGCTGGGGTGGTGGCTGGCGTTGAGCCAGCTGCCTCAGGATCTCATTCTGCTGAGCCATGAGCTCCTGCAGAGTGGGAGGTGGGGGCGGCGGTGGAACGTGCTCGTTCTGGCCACGACGCTGCCTCCCGGCCATCTGAAAAACCACATACTCACTTAACACCACAATTCCAAATTTCAAGATTTTTTTTATCACGAGGACAAGTTAAAACAGCATGAAAGATTCCGACTTCAACAAAAGGGATTTTAAGAGGCATAAATTCTTCCTTCCAATTTTAAACTGATAAAAGCATCCATCAAACAAGCTCCCAAGAGAGTTTAACATGGTTACATCAAATTGTTCCAAAATGACTCAACTCTAACTAGCCTAGTACCCCAAGGGTGCAAAAGCTAAGCTAGCTGCGAGGAGTCCGACTGTCCAACCTCTAAGCTTATCCTGAACACCTAGTGAGCGAACGAAGCGACACTTGACTCGGGGGAAGGTGGTCTTCCCGAGCCAGCAGTGTCTACACTGGAGGCAGGCTCGTCTCCTCCCACAATGTCGACGTCCTCATTGTCCTCCTGGTCCTGGATCTCCTGGTGATGCATGTCCAGGTGCTCGTTAGCCTCAGCAAGCTGCTGCTGAGTGTTAATGAGCTGATCCTCGAGAACCTCAATGGTGTTCTCCCTCGTACCTACCAGCTCTTCCAACTCCTGAATATCGGTGGATAGCTGCTCCACCTGCAAGTCCTTCTCCACTAATTCTTGAGATAAGTCCACCACGAGCTCCTCTCTGTTATCCAGCGTGATCTTTGTTGCCTCCAGCAGTGCCATCAGATGGGACATTGCCTCACCGCGCATCACCTGCAGACGGTACAGAGCATTCATGCACCGTACTGTCAAATGCGCAGTCTGACCTGGGTAGATGGCCCAGATGTCCTTGGCATGCTCCACCCGATCCTTCCACATTGGGTCGTCCTCCTTCTCAGCGGGGAACAAGCCAATGGGGTGGGTAGCCAACTCCAAGGGATGGAATCCGCAGAAGGTAGTCAATCCATGCAGAGCGATCGCCTCAATCGTGTCCTCTGCCCGGTACCCGAAAGACTCAGAATCCAAGGAGCGCCAGCCTGGCTGCAGGGGATGAGGCTCCAAAGTCATCCTCACCCTACAGCAGGGCACTCGGTGCTTCTCGAACTGCTGCACCGCGTACTGAGGGGGTGTCGTGTATCCAGCCCCCTGAAGTACCTCCCACAAAATGCGGGGAAAACCCTCTCGTGCAAGTCCGTCCGTGTGGGTCAGTGCATTTCCGTCATCGGAGGATCCGTGGGAAGTCATCTGTGTACGGTTAAGCGTAAGTAAAAGAAAAAGAATTGTAAAAAGAACAAGAAAAAATAAAACTCAGCCCTTCTCTAGTTAAGTAAAAAGGCACTAAGGACCTAGTTGGTTGTTATCTTGTTTTTAAGTCCTTTACTCAGTTATCCATTTGCTTAATTATGAATGCATGCATGCTCGTCCTGAACGACCTCACAACAAGATAAAAGGAATAGGGAGGAACTCCCATCCTGTAAAAGTGGCCTGTAGGGCCTAGTTACTTAGCCACCTAGCTACCCCTCTATTATCCTAAGGCTTCGCGTCCTAGGTCTATCCTGCTCGTCCTACTATCTATCCAACCTTGTTTCTATCAAGTTTTATTTAGAAAATTTATGGTATTTACATTTTATTGATTCCTCTGTGGTGGTACAAGCTCCGATACCAGCTGTGGCGGAACTGCCCGAATTATTCTAACTTAAGTGCCCAAATCCCGCCTCAGAGGCTAGACCACACTTAAATGGGAATAACCCGTCAATCCCTCGGATCTAGTCCGACACGGCCACTGACAGGATCAAGTACCACAATCTCACTCGAAGGTGAGTCACAGAGCAAATACAATAAAGCATAAAGCCATACATGTCACAATGTTAAATTATTACATCACCATCATCATCATCGGAGTTTTTGCAAAAGTAACCATCATTGTTCGAAGTGCAGCGGAATAAAACTAACGGTAATTAAACAGAGAGATGGGAAAGCATGTCCCATCACTCCTCATGCTCCTCCTCAGCCGAGGCAGGGTCCCACTCAACAGTCCAACCCGGTGCCAAGGTGGACGGCCAAGTTATCCCAGCAACCATCTCCTCCAGAGAACCTGTAAAAATTATGCCACAAGCAAGGCTGAGTATACTAATACTCAGCTAGACTTACCCGGTGTGAGGAGTCTACTCCTCTACCTCTAGACATGCAGCTGTTTGGCTGTGGGGTTTGGTTGCCAAAAGCACTAGCTGAGTTTCTAAATCAAGATTTTAACTTAGTCAAAGTTAAGTGTGACTCTCTTAAGGCTAAAAGTGAACTATCTACTCATACATGGTAGCAAGCATTATTAACAATCAACATCTTTTCTTAACTCATCATACTTCCACTTATTACTCAATGCAGTACAATGGATCAAGCAGTCTCATTAGCTGCGAGAAGCAGACGATTCGAATCGAGTTTTCATCCTTGCAAGGTAAACCTAAACACACGACATGCAGGGGCACTCCGTCCCCACACACATCAACCGTCCCCATCGATTCCCTGGCAACAGATCAGGGCTCACCGCCTTGGCGTACAATGCCCCACTGACCCCGACTGGCCGTCGTGCAGTGGCCGCACTTGTACCCACCATAACCGGAATGGGAGACCTCGTCTCAGGTCGCGTGAGGGGTAAAGTCTGCGGGCAGGTTCACTCAGGTACTAGGCTTACCGATTTACCATATTTCTCGGTATGTGTTTAGTACGTTCAAACGCTTGACACAGGTATCCGCACGTTAATCCTTATTCCATTTTCCATCTCGCAAACAACCAATCCCCATGGATTGTTGTCCACCAACTAGTAATCATGACAGTGTGAAAGTGGGTACAATCAATTCCCTGATCTCGCGCGAGTGCTAGAAAAATCACTCGTCTTCTACCGAGATCCTACTTAAGCAAATCAACTACTCGACCTGCCATACTAGTATTCATTTCAAAAGGATTCCTGAGATCATGCAACTAGGGTTTCAAACAATTCCTACACGTAAGTGCACAATCAATCCTACAATCATTAGGTGAAGTAAAATAGCATAAATAACAGGTTATGCATAAAACCGGGGCTTGCCTTCCAAAGCAGTGGCAGGCAGGTCCTCTGGTGCTGGCTCGGGTGCTGGATCTGGGGCTACCTCCTGAGCAGCTCCTTGCTCCGGCACGAGGATGTACTCTCCGTCAGCAAGATTACAGTCTATCGAAATGCAATGAACATGTATGTCATGATTATGCAAGATTTAAGATCATTAAGCTAAGAAACTAGCCAAGAAGTAACTTAGGGTTTCTTAGTCATGCGAGGCTTCTAGTGGTACATAGATAGACTTATTACCCTTTGGACTTAAGTTTTCCTTTAGGATAACATAGGGGATTTGCATTGCTTGATCTATCTTAGTGGACAGATTACAAAGTTTTTGGGACAACATTTATTCACATCTTTCATTTCTCTTTCCTTAATCTCCATTTAGGCTTTTGTTTGAACTACAACAGGGTTTTAATAATTTCAAAAAATTCTGTAAAAATTACAGTGGGTTGTCACTGGCTATTCTAGCTTGTTCTAAGAACTTGAGGCTTAAAGTATAAAAGTTGGGCTTTAAACAAAAATAACAAAAGTTAGGCCAAATGGGCCACTTCACACTACACCTCCTAGTTAAGGGTAGGTTCTGACCTAAAGGTTATTTTTGTTGGCATCCTCTGGTAATAATAGGTCTTTGTGCTAAAAATCATAGGAAACTAAGGGGTGGTTATTTAGTTATGATTTTCTCAAGTTTAATGTCAAAAAGGCACTTTCTACTACATTATTATTTGAAAAATGTCAAACAGCAGATTTCTTATTTTTCCTAAGTTCTTATTATCAAAACATCAGTTATCCTAAGGTTTGGGGAGGTTTCACCTTAGGGTTATTTTTGTAGGGTTTTTCTAAGTTATTCTTGTTTTATTGAATTAAAAGATAGCTTTCTTATTCTACACTACAATAGGGTATGATATATTTTTCCCGTGAACTACATTGAATAAGTATCTCAACAAAAATAGGATTGCCCTCTGGTTCCTTATTTATGTCACCTTTCCTATTTTTCTTAATCTTAAACATATTATGGAATAAGGGGTAAAATCTATCCTAATGTAGTGGACAGAGGTGTTTAACATTTTTAACTAGGTCAGTAGGTAGATAATAACTTCTCTAAATTTTTCTAACCTTAGTTAAATAATACAACCATTTTTCTTGCTATTATTAAGCTTTTGGTTCAAACTGTAATTAAATCAGGACCTTACATTTTTCTATAGTACTTATGGGGTTTTATATTTTTCTTAGACAGGTTACATTATTTAGAGTCTGGCAAAATTAGTTTGACCAAATTTGGGTAAACCAAACAGAAGTTATGGGTTTTTAAAGTTTCTGTTTGAATTTAAATCAGGTTTTAATTAAGTTTTTCTGAAAGAGTAGTTTGCGCCAAGGTCCCTAGGTTTAAACCGAATCAAACCTCGCAGATCTACCCTCGGGCCACTATTCACTCGGGTCATTGACTTTTCACTTAACCCCCTGACTTTCTCTCCCTCTCACACGCAGTCCTTCCCTCAACTGAAACAGTAGCCGCGGGAAAGGAAAGGGTGGCGCGGCTTACCGGCGGCGAGGGAGGTCCGGCGAGGTGGTCGGTGATGTTCAGGAGGTCGCGACGGTCACGTCGATGTGTGGGTCGGCGCCAGAGGTGGTAGGAGCTCCCCTGGCCACGAACACAGGCGGCGGGGATCGTCGGCGACGCCTGCTCCGGCCAAACCACGACGGTAGAGTTCAATTAATGGGCACGAGGAGCTTCACGGGGTGACACAGAGGCCATGCGCACAACGAATCGGGAAATGGTGAAGGGGTTTACCCGGTCCACGTGCGCCGGCGGGTTCTTGAACTCCGGTGAGCGCGATTTGGCTACCCCGGTGACGCGGGCCCTCGGTTTAAGCTTGAGCAAGGCTCACGGCTTCACCAGGAAGCTCTCTGAAGGCTCGGATCGAACGGAAGAGGACGGGAGAGGGGCTGGCCACGGTGGTTGCTCTCGGGCGGCACTGGCGGGTCGCGGGGAGGTCGCTGGAGGCAATGGCTGGCTCGGGCAAGACAGGCGAGGTACGGAGGAGGCAATGGGGAAGGCAACCGAGCGCTGGGGCGGGTTTTATAGGCGCGGACGCGGCCGGGGCGTCGGTTCGACCGTTTGGCGCGACGCGAGCACGCGGGGCGCGCGCGGGCGTGCCCTGGCGAGCTCAGAGCGCGTCGAACACGTGGCGCGTTGCTTCTGCCCGTGTTCTTCGCTCTGCTGAGCGGCCAGGCGTACGAATCTTGCCCTACCGCCTGTGGGAGATCTCTTCCCTGCACCTAGAGCTACCTAGTTCATGTGAGTTCCAAGAGTAGATGTGGTCTGGTTGAGGAGATATGGTAGCGCCAAGTCTTGTCTGTCTGCCCTGTGCAAACCGAGACAAAACCAGTGCCAACTCGTGTCAAATGGTTTTGGCTTGGGTTCAAACTTTTCCAGGGCATTCTAGGGTTCATTTGGCGCCACTTTGTCCATTAGGTCGACAGGTTTTGAAGAGGGGATCAAGGTGAACAGGTGGGACCTTTGCTCAAGGGTTGATTTTTGACTTAGGCAAAATCTGAATTTCTCCCTTGTGTTCAACCTTTGGTGATCTTTTTAGGACCTTTCTGAAAACTTTTTGGGGGTACTTCCTTACTATTAATTGTAGGTTGTTAAGTGTACTACAACTTTTATATTTGGCCCAAACCATGATCATAAGGTTTACATGATCTTTTGATCATGGCTTCAGTTAGGGTTCCCATTGCCTATGGGGGGTTTTGCTTTAGGGTTTTGGGAGATCCCCACTTAGATGTACATGACAAGCTAGGGCATGACATCCAAGGTGGATTACACTTGCTTAGGACCTAGAATTCCAAGTTTGGTATATTTTGCCCAATTCAGTCTTCATGTGATAATGGGTAAAAGGGGGTAACCCTAGGATGGACACCCTAAGTAACACCTGGGGTGTTACACCACCCACCAAGAAGCCTGCGAAGACGACGCACTCAGCAAGAGGCAGCGCAATGAACAACCCACACCCGAAGGCAGTCTCCGCACCTGCAGCTCCGGAGGACAACCGCAACCTCCCCTAGGTTTCGCTCTACCGGAGGGCGCGGACGCCACTGAGGATGGCGAAGTCATCGGCGTTTCAGCAGAGGAACAACTACAGCTGTGGGCCTTGCGCATCAAGAACCGCAACCTCCAGAAGCAAAAAGAGATCCTCCAGGCCAAGCGCCAACGTGTGTCTGCGCAAGCCAAGGTGCGCCAGATGATACGCGACGAAGAGCAGAGGGCTCAGGAGCTTGAGCAAGAGATCGCGCTCATGCAGCACGAAGGCCAACTTGGTCTGCAACACGGCCCACCCCTCCAACAGCGCACGCAAATCGAAGACCTGTTCTTTCCTCAGAGCGGACACGCCATCCCGCACGCCACAGCATTCCAAGGTGTCAACTACCTTGACGAGCGGAGTCCCCTGGCGCCACACCTGCAAGTGTCACCATGGCCCGCCAACTTCAGGGCAGGGACCTACCCCAAGTACAACGGCAGCACTGACCCAGCACAGTATATCATGAGCTATCAAGTCGCCGTTGCATCATCCAGAGGGGATGACACCACGATGGCCAAGTCATTCATCATCGCCCTCGAAGGCCCGACCCTCACCTGGTACACCAGGTTGCCCCCGCTGTCCATCGACTCCTGGAGAAGTCTCTGGGACAAATTCCTCCTCAACTTCCAAGGGTACCGCCTAGACATCGACGACTTGGCTGAACTTTCACTCTGCAAGCAGCTAGAAAGAGAAACTCTGCGGGAGTACTACCGCAAGTTTCTGACTCTCAAGTCACAACTGCCTTCAGTTGATGACCAAATCACCATTCACTACGCCATCTGTGGCCTTCGGGCTGGCGTCCTTTACAGCCACTGCATCAGAGAACCGCCCAAGAACCTCCAGGAGCTGTATCAGCTGTTTGAAAAATATGCCAGATCCGAAGAGCTTCACCAGCGCAAAGTCGAGTCTCAGAGGAAACCCAAAGACCCTCCGCAGTCCAGTCGTACGTGGACGAGGCCTTCGCAGGCAGACTCCGGTCGGGACGGCCGCAGTTAGCAGCAGGTACACAACATCGCCAACCAGCACCCCGCTGGTGAGGCCCCTCGCCGACAAGAGTATCCCCCCAGGGCCGCGGAAACGAAACTCGTGGTCGGGGCCGGGGACGTGCGCAGCAGCCGCGCAGATTTTACTGCTTGTTCCACGACAAAGACTGCGCGCACCCTACAAGGGACTGCCCAGAGACGAAGGCCACCAGAGACAGGATGTCTCGGGCGCAACCAGCCGACAACCCTAGAGTTGTTGCGCACACATATCAACAACTCCCTCAACCATACAACCATGGCCCCGCTCAGCATCCACCTAACCATGCATACCAACACCACCAGGAGGTACAAATCGTACCTCCCCCACTACCACCTCCACACCCGCAATAGCAAAACATCCACCACCCCAAGCCCCAAAACAAGAAGACTTCGCCGATCAGCCGTATCGCGGAGTCATTCACATGATCACTGGGGGGTCCAGCGCCGACTTCGACACAAAGCGACAGAAGAGGGACCACTACCGCGGCATCAACCACGTCGCCATCACTGGTCCAGTCGTGCAGACAAAGTGGTCCCATGTGCCATTAACCTTCGACGCCCGAGACGTCGACCTGCGCAGCGCACCCCACATCAACGTCGTGGTTATCAACTGCAGCGTGGCAGGCTAGGACCTGCACAAAGTCTTAGTCGACAATGGCAGCCAGGCAGATATCATTTTCCTCCATGCCTTCGACCGCATGGGCATCAACCACAGCCTGCTTAAGCCTTCGGACAACCCACTGTATGGCTTCGGCGGCAAGGGCACCTTTCCTGTCGGCAAAATAGAGCTACCCCTCTCCTTCGGTGTAGCACCCAATGCACGAAGTGAACAAGTCACGTTCGACATCGTCGACATGGTGTACCCGTACAATGCCATAATGGGCCGGGGCTCCATCAACAAGTTTGAGGCAAAAATTCACGGACTTTACCTATGCATGAAGATCCCGGGTCCGCAACGCGCGATCACAGTCTACGGCAACCAACAGGTCGCGCGCAATATAGAAAGAGACTTCGTTCCAGGGCAAAGGAACGTACACTGCCTCACGGCGCAGCGCGAGGTCCCCGAGTCTGCCAGCCCAACCGCCAAAGAGCATGAAAAGGCACAGCTGCAGAGCAACGATGGGACCAAGACTGTTCCCCTCGACCAGGCAATGCCCAAGCAAACGGTCATCATCAGCGAAGACCTCACTTCGCATGACGAGGAGAGACTCCTCTGCTGTCTGTCCAAAAATAAAGACATCTTCGCCTGGTCCGCCCTCGACCTGGTCGGAGTCAGTCGCTCTATCATCAAGCACAGCTTGGGAATCGACCCTTCGGTGAGGACGAAGAAACAGCGGCTGCGCAAGATGTCTGATGAGAAGACAGAAGCCGCCAAGGCCAAGCTACACCGCCTGCTTGAGGCCAACTTTATCGAGCTAGTCACCTACCCTACATGGCTCGCCAACGTAGTAATGGTGCAGAAGAAGAGCGGCAAGTGGCAGATGTGCATTGATTTCACCAGCCTCAATAAGGCCTGCCCCAAGGACAATTTCCCGCTGCCTCGGATTGACAAGATCGTCGATAGTGCGGCCGGGTGCGAAGTCATGTCACTCCTTGATTGCTTTTCCGGCTACCACCAAATATATATGAAGGAGGAAGACAAGGCCAGCACTAGTTTCATAACACCCTTCGGCACGTATTGCTTCATCAGAATGCCGGAGGGACTTAAGAACGTTGGGTCCACATTCTCTCGACTCACCAAAACGGTGCTCGAGAGCCAAGTCGGCAGAAACATATTCACGTATGTGGACGACATCGTCGTCACCAGCAGAAGCAAGGAAGACCATCTGGCTGACCTCGCAGAAACGTTCGCAAACATGCGGGATGCACGACTTCGCCTAAACCCCGAAAAGTGCATCTTCAGCGTTCGCCAGGGGAAAATACTGGTTACCTAGTGTCGCACCGCGGGATCGAAGCCAACCTGACCAAAATCCAGGCCATCGTCAACATGACGCCCCCGCAGTCAGCCAGAGATGTCCAACGACTGACATGCAGATTGGCCGCCCTCAACAGATTCATCTCCAAGTCCGCAGAGCGAAGCCTACCTTTCCTCAAAACACTCCGCAGCGCAAAAGACTTCGCATGGGGACCAGAGCAAGCGGTACTAAAGGCAGCACCTGTCAGAGTTGGCAATTCTTACAAGCCCCAACCCCTCGCTACCCCTATTGCTCTACATCGCAGCTTCGCCGCACGCGGTCAGCGCATCACTGGTTCAAGAGCAGGACAGAGAGGGCACGATCATGCAATGTCCAGTTTATTACGTCTCCGAAGTACTCACGACATCAAAATGCAACATGACGGAACTGGAAAAAGTCGCCTACGCAGTTGTTATGGCTTCGCGCAAATTGCACCATTATTTTGAAGCATTCAAGGTACGGGTCACCTCAGACAGGGGACTCGGCGAATTGTTTAGAAATCCGGAGGCATCTGTCCGGATCGCCAAATGGGCAGCCGAGCTTTCCGGCTACCATATCACCTTCGAGCCCAGGACAGCCATCAAGTCACAAGTCCTGGCAGACTTCATCGTCGACTGGACCAGGCCAATAACGTAGCCGGACACGACCGCAGAGAAGGTGTGGACCATCCATTGTGACGGCACATGGTGCCATGCGGGGGCAGGCGCAGCTGCAGTCATTACTTCACCCGCAGGGGTCAAGCACAGATATGCAACACACCTCAGCTTTGCTCTGGAGTCTGACAGATGCACCAACAATATAGCAGAATACGAAGCTGTCATCCTCGGCCTTCGCAAGCTCTGGGCACTTGGTGTCACTACCTGCATCATCAGAACAGACTCCAAGGTAGTCGCCGGCCAAGTCGAGAAAGATTATGCAGCGAAGGACCCCGCACTTATGCAGTATCTCGCGGCTATCCGCAGTCTCGAGAGGCAATTCAAAGGCTTCACCTTGCAGCACGTGGACCGAGCCAAGAATGAGGAGGCCGACACATTGGCCAAGGCAGCCGCCAGAGGCGAGGCCCTGCCCTCCGACGTATTCTACCATGTCATCGGCACGCCAGCCATCCGCAGCCCAGAGGGGCTCCAAATAACCAATGACAGCGAGGGCCACCGCATAGTCAACCTCATCATGACCGAAGACTGGCGGGCACCAATAACCCTATTCCTGCAAGGGTACTATCATCCAACCGATATCAACGAGGCCAAGCGCCTCAGACATCGAAGCCGGGACTTCGCACTCATTGAAGGCCAGCTTTACAAGAAGGGGGGTCAGCCAACCCATGCTTAAATGTGTCACCGAGACCGAAGGCATCCAAATCCTGCGCGAAGTCCACAGCGGGACTTGCGGCTCTCACGCAGGGCCTAGGGCCCTAGTCGCAAAGGTGATCCGTCAAGGCTTCTACTGGCCCGCCATGATCTACGCTGCAAATCGGGTCACAAGATCCTGCGAAGCCTGCCAGAAGTTTTCTCCACACTCGGGACGCCCTTCACAATTCACAAAGCTAATCGCATACACGTGGCCCCTTCAGCGCTGGGGCCTGGACATTGTCGGGCCCCTACCCACATCCCAAGGGAACCTCAAGTTCACCTTCGTCGCCGTCGAGTATTTTACCAAATGGATCGAGGTGAGGGCAGTATCCATGATAACATCGAAGACTGCCCAGAAATTCTTCAGGCAAAACATTGTTTGCCGGTTCGGAGTCCCATCCGAGCTCACATTTGACAATGGCAAGCAATTTGACAGCCAAGACTTCAGGGATTTCTGCTTCTCCATTGGCACCAAGCTTGCCTTCGCCTCAGTGTACCACCCACAATCCAACAGTGTCGTGGAGCGCGCCAACGGTAAAATTTTCACAGCCGTCAAGAAGATGCTCCTCAACGACAAGAAGGGCAAGTGGGTCGACCTGTTACCTGAAGCGGTCTGGGCGCTGAACACGACTGAGTGCAGGGCGACTGGGTTCACCCCTTTCCGCCTGCTATATGGATCGGAGGCCATGAGCCTGCAAGAAATAAAACATGGGTCACCACGGACAATCACTTCAGCCGTCCCCGATGTAGACGAGCCTACTTCGAAGGACCTCATCGATGGAGACCGTGTCTTTGCCCTACAGGCCCTAAACAAATACCAAGCTCAAACAAAAGCATGGCGCGACCACACAGTCGTCCCGAGAGAATTCAGCGAAGGAGACCTCGTACTCGTCCGGACAACTCGGACAGAGTCACGGGGCAAGCTGGAGCCAAAGTGGGAGGGCCCCTTCATCGTCAAGACGAAGGCGTCCCCCAGCGCGTACAGGCTAACAACGCCATCCGGCGAAGACTTAGAGCATTCATGGAATATTGACAATCTCCGCAAATTTTTTGTTTGACTCCTCAGGGCCAGCTTGCCCTTATAATTCACCAAACAGTTTTATTCCGGCCCACACTCTTTTCCTCCTAGGGGGTGAGGTTTTTAATGAGGCGGAGCCATGTAATATACACGCAAAAAATCCCCCGCAAAAAATTACAACGTCGAAAAAGACCGCATCGACGGTCTTCGGCATTCGACCACAACGAAGTCACCGCGAGGGGCAGCGCTGGCTACCCTCATGTGTGACACTTCACGCAAAAGTCGCCTCAGGGTGCAGCCGGACTAGCACTACAAGTGCGCAACACCGAAGTCTTCCTCAAAAGACTATCCGTGCAAAAGTCGCCTAAGGGTGCAGCCGGACTAGCACTACAAGTGTGCAAAACCGAAGTCTTCCTCAAAAGACTATCCGTGCAAAAGTCGCCTAAGGGTGCAGCCGGACTGGCACAACAAGTGCGCAAAACCGAAGTCTTCCTCAAAAGACTCCATGCAAAAGTCGCCCAAGGGTGCAGCCGGACTAGCACAACAAGTGCGCAAAATCGAAGTCCTCTTCAAAAGACTATCCGTGCAAAAGTCACCTAAGGGTGCAGCCGGACCCTCCGTGCAAAAACCGACTACGGGTGCAGCCGGACCGAAACAATAAACGCGCTAGATCAAGTGCACAAGTCCCCTACGGGCACGGCCGGATCAGCGAAGGCACATAGCCTCATCATACAAATTATAGTTACACACATACAGCGAGGGCATCACACCTTACATTGGTTCAACCTTCGGGATGATACCCATCTCCCTGTAGTTAAACAACATTATCCTCAGCTCCTCACCCTCAAAAAGATTTCGCAACTCCCCCTCACCGACACTCACGCCAACTGGCAAGGACAACAATTCCCGCTTGCCAGCCCCGTCCACTCGAAGATGACCACCCTCCACCTCACTCACTCTACGCTTCGCCATCGCCCTTCGTCGCCTATGCCCAGCACTCGGTCCAGGAAGAACTTCAGCATCCATCACACGCGGAGAAGCCTCCGACGCAGCCACATCCAAGGCCACAAAATAATCCAAGTCCACGTCCGAAGACTCCTCCATCCACACAACCGAACTCCCAGAATCATCAGACTCAGAAAACTTAGACATGGAATCATCCGAATCATTTTCAGCAACCACGGTCAAAGCCGCCACAAAATTAGCATTGTCAGTAGCGGTTGTGTGCGCAGGCCCAAAACCCTGAACCTGCGCAGCAACCGAGGTTCAGTAACACGTAGACAAAATTTACAAACTCCCCTGCACCTATTTAACTACTTAGCCACCTGCGAAGGCACAGCCGCGGCCGTGGGGCCTTCGACTGCCGGCTCCGCCACCACCTCCGAGGCACCTTCGACCGTCGGCGCAGGGGCCGACACAGGGTCTTCGCCGGCCATAGCAGGCACGGGGGCGACCGAGGGGCCTTCACCGGCATCCGAGGGCAGCACCGGTTTGACCTTCGCAGCCTCGGGCGGCGCGCCGACCAGACCTCTGAGGTCCTCGACGTCCTCGGCATGCTCCATCTATAGCAACAACACATTCACTCAGCAAAAACTACACATACCCACATGCAACAAACCACAGAAAAATAATAACCTTCACCTGCTCTCTCGCCCGGTCGGATCGCTCCCTGACAGCCTCACGACCATGCGCCCCCCACATCCTATCAAAAATGCCCCCGCTGACTGCTTCACAACAGGGTCTTCGGCCTTGAAGATCTCGCATTCAAAGCTCTTGTATGATCGGTCGAAGACCTCGTAGTGTCTGCAGCCCTTGCGAGACAGCGCATTCATGGCCCCCTCGCAGGTGACGAGGGAGGCAAAGGACATGAAACCCTCCACGATGGTTGGGAGTACCAGCAACTCCTCCTGCAACCATTCGAGGAAGCGAAGGCCCGTCTCTTGGTCGGGCACCTCGAAGTTAGCAGTCCACGCACCCAGCTCGCGGTACGAGTCCACGAGCTGTGCGAGCGTCCGCTCAACCTCCGAGCGCGTAGAGGCCTCGGCCTTGTCCACGCGGCCGCGCAGAGCGTTGAACCTCACCTCCCACTCCTCGGCGCGTTGGCTGGCGAGACTTCCCTCCGCCCGCGCCACTTTGGCCTCCGCCTGCGCAGCCTGCGCCTCGGCGTTGGCCTGGTTCGCCTCCCTCCTTTCCTCCACCAGCTGGCGCCGGAGGTCCGTCTTCTCGGCCTCCAAGGCGGCCACCTTCTCCGCCAGCCTGCGGTTTTTGCTCTCCGCAGCTGACTTCTCCTGGGCGGCATCCGCGTGCTGCGCCCGAAGTCTCTCGACTTCGGCAGCCACATCTGCAGTAAGGCACCCGACGCCACGCGGTCGGCGAAGTCGGCCGCCTGACAGAAACACATGAGACCACAATCCCCATGGAAATAGCAAACACCGAAGTCCAGCTCAACTTACTTCACTTAGCTACTGCGACAGCTGCTGCGACAGCTGCTGTGACGCCTCCCTCAGCCGGCGGGACATGGAGCCCGCCACGTCCTTGACGGCAGCGGTCGACGAAATCTCGCCGCTCGCACAGAAAGCGCCACCCTTCACCCCAACCACCTCAGTTGACGCCGTGGTTGCCACCGCAGGTGGGACAACAACCAATTGCCCCTCGCCCGACCCTGCAACGTATCACCGGTCAGAAGACCTCAAAAAAAAACTTACCAACAAAATAGTCCTCCACGCTAATGTTCGTGCCGAAGTCAGCAACGCGTTTCCCCGGCGAAGGCAGCTCCCGCACCTTCGCAGCTTCACCCGGGGTAGGCTTGGTTCCGCCAGCGACGACTGCCTTCGCGCTCTCCGACACCTTGCTGGATCCGGGCGCGGCCGGTTTCGCAGCCGGCGCCGGCTGGCTACCACCGGGGGCAGCAGCCTTCGCGCTCCCTTGTGCTCTATTTGCCTCACGCCTAGGATCGGGGAGCCTGATAACCGCCCGGCGCTTCTGCGCATCATCCTGACGATCCTTGTTCATCACTGCCGACACAACAGCAGCAATATTCCGTCTGTAAGGGAAAGTCCTCAAGCCACGAGCTATACGAGACGTAGACATGTCTTCGCCCTTCGCCTAGGGGATCAGAAGATTATTTGGCCATCGACCCCCGGTAACCTCCAGCATTCGCGTCGAAGACTCCCGGAGCTCGGGCGAAGACATCCTTCCCCCGGGGGTCGCACATGTCCCCATCAACTCCATAACAAAAGTATCAGACACCCCCTTTCCTCCACTATAGTACCTAATTTCCTCTTCTTAGTGGCTAGGGCAGCCTCCTACGAAGGCCCTTCCTCGGTACCGCCCATCGGTTTCTTCCCGCGGCGGTCGGCGGCGTCTTCCCCAGGATAACCACTGTACGGCAAGCGGTTCAATTCGAAGACTCGATTCAACCTGTCATTGGACCCACGGATATCCCAGCTCCGCAGACCCTCTATCTTCGGCATGTAGTGCCCCACGATCCTCGCTGCACCGTCTTCTGCTTCACGCACGAATGCGGCGGGATCTCGGCCATGCAAATCCAGCGCGAAGGCAGGACTTCGCACCAACATCCCGCCCCAAGAGGGCATCTTGCGAGGGCATACTTCGCCCAGCGCCCAACAATGCGCCAAGGGCCATACCCCATACCCGACAAACTCCTCAACAAGGTCGCGCCTCAAAGACGACCAACTCGCCTTCTGGCTCGGGGACCTCCTCCGCCCCCGGGACACGCCCCACTCCGCCACCAAAATATCCAAGCTGTTGCATGTCTTGCACGTGGACCGAGGACATCCGCGACACGCCAAATTCCACTGTGTCACCAGGATGCAACTCCTCCACCGCCACATTGCTCAGTGTGTCCTCGGACGATGCGCCGGTCGGTGGTGTATCGGCAGTAGAAGAGGAAGAGGACGGCATGGCTACATACCGTCGGCGGCGGGGGGGCGGTCTGCTTCACGCGGGCCAGATCTCCGACGAGCAGGAGCAAGGAGGGCAGGCGAGCGATCAAACGGTTTCAAAAGGAGGCTAGGGTTTTGCGGCGTGCAGAAAGAGTACCTAACCCGCGCCGCCCCGCCCCCTTTTATACACAGGACGCGACGCTTCGGGAAACCCGCAGTCCAACAGTGCCGCGTCCGTCAACGGTCACATCAAAAACCCCCGCGGAACCACTTCGAGCGAGGGTAGCGTCTCCACCATCTAGCGACGTCTTCGACACCAGATGACTTAGTCGAACTGGTCCCTCGAAGGGCAAATGTTGGGGCGAAGGTGAAGACACTACCCTTCGCTCGATGCTTTCGCCGATCTCACCGAACCAACGGAGGCAAAGCGACCGACAGTTTCCACCCTTCGTCCAACACGCTGCAAGACGAAGGCCTACGACGAGGTCGCTCCGTCTCGCGTCCTCGTCCAACACGAAGGCCCACGTGGGATTCGGCCCATTGTAACAGGCCCCGCGCGGCTGAGCACATTACGGGCCCGATTTGTAAAGGCTTTTCTGTAATGACAGTCGGTAACCCTGCTTTATGGCAATATTCCGGGGATGACCTAGGTGCCTGAGGGCACATGCGTCCTTAATCCATGACACTGGGTACTCGGGCACCTATAAATACCCCCGCACAGTGCCCTTGAGAGGCTAGATTAACAGAGCAATTGCCTTCTTGAGCTAAAACCTTGTTTGCATTACTTTCACTCCCCCGTTGGATCATCTTGCTCGGGAGAGCGAGTTCCAACAACCGGTGCTCTAACTTGGTTGAGACCTAATTCAACACCTAACAAACGTTTCCTCTCAATCAATTGCATAATTTGAGCTCTAAATCACCCTGTCCACGGAGACAGTGCGAACAACGGATGAGCATAAGTGTTCCCGGCGATCTAGGGCAGACTAGCTTAATCAAACGAGTTGAGGAGCATCAGGGGCATGTAAGGGTGCTGAAACAAGAGAGCAGAGGACAAGATCGGACCTGAAACGAGCTAGCCATGCCGAGGACCTTTTTACGGTGGCAGAAACCCGATTTGGGGGAATGAGCAATTCGAGGACTCAGGTGAACAATTGGAGGCACGAGTGGGTGTGCTGGGTGCTTGAATACCTAGCGGAGCCGAGGGTGTGCTCAATTTATAGGGCCCTTGAGCGGTGGCGGCTAATTTGAAGGATACACGCGGTGGCCGGAGAGGGGGAAGAGCAATGGCACAAAGAATTCGTGGCGTTCACCGGCGTAATGGCTCCACGATTGTACTCTTAAGTGCGCCACGGTCACTACCGCACAGTAACAAGCCACGGTGTGGCACAACCGAGGTCACCGGAGTTTCCACGGCGACACCGGCGGTCCGGCCACGTCGCAATGGCTACAGGCGCAGTGATAAGCCTCTGCTGCGTCCAAATCCACGCCCCCGCGTGATCTTTTGACCTCCCCGTGAATATCCATGGTGTTCCAAGCACGAATCACGGCGACCAGCGTGAATCCGTGCGCGCGAATCACCGGTGGCGAGGGGGACTGAATCCTGGGATATTTTCGCTACTGTACCATCAGAGGATGCTTCATTTGTTCTGACAAAGCATTTCACAGCGCGATTTGTTTCAGATATGTAGTGACCTGACCAACTCTCTGCATCAAAGTTGTAGCCTAACAAACCAGCTTTAACTTTGTTATAATGTCCATCATCAAATAGTCACAGGATCTTACTCAAAGTCGAGCTCTAAGTTCATCCAACTTCACTCTTACTGAAAATTCAGACCTAGGGCTGACTGATAGCACAACTTTGAGCTTATTTTTCTCCAAACTTTGTATGTGATCAAAGCTTAGTTACTTAAGCAAAGTTGTTCTCCTATTATAGCTCTAGACTTTTGATTTGTTGACCGTAGGCAAATTCTTTGTATTTTTAGAACTACAGAGCTCCAAAGTCAGCCCTGTGCACTAAATTTCAAACTTAGCCACATGAGGGGTGTTGAGTGGCTTTTTGCAAATAAGCCCATCATGGTTTGATTTGCAAATCTTCAAATATGTGAACCATATGATTTGAGGTACCTTAACACCTTGGTTTTTGCACTTGGATCCAAAAGTGTGCCAAATTTACATATAACCCAATAGGGTTTCAATTTGGGGTTTTCAGTTGTCTTTTTAGGGTTTCTGGCACTTCTAGGGTTTGGATGTCACTCAGGTTCATTAATGGTGATATCTTATGACCATTTTTAATGAGTTTTGGAGTTTTCTCATGCTTAGGGCTTGATCATCACTCTTAGGCCTGGTTTAGGGCTAAGTACCCTACCTTAAGGTTCCACACATAACAAGTCAAATCAATACAAATTGTTTGAAATTTTTACCTAGTGAATGCACTCTAAGTGTAACAATCACATGATATGCTAATGCTCATGATGTTATGCTCAAGTTTTAGTGACAGTAACATCAGAGGTGTTACATCCTTCCCCCCATAAGAGAATCTCGTCCTGAGATTAAAAGTCCAAGGGCAAGTAATGGAAAAGGAAACGCGTCATAATTTTATTTCCTTATTTCCGGTACAAGGCAAGGGGTGGTATGGGGTCTACTCTTCTATTACAACAATTGTACATATCTCACAATTTACATGAAGCTAAAAAGCCTAGGAAATTCTTTTCTAAAAAGTCTTGAGTTTCCCAAGTAGCTTCATCCTTCGTGTGTTGGTTCCATTGTATCTTATAAAACTTGAGAGTTCTCCTTCGGGTAATCCTGTCCTTTTGATCCAAGACTTGAATAGGATGTTCTGAATATGTTAAGTATGGTTCTAAGGCAATATCCGTTACATCAATGGTTCGATCTGGAACCCGAAGACATTTCTTCAATTGGGATACGTGGAACACATTGTGCACTGTAGAAAATGTTTTGGGTATTTGGAGTCAGTATGCCACTGGTCCACACCGTTCAAGGATAGGAAAAGGACCAATGTACCGGGGTGCAAGCTTCCCTTTTACCCTGAAATGAGATACACCCTTCATTGGTGAGACTTTCAGGCAGACATAATCTTCAACTTGAAAGTACAAGGGTTAACATCGTTTGTCTGCATAACTCTTTTGGCGAGCTTGGGCTTCTTTCAGTCTATGTATTATTCGTTAAACCTTCTCTTCCGTTTCTTTTACCATATCAGGCCTAAAAAACCATATTTTTCTTGGTTCAGACCAGTTTAACGGAGTACAACACCGTCGTCCATACAAAGCTTCAAAGGGTGCCATCTTGATGCTCTCTTGATAGCTATTGTTGTATGAAAACTCCGCTAATGGTAAACAGTCATCCCATTTCTGCGGAAACTCTAAAACACATGCTCACAACATGTCTTCAAGTATCTGATTCACTCTCTCAGTCTGCCCACTAGTTTGAGGATGATAGGCCGAACTGTGGAGCAACTTAGTACCCAAGGATTTGTGAAGTTCTTCCCAGAATTTGGATACAAATTGAGGTCCACGATCTGACACTATTGTCTTCGGAACACCGTGCAAACTGAGAATACGAGCAATATATAGTTCCATATATGCGATTACTGGATACTTTACTTTAACTGGGAGGAAGTGGGCGATCTTTGTAAGTCGATCAATGATAACCCAGATGGAATCAAACCCTTTTGCTGCCCTGGGTAATCCCACAATTAAGTCCATGCTAATGTCCTCCCATTTCCAAGTTGGGATAGGTAACGATTGCAATGGACTAGCAGTTTTCATATCTATGGCTTTGACACGTCTACAAGTGTCGCATCTCGCCACATAGCGTGCAATTTCAATCTTCATCTTCGTCCACCAATAATGTTGCTTTAGATCATGATACATCTTAGTGCTTCCAGGATGAATAGAATAGCGACTAAGATGCGCTTCATCTAAAATTTGCTGGCGGACTTCATCATTCTTGGGCACAACTATGCGGTTGTTAAACCATACAATGCCATGATCATCTTTTCTGAAATAGTTTGCTTTGCTGGCCTTGATTTTCTCATGAATGTGTTTCATACCCTCATCATTTCTTTGGGCATCAATTATCCTTTGCAGAAGAACTGACTCAAGCTTCACGTGATTCAAGGTTCCATGTTGAATCATTCCTAGGTTCAACTTCTCCATTTCTTGGCATAATGTAATGTCAGAAGTCTTCATCGTAAGACAATGATAGAAAGCCTTACGACTTAGTGCATCTGCCACTACATTGGCCTTGCCTCGGTGATAGTGAATTTTCAATTCATAGTCCTTAATCAGCTCAAGCCATCTCCTCTGCCTCATATTTAGTTTTGACTGGTTAAAAATGTACTTCAAGCTTTTATGATCTGTATAAATATGACAGATATTCCCCAGCAGATAATGACACCATATTTTTAGGGCATGAACCACAACAGCTAATTCTAGGTCATGAGTTGGATAATGCTCCTCATGCCGGCGCAACTGTCTTGAGGCATATGCTATAACTCGACCCTCTTGCATCAAGACACAACCTAAACCACTACCTGATGCGTCACAATACACATCAAAAGGCTTCTCGATGTCCGGTTGAGCTAATACCAGGGCAGTGGTCAATAATACCTTCAGCTGCTCGAAGGCTTCATTGCATCTTGAGGACCAGTTAAATTTTATATCGTTCTTCAATAAACTTGTCATTGGCTTCACAAGCTTGGAAAAATCTGGAATAAATCGGCTGTAATAACCAGCCAGTCCAAGGAAACTTCGGACTTGATGTACAATGGTTGGTGGTTTCCACTCTAAAATATCCTTGACCTTGCTGGGATCAACCGCAATCCCCTTGGCAGACAATACGTGTCCCAGAAATTGGATTTCCTCCAGCCAAAATGCGCACTTGCTGAATTTAGCATATAGTTGATGCTCCCTTAAGCGCGTCAATATGATCCGCAGATGCCGAGCATGCCCCTCTTCATTCTTGGAATAAATCAAGATATCATCAATGAAGACCACTACAAATTTGTCCAACTTGGGCATGAATACCGAGTTCATCAGATATGTGAAGTGGGCAGGAGCATTTGTTAATCCGAAAGACATAACCAGATATTCGAATAATCCATACCGCGTAGTAAATGCGGTCTTGGGTATATCTTCGGGTCGGATACGGATCTGATGATAACCCGACCTGAGGTCAATCTTGGAAAATACCCGAGCTCCGATAAGCTGATCAAATACGATATCAATCCAGGGAAGAGGGTACTTGTTCTTGATTGTGACCTCATTAAGGGGTCTGTAATCCATGCACATCCGAAGCGTTTGATCCTTCTTGACAAAGATAGCTTGACAACCCCAAGGCGACGAGCTAGGTCGGATGAATCCGTTCTCCAGTAGATCTCGTATTTGTGTCTTAAGCTCTGCCAACTCATTCGGAGGCATTCGGTACGACCTTCTAGAAACCGGAGCCGTACCGGGCTTCAATTAAATCACAAACTCTACATCTCTCTCTAGAGGTAATCCAGGCAGATCTTCAGGAAAGACGTCTGGGAATTCACATACTACCGGAATATCTTGGATTTCTGGTATGATGGCTTCATAAGCTCTGCCAAATGGTTTAGCTGGAATAGCTACAGGGATGGACAAAAGAACCTCTTCTTGGCCATAGCTCAACCTGATGGTTCTCAGATCAGTGTTGAGGATAGCTTTCTGCTGGGCTAACCAATTCATGCCCAGAATTACATCTATATCTTGGCCTTTCAGAACAATCATGTTTGTGGGAATGTCCCATTCAGCCAGTGTTATGGGCACATGGAAAGCCACTTCTTTAGTGAATATTTGTCCCCCAGGCGAATGAATAATAAACCCTTCCCTTGATTCAATGCAAGGAATGCAATATTTCTCCACAAATTTCTTGCTTATGAATGTGTGCGAAGCACCAGAATCAAAGAGAATGATTGCAGGTGATTGGCCACGAGAAACGTACCCATCATAACCGGCTCTCCCTCCGGTGTAGTGGCCACTTGTGTATAGTAGATTCGCCCAGTCTTCATTATATTTTTGCCCACTGCATTATTTGTCGTGTTTCCCTTGCCATGGCTTCAACTTCCTGGGTTCTGCTGATTATTGGACCTGTTCTGCTTCAGATATGGGCAGTCTTTGATAAAATGTCTAGACTTCCCACAATTGAAGCAATCGTTTGAAGAACTCGGGAGGGCGGGAAACGAGCACCAGGGGCACTCGGTTGAGTTGTTGAAGTGGGGGCAGTGGCAGGGCGGATGAATACAAGCTATTTGAAAGGGTAGGAGGGTGGACGAGGCGAAGAATAGTTTTGATTGAAAGATTGGATTACCAACCTTTGTCGCTTTTCAGGCCCCTGATTGGACCTGTCACCTCCAATTCCCTTTGATTTACCTGGTGAAAGTCGCCTAGAGGGGGGTGGATAGGCGAAACCTAAAAATTATAACTTTACACCCCAAATAGATCCTTTGATTAGTGGTTAGAACAAGATACACAATTATCGGAGTATAAAAACTAAGTCCTTTGCTTGTAAAGAGTATTGCTTTCAAATAATACGGAACTGATAAATCAATACAACTAATAGGTCAATGGAGAATAAAGCAAGAGGGCTTAGATAAGAAGAAGATAAACACAAGTTCTTTCTTGCAAGGAGTTGCTTCTCTAAATGAGAATTTAACTTGAAGCAACACAAAATAATGTTAGCAAAGAGTAGCACAAGAGAACTTAGAAAGGGAGACAACAAACAAATCACAAGCAATAAACACACGAGACACAGGTGATTTGTTTTACCGAGGTTCGGCCCTCGAAGGCCTAGTCCCCGTTGAGGAGTCCACTAAGGACGGGTCTCTTTCAACCCTTTCCCTCTCTCAACTGATCCCCAAGATCGGCAAGCTCTTCTTCTTCTCAAGGATCACTTAAGACCCCGCAAGGATCACCACACACTTAGGTGTCTCTTGCTAGCTTTACAAGCCTCCAAAACTTTGGAGGAAGTTCAATGGGAGTCAAAACACCACGCACAAATGAACGCAAGATGTAGCACACACTTTCTCTCAATGAATCTCACAAGGCACTAGAGTTAAACTCTCACAAGAGGCTTTCTTTTGCTTGCTCTCTCTTTTGTGGCACTTGTGTGGTTCGTAGTGGTCTAAATCTTGTGTATAGGATGGATCAATGAATAGAGGTGGTTGGGAGGGCTTGGATATGTCAACTATATAGCTTGGAATGTTTCTTGGGCTCCCACACCTTGAAGTGGCCGGTTGGGGTGGTATTTATAGCCACCAACCAAATTGTAGTCGTTGGAGAAGGCTGCTGGCGATGGGCGCACCAGATAGTGTTCGGTGCACCACCGGACAGTGTCCGGTGCGCCGCCACGTCATCTTGTCGTTACGGCTTGGAGCTGGTCGACCGTTGGAGGCTTTGTCCTCATGTGGCACCGGACAGTTCGGTGCCCCTCTAACCTGCTGTTCTGACTTCTGCCGTGGTACTGTGCTGCACTGTTCATCCGTTAGAGTCGACCATTGCGCGCAGATAGCCGTTGCTCCGCTGGTGCACCGGATAGTTCGGTGGCACACCGGATAGTCCGGTGAATTATAGCGGAGCTGCGCCTGGGAAACCCGAAGCTGCGGAGTTGGAGTTGAGTCACCCTGGTGCACCGGACACTGTCCGGTGGTGCACCGGACACTGTCCGGTGGTGCACCGGACACTGTCCGGTGGCACAATGGACAGTCCGGTGCGCCAGACCAGGGAACACTTCGGTTTCCTTTTTGCTCCTTTCTTTTGAAGCCTAACTTGTTCTTTTTATTGGTTTGTGTTGAACCTTTGGCACCTGTAGAATGTATGGTCTAAAGCAAACTAGTTAGTCCATTTATTTGTGTTGGGCATTTCAACCACCAAAATTATTTAGGAAAAGGTTTTACCCTATTTCCCTTTCAATCTCCCCCTTTTTGGTGATTGGTGCCAACACAAACCAAAGCAAATATATAAATGCATAATTGAACTAGTTTGCATAAGGTAAGTGCAAAGGTTTCTTGGAATTAAACCAATTTACATTTTCATAAGATATGTAAGGATTGCTTTCTTTATTTTAACATTTTGGACCACACTTGCACCACATGTTTTGTTTTCGCAAATGTTTTTGGAAATTCTTTCACAAAGTCTTTTGCAAATAGTCAAAGGTAAATGAATAAGATTTCGAGAAGCATTTTTCAAGATTTGAAATTTTCTCCCCCAGTTTCAAATGTTTTTCCTTTGACTAAACAAAACTCCCCTTCAATGAAAGAATATTAATTTTGAAAGAGGTCATACCAATTTGAATTTATATCAAATAAGATACCAATTGAAAAACTTATTTAATACAAATTGAAAGACTACATTTTTTTGAAATTGGTGGTGGTGCGGTCCTTTTGCTTTGGGCTAATACTTTCTCCCCCTTTGGCATGAATCGCCAAAAACGGATACTTTGTGAGTGAAATATAAGCCCTTTTTACTTTCTCTCCCCCTTTGGCAAACAATATATGAGTGAATATTATACCAAATTGGAGAGCTGGCGGAATACCGGCAAGGAAGGATAATACCGAAGATGTAGAGTGGAAGCGATGTCTTTGCCGAATAATCCATTTCCCTTTCAATCTAAGACTTAATACACGAGATGCTCATGGAAACATATTAGTCTTAGCCTTGGCACAATAGAGATAGGAAATATGCAAATGTACCAAAGGAAAGAGACATGATTAAAAGGATATGTCAATTAAGCTTAAACAGTTCTATATAATATAGATTGCTCCCCCTAAATATGTGCCTTGAGAGGAATACAGATTTTGGCCTTAAATGCCAAGTGCACATAATTAGGTTAATTAGAACATATCTTTATCATAGAAACTGTGAAGTGTATTGTGTCATAATAAAAGTGTGATGCTCATGACAGACTATGCACTTATGAAAGCATGTTGGAATCATTTTAAGCATTTACCCTTAAGGATTTCAAAGAGACTTAAGGACCCTCCACCTTTGAAACAAAGGTAGGTTATCCTCTGTTGGGGACTTGTTCTCAAGTGCTATGAATTAAGAACAAGGCAACATAAAATGTTAAATGTTAACGTCCTTCGTCCATGAAGCATTATTCCCTTGAGGATAATGGGCCTTGGACGAAGGTTGATGAGAGTAAAATTATGAAGCTTAAATCTTCGTAATTTAATTTCAATACATATTGTGAGATAACATAAAATAAAAGGTATAAAGAAGGTAAATAAATCATAGACGAGTTATGTTATATTTACTTAATATATTGAATCATTAAATACAATAATACCTCTGCCTTGGCAAAGGTTGGATTCCGAAAGATGCGATTGCAATTACCAGAATGCGTGAACAGTAAAGGAATACTGTTCACTATTTATAGGCACAGGGCGCAGCCTGTGGGGAATTACAAGTATGCCCCTTATACAAGTTTACAACATTGACTCAGACCTTTATGAACTAAAAGTTTATTCTATCTTTAAGTCGGTTTGTAATACCGAAGCTTCATGAAGAGGAACCTTCGGCCATCTTATACAAACAGCTTCAGCCGAAAGCCGCTTCTTTCTAGAAGACCTTCGGCGACGAAGCATAGGCCCAACAGTAGCCCCTTTCGCGGTGCTAGATCGTTTTTCGTAACGAGCTTGATCCGTGAAAAAAGTCTCTTAGGCTTCGGGGAGCCGAAGGTCCAAAAAACACCTTCCCTGAGCTCGTTGTCGAGAAACGATTCAATTTCCCAGCGCGTAGCGGTCCCACCTTGCAGAGTTACTGTTTGGTCTCTGCGGTCCACCGCACAGCGAGTGCAAGCGGGTGTCCGCCTGGTGTAAAAATCCTGGCGCTTCACCTTCTTTCCTGCAGTACTATATAAACAGATGAGTAGGTGTGAAGTTACCACAGCATTCATTGCTATTTGCACTGTTCTGCTGCCAAAATTTTTAACCATCGCCGAAGCTTGTCTGTCGGAATCAAACGAAGCTCCAGTTTGAAGCCTGCTTCGTCAGAAAAAACTTCGGAAGAAGAAAGCATTAAATTTCCACACATTCATAATTAAATGGCCAGAGTGCGTTCTACCGCCAGGGTTGAGCGTGAGGGGGGCGAAACTGAAGCTTCGGAGACTGTTCCCATCTCCGAAGCCATGCAACGATCCGGGCTGGTGACTTCGGAAAAGATCCCTAGTGATGATGCAGAACAAGCAGAACAAGCAATCGCTGAAGTAGAAGAAGAAGATATTGAGGAAACTGATCCCGAAGATGATTATCGCATTGCCATGCCAAGCAAGTCCAGCCACTTGGACTTCGGGAAATCTACTGTTTCGAAGGCTGATCTGTCCAAGATGGTAAAGTCAGGCTTTTTTACTGAAGACCAGAAGAAGCTATTACGCTTCGGGGGAGAAGAGACTACCCCAAAGCCGGAGAAGGATGAAATTGTTATTTTCAAGAGCTTCCTAAAGGCTGGATTAAGATTCCCCCTACATGGGATTATTGCAGAGGTATTGAAGAGGTTCGGTATCTATTTTCACCAGCTGACCCCTAACGCTATTGTTAGGCTTAGTGTTTATATCTGGGCACTCCGAAGCCAAGCGGTGGAACCGTTTGCGGACAGCTTTTGCCGAGTTCACGAACTGCACTATCAGACGAAGGCTAGAAAGGATGGATTACATGACAATTTTGGTTGCTATAATTTTGCTTATCGAAAAACTACGAAGTTTCCTGTGATCAGCTACCGAAGCAAATGGGCAGCAGGGTGGAAATTGGAGTGGTTCTATGTCAAGGTTGATGACGATAAGGAAAAGCTTGTGCAAAGTCCACTTGAACTAATCTTCGGAGAAACCCGCCCCCACTGCAACATGACACCAGAGGGTCCAACTCAAAAAGCAATGTATGAATTCAAAATAATTGCAGAGCATATCAGTACAAGGGACCTGGTCCAGGAGTTTTTGGCTTTCAAGGTTTTTCCTAGTGTAAAAGAGTGGGAAATGCCGAAGCTAAAGGGGGAGAAAAAATAAGGTGAACTCGTGCGCTTACCTTACTACTTCAAGTTTAAGAAATACTTTAAAACACCTTGCCAAGAGTGGCTGGATACAATTGAAGTGATGTGCAATGAAATACTTGGCAATTATTCTAAAAAAGAAGATCAGTTGATGACCGCAGCCTTCGGCACCCGTCCGAAGCGAAGACTAAACCGAGTGCTGGACGCCCTGGGTTTCGAATACCCTGATTACGTAAATCTGAACAAAGGTGCCGGAGGCCAAAAAAGGAAAAGGATAACTGAAGCCTTAAATGAAGATGAAAAAGAACTACCAAAGAAGAAAATTCCGAAGAGGAAGAAAGCGTCTTCTCCGAAGCGTAAAATATCCGACGAAGAAGAAACCCCCGCATCACCCTCTGCCGCTGATGTTGAGGAAATTCTGAAGGTAATGACTGAATCCTTACCTGCGAAGCTAAGTCCACTGGGGCCCCAACTGACAAAGTTTTTTCAGAAGGACAAGGAGCCCGAAAAATCGAAGAAAATAATCAAAGCAAAGAGACAAAGAATTATCACTGTGACAGAAGTAATTGACAATACACCACCAAGAGCTTCAGCTCAGAAAACACCAGCGGCTGCGGAAGGGACAGATATTGAAATTACACCTTCGGAGGTCGCAGCTGCCGAAGCTGCCTCGGCTGAAGATTTGAACCTGGAGAGCACAATCGAACACATTGACAAAATACTGCTAGACATGGCTGCGGAAGAAGCTACCACCGCCGCCGAAGAGGCCGCGACCGCAGCGTCGGAGAAAGGGAAAGAAATTGCTGATGAAGCTTCGGAAAACGAAGCCTTCATGTTCCAGAATTTAGTTGGAGAACAACTATCAAAAGCTGAAATAGAAGAGCTTAGAGAGTACGCCAAATCCTGCGGATACAAACCTGGGGCACTCCTCTTCGGAGGCGTTGATGATGAAAAATTAGGTTGTATTCGAGATCAAACTGGAGCCAAAGTTATCGGTACTCTGTCCAAGAGTATCGGCTTTCCGAAGCTAGAAACAGACATCAGCCGCTACCGACGACAACATATCGTTGGTAGTTTATTTTATTCCAACTTCAAGGTGAACTACTTTTCCCTTAAATTTTATTGTTTCTAATAATAAAAACATGTCTGACGAAGGTCGTTTTCGTGCAGAGTATGCTGTTGAGCAAAGCCTTGCAAATGCAGCAAGATTTTGAAGATAAGAAGCACGAAGTTATAATTGAAAATTTGGAAAGCAGAATAAAGGAGCAATCAGATGCTTTCGAGAAAAAGAACTTTGAGCTCCAGGCAACCGAAGGTTTATTGGCGGAAGCTGAAGCAAAAATAACAGAACTGAACACGAAGCTTCTCCGCCAGTCTGAGCAGTTCGAACGAGAAAAACAAGATCTTAATGCAAAACTTGAAGCTGAAGCTCAACAAAATTCAGATTTGAGAAAACTATTGACGGGCCTTCAAGAAAAATGCTTGGAATTTAGCAACAAATGCATTCAACGATTAAGAAAGATTTTTCACTCAGTTGGAGCCAGCAGTGAAAAATTCACCCCCTCAGCTGAAGATCTACCGAAAACCTTCGAACATATTGAGGGTGAAATTGACGAGCTCGACGAAGTCATAGCTGGGCACGGTGACTTCTGTGCCTGGGTGGCTTCTCGGGGCACTGCTACAGCTTTCCTAAAAGCTGGCTGCGATCATGGAAAGATTGTCAATAGGCCAAATTTCACTTTATCACCATCAATCCTAGATGACATTCCTGATCTCGCCCGAAGTATCTCTAATAGATTTGTGAAAATGATATGGACAAAAGGTGGCCGAGAAAAGGCTGGAGACGAAGCTCGGAGTCACCTTGAACCTGTAAGAAACCATACCTTGCGCTTACCTCTTCCTGCAAGCTCGATTTTTACTTATGACAACCTTATTCATGTAGGATGACGAAGCCGAAGCCGATGATTAAGAAATGACGCCGAAGCTGAAGCTCCTTGGAGATTAAATAGTAGACTGTAGACAGTACTTGAGAAACTTTTGAGATAACTTTTGCAAATGTAACTAAAACTTGTCTTTATTAAATTTTGTTCATACCTTGTAATATATCCTTATCCTTCCATTGATGTATGAGAAGTGCTTTGATGTGGACGAAATTTTCTTTTTTGAGCCGAAGGCGAAAAAACACCTTCCCTTCTTTTCGTACGCAGCGAAGCATAGAAAACAACATTTTCCTTCTTTCCGAAGCTCTCCTTTTTGTACACGAAGCTCTTTCTTCCCTTTTTTTTTTCTTTTTGCCGAAGCAACCACTTATGCCATGAAGATGATTATCCTACATATGCCTGGATGAATGTTTATGAATGCAAATGATATGATGTAATGTGATGTGCAAATGAATGGCCAAACACGTATCCGAAGCCACACTCATAGCCATTATTTCCTTAAAAACAATCACACCTCAGCTCTGCATTCCCTTAGGAACGACTTTGGAGCTTCTTCGCCTTTACTTTTGGCGGAATCAGCGTTGACTTTTCGCTGTAAGCTCTGCATTCCTTAGGAACGACTTTGGAGCTTCTTCGCCTTTACTTTTGGCGGTATCAGCGTTGACTTTTCGCTATAAGCTCTGCATTCCCTTAGGAACGACTTTGGAGCTTCTTCGCTTTTTACTTTTTGGCACTCGATGGTGCGCTCTCAGCTTTTACATTTACATTCCTTGGGGTATTTTGCTCTTATAGAACTAAAAAAAGAAATTACATGTGATGGCCCCATTAAAAACCTTTCTCCCCCTTTAGAAAGGAAAAGGGTGCCATAAGAAAGAAAAAACATAAAAAATTACATCAAGTTACACATAATATCGCCGAAGCTCATCCGCATTCCAAGATCTAGGAATGTCGTTGCCGTCCATATCCTTCAATCTGTATGAACCGGGTCTTGACGAAGATGCTACTAAGAAAGGTCCATCCCATTTCAACTACAACTTGCCCACTGTTTCTGGGTTGGCCACTCTCCGAAGCACCAAGTGTCCTGGCTCAATATTTTTTAGCCGAACCTTTCTATCTCGTCATTTGATTGTTTTGGCTTGATATTTATTAATGTTCTCCACGGCTTGCAACCTGATCCCTTCTAAAGCATCCTTTTCTACAGAATAAGCAGCTTCAGAATCTGATTCTGCCGAAGCTACTACCCTTATTGATCCGGTTTTAGCTTCCTCCGGAGTTATTGCTTCGTCACCGAATAACAACTTGAATGGAGTAAAGCCTGTAGACCTTGATGTTGTTGTGTTGTGGCTCCACACCACTTTGGTTAACTGATCTGGCCACTTTCCCCTGGGTTGATTGAAGATTAACTTCATTATTCCTGTCATTATAATGCCGTTGGCTCTTTCCACGAGTCCGTTTGACTCCGGATGCCTGACTGATGCAAAATGGATCTTCGTACCAATTTGGTCACAGAAATCCCTGAAAGCTTCGGAGTCAAACTGTGTTCCATTATCCACAGTGATAGCCTTTGGCACCCCGAAACGACAAACAATATTCTGCCAGAAAAACTTTTGGACGGTGGCCGAAGTTATTGTGGCTAAATGCTTTGCCTCAATCCATTTAGAAAAATATTCCACAGCTACTACAACATATCTCAGGTTCCCCTGGGCCGGTGGTAACGGACCTAACAAGTCAAGGCCCCACCTTTGCAATGGCCAAGTGGGTTGTATGAGCTGTGTTAAGGACGAAGGTTGTTTTTGATCTCTTGCACATTTTTGACAACCTTCGCATTTTTGAACTAATTCCGTTGCATCCAAAGCTGCCTTCGGCCAATAAAACCCTTGGCGGAAAATTTTTCCAAGTAACGGCCTAGATCCAATGTGAGATCCACACAGGCCTGCATGTATTTCTTTCATTAACTCTATACCTTCGGTTCTAGATAAACACTTGAGTAGCGGAGCACAAACTCCATGCTTGTACAACTCCCCTTCTATCATGACATATGGACGAGCTCTTGCCTCTATCCTCCTGTTATAAGCTTCGTCATCTGAAAGGAATTTACCCTGAAGATAAGAGATGATCTCAGTTCTCCAATCTTCGCTATAAACAGGAGATATATTGAGGACTGCTCTTTCAAGAAGTTCCACCGAAGGTGCTTTTATTGTTTCGAAGAACACATCCGAGGGTAAGGGCAGCCCCTGTGCTGCTGACTTAGCTAGCAAATCAGCATGCTCATTTTGTCCTCGAGGGATATTTTTGACAGAAAATCCCTCGAAGGAAGCTTCAACTCTTCGAACCATATCCAGATACTTTTCAAGCTTCGGATCTTTAGCCTTGCAACTCTTGTCGATATGACCCGAAACAACTTGGGAATCAGTTTTAAGAATGGCCCTTCTGATTCCCATTGCTTTTAGCTTCCGAAGACCCAGAAGCAGGGCTTCGTACTCGGCAATGTTGTTTGTGCAACTAAAATCAAGCTTTGCCGCATAACAAGTTTTAACTTTGGAAGGTGAAACCAACACAGCAGCCGCTCCCGCTCCGAAGGTTCCCCAGGACCCATCGCAAAACACTGTCCATGCTTCGGCGTCTTTATTTGTTTCTTCCTCCTGAGCCCCTGGCGTCCAGTCAGCAATAAAGTCTACTAACGCCTGGGACTGAATCGAAGATCTATGAACATATTCAATACAAAATCATTGAGCTCTGCAGCCCATTTTCCAATCCTTCCAGTAGCTTCTCGGTTCCTCATAATATTTTTCAGAGGTTGTGAAGAAGGAACAATTATGTTGTAAGCTTGAAAATAGTGCCGAAGCTTCCTGGATGCCATCAAAACAGCATATAACACCTTCTCTAATTCTGTGTAGTTTTTCTTTGATATACTAAGAACTTTAGATACAAAATATACTGGGACCTGCCTCCTAACTTGGCCATCAAGCTTCTCCTGGACAAGTGCTGCACTTACCGCTGAATGCGAAGCTGCCACATATAATAATAAAGGAGCCCCTGGCGTAGGTGGAGTTAGTGCTGTTAGATCTATCAAATACTGCTTCAGCTCTTCGAAAGCCTTCTGCTGGATTGGTCCCCATTGAAAGACTTCGGCTGACTTCAACACTTCGAAGAATGGTAAGTTTCTCTCTGCTGATCTGGATATGAATCTATTAAGAGATGCCAACCTTCCTGTCAATCTTTGAGCCCCCTTTTTTGTAGTTGGTGGCTCCATCCGAAGTATAGCTTCAATCTTACTTGGATTAGCTTCAATTCCCTTTGTTGAAACCAAGCATCCTAGAAATTTCCCCTTCTTTACTCCGAAGACGCATTTTTCTGGATTCAACTTTAAGCCAGCTTGTCTGAAACTGGCGAAGGTCTCCTGCAGGTCAGCAATATGATTCTCCTGCTTCGTGCTTTTTACAATGATGTCATCAACATAAGTTAGCACATTTCTGCCTATCTGAGACTAGAGAACCTTCGCAGTCATTCTGCTGAAACTTCCTCCGGCGTTTTTGAGCCCCTCAGGCATCCGAAGATAACAATATGTGCCACTTGGAGTTATGAAGCTAGTCTTCGGCTCATCTTCCTTCTTCATCCAGATTTGATGATAGCCTGAATAACAGTCTAACAGACTCATGAGCTCTGAAGAAGCTGCTGCATCAACTAAAGAATCTATCCTTGGCAGTGGGAATTCATCCTTCGGACAAGCCTTGTTAAGATCTGTAAAATCGATACACATTCGCCACTTGCCATTGGCCTTTTTTACCATAACAGTGTTAGCTAGCCATTCTGGGTACTTCACTTCTCTGATAACTCCTGCACTGAGGAGTCTTTTGACTTCGTTGCGAGCACCTTCGGCCTTATCATCTGACATTTTCCGAAGCCTTTGCTTTCTGGGTCTGAAGGATGGATCGACATTGAGCGAGTGCTCAATAACATCCCTATTAACTCCGCAGAGATCATTGGCTGACCATGCAAAAACATCTTTGTTGTTGAACAAAAATCTTATTAAGGTTTTCTCTTGTTCTTCGGATAACTGAGGGCCCAACAGCACCTTCTTCTCTGCTATATCCTCACATAAGAGCATGGGCTTCGGCTGATCTGCTGAAACTGCTTTCTCCCTTCTGAATTTGTATTGTTCACAAGCTTCAGCTCCATCTATGTTATGGATTGCTTTTGAATCAGTCCAGTTTCCTTCGGCCCTTCTGGCAGCTTCCTGGCTTCCATGAATAGCGATGGGTCCTTGATCCGAAGGTATCTTCATGCAAAGATAGGCAGGGTGAAGAATTGCTTCAAAAGCATTGAGGGTGCCACGACCAATAATTGCATTGTAAGGGTATTCCATGTCAACAATGTCAAACACAACTTGCTCAGTTCTAGTGTTGTTGATGAACCCGAAGGTCACTGACATGGTAATCTTGCCCAGTGCTACAATCTGTCTTCCTCCGAAGCCACAGATAGGATGTGTAGCATCATGAATCTTATCTTCTGGCTCTTGCATTTGTCTGAAGGCCTTAGCAAATATGATATCAGCTGCACTTCCTGTGTCAACCAAGACATTGTGGACCAGAAATCCTTTGATAACACAAGAGATAACCATGGCATCGTTGTGTGGGTAATCCTTGAGCTGAAGGTCCTCTTGGGAGAAGGTAATAGGAATGTGAGACCATCTTGACTTGATGAAGGGTCCTTGCACCCCAACATGCTGTACCCTTCTCTGTGCTTCCTTCTTTAGTTTCTTGTTAGCTGGCTCTGAGGACGAGCCACCTGTGATCGGGAGCACCAGCCTCGGGTCCGAAGCAGCTCCAGCTTGGTCGTTGAACGAAGCCATCAGCTCAAAAAGTGGAAGTGAGTTCACCGGAGGTGGGCGCCAATGTTGGGGACTTGTTCTCAAGTGCTATGAATTAAGAACAAGGCAACATAAAATGTTAAATGTTAACGTCCTTCGTCCATGAAGCATTATTCCCTTGAGGATAATGGGCCTTGGACGAAGGTTGATGAGAGTAAAATTACGAAGCTTAAATCTTCGTAATTTAATTTCAATACATATTGTGAGATAACATAAAATAAAAGGTATAAAGAAGGTAAATAAATCATAGACGAGTTATGTTATATTTACTTAATATATTGAATCATTAAATACAATAATACCTCTGCCTTGGCAAAGGTTGGATTCCGAAAGATGCGATTGCAATTACCAGAATGCGTGAACAGTAAAGGAATACTGTTCACTATTTATAGGCACAGGGCGCAGCCTGTGGGGAATTACAAGTATGCCCCTTATAAAAGTTTACAACATTGACTCAGACCTTTATGGACTAAAAGGTCATTCTATCTTTAAGTCGGTTTGTAATACCGAAGCTTCATGAAGAGGAACCTTCGGCCATCTTATACAAACAGCTTCAGCCGAAAGCCGCTTCTTTCTAGAAGACCTTCGGCGACGAAGCATAGGCCCAACATCCTCGTTACAAGGTTAAGCTTTAAGCTCTTTGACAATAAAATCACTTCACCTAGTTGCAGCAAAAGTGCATTAATGCAAGAATGAAATTTTTTGAGAGGTTAAACTAGGTATGAAGCAGGGATATGCATAGACATGCTTTCTCTTCCTTTTATATGAGATATGCAAGGAATGTATAGAAGATTTAGGTACATGTGTAAATGAGAGGAAGTAGTTTTACCCTTTTGTACCTTCACATAGAGACGCTCTCTTCATTGTGCTTTTTCCTTAGTCTTAGTTATTTAAGACCTATATTCAAGACAGTGTATGGAAATATTTTGCACAAGAGAGGGTTCTACAACTAGTGATCCTTTTTAAGTCATTGTTATTATATATCAAGTAGATCACAAATTGCATAAATATATCATGAATTCTCCTTTTAACTTAGTGCATATCAAGAGAGAGATTGATTGAAATTATATTAGGCACTAAGAAACATAAGTGTTAATTGAAGTTATGCTACTTTAACAATGAAAGCTACAATCCTTGATAATGGTGACATTACTTTACCAAGATGGATTGATATGTAGTAGCATACTTCATGAGAAAATTGTTCTCATACATGAGACTATATGAGATTACTAAGATAAAGTGTTAGTCTCAATATAATCAAGATATAGAAATAGGCTCCCCCTAAAGATATGCATCAAGAAATTGAATGAATTGGATAGATGTACTCACTTTTAAAGACAAATAGGGAGAAGCATTATTCATCTTGATCAAGGCTTACCAAATTTGCAATAAACAATTTATGCCTAGTATTCTCACAATGAAAAAGATTTAGAATGCTTACAATCACACCATTGATTGTTTTGAAGATCTCATTATCCAAGTAGGTGTTGTTGCTCTTGATGTCTTCCTTTTTCATTTGAGTGTCCTCCCTTTATAGTTGACTCTTTTTCCTTCCAAACTTATTGAAAATACTCAAGAGAGATGTTAATAGCACAAGGAAGTATATGATGAAGAATGATTTCTTTTAGATAAGGAATATAAACAATTCATCATTCACAAGTCACACAGACATGAAGTAAAATCCTTAACATTAGTGCACATTATTAGAAAAGAGGAATAAGCACCTTTTAAATATCTTGATCAATCATAGGAATTTTACTTCTTCATATTGAATTTATTATCATGACTTAAAAGCATATCAATATGAGAACAGATATAGCAAAGACATGGATTAGATTCTAATGGACAAGTGCATTTTATGAGAATGAGATTGAATGCACATCTGGCTGACTTAAGTCCAATAAAAAATCTATTCTTCACATAGGTAGAATTTAGAGTAAATAACCATTGATGGGAACTATATTTGATTAAGAAGATGAGTTCCCATACCTTTGCTTTTACCTTTCTTCCTTTGGGTGAAGAGTAACCCTTGAGGCTTGCACTTACTCTCTTGTAGATTTTCATAAGTAAGCTCAAGAGATATGTCATTAGTAACACAAGCACTAGTTTCCCTTTGTGTAATCATTTTGATAAGGAATGGAAAATAGATTACTAAAGCATGGAAACTTTATAATATGAACTAGGTTATTCCATGATGTATGCTTAATTTTGCTTACAAAACAAGCATAGATAATTCTTTAAGATTATGGGAATAAATCTAATTCATAACATGGAGACCGATAAATATAGAAGAATCATATCCAACTTAAGCAAGAGGCAAAACAACATAAATCATTGGATTGACTTTTCTTTTCATGTTAGATTGCACATCTCCAAAGAGAAACTTATTCTCTACATGTAAGACTACTTAGGTTATTTAAACAAAAACATTAGTCCCATTATTTCTAGATATAAAGAGAGATTCCCTTTATAAGTGTCCTAAGGAATTGAATTCCTTACGTGACACCTTATTCTTTTAAGAACATGGAATATCTCTCTATATCTAGAACATGGCAATAATAGGATGATTAGTGTAAAGCATGCCATGAGATACTTATAACAATTTAAAGCATGTAGATTGCCATGGTATAGAAATGATGAATATACAATCTACCATATGAGAGGAATTTCTTCAAAGAATGGTGACATAATTTAAAAACATTTGAAGTGCTTTCTTTTTCTATGTGACTACACAAGACACATAAGAAATGATAATTTAAGATACTTGCACTTAAAAGCAGAATTGTTACCGTCCTTTGGCTTTCCTCCATGTTGTAGGCCTTGACTTTTCGGTATAGGATTAATTCTTTATTTCCTACAACATCAATATCTTCCCCGAGATGATATGAGTTTTAGATATAACAATTCAAAATAATCTTGGATATAGATCATTGAAGATTGATAGCTTGAGTTAATAAAAACTGAATTGACTCTCTCAAGCACCCTAAAGCTTCATACCATCTCCTTTTCCTGCAAAGCTTGTCAAGCATATTTTGGTACCCATCGCTTGATGGGTCCATTAAGGTTAGTCAACAAAGATCTAGGAACCAAAGAGTCCTTTGTGTTAGCATTTGGTAAACTCATTACCTTTCTAGCACAAGTTGCAATTTTGGGTTGCCTAGTTACATGAGAAATAATTGACAAGCTAGAGGTGGGATAGTTACCCATGGGACAATCCTTGCATTGATGTCCCTTCTTTCAGCATATGTAGCAAAGGTGATCTTCAAGTCTTGAAGATTTCTTCTTTTCTTGTTTCTTGCTTGCTACATGGTTAGTTAATAATTTCTTTTCTAACACTATGCCTTTTTGTTTTAAATAGGGACAAGACTTAATTAAGTGTCCCTTCTTTGAGCATTTAAAACAAAGTTTATCATCCTTGTTAATAATCAAGCCATTTTTAATATGAGGACATGACCTAATCGAGTGTCCCTTTTCAAAGCATTCACTACACCTTTTACTTCTTGTTGGGGGCCTTCGGCTTCCGAAGGTCCTCAAAAACGTAATTTGACTATGTTTTCCAAGAGAAATATGTCAACAGGTATCTTCGAAATCAGATTGCGAGTATACAAGAACATGGTTAAGACGAAGCTTGATTGGAACAGCGATCGCGACGAAGGATAGGACGATCACGAAGCTATGTGTATAAGAGCTTCGGCATAACGGCAGGAAGAGGAAACCGACTTAAAGATGAAAAGCCAGATTAGACCTCGAAGAATTACTATAGAGTTATTGATAAATGTAAAGAGCATTAATGTAATTTTGCATGGGTTGCGACCCGTGCCTATAAATAGGTGAACAGTATCCCCGTACTGTTCACGCTGACTTGGCATCCACTTTTGCGTCACGCTTGTATTCTCTTTCCTTCAAGCCGAAGGTACATTTGTGATTTATCATTGTTTACATAAGTAATATAAATGGAAATGGATTAATAATAATGTTTATAGAAATTATGTTACTTTCTGTACTTTATCTGAATGTTCTCCATCTTTTACCATGATCATGAAGGTATGCCCTTCATGACCTTCGTCCTAAATTCGTTATATCCGAAGGGAAATAATGGTTTAAAGGACGAAGGGCTTTGATATTTAACATTTTATGTTGCCTTGTTCTTGATTCATAGCATTTGAGAACAAGTCCCCAACATTGGCGCACACCTCCGGTGAACTCACTTCCATTTTTTGAGACTTGAACACTTTCGGCAAGCATCACCTTCGTCATGCCGCCGAAAAAAGCTTCAGCGACAGGGGCTGGTACTCTACAGCCGCTGGATCCCAATCAGGACGTCCTTTCTCTCAGGGAGGCCCGAAGTCAAAAGAGGAAGGCTACCAGTCCACCGCCTCCGGAGGACGACTTGGACTAGGAAATCCAAAACCTGGAAATGCTCCAGCAACAAGTTCAACGGAAGAAGGAGAAGATGGCCCGTCTAGCTGACCTTCAGAGGCAGATAGACGAAGCGTCGGAAGAGGTTCGTCATCTTGTTCAAGATGACCAGAGCCGAAGGCCTCAGCGCAGAGAGCTCCACCAGGAGGGTTTCTACAATGAGGAAGACTGGTATGAAGATTTCCACCATGGAAATTTTGCTTTTGATGATGCTTCTCCTTTGTCAACAGAATTACAGGCTACACCATGGCCCCAGTCTTACAAGCCACCTCAGCTCCCCATGTATGACGGTCATTCAGACCCGAAGCAATTCTTGATGAGCTATGAGGCAACCATATCTTCATATGGTGGCAATACGGCAGTCATGGCAAAGTCTTTTGTCATGGCCGTCAAGAGTGTCGCTCAGACTTGGTACTCTTCTCTTCGGCCAGGGACAATTACCTCATGGCAAAAGCTGAAGGATATGTTGATAACCAGCTTCCAAGGATTTTAGACAAAGCCAGTCACCGCCCAGGCTCTATTCCAGTGTACTCAGGATCACGAAGAATACCTTCAGGCGTATGTCCGAAGGTTTCTGCGTCTGAGGGCATAGGCGCCAACAGTGCCCAATGAAATTGTCATTGAGGCCATGATTAAGGGGCTTCGGCCAGGACCTTCAGCGCAGTACTTTGCCAGGAAGCCACCACAAACGTTGGAGAAGTTGCTCCAGAAGATGGACGAATACATTCGAGCTGACAATGACTTCCGCCAAAGAAGGGAGGAAGCATTCAGGTTCTCTGAAATGACCAGGGGCTTCGGAGGAAGATTTCACCCAAGGCACGTTAGGTCAATTCATAACTCTACTCAAACTGATGATCGAGGGAGCCAGCAGCAAAGTTCTTTTCGGCCGCCAACGCCAAGGGGCAGAGGCGACAGGGGCTTCGGGGGAAGGTTTGGAGATCAGCCAAGAAAAATTTACTGCCTATTCTGTGGCGAAGACAAGGGCCATACCACCAGGATGTGCCACGTTACCATCCAGAAGCAGAAGGAGATAGCAGAAGCAGCAGCGCAACAAAGTCAGCCGAAGCAGGTCATGCATACTGCTTCGTATCATTCGCCTTATATTCCAGAATATGTAGGCAACCACCCTGCAGCTTCTGTTGCTTCGGCAAGCCAACCCCAACCATCTTGGCAGCAGCCTCCACCGCCACTGCCGACGCAGCGAGGACAGCAACCAGAAGGGAGTCAGCACAATCACCTTCAGAGGGACTTCAGAGAGGAGTCCGAAGCTCGCACAGTCAATAGCACTGTGCCAGAGTCGAAGCACATTTATTGATAAATATCCTACCTCAACAGCAGTTTTTTTTCGCATTTTTACATTCAGTATTACCTTTTTGTTAATAAGGAACAATTATGAGGAGTTTAAGTGTCTTTTATCGTTTTTCAATTTCTTGTAACACTTTCGTCTTTTACCATAATAAAAATATGTCTTTTCTATAGGCTTGAGTTGCCGAAGCATACGAATTTATGGTGGCATGAAGGACCTTTGTATTATCAAAAATTTGTTCTAACAGACACAGTACAAATTGTTCGAAATAGTAAAAAGTCGTTCCTAAGGGAACGCAGTGTAAGTTTTCTGAACCTACAGCGAAAAATAAATGATGATTCCGCTGAAAGTAAAAGGCAAAGAAGCTCCTAAGGGAAGCTTACAACGAAAAATAAACGCTGATTCCGCTAAAAGTAAAAGGCGAAGAAGCTCCTAAGGGAGGCTTGCAGCGAAAAATAAACGCTGATTCCGCTGAAAGTAAAAGGCGAAGAAGCTCCTAAGGGAGGCTTGCAGCGAAAAATAAACGCTGATTCCGCTGAAAGTAAAAGGCGAAGAAGCTCTTAAGGGGAGGCTTATAGCGAAAAGTCAGTGCTGATATAAAAAGTGTGTGTGCTCTATTGCAGGGATATGTATCTGCGGCACAAATATCATTTTGCATAGCATAACATCATCACATCATTCTGCATAACATAAGCATCATACAACATATTGCATGTGGAATAAGAAGGGGATACAGTATTGATCTTCGGAGAATATTGTGGAAAAGAGAAAATTGTGCGAAGGCGCAAGATAAATCGAGAAGGCAACATAAAACTTTTTCAGCTTCAGAAAATATTTCACGAAGCTTGGATATTCTTCATCAGAGAAGTATGCAAATTCTTGTGATATAGAAAAGATTTTCTTCACGAAGCATGAAAAGAAGGGAAGGTGTTTTTTCGCCGAAGGCTCCAAAAATGGTATGTATGCAAAAATTCATGCATCGTAAAGAATTAAACTACAAATAGATTATATATTACATTCAAAGTTACAATATATTACACATATTACATTCCAAATGTTTCTACAATGGCATTCAATCCTCCTTAAGAACTATTTCTGCAGCTTCGTTCAGTAGCTGGTCGACAACTTTGTCCATAATGGCTTCAGCCATTTTTCTAATTTCATCGTCCCCCTTCGGGTGGGGGCCCGGAGACGCCTCAGCAGGTTCTGAGGGAACTGTTGGGGGCCTTCGGCTTCCGAAGGTCCTCAAAAACGTAATTTGACTATGTTTTCCAAGAGAAATATGTGAACAGGTATCTTTGAAATCAGATTGCGAGTATACAAGAACATGGTTAAGACGAAGCTTGATTGGAACAGCGATCGCGACGAAGGATAGGACGATCACGAAGCTATGTGTATAAGAGCTTCAGCATAACGGCATGAAGAGGAAACCGACTTAAAGATGAAAAGCCAGATTAGACCTCGAAGAATTACTATAGAGTTATTGATAAATGTAAAGGGCATTAATGTAATTTTGCATGGGTTGCGACCCGTGCCTATAAATAGGTGAACAGTATCCCCGTACTGTTCACGCTGACTTGGCATCCACTTTTGCGTCACGCTTGTATTCTCTTTCCTTCAAGCTGAAGGTACATTTGTGATTTATCATTGTTTACATAAGTAATATAAATGGAAATGGATTAATAATAATGTTTATAGAAATTATGTTACTTTCTGTACTTTATCTGAATGTTCTCCATCTTTTACCATGATCATGAAGGTATGCCCTTCATGACCTTCGTCCTAAATTCGTTATATCCGAAGGGAAATAATGGTTTAAAGGACGAAGGGCTTTGATATTTAACATTTTATGTTGCTTTGTTCTTGATTCATAGCATTTGAGAACAAGTCCCCAACATTGGCGCCCACCGTGGGGCTCAAACCCACGACCACAAGGTTAAGAGCCTTGTATTTTACCAACTCAGCTAGACAAGAGCCAAGGCTTAGAACCTGATGCAAAAAGCTTCTGTAACATACATGAATTGTTATACGAGACAAAACCCTGGGGTAAGAAACAATATCACAACAATTTTGGCTTCTACAGCTTCGGTTCCCGGTCTGGGTCAAGCTGCCCCGTGCCGACCTTTCGAAAGAGGTGGCCTGGTGACTGGATGACGGAATGGTTTTACGTGAAGAATGACCTGAAATTACGAGAAGATATAAAGAAGATTATTATGCATCCTATCTGGCAACACTTTGGCCTACGGAGGCCGAAGGTGGAAATGAATGAAGCAGCCGAAGAATGCCAAAGAGCCTTCGGAGTTGTTTGCTCTTTTATTGGGACGAGGGATTTGATCCAAGAACACATTGCCTTCAGAGTATGGCCGCTTGTGGAAAAATGGGAAATGCCACAGGAGACCATTAAAGAGACTGATGAAGGTGGATTAGTCAGGCTGAAGTACACATTTAAGTTCGGAGATAAATTCGTTGAGCCAGATGACGACTGGCTAAAAAGCATTGAAACTGTAAGTGATGAACTGCTTGGGGTATATTCAAAGGCCGAAGATACTGCATTGTCAGCAGCCTTCGGAGGCCGAAAAAAGAAAAGACTGAACCGAGTGTTTGACGCAATTGGGTTCGTGTACCCCGACTACCACTATCTAGTGCGGGTTCAAAAAAGAAAGAACACTTCTTCTGTGAAGGAAAGTACTTCAGCCGCTCCTAGTGAGCCGGCACCGAAGAGGAAAAGGGTAAAGGTTCTCACACACCGGCCACGTTACATTGAACTGGCCACAGTGCCTGAGTTCGCCGGTGAGACCTCTTCGGCCATCGAAGCTGAAAAATCAACTCTGCTGCCAGGAATCAAAGAGCTGACCGAAGAGCCAGCAACAGAAAAGATAGAAAAAGCAACGACTGAAGAAGCGAAAACATTAGAAATTTTAAGTCCTTCAGCAAAAATTGAGTCAGAAAAAAGCCAGAAGGGTCCAATAGTGACCCCGAAAAGAAAAAAGGATGGTTAATGTGTTAGATGTTTTGGAGACAATTAAATCCTCAAGCACAACTCCAAAGAAAACCGTTGGAACTTCTGAAGTGTCTACTGAAGTCTTTGTTGCTGAAACTTCGAAGCAACAACCTGAAATTGAAGCTGGGCCTTCAGAGCCCTCCAAGGAACAACCTTTGGAAACCGAAAAAACAGAGGTTACAAAGGCAGCATTGGAAGGCGAAAAAATAAAAATGTCAGAGCCAATTTCGGCTGAAGAAATTGACACTGCTGCCCCCGAAGCACCTTCCGACATACGCGAGTACATTGTGCGACACGCTTCGGGGAAAAAACTATCTAAAGAAGAGATTTATGAAGCAAATCACTATGCTAGAGAATTAAAATATCCGAAGGGGGCACTAGTGTTCAATGGAACAGACGAAGATGACTTCCTATACTGCCTCCCAGACAACAAAGAATTATCCGTCTGTCGGGAAATGGCTAGAAGTATAGGGTTTTCGAAGCTTGAAGCTGGGCTCTGTGCTATGACGAAGGACGATCTTGCAGATAGTCTTGCATATAATAGCCTGAAGGTATGAGAACTGCGTGCTTGGAAATTCTTCAATTTACAAATCATTCTTTTATTCTTATACCAACTCTTTTACATATAGGGTTTAATACTAAGTAACGCGTTGAGAGCGCAAAAGAATGCCGAAGACGAGAGCTATGATATCGCTTTCAACAACCTACGATCAGAGGTTATTAAGCTGAGAAACGAAGCTCTAGAAAAGGATAAAATTCTGCTTACATTGGTGGACAAGATAAAAGAGGACGAAGCTGCCTCAAAGGCACAGGCTGAAGCCCAAAAACGCAAAATTAAAGATCTTCAGAAACAGCTAGCTAGAGCTAAAGAAGAACGTATACTTGAAGAAACAAAACGAGAGCTTAGTGATCAATGGGCCGATCATTTAGAAATAAATGTTAAAGAGCTTCGTGCATCCCAGAGAAGATGCTATGTTAAATCCATAGAATGCGTTAAAAAGATAAAATCCAGCTTCGCCAATGTTGGCGCATTCTCTAGCGAAGAGAATTTCTCAAGGGGCAATCCCGAAGGTCCGATTGAATGGATCAATCACAAAGCTGAGGCCTTCGAGGAAATACTGAATAGCCGCGGAGACATATGTGCTTTTTCGGGTGCTAGAGGAATTGCTACTGTTTTGGAGAGGAAAGGTTGCGAGCATGTAAAATCCTTAGCACAATCCGAAGCTACTCTGTCCTCCGAAGACATTAAAGACCCCTCAGCCGAAGCAAGCATGATCGGCGGAAAAATTTTCACCGATATTTGGGACAACGGTGGCCGAGAAATGGCGCAAGAAATTATTCAAAAGAGTGAAAAGGGCATCCACGATGCTAGAAAAGTAGCGGAGGCTATCGAGAAAAGTACAGAGCCCGAAGGGCAAATAGGTATTAATTAGTGGTTTTTATTATGTTGTAATTTTTGATTCCAGACTTTGTTCGCGGTTTGTAATAGTAATATAGCCGTATCTTCTTCTCCCTCAGAACCTGCTGAGGCGTCTCCGGGCCCCCACCCGAAGGGGGACGATGAAATTAGAAAAATGGCTGAAGAGCAATTCCTCTAGCACCCGAAAAAGCACATATGTCTCCGCGACTATTCAGTATTTCCTCGAAGGCCTCAGCTTCGTGATTGATCCATTCAATCAGACCTTCGGGATTGCCCCTTGAGAAATTCTCTTCGCTAGAGAATGCGCCAACATTGGCGAAGCTGGATTTTATCTTCTTAACGCATTCTATGGATTTAACATAGCATCTTCTCTGGGATGCACGAAGCTCTTTAACATTTATTTCTAAATGATCGGCCCATTGATCACTAAGCTCTCGTTTTGTTTCTTCAAGTATACGTTCTTCTTTACCTCTAGCTAGCTGTTTCTGAAGATCTTTAATTTCGCGTTTTTGGGCTTCAGCCTGGGCCTTTGAGGCAGCTTCGTCCTCTTTTATCTTGTCCACCAATGTAAGCAGAATTTTATCCTTTTCTAGAGCTTCGTTTCTCAGCTTAATAACCTCTGATCGTAGGTTGTTGAAAGCGATATCATAGCTCTCGTCTTCGGCATTCTTTTGCGCTCTCAACGCGTTACTTAGTATTAAACCCTATATGTAAAAGAGTTGGTATAAGAATAAAAGAATGATTTGTAAATTGAAAAATTTCCAAGCACGCAGTTCTCATACCTTCAGGCTATTATATGCAAGACTATCTGCAAGATCGTCCTTCGTCATAGCACAGAGCCCAGCTTCAAGCTTCGGAAACCCTATACTTCTAGCCATTTCCCGACAGACGGATAATTCTTTGTTGTCTGGGAGGTAGTATAGGAAGTCATCTTCGTCTGTTCCATTGAACACTAGTGCTCCCTTCGGATATTTTAATTCTCTAGCATAGTGATTTGCTTCATAAATCTCTTCTTCAGATAGTTTTTTCCCCGAAGCGTGTCGCACAATGTACTCGCGTATGTCGGAAGGTGCTTCGGGGGCAGCAGTGTCAATTTCTTCAGCCGAAATTGGCTCTGACATTTTTATTTTTTCGCCTTCCAATGCTGCCTTTGTAACCTCTGTTTTTTCGGTTTCCAAAGCTTGTTCCTTGGAGGGCTCTGAAGGCCCAGCTTCAATTTCAGGTTGTTGCTTCGAAGTTTCAGCAACAAAGACTTCAGTAGACACTTCAGAAGTTCCAACGGTTTTCTTTGGAGTTGTGCTTGAGGATTTAATTGTCTCCAAAACATCTAACACATTAACCATCTTTTTTCTTTTCGGGGTCACTATTGGACCCTTCTGGCTTTTTTCTGACTCAATTTTTGCTGAAGGACTTAAAATTTCTAATGTTTTCGCTTCTTTAGTCGTTGCTTTTTCTATCTTTTCTGTTGCTGGCTCTTCGGTCAGCTCTTTGATTCCTGGCAGCAGAGTTGATTTTTCAGCTTCGGTGGCCAAAGAGGTCTCACCGGCGAACTCAGGCACTGTGGCCAGTTCAATGTAACGTGGCTGGTGTGTGAGAACCTTTACCCTTTTCCTCTTCGGCGCCGGCTCACTAGGAGCGGCTGAAGTACTTTCCTTCGCAGAAGAAGTGTTCTTTCTTTTTTGACCCCGCACTGGATAGTGGTAGTCGGGGTACATGACCCCAATTGCGTCAAACACTCGGTTCAGTCTTTTCTTTTTTCGGCCTCCGAAGGCTGCTGACAATGCAGTATCTTCGGCCTTTGAATATACCCCAAGCAGTTCATCACTTACAGTTTCAATGCTTTTTAGCCAGTCGTCATCTGGCTCAACGAATTTATATCCGAACTTAAATGTGTACTTCAGCCTGACTAATCCACCTTCATCAGTCTCTTTAATGGTCTCCTGCGGCATTTCCCATTTTTCCACAAGCGGCCATACTCTGAAGGCAATGTGTTCTTGGACCAAATCCCTCGTCCCAATAAAAGAGCAAACAACTCCGAAGGCTCTTTGGCATTCTTCGGCTGCTTCATTCATTTCCACCTTCGGCCTCCGTAGGCCGAAGCGTTGCCAGATAGGACGCATAATAATCTTCTTTATATATTCTCGTAATTTTAGGTCATTCTTCACGTAAAACCATTCTGTCATCCAGTCACCAGGCCACCTCTTTCGAAAGGTCGGCACGGGGCAACTTGACCCAGACCGGGAACCGAAGCTGTAGCAGCCAAAATTGTTGTGATACTGTTCCTTACCCCAGGGTTTTGTCTCGTATAACAATTCATGTATGTTACAGAAGCTTTTCGCATCAGGTTCTAAGCCTTGGCTTCTTACAGCCCATACGAAGATATTCATCCTTATGATAGCTTCGGGGGTAAGTTGGTGAAGGTAAATTTCAAATATCTTCAGCACCTCTACAACAAAGTTGCTTAAGGGAAATCGTAGTCCAGCTTTCAAAAAGCTTCGGAATACCACGACTTCATTTTCCTCAGGGGTTGGGCAAGTTTTCTCTCCTTCATCAGCCCTCACAATGGACAAGTCCCGGAAATATCTGCCCCTCATGTTGACAAGATGATTTTCTTTAATACTAGATTTACCAAAAACTGCATGGCTTGGTCGCCAAGGTCGATCTTCGGAGTCTTCACCTCCGCTATCCACATCATAGCTGTCACTGTCACCAGTATCTTCAGATAAACCCTCTAAAATTTCTTTAGTAATCTTCTCTGTATTAGTCTTCGACATTGATTGAAGAAAGCCCAGATTTTTCTCCTCAGAAAGGCTCAGCTTCACTTCGGCAGCAACTTTCTTTTCCTCAGACATCCCTTCGGAAATCCTGCCTCTTGGCTCCGAAGCTTAAAACTAGGGAGGCAGTCAAATATTTGTGGGCGGAAAGCTGTTTGAGCAGGTGAAACAGATGGCAAGAGAGCGTGCCAAATAACTTGTGGTGAGCCCTTATTTATACACCCAGTATGTCAAAAACTGGAAGGTCCCACTTGTCAATGACTGTTGCTATTCTAGCAAAGGGAAGGTGTTTTTTCGGACCTTCGGTCTATAGCCTTCGTCCATATCGCAATATAAACTTGTCTTTGCAGCAAATTAATATTGCGAGGGGCTACTGTTGGGGGCCTTCGGCTTCCGAAGGTCCTCAAAAACGTAATTTGACTATGTTTTCCAAGAGAAATATGTGAACAGGTATCTTCGAAATCAGATTGCGAGTATACAAGAACATGGTTAAGACGAAGCTTGATTGGAACAGCGATCGCGACGAAGGATAGGACGATCACGAAGCTATGTGTATAAGAGCTTCGGCATAACGGCAGGAAGAGGAAACCGACTTAAAGATGAAAAGCCAGATTAGACCTCAAAGAATTACTATAGAGTTATTGATAAATGTAAAGGGCATTAATGTAATTTTGCATGGGTTGCGACCCGTGCCTATAAATAGGTGAACAGTATCCCCGTACTGTTCACGCTGACTTGGCATCCACTTTTGCGTCACGCTTGTATTCTCTTTCCTTCAAGCCGAAGGTACATTTGTGATTTATCGTTGTTTACATAAGTAATATAAATGGAAATGGATTAATAATAATGTTTATAGAAATTATGTTACTTTCTGTACTTTATCTGAATGTTCTCCATCTTTTACCATGATCATGAAGGTATGCCCTTCATGACCTTCGTCCTAAATTCGTTATATCCGAAGGGAAATAATGGTTTAAAGGACGAAGGGCTTTGATATTTAACATTTTATGTTGCCTTGTTCTTGATTCATAGCATTTGAGAACAAGTCCCCAACACTTCTCTTAGTGTGAAGTGTGGCTTGATCATTACCTTGGATGTTACCTTTTATAGAGGCATGGTTCAGGCTTTTGGAAGAGGTATTGATTTTCTTTTTTTGTTCCCTCCTCTTGGCAATCCTCAAGTCCTTGACATTTTCTTCAAGGGATTTAGTGCATGCCACGGTTGTTCCCGTCTCAAGCTTCTTCACCATGTGATCATGGTTATCTTGAGAAGGTTGAGCAATGCACTTCCCTTTTAGTTGTGTCAAGCTCATTTTTAGCCTCTCATTTTCTTCTTTGAGCTTTTGATATGTATCATCTTTTGTTCCTGCAAATTCTAGCTCAAAGGAAGATTTGCTTGTCGACGGACAACAAGCATTAGCACATGGTAAAATAGTTTCAATTTGAATACATGTGCATGAGTGAGGTTGTTGCGATTTTAAGTTTTCTATTATAACCTCATGAGCAATATTTAACATGATACGATCATCCATAAGATTTTTATGAGAACATAGAAGCATATCATATTTTTTCTTGAAAAGCTAGATTTTCATTTTTTGCTTTTCCATTTGGTCCTTAAGCAAGGCATTTCTATTTACTAATTGAGCGATACAATGTAAAGAGTTATCTTAGTTAATTGAAATAGTTTCATACCTTTGGACCAAATCAACATGAGAGCACTTTAGCTCCTCATGTTCTTTAGTCAACTCGTCAAAGCGTAGCATTTTCATGGAGAAAACATCTTCTAGCATTTGACGATCTTCGCGTTGCTCTCTCGCTCTTTTTAGAAGTTTGAGCATGACCGCCTTATATTCTAGGCTTAGATGATCGTAGAGTTGCATGAAGCTTCGTTCATCCTCCTCATCCTCATTTGTGCTTCCGCTATCATTTTCATTAGCCACACAACATATGTGGGAATCGAAATGGGAAGACAAACCTTTTGGAGAGGTGGATTCATCGTTTGGTCTCCATCGTTCATTTTCTTCTTCTTCCTTCAAAGGGTTAGTTTCACAAGAACTAAAGGAAGTACAAGCACAAAATGAACTATCATGTTTGGACTCATCAAATTTGATTTTAATTCTAGTCCAAATATCATGTGCATCATGAATAGATTTATTATAATTCGATATGAAGGCATGATAATCTTCATTGATAAGAGAATTACTTAAGATGTTATAAGCTAGATAGTTTAAGCGTATACATCTTTGATCTTCCTCGGAAGTATTTTTCTTATCATAACTAGGAGGTATAATACTCTTGTATAAGATTTGTTCTAATCGTGGATCTACGGTTCTAAAAGCATTTAGTACCCTAGTAGCCCATGAATCATAATTAGAACAATCGGAAAGTAATATCTCAAGAGTTACCTCCTTGTTCTCCTTGGTCTTCTTGTTCTTTTGGGATCTTCTTCGAGCCATCACTTCGAGTTGTTAGACTCAATATGAAGTGCCTACCTCTGATACCAATTGAAAGTCGCCTAGAGGGGGGTGGATAGGCGAAACCTGAAAATTATAACTTTACACCCCAACTAGATCACTTGGTTAGTGGTTAGAACAAGATACACAATTATCAGAGTATAAAAACTAAGTCCTTTGCTTGTAAAGAGTATTGCTTTCAAATAATGCGGAATTGATAAATCAATACAACTAATAGGTCAATGGAGAATAAAGCAAGAGGGCTTAGATAAGAAGAAGATAAACACAAGTTCTTTCTTGCAAGGAGTTGCTTCTCTAAATGAGAATTTAACTTGAAGCAACACAAAATAATGTTAGCAAAGAGTAGCGCAAGAGAACTTAGAAAGGGAGAGAACAAACAAATCACAAGCAATAAACACACAAGACACGGGTGATTTGTTTTACCGAGGTTTGGCCCTCGAAGGCCTAGTCCCCGTTGAGGAGTCCACTAAGGACGGGTCTCTTTCAACCCTTTCCCTCTCTCAACCGATCCCCAAGATCGGCGATCTCTTCTTCTTCTCAAGGATCACTTAAGACCCCGCAAGGATCACGACACACTTAGGTGTCTCTTGCTAGCTTTACATGCCTCCAAAACTTTGGAGGAAGTTCAATGGGAGTCAAAACTCCACGCACAAATGAACGCAAGATGTAGCACACACTTTCTCTCAATGAATCTCACAAGCCACTAGAGCTAAACTCTCACAAGAGGCTTTCTTTTGCTTGCTCTCTCTTTTGTGGCACTTGTGTGGTTTGTAGTGGTCTAAATCTTGTGTATAGGATGGATCAATGAATAGAGGTGGTTGGGAGGGCTTGGATATGTCAACTATATGACTTGGAATGTTGCTTGGGCTCCCACACCTTGAAGTGGCCGGTTGGGGTGGTATTTATAGCCACCAACCAAATTGTAGCCGTTGGAGAAGGCTCTTCTCATTAGGGCTTGGAGCTGGTCGACCGTTGGAGGCTTTGTCCTCATGTGGCACCGGATAGTCCGGTGTCACACCAGACAGTCCGGTGCCCCTTTGACCTGCTATTCTGACTTCTGCCGTGGTACTGTGCTGCATTGTTCATCCGTCAGAGTCGACCGTTGCGCACAGATAGTCGTTGTCCGCTGGTGCACCAGACAGTCCGGTGGCACACCAGACAGTCCAGTGAATTATAGCGGAGCTGCGCCTGGGAACCCCGAAGCTACGGAGTTGGAGTTGATTCACCCTGGTGCACCGGACACTGTCCGGTGGTGCACCGGACAGTCCGGTGCGCCAGACCAGGGAACACATCGGTTTCCTTTTTTCTCCTTTCTTTTGAAGCCTAACTTGTTCTTTTTATTGGTTTGTGTTGAACCTTTGGCACCTGTAGAATGTATGATCTAGAGCAAACTAGTTACTCCAATTATTTGTGTTGGGCATTTCAACCACCAAAATTATTTAGGAAAAGGTTTTACCCTATTTCCCTTTCACCTGGGCCTGCATACTTAGCTTCAACTGCCAGCGCTGTGCTGACAACCCTGCTGTAGGAGAGATCAAGACAGGTGGCCATCTTTCGTTGTAGCCAGTCATTGAGGCCTCTCATAAAACAATTCCTCTTTTTCAGGTCAGTATTGACCTGGTCAATTGCGTACTGGGACAAATGATTGAATTTGTTGAGATACTGCATAACAATATCTCATCCTTGCTTGAGTTTTATGAATTCTTCTTGCTTCATATGGAACACTCCTTCTGGAATGTAGTGCTCACGAAACGCCAATTTAAATTCATCCCATGTGACTTGATGTCCGGCAGGCTGAATGGCCACATAATTTCCCCACCATGTATTGGCAGGGCCTCTTAACTACTGAGCCGCAAACAATGGCTTCTGGGTCTCCGTGCATCGGATGAGTCCAAACTTCTGCTCAATGACCCGTACCCATTCGTCGGCTTCGAGGGGATCCTCAGCTTTGACGAAAAGTGGGGGACGGGTTTCCGAGAAATCCAGGTACGAAGTTTCACGGGGTCCCTGCGGATAAGCCCTCCTGCCTTGTTGCTGAAGTTGATGTCCCGCCATTTCACATAGGAAGCGGGTGTTGTCAGCGGTCGCGGTGACCAAGGCAGCGATAGCCTCGGCCAACGTGGGCGGTACCGGCGGTGGATTGGGTGTATCTTCTTGACCACGGGATGTTCCCGCGCCGTCATGTGCACGAGTTCGGGATGACATCTGAAGCAAAGAAATATTTGGAAAAAATATAACATGCTGATACATACCATCATTTTACATTACTTAAGATGTAATGTTACAGACTCAATGTACAACATGACTTCATTTCCCTATTTTACATTAGTATTGTTTCTAAACTATACTACTCCTAGTATTTATCATCCTTAGTAGCTTCGTTGTCGGTTGTAGGGGACCATTCGTCAGCCAGGTTCATAGGAGGGGGCTTGAAAAGATCCAATTCCCCACCAAGTGCTTCACCTGTTGTTCCCGAAGGTCTAGCTCCCATTCCGACAGGGTCGGCAGGTACGTTGGGGTGCAGTCGCGAATACAATTCATGAACTTCCTCATGTAATGTATTGCAGTACACCTGCAAGTTGTCAACGACCGTGCTAAGCTCCTCCACACGGGCTCGAGCTTTGGCTTCCCGGTCCCAAGCAATGGAACGTGAGTTGACAGCCCAATCGAGTGCCAAATCCCGTTCGGCAAGCTCCTCTTGCAGATGTCGGATGTCAGTTCTTAATTCATTTATATGCTGACCATCCTCAACCCACACACTGTTTCTGTGATGTAGCTCCGTTCGAAGCTGCTCCACCTAGGCTTCTAGATCTTCAATGGGGTCATTGCTGCCGTTGCTGCTCTCCTCATGCCTTGGAGCCAGCTGGTGGCGAGGCCCGCCAATCGGTCTAGAGGACTTACGTGCGGTTTTCCTGGTGCGCGGCAGCATATCTCCATAATGGGGAAAACTTTATTAGTATAGTTTTTAACATGATGCATGCATAATTACAGAATCAACCTTAGTTGATTCACGACCTTCTATACATTGCACTCTACTATCTGGTCTTAAAATAAGTACTTCAGAAGGTAGTTAGATAAGAAGAAAAGAAATTTTCTTAGATAAGTCTTTGAAAATTCTTTTTGAAAATGCCTCATAATATCTGCTGAGATGGGCTTCGCTCCGATACCAGCTATGACGGAACCTCCCAAGTCATTAGGCCCACCTACAGTTGTCCTTGTCCATCGGACCTCGGACAACCCTGCAGGTGCACCTGATCACTTGACAAGTTCGGTATCTGAATTCTTTACCTTGCCCAAGAGTGTTTTACCCGTCACGCAGATATTACAACACATCGGAGGTACGAGTATGCGGAAGCAGTTACAACAACTTATTTTGTATTAAGGTACAGGAAAAGTATTATTATTACATACCAGTAAAAATATAAGAGTGGTGGAGTAATATTATTACAACCCTAGGAGGCAAAAACCCCTCCCGATTAACAGTAAAAAGTTTTTAAAAGAGGACACTTCCTCTCGAGGCTTCAATCCTGGTTTTCTTCCTTAGGCACCACCTTGGAACAAAAGCAACAAAAATTTGCTGCTTCCTCACCTACAACAACATGGGTTCGAAAACCCTAAGTACGAAGTGTACTTTTGCAAGTCTTACCCATCAAAATAAAAGACTCTCAAGGATATGCTGGCTTGAGGGAGTCAAGGTAAGGTTTAATCAATAATCAAGACTCTGTTTGCAAAAATGCTTACTAATAGTGGATCCCTAAAATCTAGTTTTATTAGCAAGTTAAGTCATTACCTGAATCTAGAGTTCTTTCTACCCTAGTTCAATCACTTGGCCTATACTAGCTATTTTCTTATCAACCCTTCTTATTCACTGGAATGCTACGTGTAGGGCAGTGACCAAGTCTTCATGTCTGAGAAGTAACGGCGATCCAAATCGATTAATACCTAGCTAGGGATCTCCAATCACACGACATATGTAGCACTTAACCCTTGCATATGTCAACTCGCCCCCGGGGTTCTTAAGACCAGATCAAGTTCACGCCAACCGAGAGCACAGATACACCACCGTCCAGCCTCTTGCCATGGAGGGTACACACTACTCTCGCCATCTCTCCACTCCCATTATGTGTTATCTTATTCTGGTATTAGTCTGCCTGAGGCAAATCTTACCCATGATGAGGCATGTGACCAGTTAAAAGGTCCTCGATCATCAAGCCTACATCGAGATGGTCCTTAATCGACTCAGACGGAGACACTACACCGAGACTCTCTTCTCGTGCAAGTCACCCGCCCGGTCTTAGCTTTATCATTTAAACCCAAAGTTTGGCACCTGACAGAGGTACATCTTTTCCGATGTTGAACCCATCACGGCCATGATGGATCCATCATCAAGTTTTATTTTGAAAACATCCCCTCCCACTTGAAGCATCATCTTTTGTCAAAACAAAACCTTTTGTTTTTCTAGAGCAAGGCTAAGCATAAGAAAAACCTTTTTATAAAATAGGAGATCAAGGAAAGGTAATCAAATTCTCAAGGAAGGAAATGTAATAATTTGTTTAGCACACAACTCCTATCACCTAATGCATCAAGCAAGTGAGAAAGATTTTAAAATAGCAAGGGGGTGGAAAATGCACCGGGGCTTGCCTTGTGTTATAGGGGAGTCAGGCTCTGCTCCACAAATGTCAAAATAAAAGCAGTTCCCGGCCGGTGGGTCTTCAGATGGTGGTGGTGGTGTAGCTCTTGCTTCTTTCACTTCTACTTCTTCTTCGTTTTCTATATATCACATATATATAATCATGAATGCTTATGTAATTCTTATGAAAATGCAAAGATAATAAAAGTATATTATCTTAGGTCTTGAATACAATTTTCCTTCATGGGACTCCAGGAAACTAGGGGTTTTGGAGTCAGAACTGTAGTTCCCAGGGCAGGTGTCACTAGAAGATTAGGGTTTTGAGGTTTAGGCACCAAACATGTCCAAATCATGCCAAACTTTGCCCAAGGCTTCTAAGTAATATTTAAAAAATATCTAAAAAGTTTAGTGATTTTTGGTGTTATTAATCAATTTCTAAAAATCCAGGAGTATAAATTGTGGCTACCTTAAATACTCCATAATTCCTTATTTGGACTAAAAATCATAAAACTATTTTTATTAAATAGTATAGAATTTTAGGAGCCTAGCAAAATTGGTCTTACATTTTTAGCATTTTTCTACAATTTCCTAGAAATTCTCTAATCTTGGCAGAAAAAGAAAAAGGAAAAACATGAATAGTACTGGGCCAAAACTGGCCCAATACAACCCAAGCCCGGGCGAAAACACGCGCGCCCGCGTTGCCAACTTTGCGCAGAAGACCTTGGTGATTTGAATAACTTGAAAAGGGGTCGCGACACTATTTCTTTGTTTCACTGACAGCTACAAAAAAACCCCCGGACTTCTATTTCTTTACAACGCCAGGCCCACGACATCACACGGCGGCAGACCGAGCTCCAGCAAACCCATACCGGCCACGACACTCAATGACCGGTGCTCTAACTTGGCTGAGACCTAATTCAACACCTAACAAACGTTTCCTCTCGATCAATTGCATAATTCGAGCTCTAAATCACCCTGTCCACGGAGACAGTGCGAACAACGGATGAGTAGAAGTGTTCCCGGTGATCTAGGGCAGTCTAGCTTAATCAAACAAGTTGAGGAGCATCAGGGATATGTAAGGGTTCTGAAACAAGAGAGCAGAGGACAAGATCGGACCTGAAACGAGCTAGCCACGACGAGGATCTTTTTACGCTGGCGGAAACCCGATTTGGGGGAAATGAGCAATTCGAGGACTCAGGTGAACAATTGGAGGCACGAGTGGGTGTGTTGGGTGCTTGAATACCTAGCGGAGCCGAGGGTGTGATCAATTTATAGGGCCCTTGAGCGGTGGCGGCTAATTTGAAGGAGACGCTTGGCGGCCGGAGAGGGGAAAGAGCAATGGCGCAAAGAATTCATGGCGTTCACCAGCGCAATGGCTCCACGATTGTACTCTGAAGTGCGCTACGGTCACTACCGCACAGTAACAAGCCATGGCGTGGCACAACAGAGGTCACTGGAGTTTCCATGGCGACACCGGCGGTCCGGCCACATCGCAATGGCTATAGGCGCTGTGATAAGCCTCTGCCGCGACCAAATCCACGCCCCCGCGCGATCTTTTGACCTCCCCGTGAATATCCACGGCGTGCCAAGCACGAATCATGGAGATCAGCGCGAATCCGGGTGCATGGATCACCGGCGGCGAGGGGGACTGAATCTTGGGATATTTTCGCTACTGTACCATTAGAGGATGCTTCAGTTATTCTGATAGAGCATTTCACAGCGCGATTTGTTTCAGATTTTATGTAGTGACCTGACCAACTCTCCGCATCAAAGTTGTAGCCTAACAAACCAGCTTTAACTTTGTTATAATGTCCATCATCAAATAGTCACAGGATCTTACTCAAAATCGAGCTCTAAGTTCATCCAACTTCACTGTTACTGAAAATTCAGACCTAGGGCTGACTTACAGCACAACTTTGAGCTTATTTTTCTCCAAACTATGTACGTGATCAAAGCTTAGTTACTTAAGCAAAGTTGTTCTCCTATTATAGCTCTAGACTTTTGATGTGTTGACCCTAGGCAAATTCTTTGTATTTTTAGAACTACAGAGCTCCAAAGTCAGCCCTATGCACTAAATTTCAGTCTTTGCCACATGAGGGGTGTTGAGTGGCTTTTTGCAAATAAGCCCAAATCTCATGGTTTGATTTGCAAATCTTCAAATATGTGAACCATATGATTTGAGGTACCCTAACACCTTGGTTTTTGCACTTGGATCCAAAATTGTGCCAAATTTACATATAACACCCTAGGGTTTCAATTTGGGGTTTTTAGTGGTCTTTTTAGGGTTTCTGGCACTTCTAGGGTTTGAATGTCACTCAGGTTCATTAATGGTGATATCTTATGACCATTTTTAATGAGTTTTGAAGTTTTCTCATGCTTGGGGCTTGATCATCACTCCTAGGCCTGGTTTAGGGCTAAGTACCCTACCTTAAGGTTCCACACATAACAAGTCAAATCAATACAAATTGTTTGAAATTTTTACCTAGTGAATGCACTCTAAGTGTAACAATCACATGATATGCTAATGCTCATGATGTTATGCTCAAGTTTTAGTGACAGTAACACCAGAGGTGTTACAGGGCCCATTGCCTTCTTGGGTCGGCCCATTTCATTTGTAGTCTTTGTCCGGCCCACGACGAGACGACCTTGCGGGGCGACTGGTCTGTGGCCCCACACAAGGGTTTTCGCCTTCTAGTGGACTCGGGGGATATCTGTCCCCACAAGCTCCCAATCTTTGAGTTGATTTTGAAATAATTGACTCAAAGGTTCCTGGTCCTGCCTGTGGGTTCGTTGCATGGCCTGATTTTTTGTACCATTGTTGGGTTCACCAAAGGTGCACCTATTGGGTGTAGCCTCCGAGCTTTGAGTGGATTTTAGAGGTCTTCATCTTTATGCTTTTGAAATCAGCATTTTGGCCCCTAAGGTATTGTTAATCTATTGGGTGTAGCCCCCGAGCTTTGAGTGGATTTTAGAAGTAATCCATTCAAAGGTCTTCACTCTTATGCTTTTGAAATCAGCATTTTGGCCTCAAGGTATTGTGAATCTGTTGGGTGCATCGAAGGTGCACCTAATGGGTGTAGCCCCCGAGCTTTGAGTGGATTTTAGAAATAATCGATTCAAAAGTCTTTATCTTTATGCTTTTGAAATCATTTTCAGAATAACCAGGCGATGTCATCTGTCCATGCCTTGTTAGGTCTGGAATCAATTTGATCAGTGACAAGTTGGACATCTAGCTGGTTGAGACAGAGGGCCTTCAACTGCACACTACTCTGCCCTGTACTTTAATGCTTCTATTGATTGGACTTGCGCTTTAGTAACCACATTTGGGCTTCCTCCCGTTTCAGTCGATATCCTCTTTTTGTCGTGGTACATTCATTGCGTATATTTTGTGGGTATCACCTCTTCAGAAAATCTTGAAAATTCTAGGTGATACACCCGGACAGTTTCTCACGCTTCGTCGACCATGGAAGGAGGTCTAGCTTCAGCTTGTGAGGGTACGACCGAGGGTGCTTCAGCTTGTGAGGGTCCCGCTTAGGATAATCTAGCCCCCGAGGGTGGTGTTGAGGGCGATGCAGCCCCCAAGGGTGGTGCTGAGGATGACCCAGCCCCCAAGAGTGCCGAGCTTGGATCCTCTTCGGTTGCCTCCATGGATGTTCACGTCGGATCGCCACTGGTTCAATCTGAGGAACCCGTGGTGACGAATTTATCTACTGCTCTTGTCAGTCCGGTCAGCTTAGAGGCCAGTGACCCGGATGCTGGGAATCCGTCGCCTGTTGTTGGAGCTAAGGTCTCCCCGAGTGATGCTCTCAACATTGTCCTTATCAATGCTCCATCGACAGACAGTGCCTCGATGCTTCCAGCTCAGGGACTTCCTTTATTTCTTTCTATCCTCTAGGTGAGCCAATCTTTGCCTTTTATTATATGTGTTGACAAACAGGTTCTCTTGCCAACTTTTGAGCTTGCAGAATGTTTTCAACTCTGTATCTGCCAAGTTGAGATCTTGTGGTGCTCCTGTCCCCGACCAAGTTTTGTCTTTGATGCAGTAGAATCCTCTACTGCTTCAGAGGCAAATAGATGATCTGAAGGCCTCAAACTTTGGTTAGTGGGTCTATGGTTTCCTTCTTGTTGTTTATTGCTTCTCTCGTTTCACATCTTGTATTCTTTTCCTGCTGCTTCACCAGCTCTGATTCAGCGGTGCTCCGATGCTGAGGAGAGGTATACCTAGAGCCAAGCTGATCTGAACCAGGTTTCTGCTTTCTTGGACAACGCTTGGACCTTGAACTCTTATTTGAATGCCCAACTTGATTCAGAGAAGATGGCTCATGTGGTAGATTTTCCTGACTGCTTCTGCTTTGCCCCTTTGCTTCGATGCTTAGTTCTCTTCTTGCCTGTAGGAGGAGAGGCAAACGCTTCTTGCTTCTCGTGACAATCTGGATAGATTATATTGTGATGATAGAAATTCCCTGACTATCCTGGAGAGGAGCCATCACTTCACTATGTCGGACTTGGACCATCATAGGGATGAATTGAGGGCATCCCAGACTGAAGTGTAACGACTTGGTAAGTTGTTGTCTTCAAAGGATTCTGTTATTAAGGAGTTGCACTCCTCAAAGAAACTTGTCATGCAAGAGCTAGAGGCTGCTCGTCACAACATCAAGGCCTTAGAGGATGACTGTGTTGTTATGAAATCAATGTGCGACAAAGCCATGGACAAGGCTGTTTGCGTCGGGCAAATCCTGATGAGAAGGCCTGGTGTTGTGGTGCCTAAGGACATTGTTGCCGATGTTCTCGCTGCACCTGTTGTCGTGAGCAAACCTTCTTCCTCTGCTACTCCAGCTGGCGAGGCTTCCTGCAAAAATGCTCCTGCACAGTGATTCGTTCGAATGAGAAAATACTTTTTTATTGAATTAGTATTCTTTAGCGAGACAGTGTATCATGGATTTCATGTGCATGTAACTACGTTACGCTTGAACTGATTGTTCTGTTAGCAGGGCGCTGAGACCACCCTCGAATATGTGAGCATGTTGTTTTACTTTGACACATTCCTTGATTTGGGCTGACTGTTTCGGTAGTAGGGTAAAGTAATCACCCCTATTCATGAAAGCATGAACATGTCGCGTCGACTTAAGGCATTTCCGACTTAAACCGATTGCTCCGTTAGTAGGGTATAGTGATCACCCTAAGTCCTGTAAGCGTGAGCATGTCGCACTGACTTAAGGCGTTTCCGACTTAAGTCGATTGCTCTGTTAGAAGGGTATAGTGATCACCCTGAGTCCTGTAAGCGTGAGCATGTCGCACCGACTTAAGGCATTTCCGACCTAAGCCGATTACTCCGTTAGTAGGGTATAGTGATCACCTTGAGTCGTGTAAGCGTGAGCATGTCGCACCGACTTAAGGTGTTTCCGACTTAAGCCGATTGCTCCGTTAGTAGGGTATAGTGATCACCCTGAGTCGTGTGATCGTGATCATGTCGCACCGACTTAAGGCGTTTCTGACTTAAGTCGATTGCTCCATTAGTAGGGTATAGTGATCACCCTAAGTCGTGTAAGAGTGCCGCGCCGATTTCAAGTTGAGACCGACCTAGGTCAGTTGTTGATCAAGAACTCGTATGCCTTGGAACATGGAAGGTTTATTGATAATGAAATCTTCTGCTTACAAAGTACGACTCACCCCCAAGAGCTTTGAGGCATTATTATGGATAGAATTTCCTGAGGTGCTCAATATTCCACGAATTTCCCATTTCGGTGCCATCCATTTGAGTGAGCCGGTAAGATCCTGGCTAGGTAGCCTCTGCAACGATGAATGGCCCTTCCCATGGTGGTGACAATTTGTGCCGTTCTTCTCCCGTCAATACTCGATGAATGCCGCACTGCGTTATCGTAACACTGTGTTCTTCTCCTTTGCAGCGAAGGATCAATGCCACACTGCGTTATCGTGATAGCGCCTCAGGGTCTGCTGGTATCTGGCCAACTGAATGACCACATTTAGTTGTTCTTCCTCTAGTACGTCGATGTCCTCTAGCCTAATTGCTTCTGCTTCGGCTATGCTTTCGAATGTTAATCTGGGTGCTCCAAAGATCAGATCTACTGGTAACACTGCCTCCGACCCATACACCATGAAGAATGGGTTTTTCCGTGTAAAGCCCGGCTCGGCTGGGTTCGTAGGCTCCAGACTACATATGGTAGTTCCTTGATCCATTTTCCTACGAGCTTCTTGCTTTTGTCAAACAACTTTTTCCTAAGTGCATCGAGTATCATCTCGTTAGCTCTTTCCACCTGCCCATTAGCTCTTGGGTGTGCCACTGATGCATACTTGATCTGGATGCTCCTCTGCTCGCAGAAGTCGAAGAACTCTGAGCTGGTGAAGTTAGATTCCAGGTCTGTAATGATGCTGTTGGGTATTCCAAACCTGAACATTATTTCTTGAATCAAGTCCACTGCCTTTACTGAGGTTAAAGAGGCGATGGGTTTGTATTCTATCCACTTTGTGAATTTATCAATGGCAACTAGTACGTGTGTATATCCCCTTGAGCTTTCTTGAAGGGCCCAATCATGTCCAGTCCCCAGCATGCAAACGGCCAGGTCACAGGAATAGTCTGCAACTGTTAAGCGGGTAGATGCTGCTGCTTTGATAAGAATTGGCACGCCTCGCACTTCTAGACTAACTCAGCTACATCATTCTTAGCTGTTGGCTAGTAGAACCCGGACCTGAAAGCTTTTCCTACCAGAGTCCATAACGCTGCATGCACGCCACATTGCCCAGCATGGATTTCATCCAACAACTGCTTCCCAGTGGCCAAGTGAATACACTTCATGGGGACTACCCCTGCACCTCTTCTGTACAGTAAGCCCCCTATAATGGTGTAGTGGACCGACTGTCTCGCGGTGCGCTCCGCCGCAGCCTTGTCATCTGGTTCTTCCTCATTTCTTATGTATTTGATGATTGGCTCTCTCTAGTCATTTGGATCTGCCTCTGCCTGACTTAGAACGTGACATTCCTCCATCTGATCTGTGGTGACACTCGGTTGCTATATTTCTTGGACGAAAACCCAGGTGGAACTTGGGCCTAATTGGACCCCATCTTCGATAGTGCGTCAGCCACTACATTGTGATCCCTTTCCACATGGTGGAACTCTAATCCTTCGAATTTGTCCTCTAGCTTTCGTACCGTTGTGCAATATTTGTTCATTGAGTCGGTCGAGCAATCCCAGTCTTTGTTTACTTGGATTATGACCACTAGTGAGTCGTCGTACACCATTAATCTCTTGATGTCGAGTGAAACAGCGATGCTTAGTGTTGGGGGCCTTCCTCTTCCGAAGATCCTAAAAAATTTAACTAACATGTCTTTCAGTGTAACATAGATTGCCACAGGAGGCTTCAGCTTTGAGACGAAGGCATGCATGGTATGAAGGTGCGGTCTGAAGGAAGGATAAACGAGCTTCGAAGCTGTGGCTGAAGAAGCTTCGGCTTAGCACGATGACGATGGTGAAAGATGAAACTGACCTAAAGGAGAAAAGACTGCTTAGTCCTTGACAACTTGCCTTATGGTCAACAGTAAATGTGAGGGACATGAATGTAATTTTGTCCAGGCTGCGTCTTGTACCTATAAATAGATGAATAGTAACCACGTATTGTTCACGCTGAATTGTGATCACTCTTGCGTCAATCTTGCTTTTCCACCTTTTATCAAGCCGAAGGTATAAATGTAATATAAATATCATTAATGTTTATTCATGTTTATAAAATTAGGATATAAATAATCTAATGATTTGTGATGATTGTTTATATTCTTTTGTATTTCATATGTCTTTATTTACATTTTGTCCACTAAAATGATGAAGGTATGTCCTTCATGACCTTCGTCTGAAGATCATTATATCCCAGGGGAGATAATGCTTCAAAGAACGAAGGTCTCTAATCGTTAACAATTATGTTGCTTTGTTCTTGATGTATAGCATTCGAGAACTAGGACCAATATTGGCGCCCACCTCCAGTAAACTCATTCGACCACCTTCGGCAAGCATCGACCTTCGTCATGCCGCCAAAGAAGACAGCAGCGCCAGGGGCTGTACTGTAGCATCTGGACGTTAATCAGGAGACGCTACGTGAAGCTAAGAGCCAGAAGAGGAAGGCTACCGGCCCAACACCTCAGGAGGAGGAACTGGACCAAGAAATCAGGGATCTGGAAGCTATCCATCAACAAGTCCAAAAGAAGAGAGAGAAAATACTTTGACTCGCCGACCTCCAGAGGAAGATTGATGAAGCCGCTGAAGAAATGTGTCACCTTACCCAGGACAACTAAGACCGAAGGCCCCAGCACAGGAAGCTTCGTCAAGAAAATTCATACAATGATGATGAATGGTACGGTGACTTTCATCATGTCAATTTTGCTTTTGACGATGCTTCTCCCTTGGCAGCAGAACTGCAGGCTACCGTGTGGCCCCCGTCATACAAGCCACCTCAGCTTCCTATGTATGATGGACACTCAGACTCGAAGCAGTTCCTGATGAGCTATGAAGCAACCATATCTTCATATGGGGGCAATACTGCAGTCATGGCTAAATCCTTCATCATGGCAGTCAAAAGTGTAGCGCAAACTTGGTACTCTTCTCTTCGGCCAGGGACAATTACGTCTTGGCAGAAGCTAAAGGACATGCTGGTCACTAGCTTCCAAGGCTTTCAAACAAAGCCAGTCACCGCTCAAGCTCTGTTCCAGTGCACACAAGACTAGGAAGAGTACCTCCAGGCGTATGTCCGAAGGTTCCTGTGACTGAGAGCCCAGGCACCTACAGTGCCTAATGAGATTGTCGTTGAGGCCATGATCAAGGGGCTCAGACCAGGACCAATGGCACAATATTTTGCAAGGAAGCCGCCGCAAACCTTGGAGAAGCTTCTCCAGAAAATGGATGAATACATCAGAGCTGATAATGATTTCCGGCAAAGAAGGGAAGAAGCTTACAGATACTCTGAGATGGCCAGGGGCTTCGGAGGAAGATTCCAACCTAGGCAAGTCAGGTCAATCCATAATGGTAGCCCAAGTGATGATAGGGGAAGCCAACCCCAAAGGCAACAGCATAGCTCCCAATCATCAGGGCCGCAATGAAGTTCTTTCAGGCCACCAACTCCAAGAGGCAGAGGGGGCAGAAGCTTTGGCGGAAGATATGGAGATCAGTCTAGGAGACTGTTTTGCTTGTTCTGCGGCGAAGACAAAGGCCACACCACAAGAACGTGCCAAGTCATGATTCAGAAGCAAAAAGAGATTGCCGAAGCTGAAGCACAACAAAATCAGCCGAAGCAAGTCTTACATACTGCTTCATGCTATTCTCCCTACGTTCCAGAGTACATAGGTAATCAACAGCCTATGGCCTATGTCACTTTGGCAAACCACTCTCAAGCCTCCTGGGCCTAGCTCCCACCACCACCACCACCGCTAGCACCTACTTTGGCCCGAAGCCAGCAGCCAGAAGGGCACCAACACGCACAACAACAGCGCGATTTTCAGGAGGAGTCCGAAGCTCGCACAGTCAATAGCACTGTGCCTGAATCCAAGCACATCTACTGAAGAATATCCTACCTCTGGTGCATCTTTATCCTTTCTGCCATTTTATTTTTCTTGTATGAAAAACAATTCACGAAGGATTGAATTCCAATTTCATGTAATAATATTGAACCCATATCATCGAATGCGATGCTTCCTCTTAACAAGATTTCTAAGCTACAAAAGTCGTTCCTAAGGGAGCGCAGAGTAAGTTCTAAAGCTACAAAAGTCGTTCCTAAGGGAGCGCAGAGTAAGTTCCGAAGCTCAAAAGTCATTCCTAAGGGAATGCAGAGCCAAAATACCACCGAAATAGAAGGTGAAGAAGCTCCAAAGTCGTCCCTAAGGGGATGTAGAGCTTAAATGCCACCGAAATAGAAGTTGAAGAAGCTCCAAAGTCGTTCCTAAGGGGATGCAGAGCTTAAATGCCACCGAAATATAAGGTGAAGAGACTTAAAAGACGTCCCTAAGGGGATGCAGAGTCAGAGTGTTTCTGTGTGGATATGTGTCTTCGGCATAAACATCATGCTGCATCATATCATCGCATCATTCCACATAGCATTACATCATACATCACGTCGCATCAACAGCAAGATTGAGCACGAAGCAAACCTTTGGTAATTACATGATGAATGAAAGTGCCGGAGCACGAAGTAAACCTTCGACAATTACAATCTTACCAGGAAAATTTTTGTCGACATCATGCAAACAACTGTGCTATAGAAGGGTTTTTTCTTTACGAAGCATGAAAAGAAGGGAAGGTGTTTTTTCGCTGAAGGCTCAAAAATGGTACGTACGCAAATTTCATACATCACAAAGAAATATATTACACTAATATACACATAGATATACAATGTTTAATTTGCACAAATATTACATCACACAAATGTTACATTTCTTAGCTACACAAAAAAATCTAGTCTTACTTCAAAATCTTCTCAGCGGCTTTGTTAAGAAGTTTGTTGACAGCTTCGTCAACAACTTCTTCAGCAATTCTTAAAGTTTCTAGCGCCGCCTTCATGGCTGGATCAGCTTCGGGATCATATGGCTCAGGTGGCGGTGAAAGTTCAGCTACAGTAAAAGTAATAAGTTGTTAATCCGAAGCCAGAAAAAAAACTAAAGCTATGAAACAGTTAAAATACCTATGTGCCTTGCGCGCTCGACAGCCTCTTTGACTCGCTTGGCTTCTTCTCGGGCTTCATAAGTTTCTTTCTCATTCTTTTTTATAGCTTCGTCGGCTAGTTCTCGGTCGCGTTTCATCCAAATGTTGGAGTAAAATTTTCCGCCCATCAGAGTCGCCTCAGCCAAAGGATCCTTTGTGTTCTCCACAGTGAAGACAGCCTCCGTCTGGGTTGTAGCTTTAACGTGTTCGCAGCTAGATTTTTCCAAAATTGCTGCAACCCCTCTGGCACCGGCAAAGGCACAGAAATCACCGTGATCACTAAGGATCTCTTCAAAAGCTTCGGCTTCTTCACTGATCCATTCGATGATTCCTACGGGATCGCCTCTAATAAATTTCTGCTCGGATGAGTAAGCACTCGCATTTGCAAAACTGTCTTTTAGCTTCTTGGCACAATCCAAGGATTTTTCGTAATATCTCTCCTTCGATTCCCGAAGCTCATCTACATTCTTTTGCAATCTTGCGCTAGTCCACTCGCTTATTTTTTGTTTTGCTTTAGCCACTTCAAAATCTTCATTCTTCTCGGCAAGTTTTTTCTTCAAGTTTTCAATTTCGGCTCTATGAGCTTCGGACTGCACGGCAAGATTGGTTTCACTAGCCTTGACTCTGTCTACTAAGGAAAGCAGAATTTTATCTTTCTCTGCAGCTTCATTCCTCAGTTTGTTAACCTCTGACCGAAGGTTACCAAGGGCTATTTGGCAACTTTCATCCTTAGCATTCTTTTGTGCTCTTAAAGCGTTGCTCAAAATTAAGCCCTACAAAAAAGGGGGAGACAAAGGATCAGCACAAGAGTAAAAGACACAAAAATAATCTACTTATAAGTCAACAACTTTTGTACCTTCAGACTATTGTACGCAAGGTTGTCTGCGAGGTCATCTTTCGACATAGCAGAAAGGCCAACTTCAAGCTTCGGAAATCCTATGTTTTTTGTCATCTCCCGGCATACAGATATTTCCTTTTTGTCCAGGAGGCAGTATAAAAATTCATCTTCGTTGGTGCCATTATACACCAAGGCCCCTTTCGGGTACTTCAGTTCCCGGGCATAGTGTTTGGCTTCTGCAATTTCCTCTTCCAACAATTTTTTACCCGAAGCATGTCGAATAATGAAGTCTAGCTCTTCACTAGATGCTTCGGCAGTCGGAGATTCAACCTCCTTGGGCGCATCTTATTTCTCTGGCACCAGACCGACGTCCGAAGGTCCTTGTTCAATACTCTGTCTAGTTCCAACAGGCTCTGTTTCAATGGGCACTGAGGGCCCAACTTCGGCTTCAGCACGAGTTGTAGCATCCTCGGTAGTCTCCTTTGCAGAAGCAGGAGTCGACGCCCTTGTCAACTCTAAGACAGCATCCAGCACGCTAGCCATCCTCCTTCTCTTGGGAGTTATTGCAGGAGCTCTGGGCACCTTCGGCAACTCCGGTTCTGGTGGCGGGCTCAGGATTTTTCGTAAACCTGCCGATTCTCCTAGCTCTGGCTCTTCTGTCGCTTTTTCTTTGGCTTCAACAGGATGCTTTGGCGCTTCGGCCGATTCGGTTTTCTCCTGCCCTATTACTTCCAGCACTTCAGCCGATTCCCCCTTGGAACCGGCAATAGTGAGGTATCTTGGATCAGCGGTGGAAGTTGTCCCCTCACCAAGCTTCGGCACCCTGGCTGTTTCAATATATCTAGGCCGGTGCGTCAAAACCTTAATTTTCTTACCCTTCGGCACAACAGAGATGGCCAAAGTAGCAGCTTTCCTTTTCTTTCCCTGCTTTCGCAAGGGATAGCTATAATCTAGGTATACGAAACCAATAACATCAAAAACTCGGTTTAACCTTTTCTTGCCTCGACCTCCGAAGGCTAAGGTCATGGCATCATCTTTGGCCCTTGTGTAGGCCCCAAGCAGCTCGTCGCTAGTTGCCTCAACACAGTTCAACCAGTCATCATTCGGCTCATCAAACTGATCTTTGTATCTGAAGGTATATTTCAGGTAAACCAAACCGCCTTGACTGGACCCGGTAGCATCTTCCTTCGGCATCTCCAAGTCACTCACGAGAGGCCATACTTTGTAGGCGATGTGCTCTAGGACCAAGTCTCTTGTGCCAATAAAAGTGCATACAGTGTTAAAACTCCTCTAGCATGTTTCTATTTCATTTCCAAGAGCAGTGGATGGTCTTTTGATGCTGAAGCGAGACCAGATAGGGCATTGGATAATCCCTTTTATATCTTCCCTTTCAACTAAGTTATTCTTCACATAAAACCATTCTTCCATCCAGGCTCCTGGCCACCTCTTCCGAAACGTCGGAACTGGATAGCTCACGTCAGAGCGAGGCACGAAGCCATAACAACCAAAATTATTGTGATACTGTTCCTTCCCAGTAGCCTTCGTTTCGTAAGACAGCTCATGCATATTGCAGAAGCATTTTGCACTTGGCTCCAGTCCTTGGCTTCTCACAGCCCAAATAAAAACCCTCATCCTAATGATGGCTTCGAGGGTAATCTGATGAAGAAAAATTTCAAAGGTCTTCAGCACTTCAACTAGAAATTTACTTAACGGGACCGAAGCCCAGCCTTCATGAAGCTCCTATAAACAACCACTTCATCTACTTCGGGTGCAGGGGCGGTGCTATCCCCTCCAACTCTCACAATGGAAATATCTCAGAAATATCTCCCTTTCATAGCATCAATTTGACTCTGCTTGATGGATGATTTTCCGAAGATGGTGTGACTCGGCCGCTAGGGCTGATTTTCGGCACCTTCGTCTTCACTTTCCACATCAAAGCCTTTGCTATCGCCAGAATCTTTACACAAACCATCTAGCATTTCATTTGTAATCTTCTCAGTGTTTGTCTTCTCTATAGCCTCGTAAAAACTAGCTAGAGCAGGATCAACAACCTTCTTCTCTTCATCCATTTGGTGAGCACTTGTGCAAATGCCGAAGCTCACAAATCAAGCGAGATCTAATAGAGCAAGAAAATTCAAGCTTCAAAAAATAGCACAAGCGGTTGTAATGGCGCATCAAATGATATCACTACGGGTTCCTATTTATATGCCCAGTGCATTGCAACTTGGCGGGCCCTACATGTCATTGACTTTCGCTATTCTAGCGAAGGGTAGGTGTTTTTTCGGACCTTCGGCTAAAGGCCTTCGTTCATGTCGCAGTCTTTATTTGTTAAATGCAAAAACAAATTAATACTGCGAGGGGCTACTATTGGGGGCCTTCCTCTTCCGAAGGTCCTCAAAAATTTAACTAACATGTCTTTCAGTGTAACATAGATTTCCACAGGAGGCTTCGGCTTTGAGACGAAAGCATGCATGGTATGAAGGTGTGATCTGAAGGAAGGATAAACTAGCTTCGAAGCTGTGGCTGAAGAAGCTTCGGCTTAGCACGATGATGATGGTGAAAGATGAAACCGACCTAAAGGAGAAAAGACAGCTTAGTTCTCGACAGCTTGCCTTATGGTCAACAGTAAATGTCAGGGACATGAATGTAATTTTGTCCAGGCTGCGTGTTGTGCCTATAAATAGATGAACAGTAACCCTGTATTGTTCACGCTGAATTGTGATCACTCTTGCGCCACTCTTGATTTTCCACCTTTTATCAAGCCGAATGTATAAATGTAATATAAATATCATTAATGTTTATTCATGTTTATAAAATGAGGATATAAATAATCTAATGATTTGTGATGATTGTTTATATTCTTTTGTATTTCATATGTCTTTATTTACATTTTGTCCACTGAAATGATGAAGGTATGTCCTTCATGACCTTCGTCTGAAGATCATTATATCCCAGGACAGATAATGCTTCGATGGACGAAGGTCTCTAATCGTTAACAATTTTGTTGCTTTGTTCTTGATGTATAGCATCCGAGAACAAGGACCAACACTTAGTTCATGGACCAGTGCCTCATACTCTGCGTCGTTATTGGATGCTGGAAACAAGAGCTAGAGTGCATACTTGAGTTGCTCACCTCTAGGAGCGATAAAGAGAATCCCCGCCCCTGCTCCATGCAGTCTCAACGAGCCATCAAAGTACATTCTCCACATTTTAGCAACTTCTGGGCTTTCAGAGACCTGGTGCTCAGTCCACTCTGATATGAAGTCGACTAGTGCCTGAGTCTTTATCGCCGTGCGAGGTAGAAACTCTATATCATGAGCTCCGAGTTCACATGCCCACTTAGATGTTCTACCAACAGCTTCCTTGTTGTGAAGAATATCGCCTATTGGAAATCCTGTGACTAGTATGACTTTGTGGTCATCAAAGTAGTATTGGAGCTTGCGAGCAGTTAGAAGTATTGCATATAATAGCTTCTGAACAAGAGGGTACCTTATCTTTGAAGGACCGAGGACTTCACTCATAAAGTAAACCGGATGTTGCACTGGGTATGCATATTCTTCTTCTGTCCGCTCGACTACTAACGTGGTGCTTACCATGTGAGTCGTGCAGGAAAAATATAGCAGCAGATCTTCAGCCGGCTGATCGAACGTAGCTCGGCGTGGTGGCTTGAGTACTGATGGTGTGGTCAGGAACTTCTTCAGTGCATCCAAGGCTTCCTGCGCTTCCGTGGTCCACTGAAATTTTTCCACCTTCTTGAGCAATGTATAGAATGACATTCCCTGCTTGCCTAGCCTTGATATGAATCTGCTCAACGCTGCCATGCATCCAGTGAGCCTTTGTACCATCTTCTGTGATCGTGGCGGCTCCATCCTCATAATGGCCTCAATCTTCTCTGGATTTGCTTCTATTCCCCGATGACTGACGATAAACCTAAGTAGCTTTCCAGCTGGTACTCCAAATACACATTTCTTTGGATTTAGCTTCCATCGATAGCGTCTTAAGCTGTTGAAAACCTATTGCAGATCCTCGATGAAGTTTTCTGAGTTTTCTATCTTGATAACCACATCATCAACATAAGCCTCCACTCGCTTGCCCTAGTGGTCAGTTAAGCACGTCTAGATGACCCTTTGGTAAGTCGCTCCAGCGTTCTTGAGGCCGAACGACATGCAGGTATAGCAAAAGGCCCCGAATGGTGTGATGAATGTGGTCTTCTCCTTGTCTTCCTTCACTAGACTGATCTGATGATACCCAGAGTAGCAGTATAGGAAGGAGAGCATAGAGCAGCCAGCAGTCGAATCAACTACATGATCTATCCTAGGGAGTCCGAAGGGATCCTTCGGGCAGTGCTTATTGAGATCGGTATAGTCGACGCACTTGCGCCAATGAATTTTATTCTTTTTGAGTACAAGAACGGGGTTTGCCAGCCACTCTGGATGCAGTACTTCTCTAATGAACCCTGCTAACACTAGGCGAGCCAACTCTGCACGAATGGCTTCTCTCTTGTCAGGCGTGTAACGACGCAACTTATGTCGGATTGGTCTTGCCTAAGGATAAACTTTAAGTTTGTGCTCGGCCAGTTCTCTCAGGACTCCCGACATGTCCGCAGGTTGCCATGCGAATACATCCCGATTGTCTTGCAGGAACTGAACGAGCGCGCTTTCCTATTTGTCGTCAAGGCTGGAGCTGATGATTGCAGTCTTGCGTTCATCAGAGAATCTTAGATTGATCCTTTTAGTTTCTTCAGTCGGCCGCATAGAGGTCGCAGTCTGAGCTTCATTTGAGGGGATCATGAAATTTTCATCTTCCAGTCTGCTGCCAGCCTATGTGGGAAGGGCTACCGGGGGCTCGACAGTGAGAGCCGTTTGGATGGTGCCCTGAAAGCATTCCGCGACACCTTGGAAGTCGGCACGCACGGTGATAATCCCTTGAGGTCCTGACATCTTGAGTATCATGTACAGGTAGTGTGGGATAGCCATGAATTTTGCCAGTCCTAGTCTTCCAATGATGGTGTTTACAACCCGTAGTCGAAGCGCGCCACCTCAAACCTCAAGAACTCGGTTCTGTAGTTCTCTGGGGTTCCAAAGGTGATGGACAAGTAGATGTGTCCAAGCGGGTACTCCCCTTCGGTCGACACAATGCCGAAGAAGGGAGTATCCGACTTAGTGAGGTCGTTGATGGTGACACCTAGGGCCTGGAGCGTCCGGGGGAAGGTGACTTTGATGTTGCTTCCCCCATCCACCAACACTTTCTTTACCTGGCTTTCTCGGATCAATTGATCAACGAGTAGTGGATATTTACCTGGGTGATCAAAGTTTAGCCATTGATCAGCTCGGCTGAAGGTTATCGCGTGTTCCGACCATCGGTAAGGGGCCGGAGCACTAGTCGTGGCCACCAGGACCTGCCGATCGTTGAGCTTTTGTTGCCTGTTGTTTTCTTGTGCCCCATGGCCTCCAAATATGACATTGACTTTCGTGTCAACGCGCGGGAAAGCTCCTCTGCTCCCCTCTTTCTGCTGCTGAGGTTGCCTAGGCTCGCCAGGCTCTCCTCGTGGCGGGGGAGGTGGTAGTGGCTGGAACGGTCGGTCATGCCCGACGGAGTGTTTGAAGTCTCTGCAGTTCCGCAGGGTGTGGCGCATGTCCTTGTGATACGGACACTGGGAGTCGAGGATCTCATCCAGTGTCTGCACTCCTGTGCGAGGTGCACCGCGGGCTCGAGCGGCAGGTGGCCCGGTGGTGTGCACCTCCTCGCGGGGCCTTTTTCCCAGCGCTTGTCCGGTTGCTAGTTCCCGCCGTGGTGCGGATGGCGCAGATTTTGTGCCTCCGATGAGGTCCTGGGCCCACTCATCCACGGTGATGTAGATGTCTGCCTCCTTGAACAATTGTTCGGAGGTGGCCGACGCCTTTTGGAGTATGGCTCGTACGAAGGCCGAGTCGTTGGATCCTCGATAGAAGTCTTAAATCACAGCTGCCTCGGCGACTTTGGGGATGCAGTTCCTCATCGTTTGAAATCTTTTGAGGAACGATCGGAGGGTCTCATCATTCTGGCGCCTAATGCATTTGAGGTCCCATGGCTGCGCCGGTTTATCGGAGAGAGACTGGAAGTTCGTGATAAACCGTCGACTTAAGTCACCCTAATCGTTGATGCATTGTCGAGGTAGGTGTCGGAGCCACCGCAGCACGTCATGTCCTAGGACAATGGGCAAGTACGCCGTCATGACGTCCTTTGTTGCCCTAGCAGCCCAAGCGGCGGTTGTATAGACGACCAGCCAGCCTCCTGGGTCCTACTTAGGCCCATACTTGTCAACGTTGGAGACCTTGAAGTTAGAAGGCCATTGGATGGCCCGGAGATGGGGAGTAAGTGCGGAAACTCCACATGTATCCTCCTGCCGATGTTCGTGCCATCGATCCCGGGGAGGGGAGTCGGTAGTAGGTCATCTCGACCATCCCCGGAATGGACCACTGGTCAAAGCTACCGCAGACTCAATTCGGGTGGCACGACTTCGCACCGGTACACTATGATCTCGGTCATACTTCTCTCGGTGCCTCATCTCATTTTCATGCCGTCGGTCACGCGAACCGCTGATGGTGCTTCGTGCATCTCGTCGGCTGTTGATGGCATGACGCAAGTCGTTCACAGGATGAGCGAGGGATAGAAGATGATTGGCCACCTATGTAAGCAGCCGCCAGTAACCCTCTGTGTCTGGGGTTCACGGGAGTCCGTCGGCTATCTGCGCTAGTACTCCTCCAACTTCACTCGACGTGTTTAGTGCTCGAGCGAAATCGGGGTACATGTTTCGAGCGAGGAGAGGGTTCTCTCTCTAGAGCCTAGCGTCTTGTTCGGCTAGCTCTCGCTCCCGATCCTGGGCCTGTCGGTGATCACGACGGCGAGAGTTACGTCTTTCTCGGTGTACTCGTTCGTCGGGAGTTTCTCCCACTTTTGAGGTTCGTCCCGGGACACGGGTTGCGTCGAATCTCGTTCCTCGGCTTCATGATGTCGCCGCACGTTTCGGGGTCTGTTTCTTCGTTGCCGGGCATCACGCTAGGGAGGTTCCTCTCCTTGCATGGTAGGCTCATCGTCGGAGATTGGCGCTGACTCCAATCTCCCCTGGATGAAGAGGACATCAGGGTAGAAAGGAGCCGACATGATGGTGTTCTTTTTCCCGTCCTCCTTTGAGGGTGGAGGTATCGGAAAGGTGGCTCAATGTGTTCTCCATCCCCGACTCGGGTCATTTACTTCCTTCTTCCAAGTGATCTGTGTCCACTCCTTAGTGGGCATGGTGGACAACGAAGTTCTTCGGGTTAATGAAGCCCCGACTGATTGGTCTTCCTTCTCCCGAGGGCTCCTGAGCCCCGGTTTGCAAGGGACCATCTTCCCCCGAGCTGTGAGCGAGGGCGCTGTCCGCAGTCTTGCTTTGGCTTCTCTCGGGATTCCCGAGGAAGGTTTCTTCTCGGGTAGATCCGCTACGTGGTGTAGGGTCCCTTCTACGTCGGCTATGCATGAGATGGTTACGAAGCGGAACATAGCCCCTGAGCTGAGAGTGATCTTATTCTTGAAGGTGACGGCCATTGAGCTAACTTTGACCAACGACACACCCCATACCTGGCACGCTAGCTGTCTGTGTCTAGTGTCTGACCGCACACCCGGGGGTACTGTCGTGGTGCTTTTGGGTAGGACGGTGTTATTGATCGTAGCTCAATGGTTCGTTCTAGAAGCACAAGAGAGAGAGTCGGATGATTTTCTACAGGTTCAGGCCGCTTTGAGAGGTGTAATACCCTACTTCCTAGGGTGGCTTTGTATGTGTGGTGTGTTTACAAGTGGTGTTTCCCGAATGGAGAGGTGCTAATGAGATGAAAATGATGGGGTCCCCCCTAGGCCCTATATACACGACCGTGGAACACTCGATACGCACATGCTGATCACACTCTTCTAGCTTATCTCCTAGCAAATAGCGAAATAACTTAGCTTATCTTAACGAAAACCCGATGGCTTCATCCCGATCTATCTTCGGCGTTTGAGGGCGCCGGGCGCGGGAAAAACGGACAGCTCTCTTAAGATTACGCATAATCCACGGACGACCCGGGCACGAGCCCATTGCCTTCTTGGGTCAGCCCATTTCAATTGTAGTCTTTGCCCGGCCCATGCCAAGACGACCTTGCGGGGCGACTGGTCTGTGGCCCCACACAAGGGTTTTCGCCTTCTAGTGGATCCGGGGATATCTGTCCCCCACAACAACAACTAGGATTTAGATTGCATTCCTTGTTTATTATTCCCCATCAAGCTCCACATATAAGCCATTGTAATTTGTACTCTGGTCTTGTATTCGCTTAACCATCACTTTCTTGTTACCACCACACATTTTTCTTGCAACCCATAGGGACCTCATAAGAGCTTTGGTTGGTAAGAGTGGTGTCGGGGACTCGTTCTCAAATGCTATGAATTAAGAACAAGGCAACACAAAAATATGTTAATGGTTAATGTCCTTCATCCTTCGAAGCATTATTTCCCTAAGGATATAACGATCCTCGGACGAAGGTTGTGAAGGACGTACCTTCATCATCATAGCATAAATCAATGAAAGACGAAGCATACAAAACATGGAAGAATAACATGGATAATTATATGACATCATAATGTATCTTTTATTATATGATTATGAATGAGTAAAAACAATATCGAGTTACATTTGTACCTTCAGCTTGACAGAAGGTAAAAGCAAAAGCGTGATGCGCAAGTGAATACAAATCAGCGTGAACAGTACGGGGGTACTGTTCATCTATTTATAGGCACAAGCACAACCTGTGTGGATTTACATTCATGTCCTTTATAACTGGTTACAATCATGAAACAGATCATCATGGGCCGATCGATCTTTTCATCTTTAAGTCGGTGCAACCCTTCGTCTCAAGGCGTGTCACTATGCCGAAGCTCCCTAGATGGTAGCTTCGGTGTTGCTTCTGTGTTGATCTTCCGAAGGTATTTCTTCTTATAGGACCTTCAACGACGAAGCAGACCCCCAACAGTAGCCCCTTCGCGTCGTTTTTCGTAACAAGCTTGATCCGTGAAAAATTGTCCTAGGCTTCGGAATGCCGAAGGTCCGAAAAACACCTTCCCTAAGCTCGTTGCCAAGAAACGATTAAAATATTCCGAGCGCGAGGTGGCCCCACCATGCGGCGGGTACACTCGATCTGGCGATTCATCTCCCACGTGTCGTGGTCCACCGTTCAGTGGGTGCGGGTGACTGTTGAGCGGGTGCGGGCGACTTGACGATTCACCTTCACACCTGCAGCACTATATAAACAGACGGGTAGGTGTGAAGTTACCACAACATTTATTGCCATTGCACTGTTGTGCTGCTGAAAAATTTAACCATAGCCGAAGCTTTCTCATCACATTCTCAAGCAAAGCATCATTTTGATTTAGCTTCAGCATAAGAGGGAGCTTTGTCAAAACTATAAAAATCATCAACATTCGTAAGAACTACAAGAAATTCAACACCTGATGGCCAGAGTACGTTCAACTTCTAGAGTGATCTGTGATGGAGAGGAGGCTGAAGCCACCGAAACAGCCCGAATTTCCAAAGTTATGAAGCAATCTGGATTGGTTGTGACAGAAGGGACTTTTGACGAAGATGTACAAACTGCTGAGGCTGAAGAAGCTGATATTGAGGAAGAAAATGTTGATGAAGAGGAAGACTACAACACTCTAATCCCATCAAAGCCTAGCCACTTAGATTTTGAAAAATCTACTGTCTCTGAGGCCGATGTGCCGATGATGATGAAGCTTGGTTACTTCAAGGAGACAGAGAAGAAGCTTCTTCGTTTTGCTGGCGAAGAAACTATCCCAGAGCCACAAGATGACGAAGTGGTAGTTTTCAAAAGCTTTTTCAAAGCTAGATTGTGGTTTCCGCTTTATGAGATGATTGGGGAAGTTTTGAATAATTATGAAATTTATCTTCATCAGTTGACTCCTAACGCTATCGTTAGGCTCAGCATCTTCATTTGGGCCCTTCGAAGCCAGGGAATGGATCCAAATGCTGAAGCCTTCTGCCGAGTACATGAGCTACATTATCAGACGAATGCCAAAGAAGATGGGCTTCATGAGAATTTTGGCTGTTACAACTTCGCTTACCACAAGGATATGAAGGCCCCGGTGCTAAGCTACCGCACCAAGTGGCCAACTGGCTGGAAAAGTGAGTGGTTCTATGTTAAAGCTGATGAGAAGAAAAGGGAGAAGCTAAAGACGTTAGTACTGAGCCCGCTGAGTTTGAGCTACGGGTTGACTAGGCCCCTGTGTCGTATGTCGTCGGGGTCACCATGCCAACAGGCTGTGGCAGAATTTAGAGTTGTAACTGAGCAGATCGCCAGTAGAGATCTGGTGCAAAAATTCTTAGCCTATGGGGTATTTCTGATATTGAGTGAATGGAATATACCGAAGCTGAAAGGAGAAAAGAAAAAGAATGAACTTATTTGATTGCCCTATCACTTCAAGTTCAAGAAACAATTCTAAGAGCCTTGCCAAGAGTGGCTAGAAATGATTGAGGCTATGTGCAATGAGATTTTGGCAACTATACTAAAAAAGAAGATCAACTGATGACTGCGACCTTCGACACCCGACCGAAGTGAAGGCTGAATCGAGTAATGGATGCGCTGAACTTTGAATACCCTGACTATGAACGATTAAGCAAGGGTGCCGAAGGGTCAAAGCGAAAAAGGGTTGTCAGTGTTATGAACAGACAGGCTGCTAGGATGATAAAAGAAGATGAAAATATTTTGAAAAAGAAAAAGTCTAGTCCTGAGCCAAAGGTGACAACCTCGAAGAAGAGGAAAACAGAAGATGGCTGAGATAGAAGAGGGAGCTCCTTCGACACCTTCTGCTACCGAAGTGGAAGAAATTTTAAAGGTAATGATCGAATCATTACCTATCAAGCTGCTAAGTCCCCTGGGGCCAGAACTGACAAAGCTTTTACAGAAGAAGGACGAGCCTTCGGCAGCAAAGAAGGCGGTTGGGCAAAAAAAGCAAAGGATTGTTACTGTTATGCAAGCAATTGAAGAAACGCCACCGCCGGCCTCAGCGTCAAAAATAACACCGGCTGCCGAAGTTGCTACAGCTACCGAAGCTGCTCCCACCGAAGCTGCAACTGCCAAAGCTACAACGGCCGAAGCCACGAATCTGGAGAGCACATTATATGATATTGATAGAATACTCTTGGATATGGACGCAGAAGAAGCTGATGCAGCTGCTGAAGAAACCCTGGCCACAGTGCCTGGAAAAGGGAAGGAGATTGCCGAAGATATTTCGGAGAAAAAAGACTTCAATTTTCAAAACATAATTGGTCAAGAGTTATCTAAGGCTGAGAAAGAGGAGTTGCGGGATTATGCTATATCCTGTGGCTACCAGCCAGGAGCATTACTCTTCGGCGGCATTAACGAAGAAAGCCTAGGATGCATCCAAGATCGAACTGGAGCGAAGGTTATCAGTACTCTGTCGAAGAATGTTGGTTTCCCGAAGCTTGAAGCTGACATCAGTCGCTATCGACGACAGCATATCGTTGGTAGTTTATTCTATTCTAATTTCAAGGTAAAATTTTTTCCTTCAGCTTTTCATTGTTTTACAATGAAAGTGATTGCTGACGAAGGATGCAACAGGACCTCAAAGATAAGAAAAATGAGGTTATAATTGAAGGCTTGGAAAGCAAAATTAAAGATCATGAAGCTGTTCTTGAAAAGAAAGATTTTGTTCTTCAAACGATGGAGGGTTCACTGGCAGAGGCCCAAGCCGAGATTACCAGATTAAATAGTGAACTCCTCTTGAAATCAGAAAACTTCGAGCAAGAAAAGAAGAATCTCGATATGAAGCTTAAAGCCGAAGTCGGAAAGAGTTCAAATTTGCAAAAATCCTTGAAAGAGCTTCAAGACAAATGCCTAAGCTTCGGCAACCGGTGTGTGCAACGGCTGAAGCAGGTCATCAACTCAGTTGGAGCCAGTTCTGAAAAATTTGAACCATCGGTTGAAGACCTGCCAGGCACCTTCGAACATATTGAATGCGAAGTTGATGCACTTAACGAAGTTATAGCTGGACACTGTGACTTCTGTGCCCTGCTAGCTTCTCGGGGCACATCTGTTGCTTTCATGAAGACTGGTTGCACGCATGGGAATATCGTGAACAGGCCAAACTTCAGCCTGTCACCAGCGGATTTAACTGACATCCCTAGTCTAGCCCAAAGCATTGGAAATAGATTCATAACTCAAATTTGGACGAAGGGTGGGCGAGACTTAGCTGGTGACGAAGCTCGAAGTCATCTCAAGCCGGTAATACACTTGTACCTATTGCTTACCTTGTCCTTGAGATTTGTTTTTACCTTATACCGCTTTGTTATGTACAGGATGCCGAAGCTGAAGAGCAATGATTCGAAGCTCGACGGATAGTGATGAAGTGATGAAGCTGAAGACACTGCTGCGAAAAAGCTCTAGAGAAATTTTTGAATTAACCTTGTAAAAGATACTGTAATTTAGGAATCAAACACTACTCTGTAAATTTGTCCATACCTTGTAATATATTTTTACCTTTCCATCCATGTATGAACTGCTTTGATGTGGACGAAACTTGTATTTTTTGAGCCGAAGGCGAAAAACACCTTCCCTTCTTTTCGTACACAACGAAGCGTAAATTTGCTTCTTTTGTACTCATCGAAGCCTTATCATTAGAGCCGAAGCAACTGTCTGTACACTACAATATGATGATGATCCTACGAATGTCTAAATGAATGTGTATGAATGCAATGAATGATGTGATGTAATGTGCAAATGAATGTCCAAACACACGCTTACGAAGCCACACCTAGACTCTGCATCCCCTTAGGAACGACTTTGGAGTCTTCTTCACCGTTTATTTTTCAGTGTTCACTGTTGACTTTTCGGTGTAAGTTCTGCATCCCCTTAGGAATGTCTTTTGAACTTCTTCGCCTTCTATTTCGGCAGTATAAGTTCTTCATCCCCTTAGGAACGTCTTTTGAACTTCTTCGCCTTATATTTCGACGGTATTTGGCTTTGCATTCCCTTAGGAACGACTTTTGAGGAGAAAACTTACACTGCGCTCCCTTGGGAATGACTTTTTGTAGCTTTGTCATGCTCTGCATCCCCTTAGGGACAACTTTTGAGCTTCTCCCTGGTTTTTTCCCTTTTTCTGCACTCGATGGTGCATGCTCAGATTTTACATTTTACATTCTTTTGGGGGATTTTGCTCTCGTAGAGCTGAGTAAGAAAAGAAAAATTACAAGCTATGGCCGCATTAAAAACCTTTCTCCCCCTTTGGAAAGGAAAAGGGTGCCATAGGAAAAAATGAAAAAAAGATTACATCAAATTACACATAATATCGTCGAAGCTCATCCGCATTCCAAGATCTAGGAATGTCGTTGCCGTCCATATCCTTCAATCTGTAAGAACCGGGCCTTGACGAAGATACCACCAGAAAAGGTCCTTCCCACTTTAGTTATAGTTTGCCTACTGTGTCTGTTGGGGACTTGTTTTCAAATGCTATGAGTTAAGAACAAGGCAACATAGAAAATGTTAATCGTTAAAGTCCTTCGTCCTTCGAAACATTATTTCCCTTAGGGTATAATGGTTTTCGGACGAAGGTTATGAAGGGTATACCTTCATAAATTCATTATATAATGACAAAGGATGAAATGTAAGGAATATAAATGAAAACATGAACGACTATACATTATTATTAAGCATAAACAGAAATATCGTTGAATTACAAGTGTACCTTTAACTGGAAATAGATGATAGTACGAGCGTGACGCAAAAAGCGAATGCCAAGTCAGCGTGTTCAGTACGGGGGTACTGTTCACCTATTTATAGGCGCGGGACACAACCCATACAAAATTACATTCATGCCCTTTACACTTGATAATAATTCTATAGTAATCTGTCGAGGTCTAAATAGCCTTTTCATCTTTAAGTCGGTTTCACCTTCTGTTGTCACGCCGAAGCTTTCCTGCTTACACCTTCGGCGCTGCACCAACCTTCGTATTATTCTGGTCTACCGTGATGCCGACTTGAGTCCGAAGATACCTGTTCACACATTATACTCCAGAAATACTATTAAATCCTGTTTTGAGGACCTTCGGATGCCGAAGGTCCCCAACAGTAGCCCCTCGCAATAATAATTTGTTTAAAATAATAAATTTAGATTGCGACATGGACGAAGGCTTTACGCCGAAGGTCCGAAAAAACACCTTCCCTTTGCTAGAATAGCAACATTCACTGACAAGCGGGGTCTTTCAATTTTCAACGCACTTGGCGTATAAATACGGCCATACCGCAAACTCATTTGACACGCTCTCTGGCCAACTGCTCCCGTTCACTCAATTTTTAGCTCTTGTGCACTACGATTTGCTAAGCTTTTAGTTTTGAAGCTTCGGCTTTGAAAATAGTTTTTTAGTGTCTCCGAAGATGTCTGAAGATAAGAAGACTGCTGCTGAGATGAAGCTGAGCCTCGACGAAGAGAAAAATTTGGGGTTTCTCATAGCGATGTCAAAGACCAACACAGAAAAAATTACCAAGGAGATTCTGGAAGGTTTGTCTGAAGATACTGGTGACAGTGACAGCTATGATGTGGACAGTGGTGGTGAAGACTCCGAAGATCGTCCCTGGCGACCAAGCCATTCAGTTTATGGTAAATCAACTATCAAAGAGAATCATCTTATCAACATGAGAGGAAGGTATTTCCGGGATTTGTCCATTGTGAGGGCCGACGAAGGTGAAAAAACTTGCCCACACCCTGAAGAGAATGAAGTCGTAGTATACCGAAGCTTTTTGAAAGCTGGACTGCGATTTCCTTTGAGCAGCTTCGTTGTAAAGGTGCTGAAAATATTCGAAATCTATATCCATCAACTTACCCCCGAGGCAATTATAAGGCTGAATATCTTCGTGTGGGCCGTGAGAAGCCAAGGTCTGAAGCCTGACGCAAAAAGCTTCTGCAATATACATGAATTATCATATGAAACAAAACCTTGGGGTAAGGAACAGTATCACAATAATTTTGGCTGCTACAGTTTCGTTTCTCGGTCCGGGTCAAGCTGCCCCGTGCCAACCTTTCGGAAGAGATGGCCCGGAGACTGGATGACAGAATGGTTTTATGTGAAGAATGATCTGACAGTACGAGAAGATATCAAAGGTATAATTATGCGCCCTATTTGGCAAAGCTTCGGCCTTCGGAGGCCGAAGGTTGAAATGAATGAAGCTGCCGAAGAATGCCAGAGGGCCTTCGGCGTTATCTGTTCTTTTATTGGAACGAGAGACTTAGTACAAGAGCATATTGCCTTCAGGGTATGGCCGCTCGCGGAGAAATGGGAAATGCCACAGGAAACCATAAAAGAGGCCGACGAAGGTGGACTTATCAGATTGAAGTACACTTTTAAATTTGGAGATAAATTCGTTGAGCCAGATGATGACTGGTTAAAAAGCGTTGAAAATTTAAGTGATGAACTGCTTGGGGCTTATTCGAAGGCCGAAGACACTGCAATGTCAGCATCCTTCGGAGGCCGAAAAAAGAAGAGGCTAAATCGGGTATTTGATGCAATCGGGTTTGTCTACCCTGACTATTGCTATCCCATTCGAAGGCAAAAGAGAAAAAAACCCAACCTCTGCAAAAGAAGAAGTTGCAACTGCTCCTAGCGAGCCAGAACCGAAAAGAAAAAAGATAAAGGTCCTCACACATCGGCCGCGCTATATTGAACCAACTTCGGTGCCTGAATTTACCGGAGAAACCTCTTCGGCCACCGAAGCTGAAAAACCAACCGAGCCAACCCTGCTGCCAGAAGTCCCAGAAACGGCCGAAGTGCCGACAAAAATAGAATTGGAACAATCAAAGATTTTGTTATCAGAAACGAAAGAGAAGGCCGAAGCGCCGTCCACAGTGAAAGAAGCAACTGAGGGATCAAAAACATTAGAAGTTTTGAGTCCTGCAGCAAATATTGAAGCAGTAAAAAACCAAAAGGTGCCAGCAGTGACCCCGAAAAGGAAGAGAATGGTCAACGTGCTAGATGTTCTGGAGACAATTAAATCTTCAAACACACCTCCGAAGGAGACTGCTGTCATCCCCGAAGAAAAAACTGAAATCTCTGATACTAAAGCTCCAGAACAAGAAACTGAAGCCGAAGCTGGGTCCTCAGAACCCACGAAAATAAAATCCCTGGAATTCGAGGAAGAAAAAATTGCAGAGCCAACTTTTGTTGAAGAAATCAATGCTGCTGCCCCCGAAGCATCTCCCAAAGTCCTTGATTATATTATTCGCCATGCTTCGGGGAAACAACTATCAGAAAAAGAAAAACAAGAGGCCCAACTTTACGCCCAAAAACTGAAGTATCCGAAAGGGGCATTAATATTCAATGGCAGTGGAGAAGAAGACTTTTTGTATTGTCTCCCTGACAGCAAAGAGATTTCTGTCTGTCGGGAGATGAGCAAGAGCTTCGGATTCCCAACACTGGAAGACGGGCTCTCAGTGCTATCGAAAAATGATTTGGCCGACAGCCTGGCGTATAATAGCTTGAAGGTGCAACAAATGGAATCTTTGCATTTTTTGTTGAGACCAAAATTTTTCGCTTGTTTAAACCTATTGACACACACATATTTCTCTTTGCAGGGCCTGATACTTAGCAATGCCCTCAGGGCACAGAAAGATGCTGAAGACGAAGGGTGTACTATAGCCCTGAGCAACCTTCGTTCCGAAGTAATTGAACTGAGGAACGAAGGTCTCGAGAAAGATAAAATATTACACTCATTGCTAAATAAAATAAAGGAAGACGAAGCTGTTTTTAAAGGTCAAGCTGAAGCTCATAAACGCGAACTTGAAGATCTTCGGAAACAACTGGCCAGAGCCAAGGAAGAATGTATACTTGAAGAAACAAAGCGAGAACTCAGCGACCAATGGGCAGATCACCTAGAAGGAACTGTTGAAGAGCTTCGGTCGTCCAAAAAGAGATGTTATAACAAATCTATAGAATGTGTTAAGAAGCTAAAGGCTAGCTTCGCCAAGGTCGGCGCATTCTCAAGTGAGGAAAACTTTACGAGAGGCAATCCCGAAGGCCCCATCGAATGGATCGACCACGAAGCTGAAGCCTTCGAAGAAATTTTAACTAGCCGTGGAGATATATGTGCCTTCTCGGGTGCCAGAGGAATTGCCACTATTCTAGAGAAAAAAGGCTGCGAACATGTAAAGATTCTAGCGCAATCCGAAGGTGCTTTTTCCTTCGAAGATGCAAGGGATCCATCGGCCGAAGCTAGCATGGTTGGTGGAAAATTTTTCACCGATATCTGGGATAATGGTGGCCGAGAAATGGCTCGAGAGATTATTCAAAGAAGCGAAAAGGGCATTCACGATGCTAGGGAAGTAGTTGAGGCTGCTGAGAAGAGCGCAGAGCCCGAAGGTCAATTAGGTATTATCTAATAGTTTTTATTGTGCTGTAATTTTAGGTTTTAAGATTCGTTTGCAATTTGTCATAGCAATGAAGCCGTACCCTGTTCTACTTCAGATTCTGCTAAAGCCCCTTCGGACACTCAGCCGAAAGGAGACGACGAAATAAAAGAGATGGCTGAAGCTATTATGGACGAAGTCGTCAATCGACTTCTAAACGAGGCTGCAGAAGTCGTCTTGAGAGAGGATTGAGTATTATTGTAAAAACTTCTGAAATGTAATATATATTGTAACATTTTGTAACCCTGAATGTAATATACCTGTTTTTCTTGCTTAATTCTTTACGATGCATGAAACTTTACACGTACCGTTTTTGAGTCTTTGACGAAAAAACACCTTCCCTTCTTTTCATGCTTCGTGAAGAAGAATTTTTCAACAATATCCAGTGTTCTGATGAATAATATCCAGGCTTCGTGAAAATATTTTCCGAAGCTACACCTCCGAAGATCGATAATGTATCTCCTTGTGACATTATGATTTTTCCCTTTCTTCAAAACGTTCTTCTGTAAATTGATATTGTGTCCACCTTTTGTGGCATATGCAACATGATGTATGATGTTTATGCCATGCAACATGATGCGATGATGTTATGTTATGTGATGCAATGCGTATTCCGAAGATGTACACGCATCCCTGCAATAAAACACATAATTTTTACAAGCCTCCCTTAGGAGCTTCTTCGCCTTTTACTTTAGCGGAATCAGCGTTTATTTTTCGCTGTAAGCCTCCCTTAGGAGCTTCTTCGCCTTTTACTTTCAGCGGTATTCGCGTTGACTTTTCGCGCTTCGCCTTTTACTTAGGCGGTATCAGCGTTGACTTTTCGCTGTATGCTCTGCATTCCCTTTGGAACGACTTTGGAGCAGAAAACTTACACTGCGCTCCCTTTGGAGCGGCTTTTTGCGACTTCGGCAAACTTACTCTGCATTCCTTAGAACGACTTTTTGTTACTTCGAAGAATTTTCAATAGTGCGAAGGTCCTCTTTGCTGTCACAAGTCTTTCAACAATTTAAGCCTGTGAAGAAAATATATTTTCCTTGTGGGAATTGACGAAACTATTTACATGAAACCTGAACAATGTCCTTTATTACAGAAAATAAAACTGAATGAAAAAGATTGCTATTAAGGTAGGATATTTGTCAATAGATGTGCTTTGACTCTGGCACAGTGCTGTTGACTGTGCGAGCTTCGGACTGCTCTCTGAAGTCCCTTTGGTGTGGAGCATATTGGCTCCCTTCTGGCTGCTGGCCTTGTTGCAGCGGTGGTGGAGGCGGAGGTTGTTGCCAGGAAGCCTGAGGTTGGCTCGCCGAAGCAACAGAAACTGCAGGGTGATTGCCTACATACTCTGGGATATAAGGCGAATGGTACGAAGCAGTGTGCATGACCTGCTTCGGCTGAGCCTGCTGTGCTGCCGCTTCGGCTATTTCTTTTTGCTTCTGGATGGTAACATGGCACATCCTGGTGGTATGACCTTTGTTCTCACCACAGAATAAGCAAAAGATTCTTCTCGGTTGATCACCAAATCTTCCTCCGAAGCCCCTGGCGCCTCTGCCCCTTGGAGCTGGTGGTCGGAAGGAGCCTTGTTGTTGCCCCGAAGCCTGTGAGGAACATTGTGGCCTTTGCTGTTGGCTCCCTCTATCATCATTTTGTGTAGAGTTATGAATTGATCTAACATGCCTCGGGTAGAACCTCCCTCCGAAGCCCCTGGTCATTTCAGAAAACCTGAAGGCCTCCTCCCTTCTTTGGCGAAAATCATTATCGGCCCGAATGTACTCGTCCATCTTCTGGAGCAGCTTCTCCAAAGTTTGAGGGGGCTTCCTAGCGAAGTACTGAGCTGACGGTCCTGACCGAAGCCCCTTGATCATGGCCTCAATGACAATTTCATTGGGCACCGTTGGTGCCTGTGCCCTCAGACGCAAGAACCTTCGGACATACGCCTGAAGGTATTCTTCGTGATCCTGGGTGCACTGAAACAGAGCCTGAGCAGTGACCGGCTTCGTCTGAAACCCTTGGAAGCTAGTTAACAACAAGTCCTTCAGCTTCTGCCATGAAGTGATCGTTCCTGGTCGAAGGGAGGAATACCAGGTTTGAGCAACACTCCTGACAGCCATAACGAAAGATTTGGCCATGACTGAAGCATTGCCACCATACGAAGATACTGTTGCTTCGTAGCTCATCAAAAACTGCTTCGGGTCCGAATGGCCATCGAATACGGGAAGCTGAGGCGGCTTGTAGGACAGAGGCCAAGGTGTAGCCTGCAGCTCAGCGGACAGAGGAGAAGCATCATCAAAAACAAAATTCCCATGATGGAAATTGTCATACCAGTCATCTTCGTTGGGAAAACCATCCTGATGAAGGTCTTGGTGCTGAGGCCTTCGGTGTTGCTCATCCTGAGCAAGATGACGAACTTCTTCAGAGGCTTCGTCTATCTGCCTCTGCAGTTCAGCTAGCCTGGCCATCTTTTCTTTCTTCCTCTGTACTTGTTGATGAAGCATCTCCATATCTCTGATTTCTTGATCTATCTCGTCCTCTGGTGGTGTCGGACTGACAGCCTTCCTTTTCTGGCTTCGGGCCTCCCGCAGGGAGACTGTCTCCTGATTGTGGTCCAGTGGTTGCAAAGCTGCAGCCCCAGTCGCTGAAGCTTTCTTCGGTGCCATAACGAAGATTTATGATCGCCGAAGGTGTTCAAAAAACTTTAAAGAGTGGAAGTGAGTTCACCGGAGGTGGGCGCCAATGTTGGGGACTTGTTCTCAAATGCTATGAGTTAAGAACAAGGCAACATAGAAAATGTTAATCGTTAAAGTCCTTCGTCCTTCGAAACATTATTTCCCTTAGGGTATAATGGTTTTCGGACGAAGGTTATGAAGGGTATACCTTCATAAATTCATTATATAATGACGAAGGATGAAATGTAAGGAATATAAATGAAAACATGAACGACTATACATTATTATTAAGCATAAACAGAAATATCGTTGAATTACAAGTGTACCTTTAACTGGAAATAGATGATAGTACGAGCGTGACGCAAAAAGCGAATGCCAAGTCAGCGTGTTCAGTACGGGGGTACTGTTCACCTATTTATAGGCGCGGGACACAACCCATACAAAATTACATTCATGCCCTTTACACTTGATAATAATTCTATAGTAATCTGTCGAGGTCTAAATAGCCTTTTCATCTTTAAGTCGGTTTTACCTTCTGTTGTCACGCCGAAGCTTTCCTGCTTACACCTTGGGCGCTGCACCAACCTTCGTATTATTCTGGTCTACCGTGATGCCGACTTGAGTCCGAAGATACCTGTTCACACATTATACTCCAGAAATACTATTAAATCCTGTTTTTGAGGACCTTCGGATGCCGAAGGTCCCCAACCGGATTAGCCACTCTCCGAAGCACCAAATGCTCTGGCTTAATATTTTTCAACCAAACTTTTCTATCGCGCCATTTTATTGTTTTGGCTTGATATTTATTGATATTCTCCACAGCCTGAAGTCTGGTCCCTTCTATAGTATCTTTTTCCACGTGATAATCAGCTTCGTCTTCTGCCGAAGCTGTTGTTCTTATTGACCCCACTTTAGCTTCTTCTGGGTTATAGCTTCGTCGCCAAATAATAATTTGAACGGTGTAAAACCTGTTGATCTTGATATGGTTGTATTGTGGCTCCACACCACTTTAATCAACTCATTTGGCCACTTTCCTCTGGGCTGATTGAAGATTAGCTTCATTATTCCCGTCATTATAATACCATTTGCTCTTTCGACCAGCCTGTTTGACTCTGGGTGCCTAACTGATGCCAAATGAATCTTCGTGCCAATCTAATCATAGAAATCCTTGAAAGTTTCGGCATCAAACTGTGTTCCATTGTCCACAGTTATAGCCTTCGGCACTCCGAAGAGACAAACAATATTCTGCCAGAAGAATTTCTAGACTGTAACCAAAGTTATTGTTGCCAAAGGCTTCGCTTCAATCCACTTAGAAAAATATTCTATAGCCACCACAACATATCTCAAATTGCCTTGCGCTGGTGGAAGTGTGCCTAGCAAATCCAGGCCCCATCTTTGCAACGGCCAGGTGGGCTGTATTAATTGAGTGAGAGATGAAGGTTGTTTCTGGTCTCTTGCACATTTTTGACAATTTTCACATTTTTGAACTAACTCTGCTGCATCCGAAGCTGCCTTCGGCCAGTAGAATCCTTGTCTAAACACTTTTCCCAGCAATGGCCTAGATCCAATATGAGATCCACACAGACCTGCATGTATCTCCTTCATTAATTCAACACCTTCAGCTCTTGATAAACACTTGAGAAGTGGAGAACAGACTCCATGTTTATATAATTCCCCTTCTATTATCACATACGGTCTTGTCCTTGCCTCCATCCTCTTATTATAAGCTTCGTCATCTGAAAGGCAATTACCTTGGAGGAAAGATACAATTTCAGTCCTCCAATTTTCACTATGTACTGGAGAAATGGCAAGCACTGCTCTTTGCATGAGTTCAACCAAAGGTGCCTTTATTGTTTCAAAAAATACTTCCGAAGGTAGAGGAAGCCCCTGAGCCGCTGATTTGGCTAGCAGATCTGCATGCTCATTTTCACTTCTTGGAATATTCTTGACAGAAAAACCTTCGAAAGAAGCCTCCAACCTTCGAACTGTATCCAGATATTTTTCAAGCTTCGGATCTCTTGCCTTGCTACTTTTGTCTACATGGCCAGAAATGACTTGAGAATCAGTTTTCAGGATGGCCCTTCTTATTCCAATTGCCCTTAACTTCCGAAGCCCCAACAGAAGTGCTTCGTACTCAGCAATATTATTTGTGCAACTAAAGTCAAGCTTGACTGCATAACATGTTCTGACTTTCGAAGGTGCCACTAGGACAGCAGCCGCTCCTGCACCGAAGGTTCCCCAGGATCCATCGCAGAACACCGTCCAAGCTTCGGCGTTTTTGTTTATTTCTTCTTCTTGAGCCCCTGGCGTCCAATCATTAATGAAGACTGCTAACGCCTGGGACTAAATTGAGGATCTATGCACATAGTCAATGGTGAATTCATTAAGTTCTGCAGCCCATTTCCCAATCCTTCCAGTAGCTTCTCTGTTCCTCATAATGTCCTTCAGAGGCTGTGACGAAGGAACAATTATGCGATATGCTTGAAAATAATGCCGAAGCTTTCTGAAGGCCATTAACACAACATATAGCACTTCTCCAATTCTGTATAATTTTTCTTTGACAGACTTAAAACTTCGGAGACGAAGTACACTGGAGCTTGCTTTTTGACTTGGCCATCTAGCTTCTCCTGCACAAGTGCCGCACTTACTGCAGAATGCGAAGCTGCAACATATAAGAGCAATGGAGCCCCTGGCGAAGGTGGAGCTAATGTTGTTAAATCAATCAAATATTGCTTCAATTCTTCGAAGGCTTTTTGCTGAGTCGGGCGCCATTGAAAGACTTCGGCTGGCTTTAGTATTTCAAAGAATGGCAGATTTCTTTCTGTTGATCTGGATATGAATCTGTTTAATGATGCTAATCTGCCTGCCAGCCATTGAGCCCCTTTCTTTGTACTTAGCGGTTCCATCCGAAGGATAGCTTCAATCTTGCTTGGGTTAGCTTCAATTCCCTTCGTTGATACTAGAGAGCCAAGGAACTTGCCCTTTTTTACCCCAAAAACACACTTTTCTGGATTTAACTTCAAACCATCTTGCCTGAAATTGGCGAATGTCTCTTGCAAATCAGCAATGTGATTTTCTTGCTTCATGCTTTTAACAATGATATCATCAACATAGGTCAGCACATTCCTGCCTATTTGAGAATGAAGGACTCCGGTTGTCATTCTGCTGAAACTTCCTCCAGCATTTTTAAGCCCCTTAGGCATCCGAAGATAGCAATATGTACCACTAGGGGTTATAAAGCTAGTCTTCGGCTCATCTTCCTTCTTCATCCAGATTTGGTGGTAGCCTGAGTAACAATCTAGTAGACTCATGAGCTCTCATGAAGCTGCTGCATCTACTAGGGAATCTATTTGTCGGCGTTTCGACCCCGGGGGGTCCCTGGACCGACGAGTAAATTGTCGCTGCGTATCCCAGCCTAGATGGGTCGGCGCGAGATGGAACACGAGAGGGAAAAGATAGCAAGGGGAAACCGCGGCATTCGTGTTGTCCTACGCCCAGGGCGAATGCGCTTGTAGTAGGGGGTTACAAGCGTTCGTGAGGGAGAGAGAGAGAATGTCCGCCAGCCCGTTCTCCCGCACGGCCACCTTCTCGTACGAGAGCCCTGGACCTTCCTTTTATAGATGTAAGGAGAGGGCCCAGGTGTACAATGGGGGTGTAGCAATGTGCTAACGTGTCTAGCAGAGTGGAGCCAGAGCCCTAAGTACAAGCCGTCGTGGCTGTCGAAGAAGTTTTGGCGCCCTGTTCATGTGATGTCGTGGCCGTCGGAGGAGCGCTTGAGCCCTGTGGAAGTACAGCTGTCGGGGCTGTCGGATCCTTGCTGACGTCTCCTTGCTTCCGTAAGGGGCTGAGAGCCGCCGTCGTCATGGAGCACGCGGGGTGCCATCATTACTTGTTTACTGGGGCGAGCCAGATGGGACGCCGGTCTTGTTCCCCGTAGCCTGAGCTAGCTAGGGGTAGGGTAATGATGGCCCCTCCTGTGATGTGGTCGGTCCGAGCCCGAGGTCGGGCGAGGCGGAGGCTCCTCCGAGGTCGAGGCTGAGTCTGGGCCCCGGGGTCGGGCGAGGCGGAGTCCGTCGTCCGAGGTCGAGGTTGAGTCCGAGCCCCGGGGGTCGGGCGAGGCAGAGACCGTCGTCCGAGGTTGAGGTTGAGTCCGAGCCCTGGGGTCGGGCGAGGCGGAGTCCGTCGTCCAAGGTCGAGGTTGAGTCCGAGCCCTGGGGTCGAGCGAGGCGGAGTCCGTCGTCCGAGGTCGAGGTTGAGTCCGAGCCCTAGGGTCGGGTGAGGCAGAGCTTCCTATGGCGCCTGAGGCCGGTCTTGGCGGCTGTCAGCCTCACCCTGACGGGTGGCACAACGGTCGGAGCAGCACAGGCGGCGCTGTTTTCCAGTCAGGTCGGTCAGTGGAGCGGCGAAGTGACTGCGGTCACTTCGGCTCTGTCGACTGAGGAGCGCGCGTCAGGATAAGGTGTCAGTCGATCCTTGCATTAAATGCTCCTGTGATACGGTCAGTTGGCGTGGCGATCCGACCAAGGTTGCTTCTCCGCGAAGCCTGTCCGAGCTGGGCCTCGGGCGAGTCGAAGGTGCATCCGTTGCTTGAGGGGACCCTCGGGCGAGACGTGAATTCTCCTGGGTCGGCTGCCTTTGCCCGAGGCTGGGCTCGGGCGAGGCGAGATCGTGTCCCTTGAGCGGACGGAGCCTTGACCTAAATCGCGCCCATCAGGCCTTTGCAGCTTTGTGCTGATGGGGGTTACCAGCTGAGATTAGGAGTCTTGGGGGTACCCCTAATTATGGTCCCCGAAAGTAGCCCCCGAGCCTCGAAGGGAGTGTTAGTACTCGCTTGGAGGCTTTTGTCGCACTTTTTTGCAAGGGGACCGGCCTTTCTCGGTTGCATTTTGTTCCGGTGGGTGCGCGCGAGCGCACCCGTCGGATGTAGCCCCCGAGGCCTCGGAGGAGTGGTTTGACTCCTTCGAGGTCTTAGCGCGTTTCGTGATGCCTCGGCCGGTCTGGTTGTTCCCTCATGCGAACTGGCCGTAGCCCGGGTGCATAGTCAGGTTCTAAGTTCTTGGGCTGGTATGTTGACGCTGTCAACGGTTTGGCCGGAGCCGGGTCTGTGAGAGCAGCCCCCGAGCCTCCGCACAGAGCGAGAGGACAGTCAAAGACTGACTCGGCTTTTTTCATACGCCCCTTCATCGCCTTTCCGCAAGGAGGAGGGGGGAAAGCGCCATGTTGCCCTCGGAGGGTGCCGAACATGGTGTCTCCAGTGAGTTGCTAACGGGTGATCTGAGTGGACGCTCGTGCCCCGTTCGATAAGGGTCGGCTAGTGGCCCAGAGGTGCACTCCAAAAGTACCTGTAGGTGATTTGCCGGACCCGGTCCCGTTTGATAGGGTCCAAGGGCTCGATGCCTCCCTCTAATGGGATTCCGTTACAGAATCGCTCCTGCTGGTCTCGGAAATGTCCTAGGGTACCTCGGGAGCATAGCCCGAGCCTCGGCCATGTATCAGACGTACCCAGAGTCATCCCTCTCTCTGCGTGCTCTGAGGCGGCTGTCGAACCCTTCGGGGGCCAGCCTACGAACCCCTGATCAGTAGTGGGTGCGGAGCCCAAGTGGTCTGAGGCGGCTGTCGAACCCCTCCAAGGGGCCAGCCTTCGAACCTCTGACCAATAGTGGGCGCGGAGCCCGAGTGCTCTGAGGCGGCTGTCGAACCCTTCCGAGGGGCCAGCCTTCGAACCTCTGATCAGTAGTAGGCGCGGAGCCCGAGTGCTCTGAGGCGGCTGTCGAACCCTTCCCAGGGGCCAGCCTTCGAACCTCTAATCAGTAGGAGGGCTCGGGGCCCGCTTCCTTCGCGGAGAAGGATCCCTTTCGGAGTATCCCCTTTCCCGGTCCCTGTAGCAAGAGAGAGAAAGAGGAAGAGGAAAAGGATACAAATTTGAATGACGTGGCACACCTTTTTGACGCAGTCATTATGGCGGAGGTGAAGCGTCGCCCGCTTCGCCTGCCAAAGGTGTCGCCTGTTCTGCCACAGAGTTAATGCGACGGGACGAGTGGTTCGCGGGGCAGCCGTTGTGCGTGCGCGAGCCGTTCGAGGAACGGAACACGGGCGCGTCGTCTTCACGCCATGGGAGAGGGCTCTCTCGCTATCCCAGGAGGGGACGTGAGCCTGCAGACGACTTCACTGCTGCTTCTGCCCGCCTGCCGCCGCCATTACTGCCGGCCCACTTTTGTCCATATCGACCATCGCGCCTTCTCCCGCGGCTGACTAACCCGTGACCGATGTGCTCGGTTGGCACTGTTGGGCCATGCGCAGGGTTGCCTCGAGTCACGACACCGGTTCCGCAGTCGAGAAGGTGCGGTACTGGCGCAAGTGGCGGTGCAGTTTCTCGCACGTAATAACCGGCGCGCCGGTTACATGACGTGTGGGCCTGGGCCTCCATGCTAGACGCGTCGAAGTCGAAAGGGTGTGCCCCCTTGGTGCGGTTGCATGCCGCCTGCATGGCGGTCCGCCCTTTCACCCGCTGGTCTGGGCGAAAGTGGAGGAGTGCTTGTAACCGCTGGGCAGTTGTGCGCTCCTCGCGCGGCGGTTTGGCTCCTTCTGTCCTGGGCCAGCTTGCATGACGCGTAGGACCCAGCCCCCGTGTCATAGGGGGAAGACCTTGGAGCGTGTTGGTGAAGACTCAGTCCGTGACGGCTGAGGACGCAAGTGGGGAGAGTCGCCTTTAAAAGGAGGGCGACCCCCTTGGATGGCAACCATGTCTTCGCACTCTCCTCATGCATCGCGCCCTTCCACCTTCCTAGCCCCCGGATGGGCAGCGCCCGCGTTGCTTTCGTCTTGTCGTCGTTGGAGGAACACAACTTCGCGGAAGTTGGTACCTTTCAGCCATCGCTCGGCTTCAAGGATTTTCATCAGGCGGCCCGGCTGCATCCCCTCGCCGGTGGTCACCCAAGACGGTGACCACCAGTTTGATGGTGGGGAGAAGCAAGCCGGGCTGTGGCCTCCGCCCCGCCCTCAGCTTCAAGGATGTTCATCATCAGTGCTGGGTAGGGGAGTGCGCCAAGTTGGGGCCTGTCTCCGCGCGGGCAGCGGCCCGCTCCTTCCCTCAGTGATCGGGGGGAAGGGCGTTCGCCGTACGTGGCGCTGGCAGCTGCCGCGTGTCTGGCTCTCTGGCCTGAGCGGCTTCAGCGCTGCTTCCGGTGCCACCTCCCACAGAGGCAGCCGGAAGAGGTTTCTCTGCCGACGAGATAGTCGGTGCCACCCGCGGACTGACCTCCGGCTCTACGGCCTTCTACTTGTCCTCGCCCCTCGAGTGGGGACGTGGGCGAGGGCCTTATCGCAGCAGCATCTGCCCTGAGGTCATCGCTGCTGCTGTTTGGCCGCCCGGAGCGGAGGTCGTTGTCGCTGCTGCCGGAGTGAGCGGCGGCGAGCCACCTGGGGTTTTGTCGTCCCGCAGGCCCTCCAATGTGGGGGGTTGTTCGTACCTGCGGGGGTGGAACCAGAGTTCCGTTTGTAATGGCACCTTGAGTGCCGGTGTCTTGTTCATTGCGGCTATCGGGGCCTGAACATGTAGGTATTTTGGGTGTAATACCATGTTTCTTCCTTATTTTGAGCACCAGGACTCGCCTGTCGGCTAGCTGGACCGCTTAACCAAGTGTGAGTTGCCTCGTGCGGAAGGTGACGAGTGAGGTATCCGTATCCCGGAGGCGTAGGAGTCCCTCGGCCCGGTCGACCTTGCCGCCCGAGGCTTCTCTTGCTTAGTTAAAGAAACCCTCTGCCGCTCTGCGATGAGCCGGAGCCGGAGGCAGTGGTGTTAGCATGGACAGAGGCGGAGTTGGCTCGAAAAGAAGCTTCGTCGGTCGGAGCCTGGCCAGACTGTCCACTGGCTGGACCAGCGCCGGAGTCGGGTTGTCGAGGCTATGAGCCGGACTGATGTCCTCGGGGGACAGCTGGCTGAGGCTATGGAGCGGCCGGTCGAGCCGTCTACTCGGGTCGGGTTCCTGGAGGAGACCCTGGCGACGCTCTTGCTTGCGGTGCCGAGCCGAGGCGTTCGCCACTTGCCCACCGTAGATCATGAAGCAGTCGTGGACCTCAGGGAACTCCTCTGCCTTGTGATCCTCCTTCTTATCGTTGTTGTGGGCTCTGCCACCTTCCGCCGGTGGCCCGGCCTTGTGGAAATAGTGCCGAAGCATGACGCACTCCTCAAGGGTGTGCTTGACGGGACCCTGATGATAGGGGCACGACTCCTTGAGCATCTTGTCGAACAGGTTGGCGCCTCCGGGAGGCTTCCGAGGGTTCCTGTGCTCGGCGGCGGCGACAAGGTCTGCGTCGGTGGCATCGTGTTTCGCTTGCGACTTCTTCTTGCCCTTCTTCCTCGCGCCGCGCTGAGCGGACGCCTCGGGGACGTCTTCCGGCTGGCGCCCTTGAGGCTGCTTGTCCTTCCAGAAGATGGCCTCGACCGCCTCCTGACCAGAGGCGAACTTGGTGGCGATGTCCATTAGCTCGCTCGCCCTGGTGGGAGTCTTGCGACCCAGCTTGCTCACCAGGTCGCGGCAAGTGGTGCCGGCGAGGAACGCGCCGATGACATCCGAGTCGGTGATGTTGGGCAGCTCGGTGTGCTGCTTCAAAAATCGCCGGATGTAGTCCCGCAAGGACTCTCCCGGCTGCTGGCGGCAGCTTCGGAGATCCCAGGAGTTCCCAGGGCGCACGTATGTGCCCTGGAAGTTGCCGGCGAAGGCTTTGACCAGGTCGTCCTAGTTGGAGATCTGCGCAGGAGGCAGATGCTCCAGCCAGGCTCAGGCGGCGTCGGAGAGGAACAGGGGAAGGTTGCGGATGATGAGGTTGTCATCGTCCGTTCCACCCAGCTGGCAGGCCACCTGGTAGTCTGCGAGCCACAGTTCCGGCTTTGACTCCCCCGAGTACTTGGTGATGGTAGTCGGGGTTCGAAACCGGGTCGGGAACGGCGCCCGTCGTATGGCCCGGCTGAAAGCTCGCGGACCGGGTGGTTCAGGCGAGGGGCTCTGATCCTCCCCACTGTCGTAGCGTCCCCACGCCTGGGGTGGTAGCCTCGGCGCACCCTCTCGTCGAGGTGGGTTCGACGGTCGCGGCGGTGGTGCTCGTTGCCGAGGCGACCCGGGGCCGCAGGCGCTATGTTCTGCATGCACCCGGTGTGGACCGAGGCTTCCCGCATGAATCGGGAATTCACGACGCGATGCTCCGGGGGAACCCCTGCCTTCGGGAGGCAGAGCTTTCGACCCGTTGGACCGCAGCATCTTCCAGGAGATTCTTGAGCTCTCCCTGGATACGCAGCCCCTCGGTGGTGGATGGTTCCGGCATCGCTCGGAGTAGTATTGCTGCTGCGGCCAGGTTCTGGCCGACCCCACTGGAAGCCGGGGGTAGCCTCGCCCTGGCATCGTCGGCGATGCGGTGCTGGACGTCCTGGGCTAGATGACGCGCTTCTTCGGTCGGTGCTCGGCCTACCCACTCCTGCCTGATATTTTGTCGAAGCTGCACAAGTTGTCCTGCTTCCTCGTCGAGCCTGGCCTGCATCTCGCGGATTTGCTCGAGCTGTGCGTCCTGATCCCCCCCTCCCCCGCAGGGAGTGGGACCACAGCTAGCTCCCGAAGGATGTCAACGCGAGGCGCAGGCCTAGGGGGATCATCGTCCTTCGGCATACCAAGATGGTTGCCTTCGTCGAGACCCCCTAGATTGACGTGGAAGCATTCGCGACTTGGGCCACAGTCCTCATCACCGAGGCTGTGGCTACTATCGGAGCAATCGGAGAGGCAGTAGCCACATGCGGTCGTGAAGTCCCGCATGGCACTGGGGTCACCGAGCCCGGAGAAATCCCAACCAGAGTTGGGCTCGTCATCTTCCTCGGGACCCAGGGGCCCGTAGGTCAACACGGCTGTCAGTCGGTTCCAGGTTGACCGCAATGATACCCCAGAGGGTTTGGACATTCCTTTATGAAAACGTCCACCGAAGCGGGGTCGCTTGGTGGGTCGCAGCTGAATCTAAAAGGCATGGGATGGGAAACGGACGGTACCTCTTGATCGACGGGTGGTGACGAAGTCGCGTCAGGGACGGGCTGCACCGTTGTCTGAGGTACGAGGCTAACGCCCAGCAAGTCCTTCGCGAGTGTGCTGGCGTCGTCCGTCTGCTTGGGGTTGGCGTGTTGCGGGGAAACGACGCTCGTCTTCGTCTCAGACACGAGGTCGACGCCCGACGTGTCCCCCGCTGGGGCGCCGGCGCCGTCGACTCGCTCGATAGCCGATGAGGTGCCGCCTCCTGCTTGGCCATGCCTGCCCCGCCTCCTCCTCCGTCGGCGGGGAAGGTGACGGGACAGACCCAGATGTTGCTCTTCTGCCACGTGGAGAAGACGTCGTCGATTCCACCGCCGGCGGGCGGGCTGACGGCCGCCATTGTCGTTGTCGCGCGGCGGAGGAAGGAGTATCATGTCGTAGCTGCCGTCGAGGGACATGAACTCAAGACTCCCGAAACGGAGCATCGTCCCGAGTTGGAGAGGTTGCTGGAGACTACCCATCTGGATCTTGACGGGAAGTTGTTCGTCAACACGCAGCAGGCCCCTACCTGGCGCGCCAACTGTCGGCGTTTCGACCCCGGGGGGTCCCTGGACCGACGAGTAAATTGTCGTTGCGTGTCCCAGCCCAGATGGGTTGGCGCGAGACGGAACACGAGGGGGGAAAGACAGCAAGGGGAAACAACGGCCTTCATGTTGTCCTGCGCCCAGGGCGGATGCGCTTGCAGTAGGGGGTTACAAGCGTTCGCGAGGGAGAGAGAGACTATCCGCCAGCCTGTTCTCCCGCGCGGCCACCTTCTCGTACGAGAGCCATGGACCTTCCTTTTATAGATGTAAGGAGAGGGCCCAGGTGTACAATGGGGGTGTAGCAATGTGCTAACGTGTCTAGCAGAGTGGAGCCAGAGCCCTAAGTACATGCCGTCGTGGCTGTCAGAGAAGTTTTGGCACCCTATTCATGTGATGTCGTGGCTGTCGGAGGAGCGCTTGAGCCCTGTGGAAGTACAGCTGTCGGGGCTGTCGGATCCTTGCTGACATCTCCTTGCTTCCGTAAGGGGCTGAGAGCCGCCGTCGTCATGGAGCACGCGGGGTGCCATCATTACTTGTTTATCGGGGCGAGCCAGATGGGACGCCGGTATAGTTCCCCGTAGCCTGAGCTAGCTAGGGGTAGGGTAATGATGGCCTCTCCTGTGACGTGGTCGGTCCGAGCCCGAGGTCGGGCGAGGCGGAGGCTCCTCCGAGGTCGAGGCTAAGTTTGGGCCCGAGGGTCGGGCGAGGCGGAGACCGTCGTCCGAGGTCGAGGTTGAGTCCGAGCCCTGGGGTCAGGCGAGGCGGAGACCGTCGTCCGAGGTCGAGGTTGAGTCCGAGCCCTGGGGTCGTGCGAGGCGGAGTCCGTCGTCTGAGGTCGAGGTTGAGTCCGAGCCCTGGGGTCGGGCGAGGCGGAGTCCATCGTCCGAGGTCGAGGTTGAGTCCGAGCCCTGGGGTCGGGAGAGGCGGAGCTTCCTATGGCGCCTGAGGCCGGTCTTGGCGGCTGTCAGCCTCACCCTAACGGGTGGCACAGCAGTCGGAGCAGCACAGGCGGCGTTGTTTTCCTGTCAGGTCGGTCAGTGGAGCGGCGAAGTGACTGCGGTCACTTCGGCTCTGTCGACTGAGGAGCGCGCGTCAGGATAAGGTGTCAGTCGATCCTTGCATTAAATGCTCCTACGATACGGTCGGTTGGCGTGGCGATCTGGCCAAGGTTGCTTCTCCGCGAAGCCTGTCCGAGCTGGGCCTCGGGTGAGTCGAAGGTGCGTCCGTTGCTTGAGGGGACCCTCGGGCGAGACGTGAATTCTCCTGGGTCGGCTGCCTTTGCCCGAGGCTAGGCTCGGGCGAGGCGAGATCGTGTCCCTTGAGCGGACGGAGCCTTGACATGAATCGCGCCCATCAGGCCTTTGCAGCTTTGTGCTGATGGGGGTTACCAGCTGAGATTAGGAGTCTTGGGGGTACCCCTAATTATGGTCTCCGACACTATTCTTGGCAATGGAAACTCATCCTTTGGACAAGCCTTGTTAAGATCTATAAAATCAATGCACATTCTCCATTTACTGTTGGCCTTCTTCACCATAACAGTGTTGGCTAACCACTCTGGATATTTCACCTCTCTGATAACACCAGCACTAAGAAGCCTCTTTACTTTGTTCCGAGCACCTTCAGCTTTGTCGTCAGACATTTTCCGAAGCCTTTATTTTCTTGTCCTGAAAGATGGATCCACATTGAGCGAATGTTCAATGACATCTCTGTTGACACCACAAAGATCATTGGCTGACCAAGCGAAGACATCTTTGTTGTTGAATAAAAATCTTAGCAAATTCTTCTCCTGCTCTTTAGATAATTGAGACCCCAATAGTACCTTTTGTTCTGCTATATCTTCACACAAAAGCATAGGCTTCGGCTGATCTGCCGAAGCAGCCTTCTCTCTTTTGTATCTATACTGTTCACAGGCTTCAACTCCATCTATATTATGGATTGCCTTTGAATCTGTCCAGTTTCCTTCGGCCTTTCTGGCAGCTTCTTGACTCCCATGAATAGCAATGGGCCCTTGTTCTGAAGGTATTTTCATGCATAGATATGCTGGATGAAGTATTGCTTCGAAAGCATTAAGTGTCCCACGGCCAATGATTGCATTATAGGGGTACTCCATGTAAACAATGTCAAATACGACATGTTCAGTCCTTGTGTTATGAACGAAGCCGAAGGTTACTGGCATTGTGATTTTGCCGAGTGCTACAATCTGCCTTCCTCCGAAGCCACATAGAGGATGTGTAGCATCATGAATCTTATCCTCTGGTTCCTGCATCTGTCTGAGGGCCTTAGCAAATATGATATCCGCTGCACTGCCTGTATCAACTAGAACATTATGGACCAGAAATCCCTTGATGACACAAGATATGACCATAGCATCATTGTGAGGGTAATCTTTGAGCTGAAGGTCATCCTGGGAGAAGGTGATTGGGATATGGGACCATTTTGATTTGATGAAGGGCCCTTGCACCCCAACATGTTGTACCCTTCTCTGTGCTTCTTTCTTCTGCTTCTTGTTAGCTGGCTCTGAACCTGAGCCGCCTGTTATCGGAAGCACCAGCTTCGTAGCTGAAGGTACTTCAGCTTGGTTGTTGAACAAAGCCATCAGCTCAAAAGTGGAAGTGAGTTCACCGGAGGTGGGCGCCAATGTTGGGGACTCGTTCTCAAATGCTATGAATTAAGAACAAGGCAACACAAAATTAGGTTAATGGTTAATGTCCTTCGTCCTTCGAAGCATTATTTCCCTAACGATATAACGATCCTCAGACGAAGGTTGTGAAGGACATACCTTCATCATCATAGCATAAATCAATGAAAGACGAAGCATACGAAATATGGAAGAATAACATGGATAATTATATGACATCATAATGTATCTTTTATTATATGATTATGAATGAGTAAAAACAATATTGAGTTACATTTGTACCTTCAGCTTGACAGAAGGTAAAAGCACAAGCGTGATGCGCAAGTGAATACAAATCAGCGTGAACAGTACGGGGGTACTGTTCATCTATTTATAGGCACAGGGCGCAGCCTGTGTGGATTTACATTCATGTCCTTTATAACTGGTTACAATCATGACACAGATCATCATGGGCCGATCGGTCTTTTCATCTTTAAGTTAGTGCAACCCTTCGTCTCAAGGCGTGTCACTATGCCGAAGCTCCCTGGATGGTAGCTTCGGCGTTGCTTCTGTGTTGATCTTCCGAAGGTATTTCTTCTTACAGGACCTTCGGCAACGAAGCAGACCCCCAACAAGTGGTGAGGTTGTGAGATTCATATATAACTTCATATTCCACCTATATTTGTTGCCTTGTCGCCACTAATTTCGTAGGAAGATGGTTTCCAACGTTGAGATTGAAGTGTGTGTCACCATGATACAATTCAATGAGCTCAAACAAAGCATAGAAGACAAGCAAGATCAGTTGGCACAAGATCTTCAGGCACTTATGGCTGAAATTAGAGGTCGTCACCGACCTCCTGATGGTGCAAGAAACCATGATGAAGATGGGGAAGAAGGTGAAGGAAATTCTTCTAGAAGAGCAAGTGAACATGGGAGGAGGAATCAAGGTGCTGCACGTGGTAGAGGAAGAGGGAGGAATCGAAGAAATGATGATAACGAGGAATCTGAATTTGGGGATGATGATGATCAGTCCCAACATCGCTATGGCCGTCGTCATCAGAGGAGTCAACCAAGAAGAGAGATTTGGGAAACTTATGTTTACCATGCCAAAATTTGATGGTATATCTGATCCTCAAGATTATTTCACATGGGAGTTGAAGGTGGAATAAATCTTCTGCCTACATAATTATTCAGAGGAGAAGAAACTTGCAATGGCATCTCTTGAGTTTGAAGGATATGCTCTGATTTGGTGGGAGCAACTTCTTCGTGATAGTGAAGATGGGGAGGATCCTATTGCTACTTGGCAAGAGATGAAGCGAGAAATGAGAATTCGTTTTGTGCCGAAGCATTATTAGCGTGATCTTTTTGATAAATTGCAGAATTTGAGGCAAGGAAGTTTCTCTGTAGAGGAGTATTATAAGGAGATGGAGAAGGCAATGATTAGAGCCAATGTGTATGAAGATGAAGAGCAAATCATTGCATGTTTTATGGCTAGGTTACACCGCAACATTCAGCGCATTGTTCAGTTTCAGTCGTGCCGACGTCTTATTGATTTGGTACATGAAGCCACCAAAGCTGAATGCCAGCTGCAGTAAGATGCATGAACCATGACTGGAGGAAGCAAATCAATCTTAAGGTTTACTGTTGCACCCTCAACGTCAAAGGGTTCAACTGAAGGCTTGCGATCCCATATTCAAGGCGATTCTAGTGGAAAGAATGTTGCTGCTCCAATCATGGCTTCTAAATCAGCAGCATCCACTTCTACATCAGTGGGTTCAACAGCCAAGGGTAGTGGTATTCAGTGCTTCAAGTGTGGAGGTCGTGGTCCTATCATTAAGGAGTGTCCAAATAATCGTGTGATCCTTGTGAATGATGATGAATAACATACATCAGTTAGTGAAGAGGAAGCTGAAGCATGAAATGTAGATGACACTGATAAAGTTGAAGAACATACAGGATGTGAATTTGAGCATGGTACTGCTCTTGTGGTTACACAAATCTTGAGTGTTCAAATGGAAGAAGCTAAAATTGGACAGCGACAAATTCTTTTTCAAACGAGAGCAAAAGTGTAAGACAAAGTAGTAAAAGTGATCATTGATGGAGGAAGCTGTCATAATCTTGTAAGTCATGAGATGGTTGAAAAGCTTGGTCTGAAGTTGCAGCGACACCCTCATCCATATCATGTCCAATGGTTGAATGAATTAAGAGATATCAAGATTGGTTATAAGGTGAAAGTTCCATTCAAGATTGGAGAGTATGTTGACACAGTGGAGTGCGACGTTGCACCCATGTCTGTGTGTCACTTGCTGCTGGGAAGACCTTAGCAATATGACCGTTACTCTCAACATTGTGGAAGAACAAATAAGTACACACTAGATCTGAAAGGGAGAACGTTTGTACTCAAGCCTATGACCCCTAAACAAATCATGGTTGAACACTTACAAACGAAAACTGAAATTAGTGCAGCAAGTAGAGGAGGAGAAGAGCAAAAGAAATTGAGTGCCATCCACAATTCGGTGAGTGAGTGCTACAAGCCAAATTCAAGAGATAAAAAGAAAGAAGAGGGAGAACATCTAGTTATGCTAGCCACAAAATCTGAGCTGAGAGAAGTGAGGAACAACCCATATCAAGTGCTCTTTGTACTTGTGAGCAACGATGTTTTGGTTTCTCCTAACAACATAACATCTCTTCCTAGTGTTGTGGCTGATCTTTTGCAGGACTTTGAAGATGTGTTTCCACAAGAAACACCGGCTGGACTACCTCCAATTCGTGGGATTGAGCATCAAATTGATCTCATTCCAGGGGCTGCACTTCCTAACCATTCACCATATCGAACCAATCTTGAAGAAACTAAGGAGATACAATGGCAAGTGCAAGAACTTCTTGATAAAGGTTTTGTTCGTGAAAGTTCAAGCCCTTGTGTTGTTCCTGTGATTTTAGTTTCTAAGAAAGATGGATCTTGGAGGATGTGTGTTGATTGTAGAGCTATAAATAATATTACCGTTTGCTATTGCCATCCTATTCCACGGCTAGATGATATGCTTAATGAATTAAGTGGTTCCACAATTTTTACTAAAATTTATTTGAGAAGTGGATACCATCAATTAAGAATGAAAACTAGAGATGAATGGAAAACTGCATTAAAAACAAAATTTGGGTTGTATGAGTGGTCAGTGATGCCATTTGGTTTAACAAACGCTCCTAGTACTTTTATGAGATTAATGAACCATGTCTTAAGAACTTTCATTGGAAAATTTGTTGTTGTCTACTTCGATGATATTCTAATTTACAGCAAATCTTTTGATGAACATGTGAAACACATTCGACAAGTCTTAGATTAGCTTAGAAAGGAGAAGTTATTTGCTAATATTGAGAAGTGTAGTTTTTGCACAGACCATGTTGTGTTTCTTAGCTTTGTTGTTTCAGGAAAAGGAATAGAAGTGGATGAATCCAAGGTGAAAGCAATCAAGTATTGGCCAGCTCCAACGAATGTAAGTCAAGTAAGAAGTTTTCATGGTCTTGCTGGTTTTTATAGAAGATTTGTGCGAGATTTTAGTACCATTGCTTCCCCTTTAAATGAATTGACAAAGAAAGGTGTTGATTTTAAATGGGGAAACTCACAAGAAGATGCTTTTCAAGAATTGAAGAAACGTTTGACGGAAGCACCTGTACTTATTCTTCCTGATTTCACTAAAACTTTTGAAGTAGAATGTGATGCTAGCGAGATTGGGATAGGAGGATTTTTAATGCAACAAGGAAAACCTATAGCATATTTTAGTGAAAAATTGGGAGGTGCTCAATTAAATTATTCTATGTATGACAAAGAATTGTATTCTTTGGTCCGAGTGCTTGAAACATGGCAGCACTACTTATGGCCAAAAGAGTTTGTTATTCATTCCGATCATGAAGATTTGAAGTATTTGAAAGGGCAAGCCAAACTGAAATGTCGCCATGCCAAATGGGTTGAGTTCATCGAAACATTTCCATACATTGTGAAATAGAAGAAAGGTAAGGACAATGTGGTCGCTGATGCTTTATCTCGAAGGAATGTGTTGTTGAATCAACTAGAGGTAAAAGTTTGGATCTTGAAAATTTGAAAGAAATGTATAATGATGATCCTGAATTTTGAAAACCATACAATCATTGTAAAGATGGAAAAGGTTGGGAAAAATATCACATACATGATGGATTTTTGTTTATAGCTAACAAACTTTGTGTTCCAAATCCTTCGGTTAGATTGGTTTTGTTGGGGGCCTTCGTCATCCGAAGGTCCTCAAAAACACGACTAACATGTTTTCCAAGTATAATCTATTCACAGGGACCTTCGGCCTTGGGATGAAGGTGTACACGATATGAAAGGCACGGTCTGGGAGAAGGATGAACCAGTTCCGAAGCTATGAATGGAGAAGCTTCGGCTTGGCGGCGGAAAATGAAACCGACTTAAAGGGGAAAAGGCTATCTAGACCTTGATGGATTATCCCTTAGTTAATAGTAAATGTCAAGGGCATGGATGTAATTTTACACAGGCTGCGTCCTGTGCCTATAAATAGATGAATAGTAGCACCGTACTGTTCACGCTGACTTGTATTCATTCGCACGTCACACTTGGATTCTTACCTTCTGTCAAGCCGAAGGTACAAATGTAATTCAATACCATTAATGTTTATTCATGATTATATACTGAGAATATAAATAGTCTAATGACATCATATGATTATTCATGTTTTATTTGTATGTGTTGTATGATCCTGCTTTTCATTATATATTAAGATGATGAAGGTATGTCCTTCATGACCTTCGTCTGAAGATCATTATATCTTAAGGGAGATAATGCTTCGAAGGACGAAGGTTTTTAACCGTTGACATTTGTGTTGCCTTGTTCTTAACTCATAGCATTTGAGAACAAGTCACTCGTCGCTAGTAGCCTCAATGCATTTCAACCAGTCATCATTTGGTTTGTCGAACTTCTCTCTATATCTGAAGGTGTATTTCAATCGAACTAATCCACCTTCGCTGGATTCAACAGTAGTCTCCTTCGACACCTCCCAGCTATCCACAAGTGGCCACACTCTAAAGGCTATGTGCTCTTGAACTATATCCCTTATGCTAATGAAAGCACAGACATTGATAAAAGCCTTCTGACACGCTTCGGTATCACTTTCAATGGCCACCTTCGGCCTTCGGAGGCCGAAGCGAGACCAGATGGGGCGCTGGATAATTTCCTTAATATCATTCCTTTCAATCAGATCATTTTTAACATAAAACCATTCCTCCATCCAGGCCCCGGACCATCTTTTCGGTATGTCGGAACCAGATAGCTTGCATTAGATCGAGCAATGAATCCGTAACAACCGAAGTTGTTGTGATACTGCTCCTTGCCAGTGGCCTTCGTCTCATACAAAAGTTCATGCATACTGCAAAAACACTTTGCGCTCGGTTCCAACCCTTGGCTTCTTACAGCCCAAACAAACAAGCCTATCCTAATTATAGCTTCGGGGGTAAGTTGATGAAGAAAGATCTAAAATATCTTCATCACTTCAACCAAGAATCTGCTCTATGGGAATCGAAGACCCGCCTTCAAAAAGCTTTTGTAAATAACCACCTCATTTTCTTCAGGAGCAGGGGCGGTGCTATCTCCTCCAACCCTCACAATAGTCATGTCACAAAAGTATCTTTCCCTTATAGCATCAACATGACTTTGCTTAATAGTTGACTTTCCGAAGATGGTATGGCTTGGTCGCCAGGGCCGATCCTCAGAATCTTCATCTCCGCTTTCCACATCAAATTCATCACTGTCATTAGAATCTTCAGATAAATCTGCCAATATCTCCTTTGTGATTTTCTCTGTATTAGTTTTGGCCATGGATTCGTAAAATCCAGCAATAAAAGGATCTGCAACCTTCTTCTCCTCATATAGCTTCTCCTCCACGGATATCTTCTTCTCCTCAGACATCTCTTCAGATATGGATCAAATACTTGTCTTTAAGATGAAGCTCGAAAATCAGGCGAGAATTAACAAGCAAGAGTTAAAAATCTGAGAAAATAACACAAGCAACAGAAATGGTGCATCAAATGCCGCTGCTGTGGGCTTCTATTTATATGCTTAGAGCGCTGCAACTTGGCGGGCCCCATTTGTCATTGACTTTCGCTATTCTAGCGAAGGGAAGGAGTTTTTTCGGACCTTTGGCTTAAGGCCTTCGTTTACATCACAGTCTGAATTCATTGATCACAACAAATTAATACCGCGAGGGGCTACTGTTGGGGGTCTTCATCTTCCGAAGGTCCTCAAAAACATGACTAACATGTTTTCCAAGTATAATCTATTCACAGGGACCTTCGGCCTTGGGATGAAGGTGTACATGATATGAAAGGCGCAATCTGGGAGAAGGATGAACCAGTTCCGAAGCTACGAATGGAGAAGTTTCGGCTTGGCGGCGGAAAATGAAACCGACTTAAAGGGGAAAAGGTTGTCTAGACCTTGATGGATTATCCCTTAATCAATAGTAAATGTCAAGGGCATGGATGTAATTTTACACAGGCTGCGTCCTGTGCCTATAAATAGATGAATAGTAGCACCGTACTGTTCACGCTGACTTGTATTCATTCGCATGTCACGCTTGGATTCTTACCTTCTGTCAAGCCAAAGGTACAAATGTAATTCAATACCATTAATGTTTATTCATGATTATATACTGAGAATATAAATAGTCTAATGACATCATATGATTATTCATGTTTTATTTGTATTTCTCGTATGATCCTTCATTTCATTATATATTAAGATGATGAAGGTATGTCCTTCATGACCTTCGTCTGAAGATCATTATATCCTAAGGGAGATAATGCTTTGAAGGACGAAGGTTTTTAACCATTGACATTTGTGTTGCCTGGTTCTTAACTCATAGCATTTGAGAACAAGTCCCCAACAACTTTTATTGCAGGAATCACATGGAGGTGGTCTAACAGATCATTTTGGACAAAAGAAGACTTACGAACTGCTCAATGATCATTTCTATTGGCCCAAGATGAGGAGAGACGTCATCAGATTTGTGGAGCGTTGTGTCACCTGTCACAAAGCTAAGTCAAAATTGAACCCTCATGGTTTATATACTCCTTTACCCGCTCCTAAAATTCCTTGGGAAGACATAAGCATGAATTTTATTTTAGGGCTGCCTAGAACTAAAAAAAGAGATTCTATTTTTGTTGTGGTGGATAGATTTTCAAAAATGGATCGCTTTATTCCATGCAACAAGAGCAATGATGCTTCACATGTTGCTAATTTGTTTTTCAGAGAAATCTTGAGGCTACATGGAGTGCCCAAGACCATCGTATCTGATCGTGACGTCAAGTTTGTGAGGTATTTTTGGAAAACATTGTGGGCAAAGCTTGGGACTAAACATTTGTTCTCCACCACATGCCACCCTCAAACTGATGGACAAACTGAAGTGGTGAATCGTACATTGTCAATGCTGCTGCGAACAATGGTAAAAAATAACTTGAAGGATTGGGAGGAATGTTTGCCACGCGTGAAGTTTGCTTATAACGGGCCAGTACATTCTACAACTAATTTATGCCCCTTCGAAATTGTATATGGGTTCAAACCTATTGCTCCGATAGATTTGTTGCCCCTTCCATTGCAGGAAAGAACCAATATGGAAGCTTCCAAGCGTGCTGCATATATAAAAAGATACATGAGAAGACCAAGGAAGCAATTGAGCTCAAAGCAGTGCGAAGTTTGTAAGCACGGACAAGCATAGGAAGAAAGTGTTATTTGAACCGAGGGACTTGGTTTGGATTCACTTGCGCAAGGAGCGTTTTCCTGATCAGCGCAAATCCAAATTGATGCCACGAGGGGATGGTCCATTTCGTGTTCTTGCCAAGATCAATGATAACACATACAAGATAGATCTTCCACCAAGTTATGGCGTGAGCAACACATTCAATGTTGCTGACCTCCTACCATTTACAAGTGAAGACACTTCAGAGTCGAGGATGACTCCTTTTCAAGGGGAGGGGGATGATACGACCACGCCATTAAGCAACATGTTCAACCCCCAAGTCAAGCTACATCAACTCAAGTACAACCAACACCATCACTAGCCCAAGTCTTTGATGGACCAATTACATGTAGCCGAGGTAAGAAGGTACAACAAGAGGTGCATGCGCTACTTTATGAATTTCAATTAAACACTAATGAGAACTTTATGCTACCTAAGTCGTGTATGTTGATATTGCTTAGGTTCACCAAAGAGGAAGAACAAAACATATCAAGGGCGAATCAGAGAGAAAAGCTATGTTCGAGTCAGTCCAGCGCACCAGAACCATCCAGAAGAAATAGTCATATCTTTTGACCCAAAAGCTATGAGGTCCCATAAGTACCTTTTAGAAAGCTCTTGAAGTCTAGTTTCCAACACTTCTAAGTCTTACTTGATCAAATCTACCAGAAAGGCGAACGATCTACTTTAGTGCTGACTGGTCACAAGGTCAACAATCCATTTGATGGCCAAGTTTCCATATTAAACTGCATCATTCTATGAAGTTTCATTAAACATGCTATGCATGGTGAGAAAGCTTATCAAGTCAGCTTTCCAACGCATCAAACCCCACGTCATTTAGAGATTCCTAGGAGAAGTTATTATCAAAATAGTGAAGGCTGCGCAGAAGTCAAACAGCCACACGGAATTCAGCTCTGCAGATCTCCCGAAGAGGCCCCTACACATTAGCACGTTAAAATACTTTCTTTTCGTGTTTATACGTCTCTAAGGCTGGTTGTTTCTAGTATAAATACGCCCATATGTCTATGATGTAAGACAACTTTTGGATAATATAAAAACAGAACCCTTTTGTTCAGATGTGTGCTAACAAATATTGAGAGTGATCTCTACCCCTTTGCTCTTGTGAATTCCTTCGCGGGGTTGTAGAAGCGGCGGCTTTATCCGCTCCCAAGTGGTGCTCCTACTTCCTTCGAGGTCTCCTCGATTGATTGTAGGCTGTGTTGGTTGGTTCTTTGAGAGTGTGGTTGGGCGAATCCTCGATTCAGGTTGCCGGTTAAAGATGGTGGTTGACTTCGAGTTTTATTTGTCAGGTTGCACTAGTTATCACTGCTTGCAGCAAGTTATCTTGGCTTCTTCGAAGCTAGTTATCTTAAGATTGATCCTACGTCGTGAAGATTGGGCATTGTGACGCATCATCTACTCTCTTGCATTATTGCTCCTAAGTTTAATACTCATCTTAAAGGAGCAATCAAGAGAAGAGTTCTCCCTTCTTCTCCCTTCTCATCCTAACTTGGTTTTAGTTCTCACTAACACCTATTATAAACCAAGTTTGTGTTGGTTAGAGTTAATTTTGCAGGATCACCTATTCAACACCCCCCTCTAGGTGCTCTCAGGGGTCTTCTTCTTCCAAAGGCCCTCAAAACACTGACTTAGCAGCTATTTCCTAGCCTATTTCAAGTGTTACAGGTAGAATATCGAAGATCATCTTCTGTTGAAATGGCCACGGATGCGAGTACGAAGGCAGCAACTTCGGATTAACAATGTATATGTGTGACTAATGAAGCAATACTAAGTTACGAGAAGTCCTCAAAGCTTGCTCAACAAGATAATAGGAGGAAAAGACAACACTACCCTTAGTTTGTTCACTAGTTCAAATATATAGGCTTAAGAGCACAATTATAATTTTGCCGAAGTTGTACTTCACGACTATAAATAGAGGAATAGTGCTATGCATTAGACATGCTTTTTTAATCGAATGAAAACATGTCACTCTGTCTTCGAAGTTGTATTTCCTTCTCCTTCTTCTAGTAACTTCGCGGAGCCGAAGGTATACATGTAATATTTTGGTAAATAGTAAAAAAGAAAGGAGAAAGTATTATCTTATAAGGTTGAATTGTGTGATTTACCCTTACAGTGTACATAATTTATCATTGGCATTCTTTACTTTTTTTTCTTCATTCATTTTCATCTCTTCATTCTTTAATCTTCCTTCTCCCCAAAAAGGAAGGATGAAATGATGAAGCTCAAGCTGAAGATTGATTTAATTATGCTGCCTTGTTTTTGATACTCTGAATGAATCAAAAGCAAGTAACAACATACGCTATTATACATATCATATTGTTTGACTTCATATGGCCAAATTTTTATACCTCTTAGCAATTTTGAATACCCATCTTTTAAATTCTGGACCCATCACTAGTTAGAAGTTTGTGTTCTATGTATATAAAGATTCTATGTATTCATTATTGGATGATGAAAATAAGAGAAGATTTGTTCAACAAATAATTTCTATCTTTTATATGATTCTATTTTTATACTCCCTCCGTTATAATTTATAATTCATTTGACTTTTTTATTCCGAGTTTGATCGGCTCGTCTTATTCAAAAAAATTATATTTATTGCTTATTTTTGCTATGATATTGTTTAGCATATAATATGTTTTAAATATGGATTTGAATTTTCCATTTTTTTAAAAAAAATCGAATAAGTCGAGCCGATCAAATATGGCATAAAAAAGTCAAACGAATTATAATTTGAGACGGAAGGAGTATCTTATAATAAAAACGAGAAATAAGATATAGTCTCTAGGTTTTTATATATAACATTTTCTAGTTAAAATTAAATTATTAGACGTCAAATATTTAGAAATAGAGGTAGATTTATATAAGGCTGTCTTTATCATAGTCAATCTACAGCCTCTGATCGCTCTGCTCTGCCCTCGATAAACCCCGCAGTCCCGCTCCCGCACCGCCGCGGCAAGAGCGAGCCGGCCACCCCTCGCTGGCTCCCTGCATCCGCCGCCCGAACGCATGAACCTGGTGACGGTTTCAGTCTACGTTCCTAGCCCGCCACTGCCTACTATAACTAGGCCTCCACCCCGTTACCCCGCGGCTGCAGCGCCCACACAGTACACACCGCCCTCAAGAAGTAGCAGCAGCGGCGAGGGTGAGCCGGGCACTGGGAGGCGCGCGGCGTGCGTGGGCTCGTCTATCGCCGAGCTCCAGGAAACCGCAGGGTTTCGCCGCGGAGCTAGATTGTGCGGGGTTCCAGGTGCTTCTTCTTGTCCGCAGAGTTCCGGGGGTTCTTTGGCTTGATTCTGCTGTTCCGTTCCGGGGTTTTCGGAGGCGTTGCTGGGGAATTTCTCTGGTTCGTGCGGAATTCGATCGAGTTGTCTCTATGGGTTGGGAATCTAGGTAGCGGGGCGAACGGCCGTGGATTCCGTGAGTCGTGATTCAACTGCTAGTTCCGTTTATGACGATCTTGTTTCAGCGATCAAGCCATCAGCCTTGGCTGCGCAACATGCCCCCAATTCGCAGAACTGCGATCGCTAGACGAATTTGGTGGTTAGTTTCCGGTTCTTCATCTGGTAATTAGCATCTCACTATGCTGTTACTCTCCGATGAATCCTTGGCAATCTTCGTGAACCGGTGAACACTTCACAAGTTGCTGTAAATTTAGTTTCACACGCACCGCACCGTCTTTCTCAAGTGCGTACTACATTGTAATGTTTCGTCATATGCCTCTCCGTAAATTGGCTATATGTTTTTGTGGTTCTCGGTAGGTGTTCACATCGATAAGACATCAGAGATTTCGTGCAGAATTTGATTGAGTTGTATCTCTGTGGTGGTGATGAGTCTTCTTGGCATTATTTGTTCTGCTTATTTAGGCATTAATCTTTTGGCCTAATCTTTTTCTTGTTATGTTTCAGTGTCAAGCCCTGCCTGCACTGCGCATCCTGATCGTGCACATTCTTTGGCTTTCTCTTCTCCTGGATACCGATGAACCAAGTACTCAAGGTACGAATCTGATTCTCAGTTGGCAGTTCACTGCAATTGCTAAAGCAAGTCATTGACTTTCCCTTAACATCTGATCAAATGTTTAAAAGCAGCAGCAGGCAATTGATTGATGTTGGCTCCATCTTTCTATAGCATCAAAGTATGTTCTTGCCTTCTTGGTCCATGATATCTTCAATTCATCAATGAACTTGCATAGATGATTCAGAAACTGTTGGCAATTCTTTTACATGATTACTTTATCTAGCTGCTAGCATCTCGTTTTGTTCAGTCTCTGATACCTTGCAACAAATTCTGATTTCACAATGCCCATGACCATTTCACAGATTGTTGCAAGTAGTTACTTATGGAAGTTTTTGTCTTCCTTGAACAATTCTAACTCAGTGCTTCAACAAACGATCCAATGAAACAATAATTAGAAAAATGCTATCCTGACTTTCTATTTAAATTTATTAGTGCTACATTGTATGATTCATTCAGTAGCTCCGTGTCAAGTGGCATCCTGTCTTTCTATTTACTATACTATCTGATCAAATGCTAGCTGTTTTTGCAAATGCTTCAAAGAAGCAAGCACTAGTGACTAGTGTGCTTATGTTATTATCTTAATGTTCTGCTTCTTACTTATTTCTTCTATGCATTGATTCAGATATGCCATCCAGAAGGCCTCAAAAGTACTGGTGTAAAATCTGCAATAAGAACTTCCCTTCAGGGAGGGTTCTCGGAGGCCACATGTCGTGCCACCGGCATGCTGGCAAGCAGCTGAAGAGCACTCCTGACCTTGTCGTCAATCTGCCTGTGCCCCTGCTGGGTTCCAGTGATGAGAAGTCTTCACTGTCATCTTTAGAATCTCAAAGCCTGCACTGCTCAAAGGTGTTATCTTCTTGCCAATCTCCGAGGGGGGACTTGGGGATTAACAGTGAGAAGAAGGTGGTGACAAAGTCTGAAGAACCTGAACCAGCTGGGTTGATGGAATCTTGGGCCAATGGTAATGGTGATCATGGGCACAGTGTGATGCTATTTTCTCCAGTGAAGCGTAAGCGATCAAAAAGGATGATGCCAGTCCTCAAATCAGAGATGGACGCTGCAGTTGCTCTCTTGATGCTGGCAGAGCATTCTGACAAGACTTCTGCTTATGAGGATTGCTGTGGGGGAGATAAGGATCGCAACATTTCAACACCCATGGTGTCGAAGGAGATAAATCTGAATGCTTTTGATCAGCTGGTTCAATCTGACGAGTCCACAAACAGTGCAAGGCTGCAATCTGACAAGAATCCAGCTTATGAGGGTTTTGATGAATACTGTGAGAAGGAAAAGGAAAACAGTTTGAATTTGGCTGCTGATGATCCCAAGAAGGAAGTGCTGTTGGATGTGTTTGATTATGAGATGGATGTAGATGCTGAGTTCATGAAGCCAGGGGATGGCATTTCAGTTGAGGAGTTGAAGTCCAGTGAACTTTCAGCTGAAACGAACATCAAGAGGTACCAGTGCAAGGTGTGCAGAAAGTTATTAAGTTCAAGGTATGCATTGGGATGCCACATTAGGTTACACTGTGAGAAGGAAAGCAGTTTGAATTTGGTCACTGATGCTCCCAAAAAAGAAGTGCTGCTTGATGTGTTTGATCATGGGATGGATGTAGATGCTGAGTTTATCAAGCCAGGGACTGACATTTCAGTTGAGGAGTTGAAGTCCAGTGACCTTTCAGCTGCAATGAACATCAAGAAGCACCAGTGCAAGGTCTGTAGAAAGTTACTGAGGTCAGGACATGCATTGGGAGGCCACATGTCGCTACACTTTAAGAAGAAGAACAAGTTGAATTCGGGTGTTGATGTTCCAAAGGAGGTTCTTCTGGATGCATTTGTTCATGAGGTTGATGCAGATATTGAGTTCATGAAGCCAGCTACAGATTTGGAGTTGAAATCCAGTGACATTTCAGCTGCAGTGAACGTCAAGACACACCAGTGCAAGGTCTGTGGAAAGGTATTTGGGTCAGGGCATGCTTTAGGAGGACACATGAGGTTACACTATGTTCGGAAGAGCAATCCTCAACAAGAGGTTGCTGATTGACCTGATTATGTTGTGATGGAAGAGCAAATACAGAAGCTTGAATTGGATCCTCTCCTTTTTTATCTACGGAGACCACATTCACATGGTACAAATTAAATCTGATTCTGAGCCATAGTGTGTGCTGAGCAGCTTTCAGCAGGCTGTGTGGGCCTGTGGCCAAACCTGGTTCCACATTTTGTCCAAAACAGATACCTATTCAGTTACTGATAGATTCATTAGTGGTTAGGAAACTAAAGAACTCCATCTGTTGTAGACAGTAGAGATTTTGATACTGATACTTTCTTCTCTTGATCAACAAATTTTGCTGGATAGGAAGGCAAGGGTCTTCTTTAAGTCACTGCCTGATTCTGAAACAATGTAGCAGGTAATGTGTGGTATCATGCAGTGTAATGCAAAGCATGAGCTTGTGATAGGTCTGAAGATCCCTCACAGTTCTCATTGGCTGTACAGTGATATTGTTCTGTACATAGTTACATACTTATACAGAGCATATTCTTGTCTTGAAATAATAGTTCAATACAAATACTCGGATGAAAACTTAAACAATCTAGCTGTTTTTTATCCATTTGCCCCTTTTGAGTGTTATGCATGTCTTTATCTCTTCCATTCTGGTTGTTGCACACTCTGCTTGTGAGTTGTTCTTGGCGCCTCCCCTTTCATCCTGTTCATGTCGCCTGGATGTGACTAGTGAAATTTGAATCTGACGATCCTTACGCATGGCGTGCAACGAGCGGCCTTCAGCAGGTAAAACTGGGTCCGGGTGTATCCTAGCCGTCGAGACCGAGAGGTACACCTGGTTCAGTTCATCAGTTGTATTTTGCATTATGTTAATCAGCTAGAAACCCCAAAAGTAATTACTCAAAAGAAGTCCATTTATCTAGGTATCCTAGTATATAAGGTGTAACTACCTATAGTTAGTTCAAAGACAGATGATGAAATATATTTAAGGGTATGTTTGTTTTCATAGTGCTAAAGTTTAGCACATGCAAAAGTTTAGTTATTAAACTTTAGCACTTGAGGGCTGTTTGATACAAGTGCTAAATTTTAGCATATTATCTCTAATTAATGCATGAACAGTATACGACGAGCAAGCGACCGGTTCTAGGGGAGAGAGAAAAGAGAGAATTTGGTGGAATGAGAGAAAAATGGGGTTGGGGACAATTTTTAGCATAGTTTAGCACCTTTGATGGAGCTAAAGTGCTAGTGGTTGCTAAACTTTAGCACACCATTTTTAGACAGTCTGTTTGGTTCCCCATGAGCTAAAGTTTAGCAAAAAGTGCATTTCGAGGGAATGACCCCCGGTCCTTGGGACCCGCCAGTCAGATAGTATGCTGAGGAGAGGAGTCCCGATCGCTGGGGCCCGTTAGTCAGTTGGCAAGGCAGATACGTCAATCCTCAAATGACACACTCCCGGTCGAACCCCGCGGCACCTAGCCCAGGGTCGAGCGTGGCGGAACCTGACAAGGTAGGTCGAAAAGTCGAAAGGGAATCACTCGAGTGGATCCCGCGTCTGGCCCTAAACTGACTCGCTATAAGTAGTCGACCGCACTTAACCACACCTGACACCGAGCCATAGCGTGGCGTCGGTCCGCTTCCCATTCATAACCTACGAGCACATCGTCCCGTATAACTCTCATGACCTACGAAGCCCTCTGTAAAACCCTAAATTTTGGGGTATAAAAATTTCTTTGCTCTATACTCAAAATTCAGGTGTTACTCTATCTTTTCCTTACTTTTTATTTTCTCTTTACTAAAATAATGGAAAGTTATTTTGTTATATGTTGGCGTAAGCCCAGTGAAGTGAGCCATAGAGGTGCTTTGATTGTTGCATCCATGTTGTTTCATAGTGTTTCTAAGTGCAAAACGTATTTAAAACATGTTAATATACCTTGTAGAAGTTTCCGTTAAATTTTCATATTTTTTGGAATATTTTTCTATTTTCCAAGAAACAAAATCTATTTATTTGAGGTACTTAAAAATATTTTAAAAATCTCTAAATATGTTTTTTTGAGTTCATTGGGTGCCAAATCATTCCTAGTAATTTTCCTAGATTTTTCGGAGCCTTCGAGATATTTTTTGGAGCCTTCGAGATATTTTTCGGACATTAAATATGATTTCAGCCTTTTTCAGGAATTATTAATTTTAAAAATGAATTTATTACAAAAAAATATCTTCAAAACCCTAGAAATATATATATGGTTGGAACCCTCCCATCGAGCCCTTTACAAATCTCGAAACCATTTCCCCAGATTCAACCTACAATTCCCGAAATTGTTTGCTGAAGTTCGGGGTAGTTCCAACTCCGTCGATAACTCCAGTGAGCAATTACTTTCAATCCAAGCGTCGTTGGCGAAATCCGAGAGTACCGTTGCGTTCGTCTCATCAAGGGCTTCGTCTTGGTGCTTTCGATTCGTCGATCCGACCTCAGTTTCGCCGTCAATCGACGGATTTTTTCTCGGCTCTTGCGAGGGTCTTCTTCGGTGAGCAAACTCCATTGTTTCTTCTTCTCGTTCTTCGTTTTCTTCACCGTGAAGTCACAACCCCCTCTCTCCCTCCCCACATGCCCTCTCCCCTCCCTTCCCCTATCCCCGCGCCCCTCCCAATGTGGCGGCCGGCCGGGCCGAGCCCCCCGGTGGTGCTCGCCCGCCTACCCCCGTGCCCCCCCGCTGGCAGCCGGCGGCGCGGCGCCCAGACGCCCCCCCCCCCCACGGCCCTTGCCCCTTGTACGACCAAGCCCCCCACCAACGTCGCCCATGGCGGCTGTAGAAGGAAGAAGAAGGACTTTTTGCAAAACAGACCCTGGAATTTTGTCTAACTGCGCGCAGAAATTTGATTGTTTTAAATATTCAATATCTTTTGCGTTATAAATCTGATTCGCTCTGTTCAAGTCGCGTTAGATTCATATTAAAGTTATCTACATGTTAAAAATATTATTCCATGGTGTCACATATTTTAAATAATTTATTAAATGTTTGTTGGACCAACAGTTATTAAATTAGCGTTCCATTTAAATCTAATTTATAGTTTTCAACTTGCGCTTTTATAAATAAATATCAACATAGTTAATATTAACTTAAATACTCTTTTATTATTAATTGTTTATTATAAATTCATCATCTATTTCATAGTTCTCGCGTGTCGCGTTTGTCCGCACGTCGTTCGTGCGTGCTGTTCGCATGCTGTTGTGTTGTTTCGCACATCTCGCACTTAGTCTTGCGCTGTTATCTCGTCTCGCTTATAATCGCTCATATTAATTAAATTGCTTATTTAACCAAGAGCTATTAGTGTAGCAGATTAATTAAAACTAGGTAATAGCTCTAATTTACATTCGATAAATATCGATTAATACAAGTATGTTGAATTAAATGTTCTAATTCATATTTGTATAACGTAAACACGATAACTTCTCAATCGTAGCTTCGATCTCGGCATTTTTTTCTCATGTGACCTTTGTTGGGGGTCTCCTTCTCTGCCGAAGGTCCTCAAGACGGAGAAATTGCCTATAAGCAATGAGAGTAAATGCTGAAGCTACCACAAGTATGCGTGAAATGCCGAAGGATGGCAGCTTCGAGTCAAGGTGGTTACGAAGGTCAAACTTGGTGTTAAGCTGAAGAGAAAAAATACTAATTAGTCCCTGATGCTTGTATTAGGATAATATGTACGAATCTAAAAGTCGCCTAGAGGGGGGTGAATAGGCAAAACCTGAAAATTATAACTCTAAACCCAGACTTGATCCCTTGATTAGTGGTTAGAACAAGATGCACAATTATCGGAGTATAAAACTAAGTCCTTTGCAAAGAGTGTTGCTTTAAAAGAATGCGGAAGTAATACAAATCAACACAACTAAAATGTTTATAGAGAGTAATGCAAGGGGCTTAGATAAGAAGAGAAATAACACAAGTTCTTTCTTGCAAGGTGTTGCTTCTAAATATGAGAATTTAACTTGAGGCAACACAAAGTGATATTGACAAAGAATAGTGCAAGAGAACTTAGAGAGGGAGAAAACAAACAAATCACAAGCAATGAACACAAGTGACACGGGTGATTTGTTTTACCGAGGTTCGGTTCACCAAGAACCTAATCCCCGTTGAGGAGTCCACTAAGGACGGGTCTCTTTTAACCCTTTCCCTCTCTCCACCGATCACCAAGACTGGCGAGTGCTTCTTCTTAATCTCAAGGATCACTAAGACCCCGCAAGGACCACCACACTCTTAGGTGTCACTTGCTAGCTTTACAAGTCTCCAAAAGGTTTGGAGGAAGATGAATGGGAGTCAAAACGCCACGCTCAAATGATCACAAGATGTAGCACATACTTTCTCTAAATGGTTCTCACAAGGCACTATCGCTAAACACACACGAGTAGCTCTCTTTTGCTTGATCTCTCTTTTGTGGCACTTGTGAGGCTTTGATGTGGCCTAAATCTTGTGTATGAGATAGATCAATGAATGGAGGTGGTTGGGAGGGCTTGGATATGTCAACTATATGCTTTGATATGTTGCTTGGGCTCCCACACCTTTAAATGGCCGGTTGGAGTGGTATTTATAGCCCCCAACCACCCAAATAGCCGTTGGACAGAAAGAACAGATTTCTGTCGACGGGCGCACCAGACAGTCTGGTGCGCCACCGGACAGGCACTGTTCCTTGTCCGGTGTGCCGCCACGTCACCCAGTCGTTAGGGTTCTGAGCAGATGACCGTTGGGGACACTTGTCTTCTTGCGGCACCGAACAGTCCGGTGCCACACCGGACAGTCCGGTGCCTTTTGACTCCTGCGCTCTAACTTCTGACTTGGCACTGTTCCGCACTGTTGCGTTCGCAGAGTCGACCGTTGGCATCGGGAGCCGTTTGTGGCGGAAACTCCCGAATTATTCCAGCTTAAGTGCCCAAGTCGCACTCTTAAGGGCAGCGACACACTTAAACAGGAATAACCCGTCAGTCCCTCGGATCTAGTCCGATAAAGCCACTTACCAGGATCGAATACCACTAGCTCACACGAAGGTGAGGCACAGAGAAATACAATAAAACATAATACCACAAATTTAATAAGTATCATTAGTGATTACATTATCGGAGTTTCAGAAATAATAAACATAAATTTTAATGCAGCGGAAATAACTAACGAAGAAGAACCGAGTAACATGGCGAAGCCTGGCCACACTACTCCTCCTGGTCCTCTCCCGCGGAAGCAATAACCCACTCGACCATATATCCCGGTGGCAGGGATGAAGGCCAAGTCACACCATCAACCAAATCTAGGATGTACCTGCAAAAATTGTGCCACAAGCAAGGCTGAGTATACTAATACTCAGCTAGACTTACCCGGTGTGAGGAGTCTACTCCTCTACCTCTAGACATGCAGCTGTTTGGCTGAGGGGTTTGGTTTGCCAAAAGCACTAGCTGAGTCTAAAATCAAGTTTTAGCTTTTCAAGTTTTAGTATGCTCCTTTTTAAACTAGATGAGTACCTAGCTACTCATACATGGTATCAAACATTTTTACCAACCAACATCTTTTTGCCAGTCACCTCATTTCCACTTATTACTCAATGCAGTACAATGGATCAAGCAGTCTCATTAGCTGCGAGAAGCAGACGATTCGAATCGAGTTTTTATCCTTGCAAGGTAAACCTAAACACACGACATGTAGGGGCACTCCGTCCCCACACACATCAACCGTCCCCATCGATTCTCCGTCAGCAGATCAGGGCTCACCGCCTTGGCGTACAATGCCTCACTGACCCCGACTGCCGTCGTGCAGTGACCGCACTTGTACCCACCATAACCGGAATGGGAGACCACGTCTCAGGTCGCGTGAGGGGCAAAGTCTACTGCCAGGTTCAATCAGGTACTAGGCTTACCGATTTACCATATTTCTCGGCATGTGTTTAGTACGTTCAAACGCTTGACACAGGTATCCGCACGTTAATCCTTATTCCAATTTTCATCTCGTAGACCACGCGTCCCCATGGACCCGTGTCCACAGACCATCACCATTCTGTTATCAAAGTGGATACAACCAATTCCTGACCTCGCGCGAGTGCTAGAAAAATCACTCGATTTCTACCGAGATCCCTAATTAGCAAAGCAGCTACTCGACCTAGCATACTAGTATCCATCTCAAAAAGGAATCCTGAGTTCATGCAACTAGGGTTTCAGGCAACTCCTACACTGAAGTGCACAATACAAGCCTACAAACATTAAGTGCAGTAAAATAGCAGATATAACGATTATGCATAAAACTGGGGCTTGCCTTTAATTTAACACTTGGATAGTGTTTGCTGGGGTGGGTACTCGCTTGGCGAGCATCCACTGGGTAAGTCCACCATTCTTCAGGTCGTCCAGCAACTGCATCTTGTGGTTGGCACCACATCACTGGCTGGATCATCACCTCTCGGTCCTATATGAGATGCAAGATGCATATGTATGAATATAATGAAAGTAACACAAGATATACAAAGACACAGCGGCGAACTAAACATTAAATGAGAAGACACCGCAACGACTATATGCAAGCGCTAGCTATTCGCACGTTATCGGCGTTCATCATTAACACCATTAACAAGACGACCATATTTTATTTATTTACGCAACACAAATATGATATCACAGGTACACGCATTTATTTAATTGCTACGACTTTGCATTAGTTCTATTGATCACACAAAAGCATCACACACAAGTTTAACAGAGGACCGATGCATCAAAGTCGGTGGACTCATCTATCACAATCAACTACACCAAGCAAGCACCTTAATCATGGAACACATGTTAGCCTATGTTTAGCCATTATGAGTCTATGTCCGCTAAGTGCTAACTAAGCATTTTGAACTCAATCATCAAATGGGCACTTGCAGATTTTTGGACAGCAATACAGCAGTCACTTGTTTTAATCATAACTTTTCAAAGATTAATCCAAAAATAGCAAGCTAGGACTTTCTGGAAAGCTTAAAAAGTGCTCTACAACTTTGGTATTGTCATCACAACCTGATTAAACACTTAGCAAGGTCGAATTGTGCAAACACAGCAGCTCTGTCCAGATTTGGACAGATTCAGACTTGCAGCTTCAAAAATTCACAACAAAAGATTCAGACATCCAAACAAAGTGGTCCTAGACTTTCTGGAAAGCTAATTAAATGTTCTACAAATTATTTATAAACATCCCTGGCTGGTTTAGCATGTATCAAGGGTAAAATATACTATGAATGCTGTGCTGTCCAAAACTGGACAGATTCAGTCTTCACACTTCAAACACATGTAACTTAATCTTCAGACCACCAAAAATAGTGATCCAATACTTTTTGGAAAGCTTGAGAAAAGTACTACATAACATTTATAATCACCAAGAAGTGATTCCAGGTTTAATCAAATCAAACATTACAGTTTTCGAAATCTGTCCTGACAGAGGACAGAACACAGCAACCAGTTTGTAAAATTCATAACTCTTAAACTATCAGGCCTGTGTTTATGAAATTTTAACATAAGCAAGATCAGAAAAGCATCTACAACTTTATTATAATGACCATGAACAGATTGTAACATTAAATTAGGCAAACAATGCAGTTTCTGAAATCTGTACAGAATTTGGACAGATTCAGTTACTGAATTTGTAAAAATCCTAACTCCTAAACCGTCAGACCTCTGGCTGTCAAATTTTAACACCAGCAAGATAATAAAGTTATCTACCACTTTTCTATAGCAAACATCTACAGAAAATACAATTTTGTTCATCAAACATACAACACAACTAAAACAGCGCGTGCAGTCCAAAACAGCAATCAATAAAATTCAGCTTCTATACACTTCAAGAATTCCGCGTTCTAGAGACTTAAATTATTCTAACGCTTTACCATTTGTTAGAGTTAAATTAATCAAATTAGGACCAACAAGTAGACTTACTAATTTTTCATCCAAATCATTTAGTGCACTAAAATTATCACATTCATTTAACAAACGCATTCACCATAATCATCAAATCCGGCATATACTTATATCTAATCGCTTTTCACCCACTAGTCCGCATTTTAGTTTAGACACCACATGAGCACTACAGATTTTTACCCGCGATCATCACCATGCGCATCTAGACTACAACAAGCAATTCATCGGGACTACGAGCTTAATTAAAGTCATCTAACCAGTCGGCTAGCTAGAGCAACAACATAGGCCGCTATACATCCTACACGTCGGCTTGCCTCTTATCATCGCAATCCGAAACAACACATATATATCAAACACTTAACGAAATCGACTCCTATTTAACATGAGTTGGCTAATCACAGTAGAAGACCTAGCGAACCATTTTAGACATCGTAACTCAAGAACATGGGTTGGGGCCGATTGATCAGTGTTTCTCAACCATTGTTCAACTTGAATTAGTTAACACACAAGTCACCTAAATAGCACATTTTTGGGGTCTATCGTGGAGGCATTTACACATGGCGCAAAACTCCATAAGATTACATTTGCTACTGACATCAACAATACCTACCGACCTGTTATTCACCATACGAACGCAGTTACACACCGCCTACTAGTTTTTAACATAATCCTCATATAGCTCGGAATTCCAACTACTCACTAACAATAAATCACGCACGACCACTACCGCATCGACCGGTTAATTTATTTGGACACCGCCTTGCGTACCACTAGTATCCCGCATTTTGGCTCGACTTATAAACATAGAGGAAGTGATACAACGACCAAAAATTTATGTCGAGCACAATTATTTATGACCACATTTATCGACTAGACAAGTGAAACACTAACCGATTATTCGCACCTCTCGCCTTTAAAACACGAATCACATGTCACATAATTTATATTTTCAACCCACGCTATCCTACGCCACGATGAATACATAAGATATAACTAACATAAACTAACCCCTTAGCCGGCTACGGAAGTCATCGAGCATGCTTTAGGCTTTATTAAATTTTGCTGCGCAAACACAATATTTCACGACGAAACATTTTAACAATCAAATAATACATCCGCGACAAATCCCTACGACTACAAAATAACTATCGCAGCCACATATGTATCCGATCTAACACAAAATAACACATCGGCTCACCATATCAAACCTCGGTCGGGGTTGCTGCACATGTGGCGCGAAGACGGACGCGTCGTCGCGCATGGGAGACCGAAGCGAAGCCGGAGGGCGTGGCTCGCTGCTGCGATTCGTCGAGCACCCACGCACGAGGCGAAGGAGCATGCTGCTGCGGGGCAATGCTCGGCGAGGCTTGCTGCAGGAATTTTAGACGGCGCTTAAGCAGGGACAACGACGGCGCCGCGGAGTGGAGGGCCGAGCGGGCGAGGGCTGCTGCGAGGATGCTGGTCATGGGGGAAAACAGCAGCGAAGCTCGACGACGACGCAAGGTGAAGAACAGTGCTGCTGCGAGGAATCAACAACGCCTGGCTTGTTGCGCATTTCCTCGAGCACATAGCAAGCGTCAACGGCGCACTGCGCAGCAGCACGCAAGCAGGGGGAATGGAGCTCGAGTGCCGAGCGTCCACCATGGCAGGGACGACGAGCTCGGCTCGGTGAAGAGGAGCAGGGGCTGGCGGCCATGGACAGGGAGGGGGGCTGCTGCTTGGCTCCATGGATAGCAGGAGAGGAAAAACGCCCTGGAGCAGGGGAAAATGGAGAGGGGCACCGGCTTCTTGCTGCTGGAGGTACAAGAAAGGGTGGGGGCGAGCCAATATGGGAGCAGGGAGGGAGCTCGTCCATGGCAAGAGCAGGGAAGGGGAGGTTGGCTGTCGGCCTTGGACACGGCCAGGGAAGGAGACGCCGTGGAGGGCTCCGTGCGTCCTGCTGCATTAGCGTCGAGCAAATGGCGAGGAGGAGCTGGGCTCCCTGCTGCTGGCGTGAGGGAGCAGTGGGAGAGCTGCAGCCGTGGGGAGGAAGGGAGGAAGAAGGTGAGAGCACCTAGAGGGGGGGTGAATAGGTGATCCTGTGAAACTTAAACTTATAGCCACAAAAACTTGTTAAGTGTTAGCACAATTATTGCCAAGTGGCTAGAGAGGAGTCTCAACAAAACACAATACCACAAGAGATCAAACACAGAGATGACACAGTGGTTTATCCCGTGGTTCGGCCAAGACCAACGCTTGCCTACTCCACGTTGTGGCGTCCCAACGGACGAGGGTTGCAATCAACCCCTCTCAAGCGGTCCAAAGACCAACTTGAATACCACGGTGTTTTGCTTTGCCTTTCAATATCCCGTTTGCGAGGAATCTCCACAACTTGGAGTCTCTCGCCCTTACACTTGAGATTCACAAAGAAATACGGAGTAAGGGAGGGAATGAGCAACGCACACAAGACTTCAAAAGATCAGAGCAACAACACGCACACAAGCAGCAGCAAGAGCTCGCAACACAACTCAAAGAGTTCACAACTCCACAAGAGCTCTATATGCTATCACAATGAAACAAATGCGTGAGATCGATGTCTTGGTGCTTAGGAATGTTGTAGGAATGCTTGGTCTTCTCCTCCATGCGCCTAGGGGTCCCTTTTATAGCCCCAAGGCAGCTAGGAGCCGTTGAGAACAAATCTGGAAGGCCATCCTTGCCTTCTGTCGTCGGGTGCACCGGACAGTCCGGTGCACACCGGACACTGTCCGGTGCCCGATTTATTTCCATAAACAGCGCAGCCGACCGTTGCTGACCGTTGAAGATCTGGGAGCCGTTGGCGCACCGGACATGTCCGGTGCACACCGGATAGTCCGGTGCCCCCTTCCGACCGTTGGCTCGGCCACGTGTCTCGCGCAGATCGCGCGGCCGACCGTTGGCCCGGCCGACCGTTGGCTCACCGGACAGTCCGGTGCACACCGGACAGTCCGGTGCACACCGGACAGTCCGGTGAATTTTAGCCGTACGCTGTCGGCGAATTCCCGAGAGCAGCCAGTTCGCCCGAGTCAGTCTGGCGCACCGGACACTGTCCGGTGCACCACCGGACAGTCCGGTGCTCCAGACCGAACAGCCTTTTGGCTGTACAGAGCCAACTTTTCTCTTATTCGATTTCTCCTGTTTCAAGCACTTAGACACAATACATTAGTCTTAAAAACAATGTACTAAGGCTTAGAAACATACCTTTACTCTTGATTTTCACTTTGTTCATCCATGGGCATAGATTCACATTTAAGCACTTGTGTTTGCATCCAATCACCAAAATACTTAGAAATGGCCCAAAGGCACATTTCCCTTTCAATCTCCCCCTTTTTGGTGATTTATGCCAACACAACATAAAGCAACTAGAACAAGTGCAAAATCACTTCAAATAAAATAAATTTGAGTTTTATTCAATTTTGGCATATATGGATCATGCTTTGCCACCACTTGGTTTGTTTTTGCAAATCAAACTCAAATCTCTATCTCTAAGTCAAACACACATGTTGAAGCATAAAGAGAGTCATTCCAAAAGAGATTGATCAAAGATTTCAAAAACTCCCTCTTTTTCCCATAATCAACATTTCTCCCCACAAACCAACTTTTGATAAGAGAGACAATACAAGAGTTTTGACAAACCAAAAGCTCTATTCTACTATTTTCAAAATTTCTCAAGTGGTAGCTGATCCATTTATTGCTTTGGCCTTTATTTTCTCCCCCTTTGGCATCAAGCACCAAAACGGGATCAATCTTGGCCCAATAACTCCATTGCCTCACCAAAATCTTCAATTAAGAGCAAATGGCAATAAGAGTTCATGAGATGAACTTGGAATAAGTTACCCTCTCATCGGAGTGCAGTGGAAGTCTTTCATGATCCAAGTCCACCTTTTCCCTTTCAATTCTCCTTCGAGACTAAATCAAGCAAACTCAAGCATATGGTTAGTCTCAAAGGGTCAAGTTGTAACACATCTCCCCCTTAATATGTGCATCACTTTGCAACGGACTTGTGAGGTCCAGGGAGTGTTTGTACAACTTGAGCACCACAATAAAGCAACAAAATGCAGAATGAACATGATCAAAGGCATAAACACATGTATGCTCCAATTCAATCCAAGTTCCGCGAATCTAAGACATTTAGCTCACTACGCAGCCTGCAAAAGGTCTTCTCATCTAGAGGCTTGGTAAAGATATCGGCTAGCTGGTTCTCGGTGCTAACATGAAACACTTCGATATCTCCCTTTTGCTGGTGGTCTCTCAAAAAGTGATGCCGGATGTCAATGTGCTTTGTGCGGCTGTGCTCAACAGGATTTTCCGCCATGCGGATAGCACTCTCATTATCACATAGGAGTGGGACTTTACTCAGATTGTAGCCAAAGTCCCTGAGGGTTTGCCTCATCCAAAGTAGTTGCGCGCAACACTGTCCTGCGGCAACATACTCGGCCTCAGCGGTGGATAGGGCAACGGAGGTTTGTTTCTTAGAATTCCATGACACCAGGGACCTTCCTAAGAATTGGCACGTCCCCGATGTACTCTTCCTATCGACCTTACATCCAGCATAGTCGGAGTCTGAATATCCAATCAAGTCAAAGGTAGACCCCTTTGGATACCAGAGCCCGAAGCAAGGCGTAGCAACTAAATATCTAAGGATTCGCTTCACTGCCACTAAGTGACATTCCTTAGGATCAGATTGAAATCTAGCACACATGCATACGCTAAGCATAATATCCGGTCTACTAGCACATAAGTAAAGTAATGATCCTATCATTGACCGGTATGCTTTTTGATCAACGGACTTACCTCCTTTGTTGAGGTCGGTGTGTCCGTTGGTTCCCATCGGAGTCTTTGCGGGCTTGGCGTCCTTCATCCCAAACCGCTTTAGCAAGTCTTGCGTGTACTTCGTTTGAGAGATGAAGGTGCCATCCTTGAGTTGCTTCACTTGGAACCCAAGGAAGTAGTTCAACTCGCCCATCATTGACATCTCGAATTTCTGCGTCATCACCCTGCTAAACTCTTCACAAGACTTTTTATTAGTAGAGCCAAATATTATGTCATCGACATAAATTTGGCACACAAACAAATCTCCATCACAAGTCTTAGTAAAAAGAGTTGGATCGGCTTTCCCAACCTTGAAAGCATTAGCAATTAAGAAATCTCTAAGGCATTCATACCATGCTGTTGGGGCTTGCTTAAGTCCGTAGAGCGCCTTAGAGAGCTTACACGCGTGGTTGGGGTACCGTTCATCCTCGAAGCCAGGGGGTTGCTCCACGTACACCTCCTCCTTGATTGGCCCGTTTGAGGAAAGCGCTCTTCACATCCATTTGGTACAACCTGAAAGAGTGATGAGCGGCATATGCTAGCAAGATGCGAATTGATTCTAGCCTAGCCACAGGAGCAAAAGTCTCCTCGAAATCCAAACCTGCGACTTGGGCATAACCTTTTGCCACAAGTCGAGCCTTGTTTCTCGTCACCACCCCATGTTCGTCCTGTTTGTTGCGGAACACCCACTTGGTTCCCACAACATTTTGCTTCGGACGAGGCACCAGTGTCCAAACTTCATTCCTCTTGAAGTTGTTGAGCTCCTCCTGCATGGCCAACACCCAGTCCGGATCTAGCAAGGCCTCCTCTACCCTGAAAGGCTCAATAGAAGAGACAAAGGAGTAATGCTCACAAAAATTAACTAATTGAGATCGAGTAGTTACTCCCTTGCTAATGTCACCCAGAATTTGGTCGACGGGATGATTCCTTTGAATCATCGCTCGAACTTGGGTTGGAGGTGCTGGTTGCGCTTCTTCCTCCATCACATGATCATCTTGTGCTCCCCCTTGATCACACGCCTCCTGTTGATGAACCTGTTCATCGTCTTGAGTTGGGGGATGCACCGTTGTTGAGGAAGAAGGTTGATCTCGTTCATCTTGTTCCTGTGGCCGCACTTCTCCAATCGCCATGGTTCGTATAGCGGCCGTCGGAACATCTTCTTCATCTACATCATCACAATCAAAAACTTGCTCTCTTGGAGAGCCATTAGTCTCATCAAATACAACGTCGCTAGAGACTTCAACCAAACCCGATGATTTGTTGAAGACTCTATACGCCTTTGTATTTGAGTCATAACCTAACAAAAACCCTTCTACAGCTTTGGGAGCAAACTTAGAATTTCTACCCTTCTTCACTAGAATGTAGCACTTGCTCCCAAATACACGAAAGTAAGATACATTGGGTTTGTTACCGGTTAGTAGCTCATACGACGTCTTCTTGAGGAGTCGATGAAGGTAGACCCTGTTGATGGCGTGGCAAGCCGTGTTCACGGCTTCCGTCCAAAAACACTCGGGGGTCTTGAACTCTCCTAGCATCGTTCTTGCCATATCGATAAGCGTCCTGTTCTTCCTCTCTACCACACCATTTTGCTGTGGTGTGTAGGGAGCGGAGAACTCGTGCTTGATCCCTTCCTCTTCAAGGAACTCCTCCACTTGAAGGTTCTTGAACTCGGACCCGTTGTCGCTCCTTATCTTCTTCACCTTGAGCTCAAACTCATTTTGAGCTCTCCTGAGGAAGCGCTTGAGGGTCCCTTGGGTTTCAGACTTATCCTGCAAAAAGAACACCCAAGTGAAGCGGGAAAAGTCATCAACAATAACTAGACCATACTTACTTCCTCCTATGCTCAGATAGGCGACGGGTCCGAAGAGGTCCATATGCAGCAGCTCCAGAGGTCTTGAAGTGGTCATCACATTCTTGCTGTGATGTGCTCCTCCCACTTGTTTACCTGCTTGACAAGCTGCACAAGGTCTATCTTTTTCGAATTGAACGTTAGTCAAACCTATCACGTGTTCTCCCTTTAGAAGCTTGTGAAGGTTCTTCATCCCCACATGTGCTAAGCGGCGATGCCACAGCCAGCCCATGCTAGTCTTAGCTATTAAGCATGCATCTAGACCGGCTTCTTCTTTTGCAAAATCAACTAAATAAAGTTTGCCGTCTAATACACCCTTAAAAGCTAGTGAACCATCACTTCTTCTAAAGACAGACACATCTACATTTGTAAATAGACAGTTATATCCCATATTGCATAATTGACTAACCGACAGCAAATTATATCCTAGAGACTCTACTAAAAACACATTAGAGATAGAGTGCTCATTGGAAATTGCAATTTTACCTAACCCTTTTACCTTGCCTTGATTCCCATCACCGAATATGATTGAATCTTGGGAATCCTTATTCTTGACGTAGGAGGTGAACATCTTCTTCTCCCCCGTCATATGGTTTGTGCATCCGCTGTCAATAATCCAGCTTGAACCCCCGGATGCATAAACCTGCAAGGCAAATTTAGGCTTGGGTCTTAGGTACCCAACTCATGTTGGGTCCTACAAGGTTAGTGCAAGTATTCTTAGGGACCCAAATGCAAGTTTTGTCTCCCTTGCATTTTGCCCCTAACTTCCTAGCAACTATTTTCCTATCCTTTCTACAAATAGCAAAGGAAGCATTTAAAGCACAATAAATTGTAGAAGGTTCATTCACTATTTTCCTAGGAGCATGACTAATGTTCTTTCTAGGCACATGATGAATAGCATTTCTCCTAGACATATTTCTACCATGCATATAGGAAGAACTAGAAACAAACATGGCATGGGAGTCAAAATCATCATAAGCATTATAACTCCTATAAGCATTTCTAGTTTGTCTCCTATCATGATACATAAATGCATGGTTTCTTTTAGTACTACTTGCCATAGGGGCCTTCCCTTTCTCCTTGGCGGAGATGGGAGCCTTATGGCTTGTTAAGTTCTTGGCTTCTCTCTTGAAGCCAAGTCCATCCTTAATTGAGGGGTGTCTACCAACCGTGTAGGCATCCCTTGCAAATTTTAGCTTATCAAAATCACTTTTGCTAGTCTTAAGTTGGGCATTAAGACTAGCCAATTCATCTTCTAATTTGGAAATTGAAACTAGATGCTCACTACAAGCATCAATATCAAAATCTTTACACCTAGTGCAAATCTCAACATGTTCTACACAAGAATTAGATTTACTAGCTACTTCTAGTTTAGCATTTAAGTCATCATTAACACTCTTTAAAGTAGCAATGGTTTCATGACAAGAAGATAGTTCACTAGAAAGCACTTCATTTCTTTTAACTTCTAAAGCATAAGATTTTTGTGCCTCTACAAATTTGTCATGCTCTTCATACAAAAGGTCCTCTTGTTTTTCTAAGAGTCTATCTTTTTCATTCAAGGCATCAATCAATTCATTAATTTTATCTACTTTAGTTCTATCCAATCCCTTGAACAAACTAGAGTAATCTATTTCATCATCACTAGACTCATCATCACTGGAAGAATCATAAGTGACATTGTTTTGATTACATACCTTCTTCTCCCTTGCCATAAGGCATGTGTGACGCTCGTTGGGGAAGAGGGATGACTTGTTGAAGGCAGTGGCGGCGAGTCCTTCATTGTCGGAGTCGGAGGAGGAGCAATCCGAATCCCACTCCTTTCCGATATGTGTCTCGCCCTTGGCCTTCTTGTAATGCTTCTTCTTTTCCCTCTTGTTCCCGTGTTCCTGGTCACTATCATTGTCGGGATAGTTAGCAATAAAATGACCAAGCTTACCGCATTTGAAGCATGATCGCTTTCCCTTGGTCTTAGTCTTGCTTGGCTGTCCCTTGCGACCCTTTAGTGCCGTCTTGAATCTTTTGATGATGAGGGCCATCTCTTCATCATTAAGACCGGCCGCCTCAATTTGCGCCACCTTGCTGGGTAGCGCCTCCTTGCTCCTTGTTGCCTTGAGAGCAATGTGTTGAGGCT